>NC_054827.1:92806973-93483499 GCF_018345385.1 Vulpes lagopus | reverse complement strand
GTGATTTAGTTCTAATTTCAAAGCATTATGGTCTGAGAATATGCAGGGGACGATCCCAATCTTTTGGTATTGGTTCAAACCTGATTTGTGAGCCAGTATATGGTCTCTTCTGGAGAAAGTTCCATGTGCAATTGAGAAGAATGTGTATTGAGCTGAGTTGGGACATAAAGTTCTATAGGTATTTGTGAAATCCATCTGGTCCAGTGTATCATTAAAAGCTCTCGTTTCTTTGAAGATGTTATGTTAGAAGACCTATCGAGTGTAGAAAGCACTAGATTAAAGTCACCAAGTATAAGTGTATTATTATCTAAGTATGTCTTAACTTTGGTTATTAATTGATTGATATGTTTGGTAGCTCCCACATTCGGGGCATATATATTGAGGATTGTTAATTCGTCTTGTTGGGTAGATCCTTTAAGTATGATATATTGTCCCTCTTCTTCTCTCCCTACTGTCTTCAGGGTAAATTTTAGTTTATCTGATATAAGGATGGCTACCCCTGATTTCTTTTGAGGACCCTTTGAATGGAAAATGGTTCTCCAACTTTTTATTTTCAGGCTGTAGGTGTCCTTCTGTCTAAAATGAGTCTCTTGTAGACAGCAAGTAGATGGGTCCTGCTTTTTTATCCAGTCTGACACCCTGCGCTTTTTAATAGGGTCATTACGCCTCTTCACGGTCAGAGTTACTATTGAAGGATATGAGTTTAGTGTCATCATGATATATATTCAGTCCCTGTTCTTTTGGATTGTTCCACTGGACTTCTTCTTAAAGGGGATCTTTGAGAGTCCCCCTTAAAATTTCTTGCAGAGCTGGTTTGGAGGTCACATATTCTTTCAGTCCCTGCCTGTCTTGCAACCTCTTTATCTCTCCTTCCATTCTGAATTAGAGCCTTGCCGGTAAAGTATTCTTGGTTGCATGTTCTTCTCATTTAGGACCCTGAATATATCCTGCCAGCCCTTTCTGGCCTGCCAGGTCTCTGTGGATAGGTCTGCTGTTACCCTAATACTCCTCCCATAAAAGTCAGGGATTTCTTTTCTCTTGCTTCTTTAAGGATCTTCTCTTTATCTTTGGAATTTGCAAGCTTAACAATTAATTGTCGAGTTGTTGAATAGTTTTTATTGATTTTTTTTGGGGGGGGGGTGTCTCTATTTCCTGGATCTGAATGCCTGTTTCCCTTCCTAGGTTAGGAAAGCTTTCACCTATGATTTGTTCAAATATATATTCTGGCCCTCTGTCACAAGGGTTATTTGTTAGCTCCCTGGGTTGCTTACCCAAGATAGTGTTCTGACTTCCTCTAAGTAGGAAAGCCAAGAGAATAGGTTGGTATTCTTGGCCGTTGCTGATCAGTTCATGCCAGTGTTCAATATTATCTATGGTCATGTCACTGCCCATTTGTGTCTCTTTTCACAGTGTTTCTCTTTTCCATTTTGGAGGTATAGGAGAGACAGTGACGAGGACTTTAAGAACAGAAGTGGAGGTAGAAAAAGAGCTGGAGGGAGGGGAGAGGGAGCATTTACTAAAGAGGGGGGTCTACTTTCTTCTTGCTTCGCCTTGTCAAATTGTTCTTTAAGGAACCTGTCTGATCTCACCAGTATAACTACAGATTGCTGGGCCTGCTCCTTGTATCAGGGTCTTGGACCAGCCTCAGACTTTCCCTCATTCCTGCCTGGAGTCAATGGCCCAGCCCTTCTTGGACCAGGACAAATGCTGGCTTGTGGTGATAATGATGATGCCTCACCTGCTTTAGAAAACCCATTATCCCAAATTTAGACTAAAGGATATTGGGCAAGGTAGTTTACCTCTGGCATCACATTCATCTCCTCTATGGGCAACAATATGAATGGGCTGTTCAAAAGATTCAGTGTGTCCCAGATTTAGGAGTCTCTCATGGTTTGTCTCCCTCTCTAATTTTTCCCACTCAATTCAGCTCCTTTCCTTCATAATCCCTTTCAATATTTCTTATATTCCAGGAGAAGGGCATTTGATGAAATGAGGATTGGTTGTTACACAATGTGTTGGCAAATTGAATTTACATAAAACTAAATAAATAAAAAAATTAAAAAATACATAAAGATTAAGTTTGTCTCAAGTACCTAAGAGCACCCCAAGCACAAAGCAGTCATGATAACCCAGTGGGATGTCACCCTCATGGCCACACGCAACCCCTGTCCATAGGCCCGCAGGCCCATTGCAACTACTCCAGGTTGCCAGGATTGGTTCTTTGATCAACTGATTAAGGATGGTCGCATAAAAAGCTGATGATTCCCAGAGCATTCCCACGCCATAGAATATAATGGTTGTTGGAGGTGAAGGAGAAGTGAAATGAGCAATTAATGCTTGGGAGAAAGAAGAGAGAGTGAAGCAGGAGTGAGCAGAAAGAGGGAGCAAAACTTGGGAAGAGAAAGGCATAGGCAATTTGGTGGCTTCTTTTTAAAAAAAAAAAGATTTTATTTTTATATTAATGAGAGACAGAGAGAGAGAGAGAGAGAGAGAGGCAGAGACACAGGCAGAGCGAGAAGCAGGCTCCATGCAAGGAGTCTGATGGGGGACTGGATATGGGTCTCCAAGATCAGGCCCCAGGCTGAAGGCGGTGCTAAATTGCTGAGCCACCCAGGCTGCCCATGGTGGCTTCTTTGAAGAATGGAATTACTGGCCTTCTGTCCTGGTTCAGGAATTGGAATCTGAGACCAGAGAAGGCACATACTCTGGAGGCCATTCCCCGCAAAAAGTTGAAGGATTGTGTATCCAGGGGTGTGTCGGTGAGGATACTAGAATAGAAGGCAAAATTGATTTCCGGGGTGAAGGACATCGATCCTAGGAGCTGTGACTCATATCCTCCTTTCCCCCTAAATGTCCCCTATTCTTCCCTCAGGCCACCCATCCCCGTTCCTATGATGCTTCAGGAGGAAGATTTTTTTTGGTGACTGTGAAGACTCAGATCCTTAAAGCAACATCGTATGTAATTTATTTCCTCTCATGCTTTTTACACTGTTTTGTTTTGTAAGTAGTTATTTACTATATTTTGAGAGAGAGTGAGAGACTCTTTGTGTGGAGGGGCAGAAGGTGATAGAGAATCCCATGAAGATCGCCTGCACATCCTGCTAGTGAACTCAAATCAGCACCCTGAGATCAGGAGCTGAGCCAAAATCTTGAATAAGACACTTAACCTACTGAGTCCCCAGGCACCTCTATCCTCTCCCTTAATGATATGCTCCTTTGTAGGATCCTCATCTTACAGCGTTTGCTCTCATCCAGCACTTGACAACTTGGGACCTTTAAATGTATAATCTCTCTCTTCAGCCCTGCTCAACAACTTCTCTAGCCTTCTCCTGGTAAGTGGTCCCCAGTCTATTTGGAAAATTGAAAGTATAGATCATAGCCAGATAGTTAATTCAGAGAGATTTCTGACCCACATCCAATCCTTGAACCAGCCCATTATCTTGCAGTTAGTCAAGGGAGAAGGCCTTGTCTATATAAGATAGAGTGTATGATGTTTGGTGGCTATATTCAGCACCGGGTGCATGATTTACACCAGAAACTTTGGTCCAACTGGTTCAAACTTCTAACGAATAACCCTTATACCACTCTAGCCACAGGCTTGGGATTCTACACCATAACCACTGGCTGACCTAGACCTATGTATATCTGAGAACTTTCCTAACTCTTGTCCCAATTTCCTACCCAGGACCACCGATCAGAAAGGTTCACCATTCACAATCACATAGGGTTCCTCACTTCTGGACAGTTCTCTATAGCCTCTCCATACAATAGCTTCTCATGAAGGCATAGCTGAAGCCTTTCTTTTACCCACAAGAGTGAGTTTGCAACCTTCCGTCTGATGCTGAGGCTCTGCTCACCACAAATAATAGTGGCTGACTCCCTGCTCTAACAAGAACTGAGTCAATATTCTTTGCTTATTTTCATTTGCTTGGCCATTGTTCATTGTACAGGCAATAACAAGGGATCCACAGGACATCTTCAGAGCCTCTTGTTGCTTTGAGCAAGGGTAGTGCTCAAAGAGGCCCCCATGCCTTGCTCCTAGCATGTATTGAGTCCATGATGACATGAAGAGGGAGCCATGGATGTGAAACGTGTTCTCTGATGCAGTTCCTACGCAGTTTGTAGGCACTGAGTCGGGCACCTGGGTCTTGTTTCTGTGAGCATTTCTTTGGACTCTTTTGTGGAATCAGACTCTTCCTATAGGTCTCCTTATGCTGTGTTGTTTTGTTACCATTTTGTGTTGTGCTGTGCTTTGTGGAACTGGTTTTTGTCATAAGAAATATAATCTGACCATAGAAGCAAGAATCATGCCCTGTGAGTCTTCTCTGAGCCAGCCTCGCAGAGCAGTGAGTGGGAGGATCTCACAGGACTGGCATCCACCATGAAGAAGAACTTTGCTGAGGCTCAGGAATCCCATTAGTTGAGGTTCTCCGACTATCTCAGTTTTGTGTCCTGAGAGTATTCACTCTGAGGTTGTGCCTACTGGGGTGGACAGATAATTAACTGTTCCACGGTGTCCAGTTGTCATTTGTGGGATTTATGGCATGAGGTACACAAATGTGATATTTCCATCAAATGTCACCAGCTATATTGGGATCAGCTAAACCTGAACCCTCTCTTCTACCTTAAAAAGTATATGTTCCTCCTGTGTCTGCTTCTCACGTCTTACTTCTTGATCCTCACGACTTCACCAATGATGTTTTGGGTCTTCAAGTCCAACTCTGGATCACCGGAACTGAATGAATTCTCTCTAGAGAAATCTCTTAGAAAACCCAAAAGACTCCACCCCAAGATTTCTAGAACTCATACAGCAATTTGTCAGTGTGGCAGGAAACAAAATCAATGCCCAGAAGTCAGTGGCATTTCTATAAACAAAAAATGAGACTGAAGAAAGAGAAATTAACATTTACAATTGCACCCAAAAGCATTAGATACCTAATAAACCTAGCCAAAGAGGTAAAGGACCTATACCCTAAAAACTATAGAACACTTCTGAAAGAAATTGAGGAAGACACAAAGAGATGGAAAAATATTCCATGCCCATGGATTCGAAGAATTAATATTGTGAAAATGTCAATGTTACCCAGGCAATTTACACCTTTAATGCAATCCTTATCAAAATACCATGGACGTTCTTCAAAGAGTCATCTTTAAATCATCTGAAGATTTGTGTGGAATCAGAAAAGACCCGGAATAGCCAGAGGAATTTTAAAAAAGAAAACCATATCTGAGGGCATCACAATGCCAGATTTCAGGTTGTACTACAATGCTGTGGTCATCAAGGCAGTGTGGTACTGGCACAAAAACACATAGATCAGTGGAACAGAAGAGAGAATCCAGAAGTGGACCCTCAACTTTCTGGTCAACTAATATTCGACAAAGGAGGAAAGACTATCCACTGAAAAAAGATGGTCTCTTCAATCAATGGTGCTGGGAAAATTGGACATTCCCATACAGAAGAACGAAACTGGACCACTCTCTTTCACCATACACAAAGATAAACTCAAAATGGATGAAAGATCTAAATGTGAGACAAGATTCCATCAAAATCCTAGAGGAGAACACAGGCAACACCCTTTTTGAACTCGGCCATAGTACCTTCTTGCAAGATACATCAATGAAGGCAAGAGAAACAAAAGCAAAAATGAACTATTGGGACTTCATCAAGATAAGAAGCTTCTGCACAGCAAAGGATTCCATCAACAAAACTCTAAGACAACCTACAGAATGGGAGAAGATATTTGCAAATGATGTATCAGATAAAGGGCTAGTTTCCAAAATCTATAAAGAACTTCTTAAACTCAACAGCAAATAAACAAACAATCCAGTCATGATATGGGCAAAAGACATGAACAGAAATCTCACAGAGGAAGACATCGACATGGCCAACAAGCACATGAGAAAATGGTCTGCATCACTTGCCATCAGGGAAATACAAATCAAAACCACAATGAGATACCACCTCACACCAGTGAGAATGGGGAAAATTAACAAGGCAGGAAACCACAAATATTGGAGATGATGTGGAGAAAGGGGAACCCTCTTGCACTTTTGGTGGGAATATGAACTTGTGCTGCCATTCTGGAAATCTGTGTGGTAGTTCCTCAAAGTGTTAAAAATATATCTGCCCTGCAACCCAGCAATTGCACTGCTGGGGATTTACCCCAAAGATACAGATACAATGAAGCACCGGGACACCTGCACCCCATTGTTTATAGCAACAATGTCCACAATAGCCGAACTCTGGAAGGAGCCTCGGTGTCCATCGAAAGATCAATGTGTAAAGAAGTTGTGGTTTATGTATACAATGGTATATGACTCAGCCATCAGAAACGACAAATACCCACCATTTGCTTCGACGGAGGATGGAATGGAGGGTATTATGCTGAGGAAATAAGTCAATCAGAGAGGGACAAACATTATCTGGCCTCATTAATTTGGGGAATATAAAAAATCGTGAAAGGGAATAAAGGGGAAAGGAGAAAAATGAGTGGGAAATATCAGAAAGGGAGACAGAACATGAGAGACTCCTAACTCCTGGAAATGAACTAGGGGTCGTGGAAGGGGAAGGGGGTGAGGGGTGGGGGTAACTGAGTGATGGGCCCTGATGAGGGCACTTGATGGAATGAGCACTGGGTGTTATTCTATATGTTGGCAAATTGAACACGAATAAAAAAATAAATTTATAAAAAAATGAATTATATTGAATAATGTGTTGAGTGTTAGAATCAATATATTAGCCAATATTTGAAATGAAAAGGGAGTGCACAATTCATCATTCCCTAGTTATAATTCAGTCAATCAACTCAATGCTGCCCTGTAGAGAATGTTACCCTTCCATTGACATTTTTAATGTTAAATATTGCCTATTTGGAATAAATTTGATTTAGGTAACCTTTCATGGAGCACAGGTACATGGGATGCCATAAATGTCAAGGGAAGAATAACCCTTTGTCTCTTCACAAAGACCTAACAGAGAATAAAGCTGTTTTTGGTACAAAAAAAATCTTCCAATTCACTTGAATATGAGGATGACTAGGCCATATGCAGCAGCAAAATGTGGGATCTCTAGTTTTCTCTGAATGAGTCAACCTCTCACAAGTGAGAAAAAGACCAAAATGGGGGGCTCTGAATGGAATCACAAATTGGAAGCGACTGACCACAGATAAAATTGGACTCCGGAGTGAAGTTATCAGAAATCTACCAAGTATACAAACAAATAATATAGAGTTTACTACATGTGGGAATTCAGAACAGCATCTTGAGCACGCATCCCAGGGAGCTAACCAGTAACTCCTCTCATAATTGTCCTGGTCGGGGAATGATTTATCCCCGAGGCAGTCCTTGATTGTTCTTTCTTGGCACCAAACCACCAGCACAGAGAAGAGCCCAAAATATGACATGAGATGCCCTGAAGGAAGGGTGGAAAAGAATTTTTACACTGTGGAGCTGAGAGGTGACAACTTCCGCCCATGCCACAGGGGAGGGACACTGGGAAGATGAGGCATCAAGAAGATAGAGAAGTAGGAATTGGAGAGCATGGTGGAAGTAGAGGGAAGGAGAGAAAGAGATGGCAGTTAAGGTCAACGACCATTTTTACTATTTAGGCTCCTAGTGTGGATGAGACACAGAGGCGATCTGGTCAGTCCCACATTTTCCAACCGGTTATGTAGAACAGAATATTTACTGGAAATGGTTGACATATGGTGACAACAGTAAGCCCAAATGGTAAAAAATGAGCACTTATCTCAGATTAGCTACTTAAGCCCCCACAGTATCTTCAACAGGTCATAACTGAAACTCCAGTTCCCAAAAGTAATATACCAAAGACTTAACCACCACACTGATCCACTGTCCAAGGAAAATGCTATTCATTGAGCTCCTTGAATGAATAAGAAACCCATTCTATGGGCAGCTTATCCTGGGTCCTCTGCTCTGCAAAAATTTAGCTTAGAGCCAACATGGCCCCAGCATCTAAAAAAGAGCATGGCATATGGTTAGATCACATTTTATGTTGGCTGAATAAATGCATCCACATGTACCTTCGATTGCTTTACTGTTTTCACCTTAAACTCTTCACATTTTTTTCTGGGTTGTTTTGTTCCAATCTCCTTTTTCTGTTCCTTATCTTGAATGGTGTTCAAAGGGACTTCCTATACCTGAAAAGAAGAGTAAAATTATGCATTTCAGAGTCCACCAGGAAAGGAAAACACTCAAGTGGAAAGAGCTGAGTAGAGCCTGACATTAGCAGACTGGCCATATTGGTGGGTAGGTTACACAGACCTTTCTGATCCTAGCCCTGCTCCTGCCCACCACTCATGGCTGATCAACGCCATCAGTGGTCCAAAACTAGGTCAGTAGTCAGGGTGACGGCAGTAGATCAGGTGAGGTGAGAAGGGTCTGATATATTATAGTGGGTAAAGAAGATATGATCTACATATACAATGGAATATTACTCAACCATTAGACACAATGAATACCCACCATTTTCTTCGACATGGATGGAACTGGAGGGTGTTATGCTGAGAGAAGCAAGTCAATTGGAGATTGACAATCATCATATGGATTCACTTATACGGGGAATATAAATGGATTCACTTATATGGGGAATATAAAAATGGTGAAAGGGATCATAAGGGAAAGGAGAGAAAAGGAGTGGGGAAAATCAGAGAGGGTGACCATACATGAGAGACTCTTAACTTAGGAAATGACAAGGCGTAGTGGAAGGTGAGGTGGGCAGGGGATGGGTGACTGGGTGATGGGTACTGAGGGGGGCACTTGATGGGATGAGCACTGGGTGTTATAGTATATAATGGAAAATCGAACTCCAAGAAAAAAAATATGAAAAAATAATAGTACATAGATATCTTTCTGAAGTCCTTATGTCAAGACTTTGGGATGTATTTCCCAAAATTGGGATTGCTGGATCAAATGGTAGTGCTTTTTACAGTCTTTTGAGGATTCCCTATTGTTTTCATACGAAAGTCAGCAGTTACATTGTCCATTGGGTATATTAAATGTCAACTCCAAGACTTTTCTCTTTTTTTATTTTTATTTATTTATGATAGTCACACAGAGAGAGATAGAGAAAGGCAGAGACACAGGCAGAGGGAGAAGCAGGCTCCATGCGCCTGGAGCCTGACGTGGGATTCGATCCTGGGTCTCCAGGATCGTACCCTGGGCCAAAGGCAGGCGCCAAACAGCTGCGCCACCCAGGGATCCCCCCAAGACTTTTCTAAAGCACACTCTCACACAGGTGGCTCTGCACGGTAAATGATGAGTAATGGGAGCAAATGTTTGAACTTTGAGAAAATTTTCACTCATTTTGTATAGTTTTCACAAGATATCAACAGTCCATTGTATTGTCAGACATTTCCCAGGGTCTTATTCAAGTACATGGAACAACAACATTCCTAATAGTTCAAATCTATCTACTATCTCCTTGGGGATGTGGTTCAGCAAAACACGTATCTTGAAGATAACAAAGTATATACTGTGCAAAAGATTCAATTGAAGATACCATGAAAATTCATTCACTGAGTTGGTTCAAGATTAATTATTCTGGAGGCACCTGGGTGGCTTTGTCAGTTAAGAGTCTAACTCTTGATTTTTACTCAGATCATCATCTCTGGGTCCTGAAATTGAGCCCCATTTTGGGCTCTGCATTGGCTATGGAGGCTGCTCAAGATGTTCTCTTTTTCCCTATGCCCCTCCTCTCCTGCTCTCTTTTCCTGTCTTAAAAAATAATAAAACGAATCATTATTCTAGTTTACTCAGTATGGCATACCTAAGAGAAACATACTAAGGCATATTATTTTTGTTTCACATGTGTACATTTTAATTTTCTGGTGAGTCATTAGGTTAAAACCACAGTAGAAAAATTTAATTTCCAATTCAAATTTCATCTCATTCCTAGGTATTTTGCAGCTAGCATTTGGGTATTAGTTTGTTGTTAAATATTAGCAAAAATTGATCTCATTACTTTTAATGAATAGATCTTATTATTTAGAATAAGTGGAAATAATTGAACAAGTAGTATAAACAGTTTCCATATATTCCTATTCTCTGGCACAGAATTTCCCCAATTATTAAAACTTGCATCATTATGGATCATTTGTCATGAAGAAGCAGCCAGGGGAGTGATATTGTTATTCGTTGAAGTCTACCATTTCTATGAAGGTCATCTCTGTGTTATTCCATGGTACGGGTTTTGACAAATGGATAATATCATGCATGCACCATGTACAGTGTAGGTTCATGACATTTAATTCACATGATTCAACTATTCATGCTTTTGCACTTTTTATAGAAATCTTAGCAACCATTGAGCTTTAGTTATCTGTACAGCTCTCCTTTTTTTTCACAATTAGAACCATAAAACATGTCGCTGTTTGGGACGTCCCTATTTTTTCACCTTTCACCTTTAATTGTTCAGCTAATGATCATCCATGTCTTTTTGTGGCTTGATAGCACATATGTTTTTATTTTTAATATTTTTGTAGAGAGAAAGTGTGCAATTAAAGGAAGGAAGGGCAGAGGAAGAGGGAGAGAGAATATTTACCAGGTTCCAGGCACAGAACATGGCTGTTAGGTAGCTTGATTTCATGAACATGAGGTCATCATCCATCGCAAAATCAAGAGTCAGAAGCTTCACCAACTGAGACATACAGCCTTCTCAAGAACCCTATCACTTTTATTACAGAATAGTATTTCCTTGTATGGTTTGAGGTGAAGTGCGTTTTTCATTCATTTAAAAAGTAACAGCTTAGTTGTCTCCAGTTTGGACGACCTGAAATAAGCTGAATTTATTTGAAAAGCAAATGTGAATTTCTTGAGGGAATGACAGGCTTCATGAGCTTCGTCCTGAATCAGTTTGAATTAAGCCCATTGAAAAACAAGTTTCAGATGGATGGAGGATGGTAGAGTAGAGGTTCTCATGTCAGCTGGTCCAACAAATTTAGCTACATAACTATCAAGCCATACTGAACACCACTGAATTCAAGCTGAGAGCTTGAAGCAAGAACAGCTGACTCTACAAATAAAGTGAAAAGCTTATGCACAGTAGAGTGTGAAGAAGTACAACAGAATGGATATATCAGAGGATAATGGTCGGAATGGGGATGGGAGCACATGTAAGCCAGCTGCAGGAAAGTGAAAGAGCCCTGAGGTTCAAAATAGGGACCCTTAGAAATCTGGTCCTCAGGAGACTTCCCTGCCTAAAAGGGGCTCATTGGTGAAAGGGTGAAGAACCACAGGTAAGTGAGTGGGGCCTCAAGATTCCTGCAGGCCAGAAAGTACCCACGTGCCTGGGTCAGCAGAGTTCCCAGGTGTTGGTTCTGGGAAATGGGTTTAGATCAGCAACTCTGGGAGAATGTTCAGTGTGTGGTGTCATCAATCACGATCCCAGGCTGGGTCAGGAGACTCTGGTCCATTTTGGGTCCATACAAGGGACTGGATCACAGCTTCCACCTTCCTCTGGGAGAGGAATATTGGGTCAGCATTGGACCAGTTGAATGTTCCCCTTGCGGGGGGCCAGCAACCACAGAAAGGGACAAACCTCCACTTTCTACAGGATGAACAGGTGAGAGCAAGAGCAGCAAAGACTCCACATGAAGAAACCTAAAGATTGCTCATTTCTGGATACCCTCAGGTCCCCGTGGGGAGAATTGGAGTAGGCAGGCACCATTGGAGTCTGCAGATTTGTCAATCACCACATCACTCATCTGTGGGCCTGGAGTTCTGGGTGCAGTCTTTTTCCTCTCACCCTAAAAGAGGCATGAAAGATTTCAGGGAACAAAACGCTCACAGACAAACAGCTTACAGCAAGCCTGGCCCCCTGACAAGGTCGGTGCAACACCACCTAGGCACAGACACCTGAGACAATATGCAGCAGGTCTTTTCTGGGAATATCTCCTGGAAGAACTGGTGATCAGCACATTTCCTGACCAGCACTGGGGGAACACAGCACAACAACTGAAGGTTTTCTTTAAATGATTCGTTTTCTTTCAAGATAAAATTTTCTTCTATTTTTTCGTTTATTCCCATCAGTCTTAGTTTTATTTTTGAAATCTTTCCTCTTTTAACTTTTATAATTTAATGACATATTGTCATATCACTTGAGAAAAGGCAGAGTATAGGAGCAGACATTTCTCTAAAGAGGACCTACACATGGCCAAAAGGCACGTGAAAGAATGCTCCACATTGCTTGTCAACAGGAAAATACAAATCAAAACCAAAATGAGATAGCAAATTACACTGGTGAGAATGGCTAAATTTAACAACTAATGTTGGCAATATTGTGAAATGGGGGACCCTCTGACACTGACGATGGAATGCTACTTGGAACAGTCACTATGGAAAACAGTGTGGAGGGTACTCAGGAATCTTAAAATAGAATTTCTGATACAAACTGTTTCCTCTCAAATACCACCCTTGTCTCCCCAGCTACACCTCCGTCTAGACAGAAGTTGGTTGCTGTGCAGCTGCATTCACTTTGAAAGGACTATGATGTCACTCGTTTCCATGGTGATGAAAAGCATACCTCTGCCTTTCTTCCCAACTGTCAGTCTTTGAGCGGAGCAGTACAAAGTTGATATTGAGTTCTCAGCTCTCTACCTAGCATCTTTGAGATGGGCAATCTCAATTGTTGCTGCTGTAAGGTACATTCATAAAGATCTTCTGAATGCTCTTTGTTACCAGCTGGAGAGTTTACTGTTTCTCAAACTATTTTTCTTATTGTTTAAAGTATCCTCTCCCCAAATTGTCATGCGGAGTTATACCTATGTGTTTTTGTTTGTTCTAGTCCTGCATTTCTAGTTTTGATTATTCTACCAATCTAGGTGCCTTGAATATTATGCCTTCATTTCAAAAAAAATGTCTTACTTCATGTTACATCCTGCACCCCTCAGGTGTCACCACAAAGTTCCTCACAGGGGGAAATATGGCCACGCCTGGTTTCAGGTTTTGGTACTGTCCAAAATAATATATTCAAATTATTCATTTCAGAAATTAAGTGTGAATCCAGAAAGGTTCATATGGAGGATGTTTCTATTGTTTTATCAATGGTTTACAAGGTCTTCCTTACTGTTTCTCCCAAAATGGGTATGGAGTTCCTTATTTGCAGGAAAATGTTGCTATCTTCATCTGAATGTTGCCCAAAAGTCACCGTGTGAATATGAGTGTTTCAATTAATTTCACTATGTTTCAATTAATGTCCCAAACACACAGTTCCTTTTACACTTTGGGGGGGGTTCTAAAATTACACTTTATACAGATATCAATTTTATGCTAACACTCAACCCTTTCCTCCCATCTTGAGGTATAAGCATGGCGAAATTATGATATTTTTGTCAATTATACAACAATTACTCAGTCTTTCTAATTACATGGAAACATGGATAGTTGGTTAATGAATTAATTACTGAGACATAACCATGTAAACATTTATTAGTCATACTCATGAAAAATATGTGATGTACACACATGAGTAGAGAAAGTAAATTTTACAGAAGTGGAGAATGGAAAGCATTAGCACCTAGGAATGTCGATTGAAAACAGAAAGAGAATTTGTTAGAGTGGTTTCATATAACGTGTTACTCAGTTCTCCAGAACTGCCCTCCAGAACTCTTTCCAAAAGCTAAAGTCTGGTTTATTCTAGGACATGCCAAGGTCTCAGGCACTGTTAAGGCATGTGTATTTGTGTGAGGAATAAATAATTCACAATGACATTGTTTCACATGTTTTAAAACACAAGACTTGATACTAGTGACTCTACTTTCCTGCAACTACTAGTCATTTCATTTGATGTGCTGATCATGACTTGGGGAGTGGAAGGTTCTACAGGACAGTCATGTATATTTTTGATCAAGGGTCCAAAGAGTATATAGGGGAGGAGGAAAGCAGCTTTTTTTTTTACAAGGCCTCTAATTCTGTCAACACTTAATTGTGTTTACACAAAGCCAGTTTGCATTACAAGGCAATAGTCTGGGAAGTCATATTCCGAGGTTTCAATCCAGCTCTGGAACTTGTTAAATTGTGAGATCTCAGACAGGCTTTTTAGCTTCTACTTAACCTTCCTGATCACTATCCATACACTCATTCATTCAAAGCTCCTCAAACACATATGTGATGTTTTGTTGACTGTCTCTCCTCCTCAGTGGAGAAACAGAGGCACAGTGATGAGGTTCATGAACTCTGAATTAAAGAGCCAGGATATGAATCAAAGCTTGTAATCTCAATGCTCATACTCTAATTATTGAACTAAACTGGTATGATTACTCAGGCATGGGGTCATTGTTTACCGTGCAAAGGAGCTGTAGTGTCTGTGTGTATGTCAGGAATAACCTGTGCCTAGGGAAATCCCAAAACTGTCTTCCATTATGAGGTCATATTAGTGGTTACATACCCAGGGAAGCTCATGAGCCGTAGTGGTACAGATCTTGCCGTAGTCACTAATAGGAAAGGACATAGAAGCCTATCAGTTCCAAATCATACTTCTGGTCAGTTCAAAGCATGATTATGTTCAGCTTAAATCTATGATAGTGGTCGATTCAAAGCCATGATTGTGGTCAGTTTGCAGAGTCTGAGGGTTTGGAGGCACCATTAGATAACTTGGTTGAAGTCTGTCAGTGCTGAGCTGTTCCTCCGCACGTGACCTCTATCTGCTCAGAATCTAGGAGTTTCATTCACGGTATGTGATGATGTTGTCTGTATGGTGAGCACTTGTAATGCTGAAATCCTGTGGCCTACCCCTGGGACAATGAAAGATCAGACTCAAGGGCCAATTTATGGTAAGCTTGGTATCCACCCCCTGCCCCATTGCTATTCGCTTGTACAGCTGAGATACAGAGTTGATCAATGCGTGGTCAATCAGTGTCATGGCATGGTCTGACTTCAATACAGGATACAAATATAATAAGAATTGGAAGCAAAATGGAGAATGCCCAGCTGGCTGATTAGTGGAAAATACAACTCTTGATCAGAGTCATGGGTCTAGTCTATGTTGAGCATGGAGCCTTCTTAAGGAAAAAAAAAAAGTTGTTGGACACATGATAATATGTCTGGTAAAACATTCACCCTGAGGCCTAAAACATGCTTAAATGTCATGAATTCACAGTAACTTTTCATCATGTTTCGTCAGTTGAAGAGAAGCTACTTCTTGGTAGAGCCCCCATGGGACAGTATGTTTGGAAAGTCCTTTGTTCTGAGTCAGCTTGGGAGAAGTCAACTGGTCAGAGGCTTGTCTACTGGTACCCAGGAAGGCTCCATGTGACACAACTGGCAGTGTGAACGCTCGGGGAGGGTGAACATAGTTTGGGTTCCCATTGCCATTCCAGAGCGTGTCTTGTGGGCCACTGCTTTGTGTTTTGGGTCAGGGATAGAAACCAGGATTGGAAGGTTTAGATAGTATATGAACTTTACTCTTGGCTCAGGCAGTCATACACGTTATGAAATTTTGCACAGGGTACTTAGGGCAGGAGGATTTGAGAAAGAGACTGAGGCAGCCCTTGGTTCAGGGGTGCGGAGCATGAACTGCAGGACCTGAGGCACTTCTCAGGTATTCAGGGATCTATCTCCACATGGATCCAACTAAGGTCCTGCCCTGGACCCCTGCCTCATCAGTTTTGTAACTCTTGGCAAGTCATCAACACCATGCCTTGTGCTCTCAAGGACTGTGTTTTTCTTTCTTTGTATATTGTCTAGCCTAAAGAAAGATGTGTCCCCACATAGTGTCTGCTAGCGATTTTCTTGTTGTTCTTTGACATTAAGTACATTTGACATCATCTCATCTCTTCATGATTTTCAAGCATAAAATACAGTGTTGCTTATCACAGGCCCTTGGCTGCAAATAGAATTCCAGAACACCTTGAATTTGTATCATTGAAGTTTGTACCCTACCTGCAACATTTTCCCCTTTGTCCCTCCTTCTGGCTCCTATTCTATTCTCTGATGCTGTGTGTTGACTATTCTAGGTTCCACATATAAGTGCCATCATGCAGTATTTGTCTTACACTGCCTGCTTATTTCTCTTAACATAAGGGCCTCTGGGCCCATCCATGTCATCACTATTATTGTGATTTCCTTCCTCCTAACATAGGATACTATTTCATTGTAGGATAGACTAAATTTTTTATCCTTTTATTCATCAAAGGATGTGAAATCATTTCTTTTTCTTGGGTGTTGTGAATAGTGCTGCAGAACAGGTGCAGATCTGTGAAATTCAGATTTCAACACTTTGCGAGCTATTTGCCAAAACACAGATTGCTAGATTACACGACAGATCTTTTTAAATAATAGGGGTGGCGGGAACTCCATGTGGTTTTCCTCATGACTTTATCAGTTTATATTATCTGTTGGGTACTTTAAGAATATGACAACTCCAAGGCCTTTCTGCACCCCACTCTGACTCAGGTTAGAGTCTGCAAGGCAAATGATAAGTAATGGAATCAAATTTTGAACTATGATAATGGTATCACTCATTTTGGATAGTCTTCTAACAACAGGATGTCAAAATCTCTTTCTATGGTCATCCACTTCCCAGGATCTAAATCCAAAAACCCAAAACAAAAACTATTATGAAATCAACTAAGTAAACTTGGACTGAAAAGTGGGCGAAAATATTTCAAGGTTGCAGAAGCAGAAAAATTCACCCATCAAAGGATTCAGCAGAAGGTAACATGAGAACTCACTCATAAATTGACTCAAGAAATATCGTTGTAGGGTCACCTGGGTGTTTCTATCAGCTAAGTTTCTGCCTCTTGGTTTTCAGCTGTGGTCATGATCTCAAGGTCATCAGATTCATCCATATTCAACATGGAGCCTGGTTAGTATTCTCTCTTCCTTTTCCTCTGCCCTTCTCCTCCTTATACTTTCTCCTTTGCTCTGAAAAAAAGAATCATTTTTTAATTTTGCTCATGGTGCCATATCAAAGACAATTATACTAAGCTATATTCTTTATGTTCATGTTTGAAAATCTTAATTTACATGGTCAGGCATTAGTATATAGCCAAAATATTAAAATGGCATTCAGAACTCTAATGTGGTCAGATTTACTGGTAGATGTTGTGAAGCTAACATTTGGACACATTAGTCCATGTTAAATATTAGCAAATAAAACTCTTATTTTGGTTTAATAAATAGACCATATTACTGACATTAGGTTTCGCTTGATGTCATAATGCAGCATTAATATAAAAATTACCCTATCACCCTCTCCTTTGGCACATAATGTCCACAATTACTCACACTAACATCAGTGTGGAACATTTATCAAAAAGAATGAACTTGTGTACATATATTATTATGATTGACGTCCACCACTTATGTTAAGGACTGCTATACATTAGGGTGTGTTTTCATATTGGGATAATATTATGTAACCCAGGAACCTGGGTTCATGACCCAAGCCTAAGGGAGATGCTCAAGAAAAGAAACCACCCTGGTGACCACATTGTTACTGCTTTTAAATTCAGGTAAAGATGACTCACAAGGTTACATTAGTTTAAGTTGTACCACACAAAAATGACACTTATGTTTATTGAGACTGTGCTCACCCCAAGGATAGGTACCATGTGTCCTAATTGAGTACTATTACCATCCCACTGGTATATCATAACATATTCCCTATGCTGTACTTTTCACCCTCTAACTTTTTTAATTGGAGTTCAATTTGCCAACATAGAACATAACACCCAGTGCTGATCCCATCAAGTGCCTCCCTCAGTCCCCATCAGCCAGTCACCCCCACCCCCCGCCCACCTCCCCTTCCACCAACGCTTGTTTGTTTCCCAGACATAGGAGTCTCTCATGCTCTGTCTCCATCTCTCATATTTCACACTCATTTTCTCTCCTTTCTCCTTTATTCCTTTCCACTATTTTTATATTCCCCAAATGAATGACACCATATAATGTTTTTCCTTATCCGAATGACTTGTTTCACTGAGTATAATACCCTCCAGTTCCATCCAAGTCAAAGCAGAATGTGGGTATTGTCATTTGTAATGGCTGAGTAATATTCCATTGTATACATGTACCACATCTTCGTCTTTCCATGGACACCGAGGCTCCTTCCACAGTTTGGCTATTGTGGACATTGCTGCTAGAAACATCGGGGTGCAGGGGTCCCAGCGTTTCATTGCATCTGTATTTTGGGGTAAATTCCCAGCAGTGCAATGGCTGGGTCATAGGGCAGGTCTATTTTTAACATTTTGAGGAACCTCCCCACAGTTTTCTAGAGTGGCTGCACCAGTTCACATTCCCACCAACAGTGTAAGAGTGTTCCCTTTTCTCCACATCCTCTCCAACATTTGTGGTTTCCTGCCTTGTTACTTTTCCCCATTCTCACTGGAGTGAGGTGGTATCTTATTGTGGTTTTGATTTGCATTTCCCTGATGGCAAGTGATGCAGAGCATTTTCTCATGTGCTTGTTGGCCATGTCTGTCTTCCTCTGTGAGATATCTCTTCATGTTTTTTGCCCATTTCATGATTGGATTGTTTGTTTCTTTGGTTTTGAGTTTAATAAGTTCTTTATAGATCTTGGAAACTAGCCCTTTATCTGATAACATCATTTGCAAATGTCTTCTCCCATTCTGTAGGTTGTCTTTTAGTTTTGTTGACTGTATCCTTTGCTGTGCGAAAGCTTCTTATCTTGATGAAGTCCCAATAGTTCATTTTTGCTTTTGTTTCTTTTGCCTTCGTGTATGTATCTTGCAAGAAGTTACTGTGGCCGAGTTCAAAGAGGGTGTTGCCTGTGTTCTCCTCTCATGATATGGGCAAAAGACATGAACAGAAATCTCACAGAAGAAGACATAGACATGGCCAACAAGCACATGAGAAAATGCTCTGCATCACTTGCCATCAGGGAAATACAAATCCAAACCACAATGAGATCCCACCTCACACCAGTGAGAATGGGGAAAATTAACATCATAGGAAACAACAAATGTTAGGGTGTGGAGAAAGGGGAACCCTTTTGCACTGTTGGTGGGGATGTGACCTGGTGCAGCCACTCTGGAAAACTGTGTGGAGGCTCCTCAAAGTGTTAAAAATAGATCAGCTCTATGACCCAGGAATTGCACTGCTGGGGATTTACCCCAAGGATACCGATGCAGTGAAACACTGGGACCCCTGCACCCCGATGTTTATAGCAGCAATGTCCACAATAGCTGAACTCTGGAAGGAGCCTTGGTGTCCATCGAAAGATGAATGGATAAAGATGTGGTCTATGTATACAATGGAATATTACTCAGCCATTAGAAACGACAAGTACCCACCATTTGCTTCGACATGGATGGAACTGGAGGCTATTATGCTGAGTGAAATAAGTCAATCAGAGAAGGAGAGACATTACATGGTCTCATTCATTTGGGGAATATAAACATTAGTGAATGGGAATAAAGGTGAAAGGAGAGAAAATGAGTGGGAAATATGAGAGGGAGACAGACCATGAGAGACTCCTAACTCTAGGAAACAAACAAGGGGTGGTGGAAAGGGAGGTTGGCTGGGGTTGGAGGTGACTGGGTGATGGGCACTGAGTGGGGCTTTTGATGGGATGAGCCCTGGGTGTTATTCTATATGTTGGCAAATTGAACAATAAAAAATAAAAATAAAAAAGTTAAAACAAACAAACAAAAAAAGAAACCTGGCTGTCTGTAATCCCAGATCCTTACTCTCTAACACGAAAGACATTTGCCTAAATACAAGTATTTTATCTTAACACAATTTAGTATTAACAAAATTAAGGGCATCGAGAAAAAAAAAAGCCATTGCTCCCCCCAAAAAATACTCTTGGGACCCTTGATCAAAAATACACATGACTGTCCTGTACAACCTTCCATTTCCTGAGTCATGACCAGCATATTAAATGAGGTGAATACTAGTGTACAGGAAAGTAGAGTCACTAGAATCAAATCTTGTGTTAAAACGTGTGAAACAATGTCACTGTGCATTATTTATTCATCATGCACATATACGTGCCTCAAAACAGTGCCTGAGAACTTGGCATGTCATAGAATAAACCATACATTAGCTTTTGGAAAGAGTTCTGGAGGGTAGTTCAGGAGAACTGAGAAACATGTTATATGAAAACCACTCTAATGAATTCTCTTTCTGTTTTCAAGGGACATTCCAAGATGCAAATGCTTGCTGTTCTCCACATCTGTAAATTTTACTTGCTCTACTCATGTGTGTACATCACCATTTTTTTTAGTATGACTAATAAGTGTTGACATGGTTATCTCTCAGTCATTAAATCAGGTAATTAATTATCCATGTTTCTTTTTTTTAAGATTTATTTATTTCTTCATGAGAGACACAGACTGAGAGAGAGCCGCAGAGACAGAGGCAGGGAGAGAAGCAGGCTCCATGTAGGGAGCCCAATGTGGCACTCACTCCCTGATCTCAGAATCATGACCTGAGCGGTAGGCAGGCACCCAACCACTGAGCCACCGAGGGGTCCCATTATCCATGTTTCAATGCAAGTAGAAAGACTGGCTACTTGTTGTATAAATGAGAAAAATATCATATTATCACCATATTTCATCTACGGGAGTGGGTGGGTGGGTGGAGTGTTAGCATAAAATTGATATCTCAATTAAGTGTAACTCTGGGAAACGCCCAAAGTGTAAAAGGAAATGTGTGTTTGGTACATTAATTGAAACATACATACTCATATTCACAGAGTGACTTTGGACATCCACTCAGATGAAAGTAGCAACATGTCCCCACAAATAGAGAACTTGATACCCATTTTGGGAGAAACAGTAAGGAAGACCTTGTAAACCATTGATAAAACAATGACAAACATCCTCCATATCAACCTTTCTGGATTCACACTTAATTTCTGAAATAAATAATTTGAATATATAATTTTGAACTGTACCAAAACCTGAAAATAGAAGTGGCCATATTCCCCCCTATGAGTACATTTCTGGTGACAAATTAGGGGTGCAGGATATAATAGGAAGTAAGACATTGTTTTTCGAAATGGAGGCACACTATTCAAGGCAGCAACTTTGGTAGAATAACCAAAAATAGAAATGGAGGACTAAAACAAATGAAAATGCATAGGTATAACTCCACATGACAATTTGGGGAGAGGAAACTTTAAACACTGAGAAAAATATTTTGAGAAAGAGTTAACAATCCAGTTGGTAACAAAGAGCATTCAGAAGATTTTTGTGAATGTACCCTCACAGCAGCAACAATTCAGATTGCCCATCGTCAAAGATGCTAGGTAGAGAGGTGAGAACTCGCTCAGTATCAACTTTCAACAGCTTAGCTCAAAGAATAAAGTTAGGATGAAAGGCAGAGGTACACTTTTCGTCACCATGGGAACATGTGACATCATAGTCCTTTCAAAGTGAATGCAGCTGCACAGCCCAAATTCTGCTGTCTTGATGGGGGTGTATCTGGGGACACAAGGGTAGTATAGAGAGGAAACCCTTTGTATTAGAAGCTCTATTTGAAGCTTCCTGAGGACCCTGAACACTGTTTTCCAAAGTGGCTGTTCCACGTCTCATTCCCATCATCAGTGTCAGGGGTTCCCCTTTCTCCTCATCCTTGTCATCATTATTTATCAAATTGAGCCATTCTGACCAAGGTAATGTGTACCCCATTGTGGTTTTTTTATATAAATTAATTTTCATTGGTGTTCAATTTACCAACTTACAGAAAAACACCCAGAGCTCATCCCATCAAGTGTCCGCCTCAGTGCCCGTCACCCTTTCCCCCCCACTCCCCGCCCTCTACCCCTTCCATCACCCCTAGTTCATTACCCAGAGTTAGGAGTCTTTATGTTCTGTCTCCCTTCCTGATATTTCCCACACATTTCTTTTCCCTTTCTTTATAAACCCTTTCACTATTATTTATATTCCCCAAATGAATGAGAACATACACTGTTTGTCCTTCTCCAATTGACTTACTTCACTCAGCATAATACCCTCCAGTTCCATCCACGATGCAGCAAATGGTGGGTATTTGTCGTTTCTAATGGCTGAGTAATATTCCATTGTATACATAAACCACATTTTCTTTATCCATTCATCTTTCGATGCACACCGAGGCTCCTTCCACAGTTTGGCTATTGTGGACATTGCTGCTAGAAACATCGAGGTGCAGGTGTCCCGGCGTTTCATTGCATTTGAATCTTTGGGGAAAATCCCCAACAGTGCAATTGCTGGGTCATAGGGCAGGTCTATTTTTAACTCTTTGAGGAACCTCCACACAGTTTTCCAGAGTGGCTGCAACAGTTGACATTCCCACCAACAGTGTAAGAGGGTTCCCTTTTCTCCACATCCTCTCCAACATTTGTGGTTTCCTGCCTTGTTAATTTTCCCCATTCTCACTGGTGTGAGGTGGTATCTCATTGTGGTTTTGATTTGTATTTCCCAGATGGCAAGTGATGCAGAGCATTTTCTCATGTGCTTGTTGGGCATGTCCATGTCTTCCTCTGTGAGATTTCTCTTCATGTCTTTTGCCCATTTCATGATTGGATTGTTTGTTTCTTTGGTGCTGAGTTTAATAAATTCTTTATAGATTTTGGAAACTAGCCCTTTATCTGATATATCATTTGCAAATCTCTTCTCCCGTTCTGTAGGTTGTCTTTTAGTTTTGTTGATTGTATCGTTTGCTGTGCAAAAGCTTCTTACCTTGATGAAGTCCCAAAAGTTCATTTTTGCTTTTGTTTCTTTTGCCTTTGTGGATGTATCTTCCAAGAAGTTACTGTGGCCGAGTTCAAAAAGGGTGTTGCCTGTGTTCTCCTCTATGATTTTGATAGAATCTTGTCTCACATTTAGATCTCTCATCCATTTTGAGTTTATCTTTCTGTATGGTGAAAGAGAGTGGTCCAGTTTCATTCTTCTGCATGTGGATGTCCAATTTTCCCAACACCATTTATTGAAGAGACTGTCTTTCTTTCAATGGATAGTCTTTCCTCCTTTATAGAATATTAGTTGACCATACATTTCAGAATCCATTTCTGGGTTCTCTATTCTGTTCCATTGATCTATGTGTCTGTTTTTGTGCCAGTACCACACTGTCTTGATGACCACAGCTTTGTAGTACAACCTGAAATCTGGCATTGTGAGGCCCCCAGCTATGGTTTTCTTTTTTAAAATTCCCCTGGCTATTCGGGGTCTTTTCTGATTCCACACAAATCTTAAAATAATTTGTTCTAACTCTCTAAAGAAAGTCCATGGTATTTTGATAGGGATTGCATTAAACGTGTAAATTGCCCTGGGTAACATTGACATTTTCACAATATTAATTCTCCCAATCCATGAGCATGGAATATTTTTCCATCTCTTTGTGTCTTCCTCAATTTCTTTCAGAAGTGTTCTATAGTTTTTAGGGTATAGATCCTTTACCTCTTTGGTTAGGTTTATTCCTAGGTATCTTATGCTTTTGGGTGCAATTGTAAATGGGATTGACTCCTTAATTTCTCTTTCTTCAGTCTCATTGTTAGTGTATAGAAATGTCATTGATTTCTGGGCATTGATTTTGTATCCTGCCACGCTACCAAATTGCTGTGTGAGTTCTAGCAATCTTGGGGTGGAGGCTTTTGGGTTTTCTATGTACAGTATCATGTCATCAGCGAAGAGGGAGAGTTTGACTTCTTCTTTGCCAATTTGAATGCCTTTAATGTCTTTTTGTTGTCTGATTGCTGAGGCGAGGACTTCCAATACTATGTTGAATAGCAGTGGTGAGAGTGGACATCCCTGTCATGTTCCTGATCTTAGGAGAAAGGATCACAGTGCTTCCCCATTGAGAATGATATTTGCTGTGGGCTTCCGTAGATGGCTTTTAAGATGTCAAGGAAAGTTCCCTCTATCCCAACACTCTGAAGGGTTTTGATCAGGAATGGATGCTGTATTTTGTCAAATGCTTTCTCTGCATCTAATGAGAGGATCATATGGTTCTTGGTTTTTCTCTTGCTGATATGATGAATCACATTGATTGTTTTACGACTGTTGAACCAGCCTTGTGTCCCAGGGATAAATCTTACTTGGTCATGGTGAATAATTTTCTTAATGTACTGTTGGATCCTATTGGCTAGTATCTCGTTGAGAATTTTTGCATCCATGTTCATCAGGGATATTGGTCTGTAATTCTCCTTTTTGCTGGGGTCTTTGTCTGGTTTTGGAATTAAGGTGATGCTGGCCTCATAGAACGAATTTGGAAGTACTCCATCTCTTTCTATCTTTCCAAACAGCTTTAGTAGAATAGGTATCGTTTCTTCTTTAAACGTTTGATAGAATTCCCCTGGGAAGCCATCTGGCCCTGGACTTTTGTGTCTTGGGAGGTTTTTGATGACTGCTTCAATTTCCTCCCTGGTTATTGGCCTGTTGAGGTTTTCTATTTCTTCCTGTTCCATTTTTGGTAGTTTGTGGCTTTCCAGGAATGTGTCCATTTCTTCTAGATTTCCTAATTTAATGGCGTATAGCTGTTCATAATATGTTTTTAAAATCGTTTGTATTGGGATCCCTGGGTGGTGCAGCGGTTTAGCGCCTGCCTTTGGCCCAGGGCGCGATCCTGGAGACCCGGGATCGAGTCCCACGACGGGCTCCTGGTGCATGGAGCCTGCTTCTCCCTCTGCCTGTGTCTCTGTGCCTCTCTCTCCCTCTGTGACTATCATAAATAAATAAAAATTTAAAAAAAACTCGTTTGTATTTCCTTGGTGTTGGTAGTGATCTCTCCTTTCCCATTCATGATTTTATTAATTTGAGTCTTCTCTCTCTTGTTTTTAATAAGGTTGGCTAATGGTTTATCTATCTTATTAATTCTTTCAAAGTACCAACTCCTGGTTCTGTTGATCTGTTCCACAGTTCTTTTGGTCTCAATTTCATTTAGTTCTGCTCGAATTTTAATTAACTGTCTTCTTCTGCTGGGGGTGGGGTCCATTTGCTGCTTTTTCTCTAGTTCCTTTATGCGTAAGGTTAGCTTTTGTATTTGAGTTCTTTCCAGTTTTTGAATGGATGCTTGTATTGCGATGTATGTCCCCCTCAGGACTGCTTTTGCTGCATCCCAAAGATTTTGAACAGTTGTATCTTCATTCTCATTAGTTTCCATGAATCTTTTTAATTCTTCCTTAATTTCCTGGTTGATCTTTTCATCTTTTAGCAGGATGGTCCTTAACCTCCACGTGTCTGTGGTCCTTCCACACTTCTTGTTGTGATTAAGTTCTAATTTCAAGGCATTATAGTCTGAGAATATACAGGGGATTATTCCGATCTTTTGGTATCGGTTCAGACCCGATTTGTGACCCAGTATATGGTCTATTCTGGAGAAAGTTCCATGTGCACTTGAGAAGAATGTGTATTCAGTTGAGTTTGGATGTAAAGTTCTGTAGATATCTGTGAAACCCATCTGGTCCAGTGTATCATTTAAAGCTCTCGTTTCTTTGGAGATGTTGTGCTTAGAAGACCTATCAAGGGTAGAAAGAGCTAGATAGAAGTCACCAAGTATAAGTGTATTATTATCAAAGTATTTCGTCAGTTTGGTTATTAATTGGTTTAAATATTTGGCAGCTCCCACATTCGGGGCATATATATTGAGGATTGTTAAGTCCTCTTGTTGAATAGATCCTTTGAGTATGAGATAGTGTCCCTCTTCATCTCTCACTATAGTCTTTGGGGTAAATTTTAATTTATCTGATATGAGGATGGCTACCCCTGCTTTCTTTTGAGGACCATTTGAATGGTAAATGGTTCTCCAACGTTTTATTTTCAGGTTGTAGGTGTCCTTCTGTCTAAAATGAGTCTCTTGTATACAGCAAATAGATGGGACCTGCTTTTTTATCCAGTCTGAAACCCTGCGCCTTTTAATGGGGTCATTAAGCCCATTCACGTTCAGAGTTACTATTGACAGATATGAGTTTAGTGTCATCATGATATATATTCAGTCCTTGTTTTTGTGGATTGTTTCACTGAACTTCTTCTTAAAGGGGAATTTTAAGAGTCCCCCTTAAAATTTCTTGCAGAGCTGGTTTGGAGGTCACATATTCTTTCAGTTCCTGCCTGTCTTGGAAGCTCTTTATCTCTCCTTCCATTTTGAATGAGAGCCTTGCTGGATAAAGTATTCTCGGTTGCATGTTCTTCTCATTTAAGACCCTGAAGATATCCAGCCCTTTCTGGCCTGCCAGGTCTCTGTGGAGAGGTCTGCTGTTACCCTAATATTCCTCCCCATAAAAGTCAGGGATTTTTTTTCTCTTGCTGCTTTAAGGATCTTCTCCTTATCTTTGGAATTTGCAAGCTTCACTATTAAATGTCGATGTGTTGAACGGTTTTTATTGATTTTAGGGGGGGGAATCTCTCTATTTCCTGGATCTGAATGCCAGTTTCCCTTCCCAGATTTGGAACGTTTTCAGCTAGTATTTGTTCAAGTACATATTCTGGCCCTCTGGCCCTTTCGGCGTCCTCGGGAACCCCAATTAAATGTAGGTTTTTCTTCCTCAGGCTGTCATTTATTTCCCTTAATCTATCCTCATGGTCTCTTAATTGTCTGTCTCTTTTTTCCTCAGTTTCCCTCTTTGCCATCAACTTGTCTTCTATGTCACTCACTCGTTCTTCCACCTCGTTAAGCCTCGTCGTTAGGACTCCTAGCTTGGATTGCATCTCATTTAATTGATTTTTAATTTCTGCCTGATTGGATCTAAATTCTGCAGTCATGAAGTCTCTTGAGTCCTTTATGGTTCTTTCTAGAGCCACCAGTAGCTGTATAAAAGTGCTTCTGAATTGGCTTTCTGACATTGAATTGTAATCCAGATTTTGTAACTCTGTGGGAGAGAGGACTGTTTCTGATTCTTTTTTTTTGAGGTGAGGTTTTCCTTCTTGTCATTTTGCTCAGTGCAGATTGGCCAGAAACAAGTTGTATTGGGAAAAGGAGAAAGAGAGAAGGAAAGAAAAGAGAAAAAGAAAAAAGAGAAAGAAGAAAAAAAGGGAAAAAAGAGAAGAAAAAGAGAAATAAAAAGAAAGAAAGGAGAAAAAAAGGGGGGGTCGGTGGGGGAAGCAATCAGAAATCAAAAAGAAAGAAAGAAAAAAAAACACAAAACAAAACAAAACAAAAAACAAAAAAACACGTGGGAGTATCTTCTGATTCTGTGTACTTTAAGTCCCTCTGGAACTGGTACCTCTACCTGGTCTTCTGGGGGAGGGGCCTGCTGTGCTGATTTTCAGGTGTTAGCACTTTGGGGAGCTGCTCTGCCCCTGCCTGGTGCAGGGCTCAGTGGGGGGTGTTCACCCCGTGAGGCCCCAGAAGGAAGCCACAGTGGCGGGGGCAGCTCTGGAAACCGGGATTCAGCTCCCGCGTAACTCCGGGGCTCTCCGTCTGCAGGGTCTGGAGGCTCCGGGGCGGGGCCGCTGATCTGCTCAGCTCCAGGCAGGAGCGTCCTCGCTGTCCTGGGCCCTCCCGGCCTCTGCCTGTCCCGGGGGGAGGCCGGATCCTGGGCTGTGTCCCAGCACCCTGTGCTTTGGCGCCTGCGCTGTTGGATTCGCGCTCCCGCTCCGCAGCCCCCTCTGCGGAGCCGCCGCCCGAGCCCCTCCGAGCTGCTCCGGGTCCCGCCATGGCGCTGCAGCCCTTAGGGAGCTCGGCGCACTCTCTTGAGCGCTCCGCAGGTGCCTGTTAGTGTCCCAGGGAGCCCGAGGGCATCCCCGCCCTCCTGGGTCCTGCTCTAACTCCCTGTGGGCGCCTTTCCACCCGGGAAGGTCGGTGCAGCTCCTGCTCCTCCGGGACGGGGCTCTCCTGTCCTGGGGACACTCGCCCCGGCCTCTGCCCGGCTCCTCGCGGGGCCCCTCCCCCTTGGAGGCCTTTTGTTTCTTTATTTCTTTTTCCGTCTTCCTACCTTGATAGAAGCGCGAACTCTTCTCACTGTAGCATTCCAGCTGGTCTTTCTTTGAATCTCAGGCCGAATTCGTAGATTTTCAGGATGATTTGAAGGTTATCTAGGTAATTTGTTGGGGACAGGTGATTTGGGGACCCTGCTCTTCCGCCATCTTGCCCCTCCTCCCTCTCATTGTGGTTTTGATTTGTATTTTACTTTTGACAAGTGATAGGGAGCATTCTTTCATGTGTCTTTTGGCCACGTGTATGTGCCCTTTAGAGAAATAACTGCTCCTATGCTGTGCTCATTCCTCAAATGATATTAAAATATCTCATTAAGTATAAAATTTAAAAAAGGAAAGATTTCAAAAAGAACATTTGATTTAAAAAAAAGAAACTAGTTGAGATGAGAAAAAAATGTGGACAATTTTGACATGAAAGAAAAACACAGAGGCGGGGCAAGATGGCAGAAGAGTAGGGTTCCTAAGTCACCTGTCCCCACCAACTTACCTAGATAACCTACAAAACATTGTGAAAACCTACAAATTCGGTCTGATATTTAAAAAGAGAACAGCTGGATGCTACAGTGAAAAGAGTGTGAGCTTCTATCTAGTACAACTTGTTTTTGGCCACACTGCACTGAGCAAAATGAGTTAAAGTAAAAACTCACACACAAAAGAAGGAATCAGAAACAGCCCGCTCTCCCACAGAGTTACAAAATTTGGATTACAATTAAACATCAGAAAGCCAATTCAGAAGCACAATTATAAAGCTACTGGTGGCTCTAGAAGAATGAATAAAGGTTTCAAGAGACTTCATGACTGCAGAATTTAGATCTAATCAGGTGAAAATAAAAATCAATTAAATGAGATGCAATCTAAACTGGAGGTCATAACGACAAGGGTGAAAGAGGTAGAAGAACGAGTGAGTGACACAGAAGACAAGGAAGGAAGGAAGGCAAGTCAAGGAAACTGAGGAAAAAAAGAGAAAAACAAAAGATCATTAGGATAGATTAAGGGAAATAAATTACAGCCTCAGAAGGAAAAAACTACATTTAAGTGGGGTTCCCAAGGGCGCCGAAAGGGACAGAGGTCCAGAAAGTGTACTTGAACAAATCATATCTGAGAACTTCCCTAACTTGGGAAGGGAAACAGGCTTTCATACCCAGGAGATAGAGAGAATCCCCTCCCCCCTAAAATCCATAAAAACCACTCAACACATCAACATTTCACAGTGAAACTTGCAAATTACAAACAGTGTATGTTCTCATTCATTTGGGGAATATGAATAATAGTGAAAGGGAATATAAAGGAAGGGAAAAGAAATGTTGGGAAATATCAGGAAGGGAGACAGAACATAAAGACTCCTAACTCAGGGAAACGAACTAGGGGTGGTGGAAGGGGAGGAGGGCGGGTGTTGGAGGGGAATGGGTGACGGGCACTGAGCCGGACACTTGACGGGATGAGCACTGGGTGTTTTTCTGTATGTTGGTAAATTAAACACCAATAAAAGTTAATTAAAAAAAAAAAAAGATAAAGAGAAGATCCTTAAAGCAGCAAGAGACAAGAAATCTCTAACTTTAATGGGGAGAAATATTAGATTAACAGCAGACCTCTCCACAGAGACCTGGCAGGCCAGAAAGGTCTGCCAGGAACTATTCAGGATCATAAATGAGAAGAACCTGCAGCCAAGAATACTTTATCCAGCAAGGCTCTCATTCAGAATAGACGGCGAGATAAAGGGCTTCCAAGATAGGCAGAAACTGAAAGAATATGTGACCACCAATCCAGCTCTGCAAGAAATATTAAGGGGACTCTGTAAAAGAAAGAGGAAATCCAAGGAAACAAACCACAAAAGCAGGGACTAAATAGGTATCATGATGAAACTAAAATCATATCTTTCAATAGGAACTCTGAACGTGAATGGGCTTAATGATCCCATCAAAAGGCACAGGTATTCAGACTGGATAAAAAAGCAAGACCCATCTATTTGCTGTCTACAAGAGACTCATTTTAGACATAACAATACCTACAACCTGAAAATGAAAGGCTGGAGAACCATTTACCATTCAAATGGTCCTCAAAAGAAAGCAGGGGTGGCCATCCTTATATCAGATAAATTAAAGCTTATCCCAAAGACTGTAGTAAGAGATGAAGTGGGACACTATATAATACTTAGAGGATCTATGCAACAAGAGGACCTAAAAATCATGAATATTTATGCCCCGAATGTCGGAGCTGCCAAGTAGATCAATCATTAATAACCAAATATGCTGAATGAAGTAAGTCAATAGGTGAAGGACAAACATTATATGGTCTCATTCATTTGGGGAATATAAATAATAGTGAAAGGGAATATAAGGGAAGGGAGAAGAAATGTGTGGGAAATATCAGAAAGGGAGACAGAACATAAAGACTCCTAACTCTGGGAAATGAATTAGGGGTGGTGGAAGGGGAGGAGGGTGGGGGTGGGGGTGACAGGCACTGAGGGGGGCAATTGACGGGATCAGCACTGGGTGTTATTCTGTATGTTGGTAAATTGAACACCACTAAAAAATGAATTTATTAAAAAAATAACCAAAGTTAAGACATACATAATAATATACTTAGTGACTTGAACACAGCACTTTCGACAATCGACAGGTTTACTAAGCAAAACATCTCTAAATAAACAAGAGCTTTAAATGATACAGAAATCAGATGGATTTCACAGGTATTTACAGAACTTTACATCCAAACGCAACTGAATGCACATTCTTCTCAAGTGCACATGGAACTTTCTCCAGAATAGACCACATATGGGGGGGGGGCAAATCAGGTCTTATAAAATAACAAAAGATCAGGATTGCCCCTGCATATTTTCAGACCATAATGCTTTGAAACTAGATCTAAATCACAAGAAGTTTGGAAGTATTTCAAACATGTGGAGGTTAAGGACCATCTTCTTTTTTTTTTTATTATTATTTTCATAAGATTTATTTGGGGAAACTTCTCTAAAATGTCATCTTATTCTTTTAATAATAAATTTATTTTTTATTGGTCTTCAATTTACTAACATACAGAATAACACCCAGTGCTCATCCCGTCAAGTGCCCGCCTCAGTGCCCGTCACCCATTCACCCCCACACCCCGCCCTCCTCCCCTTCCATCACACCTAGTTTGTTTCCCAGAGTTAGGAGTCTTTATGTTCTGTCTCCCTTTCTGATATTTCCCACACATTTCTTCTCCCTTCCCTTATATTCCCTTTCACTATTATTTATATTCCCCAAATGAATGAGAACATACAGTGTTTGTCCTTCTCCAATTGACTTACTTCACTCAGCATAATACCTTCCAGTTCCATCCATGTTGAAGGAAATGGTGGGTATTGGTCATTTCTAAAGGCTGAGTAATATTCCATTGTATACATAAACCACATCTTCTTTATCCATTCATCTTTCGATGGACACCGAGGCTCCTTCCACAGTTTGGCTATTGTGGACATTGCTGCTAGAAACATCGGGGTGCAGGGGTCCCGGCGTTTCATTGCATCTGAATCTTTGGGGTAAATCCCCAACAGTGCAATTGCTGGGTCGTAGGGCAGGTCTATTTTTAACTCTTTGAGGAACCTCCACACAGTTTTCCAGAGTGGCTGCACCAGTTCACATTCCCACCAACAGTGTAAGAGGGTTCCCTTTTTTCTGCATCCTCTCCAACATTTGTGGTTTCCATTTTCCCCATTCTCACTGGTGTGAGATGGTATCTCATTGTGGTTTTGATTTGTATTTCCCTAATGGCAAGTGATGCAGAGCATTTTCTCATGTGCATCTTGGCCATGTCTATGTCTTCCTCTATGAGATTTCTTTTCATGTCTTTTGCCCATTTCATGAGAGGAGAACACAGGCAACACCCTTTTTGAACTCAGCCACAGTAACTTCTTGCAAGATACATCCACGAGGACAAAAGAAACAAAAGCAAAAATGAACTACTGGGACTTCATCAAGATAAGAAGCTTTTGCACAGCAAAGGATACAGTCAACAAAACTAAAAGACAACCTACAGAATGGGAGAAGATATTTGCAAATGATGTATCAGGTAAAGCGCTAGTTTCCAAGATCTATAAAGAACTTATTAAACTCAACACCAAAGAAACAAGAAATGGGTTAAGGACCATCCTGCTAAAAGATGAAAGGGTCAACTAGGAAATTAGAGAAGAATTAAAAAGATTCATGGAAACCAATGAGAATGAAGATACAACAGTTCAAAATCCTTGGGATACAGCAATAGCAGTCCTGAGGGGGAAATACATTGCAATACAAGCGTCCATCCAAAAACTGGAAAGAACTCAAATACAAAAGTTAACCTTGCACTTAAGGGAGCTGGAGAAAAAACAGCAAATAGATCCTACACCCAGCAGAAGAGAGTGAATAAAGATTCAAGCAGAACTCAATGAAATCGAGACCAGAAGAAAGGTGGAACAGATCAACAAAACCAGGAGTTGGTTCTTTGAAAGAATTAGTAGGATAGATAAACCATTAGCCAGCCTTATTAAAAAGAAGAGAGAAGACTCAAATTAATAAAATCATGAATGAGAAAGGAGAGATCACCACGAATACCAAGGATATACAAACGATTTTAAAAGATTATTATGAGTAGGTATACACCAATAAATTAGGCAATCTAGAAAAAATGGACGAATTTCTGGAAAAACACAAACTACCAAAACTGGAACAGGAAGAAATAGAAAACCTGAACAGGCTAATGACCAGAGAGGAAATTGAAGCAGTCATCAAAAACCTTCTAAGACACAAAAGTCCAGGGCCAGATGGCTTCCCAGGGGAATTCTATCAATCATTTTAAGAAGAAACCATACCTGTTCTACTAAAGCCGTTCGGAAAGATAGAAAGAGTTGGAGTCCTACCAAACTCGTTCTATGAGGCCAGCATCACCTTAATTCCTAAACCAGACAAAGAACCCACCAAGAAGGAGAATTATAGACCAATATCCCTGATGAACATTTATGCAAAAAATTCTCATATAGGTACTAGCCAATAGGATCCAACAATATTTTATGAAATTATTCATCATGACCAAGTGGGATTTATCTATGGGATGCAAAGCTGGTTCAACACTTGTAAAGCTATCAATGTGATTGATCATATCAGCAAGAGAAAAAAGAACCATATGATCCTCTCAATTGATGCAGAGAAAGCATTTGACAAAATACAGCATCCATTCCGGATCAAAACTCTTCAGAGTGTAAGGATAGGGGGAGCATTCCTCAGCATCTTAAAAGCCATCTACGAAAAGCCCACAGCAAATATCATTCTCAATGGGGAAGCACTGTGAGCCTTTCCCCTAAGATCAGGAACAAGACAGGGATGTCCACTCTCACCACTGCTATTCAATATAGTACTAGAAGTCCTAGCCTGAGGAATCAGACAACCAAAAGAAATAAAAACATTCAAATTGGCAAAGAAGAAGTCAAATTCTCCCTCTTTGCAGATGACATAATACTGTACATAGAAAACCCAAAAGACTCCATGGGATATTATCCTCCTTAAAAGGAAGAAAATCCCAAAGTTTGTGATAACATGGATGGCCCTGGGACCCATAAGGTTAAGAGAAATAAGCCAGGCATAGGAATACAAATAATGCATGAAGTCAGTTATATGTGGAGCATAATCGTCAAAGACATAGAAGCAGAAAGTAGTTAGGGCTTGGGAGGAGGAACAAAATGGGGAAATGTTGGTGATAGGGTATAAAGTTTCAATTATAGAAATTAAATATGTTCTGGAAAGCTACCTTGTAACTGTTAATCAGACCCGAATACAACATTTTAGTATATGCTTGAAAATCAGTGAGAGGTGCCCAGCCAAAGGCAAGATGGCATGGGGTGGGGTCATCAACTCACCTGGTCCCAAATACTTACCTACATGACTTTGAAACCATCCTGAAAACCTACAAATTAGATCTGAGATTTAAAGAGAGAACAGCTGGAAGGCTTTAGAAAGAAGGGTTTTCACTTCTAACAAGATAGGAAGTCAGAAAAAATAAAAAAAATAGAAAAGAATCAAGTGGGGAGGGGCACCAGAAGGAGCCAGACTATAACCTATGGAGAAAGCCTCCAGGAAAGGAAAGCGCATCCTGGAGAGAAGCAGGAACTTTAAAAAAATCTGCACCAGTTTCATCTCGGTTGGAGAAGTGTTCAGCAGGGAAGTCAGGCAGAACTGCAGGAGGGGCAGTGGAGCCTCCAGGTTCCCTGAGTCACAAATAGAGGAAGTGCCCCTAGGGGAAAGCGCACCACATACCTAGGGCTGATCTCAGTAAAGGGCTGGAGTGCACACATAGTGGGGCCTGGTGGAGAGGCCAGTTGGTCAGGCGGGGGCTCAGGATGGATGGGTCTGTGCCCTGCTGCCTTTGGGTCCAGAGGCTCCAGGTGTACAAGCCCTGGATCCCAGGGGACCTAACGGACACACCCCAGGATCCCACACTCCCCCCGGGATGTAAGGAGGCAGGGAGGGCACAGGACAGCGAGGACTCTCCTGTCGCTGGGTGCCCCAAAGCTGTGCGGACCAGTGCCCCCACCTCCAGGGAGCACCCAGGCCAGTGTAGACTGGGAGACTGAGATAGGTACTGGGTGAGCTGACTCCAGAGCTGGAGACCTGACTGTTGCCAGTGTTGTTTTCATCCTTATGTCACTTTGTGCCTGGAAGAGGGAGGCCGCCAGGGGACAGAGTCCTTACAGAACAAACAGCTTCCACTGAGCCTGGTACCTGGTAAGGGGCGGGGCAACTCTCCCCACATGAGAAACAGCACAGAAGCCCCTCCCCAGATGACCAGCCCAAAGGACAGGGAAGAAGCAGTTTCTTGACCAAGCAGCACTGGAAAGTCCAGGGGAAGTCAGATAGGTTTACAGTATATAGAAGTAGAGGGTACCCTTCCTATTTTTTTCTTCCTTTTTCCAGTACAACTGATTTTATATCAGACTGTAAATTTCCAATTTTTTTCTTATTTCCCACCTTAACTACAGTATTTTACTAGCTCTTCATTTTTAAGTTTCTTCTTTTTGATTTTGAAATTTCTAAAATTACAGTTTCTAGATATATTTTCCATTTCTAGATTACCTTCAACATCCTAAACTTAATTGGGGGAGAAATACAAGATACGTTTGTTTGTTTGTTTGTTTGTTTGTTTGTTTGTTTGTTTTGTGTGTTTTGTTTTCTCTGCCTCATTTTCTTCTCCAATGGCGGAAGTTAATGCCTTCTAAATCATGACCAGCAGCACCCAGAAACAAGCTGTATACCGTGCTCGTTCATTCGGTGAGATTCCTCATTACCAATATGCCCCCCCTCTTTTATCCTATTCATGGTTTGGGGGTCAGTGTTGGGGCCCTCTACAAGTATATCTGGTACATATAAATTTGGTACTGAGAATCTTCAACATACAGAACTAAATATGCACTGAACAAAGAGGATCAACCTCTTGGACCCCTCAGGGAGGCTATAATCTCCCTGAACTGCAACTTCATCACCACCACCAACTCTGAGTCACCCCTCTTTTGTATTTCTTCTAATTGTTTCTTTTTCCTTTATTTTCATCTTTCTTTTATTTTTTTCTCTTTTATCCTTTTTCCATCTTCTTCTTTGGGATTATTGGCCTTTTCTTTTTAACTAATTTGTTTTAGGGAGGAGGGCAAGATGGCGGAAAAGTAGAGTCCCCAAGTCACCAGTCCCCACCAAATTACCTAGATAACCTTCAAATCATCCTGAAAATCTATGAATTCGGCCTGAGATTTAAAGAGAGAACAGCTGGAAAGCTACAGTGAGAAGAGTTTGCACTTCTATCAAGGTAGGAAGATGGGGGGGGAGAAATAAAGAAACAAAAGGCCTCCCAAGGGGGAGGGGACCCGCGAGGAGTCAGGCTAAAGCCAGGGCAAGTGCCCCCAGGACAGGAAAGCCCAGTCCCGGAGAAGCAGGAGCTGCACCAACCTTCCCGGACGGAAAGGGGCTGGCAGGGAGTTAGAGCAGGACCCCAGAAGGGCGGGGATGCCCTCAAGCTCCCTGGGACACTAACAGACACCTGCGCCCCGGGGAGAGTGCGCCGAGCTCCCTAAAGTGCTGCAGCGCGCGCATAGCAGGACCCTGGAACAGCTTGGAGCGGAGGGGGGGGGGGGCTCGGGCAGAGGCTCCGCAGAGGGGGATGCACGGCCGGGAGCGAATCCAACAGCGCAGGCCCAGGAGCACAGGGCGCCAGGGATACAGCTCAGGATCTGGCCTCCCCCCTGGACAGGCAGAGGCCAGGAGGGCCCAGGACAGCAAGGATTCTCCTGCCCCGAGCTCAACAGATCAGCGGCCCCACCCTGGAGCATCCAGGCCCCTGCAGAGGGAGAGCTCGGTAGTTACTGTGGGAGCTGAATCCAGGGCTCCAGAGATGGCCGGCGCCATTGTGGTTGTTCATCCTGGGGCCTCAGGTAGCAAATAACCCCCACTGGGCCCTGCACCAGGCAGGGGGCAGAGCAGATCCCCCAAGTGCTAACACCTGAAAATCAGCACAACAGGCCCTTCCCCCAGAAGACCAGCTAAGCAGATAAGTTCCAGGGAAGTCAAGGGACTTAAACTATACAGAATCAGAAGATACTCCTTCATGTTTTTTTTTGTTTGTTTGTTTGTTTTGTTTTTTCATTTCTGTTTGCTTCCCCCACCGTTTTCTTTCTCTTTTTCACTTTTTCTTTTTTCTTCTTTTTTTCTTTTTTCTTATCTTTTTTTTCCTTCTTTCTCTCATCTCTTTTTCTCCTTTTCCCGATACAACTTATTTTTTGCCACTCTGCACTGAGCAAAATGACAAGAAGGAAAACCTCACCACAAAAGAAAGAATCAGAAACAGTCCTCTCTCCCACAGAATTACAAACTTTGGATTACAATTCAATGTCAGAAAGCCAATTCAGGAGCACTATTATACAGCTACTGGTGGCTCCAGAAAAAAGCATAAGGACTCAAAAGACTTCATGACTAGAATTTAAATCTAATCAGGCAGAAATTAAAAATCAATTGAATGCGATGCAATCCAAACTAGAAGTCCTAACGATGAGGGTTAACAAGGTGGAAGAACGACTGAGTGACATAGAAGACAAGTTGATGGCAAAGAGGGAAACTGAGGAAAAAAGAGACAAACAATTAAAAGACCACGAGGATAGATTAAGGGAAATAAATGACAGCCTGAGGAAGAAAAACCTACGTTTAATAGGGGTTCCCGAGGGCGCCGAAAGGGACAGAGGTCCAGAATATGTATTTGAACAAATCCTAGCTGAAAACTTTCCTAATCTGGGAAGGGAAACAGGCATTCAGATCAAGGAAATAGCTAGATCCCCCCCTAAACTCAATAAAAACCGTTCAACACCTCGACATTTAATAGTTAAGCTTGCAAATTCCAAAGATAAAGAGAAGATCCTTAAAGCAGCAAGAGACAAGAAATCCCTGACATTATGGGGAGGAGTATTAGGGTAACAGCAGACCTCTCCACAGAGACCTGGCAGGCCAGAAAGGGCTGGTAGGATATATTCAGAGTCCTAAATGAGAAAAACATACATCCAAGAATACTTTATCCAGCAAGGGTCTCATTCAGAATGGAAGGAGAGATAAAGAGCCTCCAGGACAGGCAGGAACTGAAAGAATATGTGACCTCCAAACCAGCTCTGCAAGAAATTTTAAGGGGGACTCTCAAAATTGCCCTTTAAGAAGAAGTCCAGTGGAACAATCCACAAAAACAAGGACTGAATAGATATCATGATGACACTAAACTCATATTATTTAATAGTAACTCTGAACGTGAACAGGCTTAATGACCCCATCAAAAGGCGCAGGGTGTCAGACTGGATAAAAAAGTAGCACCCATCTATTTGCTGTCTACAAGAGACTCATTTTATTTTTTTAAGACTTTATTTATTTATTCATGAGAGAGATAGAGACAGAGAGAGAGAGAGAGGCAGAGACACAGGCAGAGGGAGGAGCAGGCTCCATGCAAGGAGCCCGATGCGGGACTCCATCCCAGGATGCCGGGGTCACGCCCTGGGCCGAAGGCGGTGCTAAATTGCTGAGCCACCCAGGCTGCCCAAGAGACTCATTTTAGACAGAAGGACACCTACAGCCTGAAAATAAAAGGTTGGAGAACCATTTACCATTCAAATGGTCCTCAAAAGAAAGCAGGGGTAGCCATCCTTATATCAGATAAACTAAAATTTATCCCAAAGACTGTAGTGAGAGATGCAGAGGGACACTATATCATACTTCAAGGATCTATCCAGCAAGAGGACTTAACAATCATCAATATATATGCCCCGAATGGGGGAGCTTCCAAATATATAAATTAATAATCAAAGTTAAGACATACTTAGATATAATACACTTATTCTTGGTGACGTAAATCAAGCACTTTCTGCACTCGATAGGTCTTCTAAACACAACATATCCAAAGAAACGAGAGCTTTAAATGATACACTGGAACAGATGGATTTCACAGATATCTACAGAACTTTACAACCAAACTCAACTGAATACACATTCTTTTCAAGTGCACATGGATCTTTCTCCAGAATAGACCACTTACTGGGTCACAAATCGGGTCTGAACAAATACCAAAAGACTGGGATCGCCCCCTGCATATTCTCAGACCATAATGCCTTGAAATTAGAACTAAGTCATAACAAGAACTTTGGAAGGATTTCAAACACGTGGAGGTTAAGGACCATCTTGCTAAAAGATTAAAGGGTCCACCAGGAAATTAAGGAAGAATTAAAAAGATTCACGGAAACTAATGAGAATGAGGATACAACTGTTCAAAATCTTTGGGATGCAGCAAAAGCAGTCCTGAGGGGGAAATACATCACAATAAAAGCAGTCATCCAAAAACTGGAAAGAACTCAAATACAAAAGCTAACTTATACCTAAAGGAGCTAGAGAAAAAACAGGCAATAGATCCTACACTCACAGAAGAAGAGAGTTAATAAAGTCTCGAGCAGAACTCAACGAAATCGAGACCAGAAGAACTGTGGAACAGATCAAAAAAACCTGGAGTTGGTACTTTGAAAGAATTAGTAAAATAGATAAACCATTAGCCAGCCTTATTAAGAAGAAGAGAGAGAAGACTCAAATTAATAAAATCATGAATGAGAAAGAGAGATCACTACCAACACCAAGGAAATACAAACGATTTTAAAAACATATTATGAACAGGTGTATGCCAAGAAATTAGGCAATGTAGAAGAAATGGACGCATTTCTAGAAAGCGACACTACCAAAACTGGAACAGAAAGAAATAGAAAACCTGAACAGGCCAATAACCAGGGAGGAAATTGAAGCAGTAATCATAAACCTCCCAAGACACAAAAGTCAAGGGCCAGATGGCTTCCCAGGGGAATTCTATCAAATATTTAAAGAGGAAACCATACCAATTCTAGTAAAACTGCTTGAAAGATAGAGATGGAGTCCTTCCAAATTCGTTCTATGAGGCCAATATTACCTTAATTCCAAAACCAGACAAAGACCCCACCAAAAAGGATAATTATAGAACAATATCCCTGATGAACATGGATACAAAAATTCTCAACGAGATACTAGCCACTAGCATCCAATAGTACATTAAGAAAATTATTCACCATGACCAAGTAGGATTTATTCCCCGGACACAAGGCTGAATCAACACTCATGAAACAATCAATGTGATTCATCATATCACCAAGAGAAAAACCAAAAACCACATGATCCTCCCATTAGATGCAAAGAAAGCATTTTTCAAAATACAGCATCTATTCCTGATCAAAATTTTTCAGTGTGTAAGGATAGAGGAAATATTCCTCAACATCTTAAAAGCCATCTATGAAAAGCCCACAGCAAATATAATTCTCAATGAGGAGGCACTGGGAGCCTTTCCCCTAAGATCAGGAACAAGACAGGGATGTCCACTCTCACCACTGCTATTCAACATAGTACTGGAAATTCCTAGCCTCAGCAATCAGACAACAAAATGACATTAAAGGCATTCAAATTGGCAAAGAAGTAGTCAAACTCTCCCTCTTCGCTGATGACATGATACTGTACATAGAAAACCCAAAAGCCTCCACCCCAAGATTGCTAGAACTCATACAGCAATTTGGCAGCGTGGAAGTATACAAAATCAATGCCCAGAAGTCAGTGGCATTTCTGTACACTAACAATGAGACTGAAGAAAGAGAAATTAAGGAGTCAATCCCATTTACAATTGCACCCAAAAGCATAAGATAACTAGGAATAAATCTAACCAAAGAGATAAAGGATCTATACCCTAAAAACTATGGAACACTTCTGAAAGAAATTGAGGAAGACACAAAAAGATGGAAAAATATTCCATGCTCATGGGTTGGCAGAATTAATATTGTGAAAATGTCTCTGTTACCCAGGACAATTTACACGTTTAATGCAATCCCTATCAAAATACCATGGACTTTCTTCAGGGAGTTAGAACAAATTATTTTAAGATTTGTGTGGAATCAGAAAATACTGCAAATGGCCAGGGGAATCTAATAAAAGAAAACCATATCTGGGGGCATCACAATGCCAGATTTCAGGTTGTACTACAAAGCGGTGGTCATCAAGACAGTGTGGTACTGGCACAAAAACAGACACATAGATCAATGGAACAGAAGAGAGAATCCAGAAGTGGACTTAGCTTTATGGTCAACTAATATTCAATAAAGGAGGAAAGACTATCCACTGGAAGAAGGACAGTCTCTTCAATAAATGGTGCTGGGAAAATTGGACATCCACATGCAAAAGAATAAAACTAGACCACTCCCTTGCACCATGCACAAAGATAAACGCAAAATGTATGAAAGATCTAAATGTGACACAGGATTCTATCAAAATCCTAGAGGAGAACACAGGCAACACCCTTTTGAACTTGTCGACAGTAACTTCTTGCAAGATACATCCAAGAAGGCAAAAGAAACAAAAGGAAAAATGAACTATTGGGACTTCATCAAGATAAGAAGCTTTTGCACAGCAAAGGATACAGACAACAAAACTAAAAGACAACCTACAGAATGGGAGAAGATATTTGCAAATGATGTATCAGATAAAGGGCTACTTTCCAAGATCTATAAAGAACTTCTTAAACTCAACAGCACAGAAACTATCGAATCATGAAATGGGCAAAAGACATGAACAGAAATCTCCCAGAGGAAGACATAGACATGGCTAACATGCACATGAGAAAATGCTCTGCATCACTTGCCATCAGGTAAATACAAATCAAAACCACAATAAGATACCACCTCACACCAGTGAGAATGGGGAAAAGTAACAAGGCAGGAAACCACAAATGTTGGAGAGGATGTGGAGAAAAGGGAACACTCTTACACTGTTGGTGGGAATGTGAACTGGTGCAGCCACTCTAGAAAACTGTGGGGAGGTTCCTCAAAATGTTAAAAATAGACCTGCCCTACGACCCAGCAATTGCACTGTTGGGGATTTACCCCAAAGTTACAGATGCAGTGAAACGCTGGGACACCTGCACCCCGATGTTTATAGCAGCAATGTCCACAATAGCCAAACTGTGGAAAGAGCCTTGGTGTCCATCAAAAGATGAATGGATAAAGAAGATGTGGTTTATGTATACAATGGAATATTATTCAGCCATTAGAAATGACAGATACTCACCATTTGCTTCAATGTGGATGGAACTGGATGGTATTATGCTGAGTGAAATGAGTCATTGGGAGAAGGACAAACATTATATGTTCTCATTCATATGGGGAATATAAATAATAGTGAAAGGAAATATAAGGGAAGGGAGAAGAGATGGGTAGGAAATATTAGAAAGGGAGACAGAACATAAAGACTCCTAACCTTGTGAAACGAACTAGGGGTGGTGGAAGGGGAGGAGGGCTGGGGTAGGGGTAATGGGTGACAGGCACTGAGGGGGGCACTTGACCAGAGAGCACTGTGTGTTTCTGTATGTTCGCAAATTGACACCAATAAAAAATAAATTTATTATTAGAAACAAAAATGAATAAAAATATAAAAATGAATTTCTTCCAAAAGAATTAATAAATTTTTTAATAATTCATTTTCCACTTTAGTGGTCCTTTTATTTCATTCTCACCTTTGTTTCCAAATTCTGGTCTCTGACCTTGTCAGAATTATCTACTGTGAAGTTTACTTAGGCTGTGTTTGATATTGTTGACTGAGCCTTCCCATACAGCCACTTTTCATTCAGAAAAATGACTAGAAGAAAGAATTCAGCACAAAACAAGGAATCTGAATCAGTACTCTCGTCCACAAAGTTACAGAATTTGGTTTACAATTCAATGTCAGAAAGCCAATTCTGAAGTACAATTATAAAGGTAGCTCTGGAAAAAAAGCATAAAGGATTCAAGAGACATCGTCACTACAGAATTTAGATCCAATGAGGCCAAAATTAATAATCAACTAAATGAGATGCAAACCAAGCTGGAAGTCCTAGTGATGAGGGTTAATGGGGTAGAAGAAAGAGTGAGTGAAATAGAAGACAAGTTGATTGCAAGGATGGAAGTGAGTTAAAAAGAGAAAAACAATTAAAAGAACATGAGGAAATGTTAAGGGAAAGAAATGATCGTCTCAGAAAGAAGAATTACATATAATTGGGGTTCCAGAGAACCTTTCCTTCCCTTCCTCCCCTAAGGGAGGGAATCAGGAATTCGGATCCAGGAGATAGAGAGTTCCCCCCCCCCTGAAAATCAATTAAAAAACCATTCAACACTTTGACTTTTAATAGGGAAACTTGCAATTTCCAAAAATATAGAGAAAATCCTTAAAGCAGCAAGAGACAAGAGATCCCTAACTTATATGGGGAGAAATATTAGATTAACTGCAGACCTCTCCGGAAAGACCTGGCAGGCCAGAAAAAGCTGGCAGGATATGTTCAGGGTCATAAAAGAGAAGAACATGCAGCTAGCAATACGCTATCCAGCAAGGCTCTCATTTAGAATAGACGAGAGATAACGAGCTTCCAAGATAGGCAGAAACTGAAAGAATATGTCACCACCAATGAGCTCTAGAAGAATATTAAGGTGGACCTTGAAAAAGAAAGAGGAAGCCTAAAGAAATAAGCCACGAAAACAGGGACTAGAAAGGTATTACGATGACTCTAAATTCATATGTTATAATCGTTACTTTGAGCCTGAATTGGCTAACTGATCCCATCAAAAGACACAGGGTTTCAGACAGGATAAAAACGCAGGACCCATCTATTTACTGTCTACAAAAGATTCATTTGAGACCTAAGGACACCTCCAGCCTGAAAATGAAAGGGTGGAGAAAAATTTACCATTCAAATTGTCATCAAAAGAAATCTGGGGTAGAATATTCATATTTGATAAATTAAAGACTATCCAATGGACTCTAATAAGGGATGAAAAGGGACACTGTATCATACTTAAAGGGTATATCCTACACGAACACCTAACATGTTGAATATGTATGCCCCAAAAGTGTGATATGCCAAATATATCAACCAATTAATAGCCAAAGCAGTCACACTTAGATAATAATACGCTAAAGGTAGGAGACTTCAATGTGACACTTTCTGCAAATGAAAGAGAGAAGCACAGCATCATGAAAGAAACAAGAGGTTGTTTTATGCTAAATTTATTTTTTATTGCTGTTCAATTTGCCAACTTACAGAATAACACCCAGTGCTCATCCGGTCAAGTGCCCGCCTCAGTGCCCGTCACCCATTCACCCCCACCCCCTGCCCTCCTCCCCTTCCACCACCCCTAGTTCGTTTCCCAGAGTTAGGAGTCTTTATGTTCTGTCTCCCTTTCTGATATTTCCCACACACTTCTTCTCCCTTCCCTTTTATTCCCTTTCACTATTATTTATATTCCCCAAATGAATAAGAACATACAGTGTTTGTCCTTCTCCAATTGACTTACTTTACTCAGCATAATACCTTCCAGTTCCATCCACGTTGAAGCAAATGGTGAGTATTTGTCATCTCTAATGGCTGAGTAATAGTCCGTTGTATACATAAACCACATCTTCTTTATCCATTCATCTTTTGATGGACACCGAGGCTCCTTCCACAGTTTGGCTATTGTGGACATTGCTGCTAGAAACATCGGGGTGCAGGTGTCCCGGTGTTGCATTGCATCGAAACAAGAGTTTTAAATGATACAGTGGACCACAGAGATTTCACACATACATACAGAACTCTCCACCCAAATGCAGCTGAGTACACATTCTTCTCAAGTGCACATGGAACCTTCTCCAGAATAGACCACATACTGGGTCACAAAACAGGTCTCAAACACTATAAAAAGATTGGGATTGTCCCCTGACTATTTTCAGACCACAATGCTTTGAAACTAGAACTCACTGACAAGGAAAAATGTGGAAGAAACTCAAATACATGGAGGTAAAAGAGCATCCTACTCAAAGATGAAAGGGACAACTAGGAAATTAGAGAAGGAATTAAAAGATTCATGGAAACTAATGGAAATGAAGGTATAACTGTTCAAAATCTTTGGGATACAGCAAAAGCAGTCCTAAGAGGGAAGTGCATTGCAATACAATCATCCCTCAAAAAACTGGAAAAATTAAGTACACAAGCTAACCTTGCAACTAAAGAACTGGAGAAAGAACAGAAAATAAAGCCTACACCAAACAGAAGATGAGATATAATAAAGATTCGAGCATAACTCAATGAAATAGAGACCAGAAGACCTGTAGAACAGATAAACAAACCCAGGAGTTGGTTTTGAAAGATGATAAGGTACATGAAACAGTAGATAACCTTATTAAAAGAGAAAAGACTCAAATTAATAAAATCATGAATGAAAGAAGGGAGATCACAATCAATACCAAGAGAAAACAAATGATTTTAAAAACGCATTATGAGCAGCTATACACCAATAAATTAGGCAATCTAGAAGAATCGGATGCATTTCTGGAAAACTACAGATTACCAAAACTGGAACAGGAAGAAATAGGAAACCTGAACAGACCAAGAACCAGTGAAGAAACTGAGGCAATAATAAAAAACCTCCAAAGATACAAAAGTCCAGGGCCAGATAGCTTCCCAAGGGAATTCTATCAAACTTTTAAAAGAGAAACAATACCTATTCTACTAAAGCTGTTCCGAAAGATAGAAAGAGTTGGAATACTTCCAATCTCGTTCTGTGAAGCCTGCATCACCTTAATTCCAAAAGTAGACAAAGGCTCCACCAGAAAAGAGAATTCTAGACCAATATCCCTGATGAACACAGATGCAAAAATTCTCAGCAAGGTCTAGCTAATAGAATCCAACAGTATATTATGAAGATTATTCACCATGACCAAGTGGGATTAATCCCCAAGGTTCACGGCTGATTCAACACTCATAAAACTATCAACGTGATAGATCATATCAACAAGAGAAAAAACAAGAACCATATGATCCTCTCAATAGTTGCAGAGAAAGCATTTGAAAAAAATACAGCATCCTTTCCTAATCAAAACTCTTGAGAGTGTAGGGATAGAGGGAACATTCCTCAGCATCTTAAAAGCCATCTATGAAAATCCCACAGCAAATATCATTCTCAATGTGAAACAATAGGAGCCTTTCCCCTAAGATCAGGAACAGGACCAGGATATCCACTCTCACCAGTGCTAGAAGTCCTAGCTTCAACAATCAGACAACAAAAAGAAATAAAACACACTCAAATAGGGAAAGAAGAAGTCAAACTCTCCCTCTTCACAAAGGACACTATACTGTACACAGAAAGCCCAAAAGACTCCACCCCAGATTGCTAGAACTCATACAGCAATTTGGCAGTGTGGCAGGATACAAAATCAATGCCCAGAAATCAGTGGCATATCTATACACTAACAATGAGACTGAAGAAAGAGAAATGAAGGAGTCAATCCCATTTGCAATTGCACCCAAAAGCATAAGACACCAAGGAATAAACCTAACCAAAGAGGTAAGGGATCTATACCCTAAAAACTACAGACACTTCTGAAAGAAATACAGGAAGAAACAAAGAGATGGATAAATATTCCATGCTCATGAATTGGAATAATTAATATTTTGAAAATGTCTTTGCTACCTCTGACAATGTACACGTTCAATGCAATCACCATCAAAATACCATGGATTTTCTTCATAGAGTTGGAACAAATCATCTTGAGATTTTTGTGGAATCAGAAAACACTCCAAATAGCCAGAGGAATATTGACAGAAAACCAGAGCTGGGGGTCATCAGAGTGCCGGATTTCTAGCTGTACTATAAAGCTGTGATCATCAAGGCAGTGTGGTATTGGCACACATATAGACACATAGATCAATGAAACAGAATAGAGAACCCAGAAATGGGCCCTCAACTCTATGGGTGTCTAATATTCGACAAAGGATGAAAGACTATCCACTGGAAAAAAAAGACAGTCTCTTCAATAAATTGTGCTGGGAAAATTGGAGAGCCGCATGCAGAAGAATGAAACTAGACCATTCACTTATGCGTTATAGAAAGATAAATTCAAAATGGACATGTGATGTAAAGATGAGAAAGCAATCAATCAGAATCCTATAGGAGAACACAAGCAAAACCATTTTTGAACTTGGCCACAGCAATTCTTGCAAGAAACATCTATGAAGGCAAGGGAAACAAAAGCAAAAATTAACTATTGGGATTTACTAAAGATAAAAAGCTTCTTCACAGCAAAAGAAATAGTCAAAGAAACTAAAAGACAACCTACAGAATGGGAGAAGATATTTGCAAATGACATATGAGATAAACAGCTAGTATCCAAGATTTAGAAAGAACTTATTAAACTCAACACTCAATAAACAACAATCCAATCATAAAATGGGCAAAAGACATGAACAGAAATTTCACAGAGGAAGAAATAGACATGACCAGCAAGCGCATGAGAAAATGCACCTATCACTGGCCATAAGGGAAATACAAATCAAAACCACAATGAGATACCACCTCACACCAGTGAAAAGGGTGAAAAATAACAAGACAGGAAACATAAAGTATTGGAGAGGAGAAAACCAGGCCTGCGAATGGTGACAAATAATGCAAAGCTTCTCAACCAGCAGTAGGAGAGTCAGTCTCGGGGATGAGGGCATTTAACCACAAATGGATGCACATTGTCTACATCTCTACTTTGTGCTGGGTAGACCCTAATTTTCTACATTAGTCTTGGTATCAGTAATACTCTTTTTTTGGTATTTTTAAGATTGAAGTTCAATTTTCCAACATATAACATCCAGTGCTCATCCTGTCACAGTCCCCCCTCTGTGCACGTCACCCAGTCTCTGCATCTCCCCACCCACCTACCCTTCCACTACCCCTTGTTAGTTTCCCAGACTTAAAAGCCTCTCATGCTTTGTCACACTCTCAGATTATTCTCACTGCTTTTCTCTTCTTTCTCTTTGATACCTTTCATTATTTTTTATATTCCTCATATGAGTGAAACCATATGATGATTATCCTTCAATTGAAAAAATTCATTCAGCATAATACCCTCCATTTCCATCCACGTCAAAGCAAGTGTTGGGTATTCATCCTTTCTAATGGCTGAGTAATAGTCCATTGTATATGTAGACCACATCTTCTTTATCCATTCATCTTTCAATGGACACCGAGGCTCCTTCCACAGTTTGGCTATTGTGGACATTGCTGCTAGAAACATTGGGGTGTACGTGTCTTGCTGTTTCACTGCATCTGTATCTTTGGGGTATATCCCCAGCAGTGAAATTGCTGGGTCATAGGGCAGTTATATTTTTAACTCTTTGAGGAACCTCCACAAAGTTTTCCAGAGTGGCTGCACCAGTTCACATTCCCACCAACAGTGCAAGAGGGTTCCCCTTTTTCCACATCCTCATAAGTCCAATTAATACAGCCTGTGTCTTTGTTGTGATGTAATCAACCCTACTACGCCAAGGGGACCATAAAGACTGATTTAACCTTGAATTTTATTATCCCAAGAAGGCTTAGTGACATGGTAAGAAGTGGGTATGTGACAAAAGGAATCCTAACTTGAGATGGAATTGGTGGGTCAGAGAGGAAGCTCTCCTTGCACCCTTTTGCAGACCCAGGAGTACGAAAAAGAAGTATAGCAGCATGAAGAAAAATGTTTTCCTACTATGGCAACAGTCTAACCAATGATCCATTATGATGACTGAGCCAATGAAAGGCCACTACACCTGAAACTCCCAAGTCATTCCAATGGGTTTTGGTTACCAACAGCCTGCCTACACTCTGCACCCACTTCCTCCATAAGGGAGAGATTCTCTTCTCTTTTCTCCCTTCTTGCCCATGGCATGTCATAGTTTCCCTGTGCCTAGTTGCAATTCCTCTGATAGTGATGAGTCTAACCATTTTCATGGTAAAATAACCAGTTCTTCAGCGAGTGAAATAGGATAGTGAAATTCCAGTTTGTCTATTTGGAACTCAACATATTCCTGAGATGTGATGGTATTCTATTCCTTGGATTTCTGGGGTGGACCTGGTAGACAGCATAGTGCACTTAATTAAGGTTTATGACTCAATGAATTTTGATGTATGTAGTGTAATGGAGATTCCTTTTTGTCTCTTCCTTTGGTTATTTGCACATTGATTCAACGTCTATGGGTCTCCTAAGTGATCAACCTGCCCATTCAATGCCAGCGAGGTGTCTTGTCCTGGGCCCCTAGTAAGGGAAAGACCAAGTGCAGGAAGAGGTGCTTGTAACATGAGCCCAACTAACCTGCAGAGAGAAGAGTGGCTGTAAACCCTCTCAGGGCACACCTGGGTGTGTCTTTGTAATACAATTGACAGTGTAAATAGAGCAGTTTCCTTAGTTCCATAAATTAGTTCTGGGAAGTACTGAAACTGAGAAACTCCTGAATATATAGCAAGCCTGTCAGAGACTGTGGGGGTGGCATGCCCAAATACATCTGGTGCCTGTTATTAGGACCATCTTCTGGGGCATTTGCCCTTATCTTCTGGGGTCTCATGCTAACACAATGTTCAACACAGAATCTACTGGAGTATGCCAAGATGGGGGGAGACAGCAGAATACTTTATGTAAGAAATTGGGGATGCTCACGGACTGGCTCACTGATGCATGTGGTTTAGAAGTAGGGATGAGACTGTGAGTAGGAGATACCTTTGATTTCTGTGTGGTCTGAATGTCTTAGATGGTACTGACAAGCAGCTGTGTCTCAGTCATTTGCATACATCCAAAGTTAAAATGAAAAGTAGAGTAAAAAATTTGGAAATGATGGGCCCAACTCGTAGGGAGCTGGGCTAGTGGAAAAGTGTAAGAAAGGTTGAATGATAAGGAAATAATAAGTATGCAATCCCTTGCTCATGATTATCACTAGTAGCTCAAAGGACCCAGAGTGCTGGGTCAGATCTCAAAGTCAGACAAAGCTCAGATTTCCCTCATTCTCAAACCTTCCCCTCAAGGAAATAATAAACTTGGACAACACGGAGCACCTCTGAGACCTCTGGGCTGCTAAAGGCATTCCAGTTTGGGGGAATGACCAAACCAAGAAATTACTGAAAGGAGGAGGTAGACTGTGATGAAGATGTTGCATTTTAAGCATGGGAATCATCAGGTCCCTGAAAACATTTATTAAAATGGGATGTGAGAGTGACTCATTTGGGGGCTGGGTCCTGAGTTTGGAAGGCTACAGTGTGGAAGGGAACCTTTGGGATCATACATTACACACACCTCACTGCAGAACAATCACAGGTCAAAGATCCATACACAAGTTACTCTTAAGGAAACCACCCAGGGGTTGTCCTGGGGACTGGACAAAAGGCACTGTTGGTTTTGTGTACTTTGAGGATATGGGGGCTGCATTCAGGGCACCAGAGCAGACAGAAGCGGGCTATCCTCACTTCCTTCTGGAACAGGTGGAAGCTGGAAGGGCTCAAAGCAGTGGAAGCTCTCCTGCTGCTAGGCACCCTTCAGTTTTAAAAATCAGAGCCTCCACACTGGACTCCAGAAGATCTAAGCCAGTATGCGCTTGGAGCCTACAGTTCAGTACACATGGAGCGCTCCTGGCTTGAGGGTTGGGAATGTGGCCATAGCCATTTTTTTTATTTTCTTCTTTCATCTGTGAGAGTTGCAGCCTCTATGGAATTAAGGTGTCACAGGACAAACAGCTGTATGTGGAACCTGCCACCTGGCAAAGGACTGGGCATCTCACCCCAGGCACAGGCACATGAGAATCACTGCAGCAGGCCCCTCTCCTCAAATGAACAGCTGGAAGAACAGGGGAACAGGAAGTTTACTGAACAGCACTGCAAAACTCCAGGGCTGAGGGAAAATAGTATAGAGACCTCAAAGATTTGTCCTTATAATTCAATTACCTGTCAGGTTAAAACTTTCCAATATTGTTTCTCTTTTCCTGCCTGAACTATAATATAATAACAAATCTTTGTTTTAAGACTTTCCTTTTTGTGTTTCATATTTCTACAAGTACCTGTCTTAGATGTATTCTTCATTTTCAAATTCCTTTCGATGTACCTAATTGATTTTTATAGATATATGAGTTATGAGTTTGGGTGGGTTGTCTTGTTTCATTTCATAATTGCTGAAGTTATTAGCTTCTAACATACTTATCAAAATACACTCAGAGCCATGTGGAGCCCCATGTTTGTTATTCTTCAGGTTTAACTTCTCTCTTCCTTTTGATTCCACCCCTCTCTTTTATTTTGGTTCTGCCTTTGTGGTTGCTGTTGTGTCTCTATGTACATTTTGCCTATTTATATAAATTTGGATTTAGCACCTACTATAATACAGAACATACACTCAAAACGGAAAGATCAACCTCTAGGTCCACTCTGTGAGATTATATTCTCTCCCATGCACCACGGCCTCCCCACCTTTTCTTTTTAAATTTATATGAAGAAATCCGCCCCCCCTTGTGAGTAAAACCAGGCCTGACCCGGAGACAGCCCATCCAGGCACCTTCTTGGAATCTAAACAATGGAAAACATTCTGTTTTTCCAAGATAAGAAAACCATCCCCCCCACACACACATCCTGACTAGAAAGTCCCTGAACATGTTCTCACTGACTTTCAAAGGGATCAATCATGTCATAAACCCGAATGCTATGCTACTCCCGCGTTTTCTTTGCCTTTAAAAGATGCCTGTAATTGCTAATCAGGGCTCTCTTCCTGCTCTGAGGCGGAGAGCCCGTTTGCACAAACGTTCAATAAACCCTCTTGCTAGTTGCAGCTGCCTGTCTGGGGTCTGAGTCTCTGGGGCGTCCACCGGGACATGTTGGCACCTGTGAGCCAGGGTCCAACATTTGGGGCTCGTCTGGGATCCGAGACGCCTCCAGGCTCAATCCTAAGACCAGTAGGAGGTAAGACCGAGCTTGCTAATGTCATATCTGTCTCGTCCGTTTGTCTCACTGGCCGGTCCGAATTGTGCCGGGTCTGAATTGTGCCTGCAGGACTCTGTTTTCTGTTTTTGGACCAGTGGGGGAGGCAGACGTGCCCTGAAACCCCTGGTCCCGCTCCGGAGTCGGACTCCGGAGTGGTCTGGAAGAGGGAGGGAGCCCCGGCACTCCCTCCTCTTCAGGGAGGGTCATTGTTCGCGACCGCTCCCATCCGTATCTGCCGCGCCAGTCCTGTCATTCGTGTGCGTCTGTTTGTTCTGTGTCTTTCTTTCTGTCCTCCTCCTCACCGCTCACCTCTTTTCTACACCCATGGGACAGACTGTAACCACCCCCTTAAGCCTCACTCTAGATCACTGGAAAGAAGTCGCCGGCCGGGCACACAACCTTTTGGTCGAAGCCAGAAGACGAAAATGGGTCACCTTCTGCTCCTCAGAATGGCCGACTCTCAACGTCGGGTGGCCCAGGAATGGAACTTTTAATATTGGTATTATCTTGCAGGTGAAGGCCCTGGTATTTCAGCCAGGACCCAATGGGCACCTTGATCAGGTGCCGTACATCATAGTATGGAAGGATCTCACTAAAAACCCACCCCCTGGATAAAATGCTTCACCCCTTCTCAGGGGGAGCCGGCCCGAGACCCCCACCCCCTCCCTGTGCCACTCCCCTTATTCCCTGTCCTTCCTCTCCCTCCACTCTTTGCCCCCTAAAATTTCCTGAACCAAAACCTAAGGAGCCGCCTGTGCTCCCAGGGCACCAGGACGGTCTCCTTCTCTTGGACTCCTCCCCTCCCCCTTATGCCCAACCCCCAACGCCCCACCTGGAGGCCCCTACCTCTCCCTCCGCTCGCTCAGCTCCCTCCGGACTCTACTGGGGTAGAGAGGCAACCCCTCCTTTCACCCCCACTCTCCAGTCGCCTCCGCTTTCGACGAGAGCGGGAGGGGGAGTCGGAAAACGTCTGGACCTCCCAGGCACGTCCCCTTCGATCAGTAGGCGGCCAGATGCAATACTGGCCATTTTCTGCCTCTGACCTTTACAATTGGAAAACTCATAACCCCACTTTCTCCCAAGACCCCCAGGCGCTAACCGGGTTAATTAAGTCAATTCTGTTAACCCACCAGCCAACCTGGGATGACTGCCAACAGCTCCTGCAGACTCTCCTCACCACGGAGGAGAGACAGTGCGTCTACCTCGAAGCACGGAAAAACGTCCCCAGGGCAGATGGGAGGCCGACCTAGCTGCCTAATGAAATTGAGGATGTTTTCCCCTTGGTTCGCCTGACCTGGGACTATGACACTGCTGCTGGTAGGGAGCGGCTCTGTCTCTATTGCCAGGTATTCCTAGCGGGTCTTAAAGGGGCAGGGCAACGCCCCACCAATTTGGCAAAGGTACGTGCTATAGTGCAGGGAAAAGATGAGATGCCAGCAGGTTTTCTGGAAAGATTAATGGAAGGTATCTAGGTATCTTATGTATACCCCCTTTGATCCCTTGGCCGACAATCGCCAACCAGATGTAATCATGTCCTTCATTGGACAGTCGGCCTCGGATATTCGTAATAAGTTACAATGGTTGGAGGGACTTCAGGGATACACCTTACAGGACTTAGAAAGAGAGAAAGAGAGAAAAAGAAAAAGAGAGAGAGAGAGAGAAAGAGAGAGAGAGAGACACCCCAGAGGAAAGTATCCGTAAAGAGCAAGAGGATCGAGAAAATAAGAGAGATAAAAGAAGCGCAATAAAGAACTGACTGGGATACTGGCCACCATAGTACAGGGCTCAGGGCAGAGTAAGTCAGGACAGAGTAAGGACCTGGGAGACAAAAGAAAACCACGGGTTGAACAAGACCAGTGTGCCTACTGCAAGGAAAAAGGACATTGGGTTAAAGATTGTCCAAAGAAGGGCCAAACGCAGGGACCTAAGAAGAAGCCCATTGCCGTTCTGTCCCTAGAAGATAAAGATTAGGGGTGTCAGGGCCAGGAGTCCCCCCCCTGAGCCTCGGATAACCCTTAAAGTGGGGGGCCAACAAGTGAACTTCCTGGTTGATACGGGAGCTCAACATTCAGTTTTAACTGAGGCAGAAGGACCCTTGAGCTCTATTTAAAAGATGTATTCTTTTGCCTAAAGTTAAGCTCTCAAAGCCAGCCTGTTTTTGCCTTTGAATGGAAAGATCCTGAGATGGGATTCTCAGGACAACTCACTTGAACAAGGCTACCACAGGGATTCAAAAACTCCCCGACCTTGTTCGACGAAGCCTTGCATCAGGACTTGGCAGACTTCTGAGTTGGCCATCCGGACCTCGTTCTCCTGCAGTACGTGGATGATTTGCTCATAGCGGCTAAGACAGAACAGGATTGTGTAAAAGGTACGGGGGCCCTGCTCGAGAGACTGGGAGGACTGGGGTATAGGGCCTCCACCAAAAAGGCCCAAATAGGCCAGAGACAAGTGACCTATCTGGGATATCCCCTGAAAGGAGGCCAGAGGTGGCTGACGGAGGGCCGCAAAAAGGCCGTAGCCCTGATCCCAGCACCCACTAATGCCAGAGGGCTACGAGAGTTCCTCGGCAGTGCCGGGTTCTGCCGCCTCTGGATACCCGGGTTTGCAGAGCTGGTGGCTCCCCTATATCCTCTCACGAAATCCAACACCCCATACCACTGGGGAAAGGAGCAACAATTGGCTTTTGACAAAATAAAAAGGGCCTTATTGACCGCCCCTGCCCTGAGCCTCCCAGATGTAACCAAGCCATTTACGCTATATGCTGATGAACGCCGAGGAATAGCCAAAGGTGTCCTAACTCAGAAACTGGGACCCTGAAAAAGGCCCGTGGCATACTTTTCAAACAAAAATTAGACAGCGTGGCTGCAGGATGGCCCCCATGTCTCCGAATAATAGTGGCTGTGGCAGCCCTGGTTAAAGACTCAGATAAGTTGGCCTTCAGCCAACCCCTCACTGTGGTGGCCCCCCACGCCATAGAGACAGTCATCCGCCAGCCCCCTGATTGATGGCTCTCAAACGCTCGGGTCACCCATTATCGAGCCATGTTACTGAATTCTGAGCGGATACGGTTCAGAACGGCTACATCCCTAAACCCAGCCACCTTGCTTCCAGAAACCAAGTCCCCCTCCCTGGTAATGCATGATTGCCACCAGATCCCAGCCGAGGTCCATGGCACCAGAGGGGACTTGATGGACCAGCCCTTGCCAGATGCTGAAGCAACCTGGTACACCGATGGGAGTAGCTTTCTACGAAATGGTGAACGTAAAGCTGGGGCGGCCGTGGTAGATGAAAAAAAAACTGTCATCTGGGCCAGTGCCCTAAAGCCTGGGACTTCAGATCAAAGGGCGGAGCTTATAGCCCTAACTCAGGCCCTAAAAAAGGCTAAGGACAAAAAGGTCAACATTTATACTGACAGAAAATTGAGTATAATTCACTGTCCTGGGCATCAGTGAGGCAACGACCCAGTAGCAGAGGGGAACAGGATGGCCAATGAAACAACACGAGCCACTGCACTAGGCCCACAGGAGGATGGACAGAAGCATTCCCCACCAAACGAGAAACTGCCCAGGTGGTTGTCAAGAAAATCCTAGAAGAAATTTTCCCCCGGTTTGGACTGCCCAAGGTAATAGGGTCAGACAACGGCCCTGCCTCACACGTCTCCCAGGTAAGTCAGTTGGTGACCAGATTACTGGGGAAAAATTGGAAATTACATTGTGCATACAGACCCCAGAGCTCAGGATAGGTAGAAAGAATGAATAGAACAATTAAAGAGACCCTAAACAAATTGACATTGGAGACTGGCACTAGAGACTGGGTCCAACTCCTCCCCTTGGTCCTGTTCCAAGTCCGGAACACTCCCACGTGCCATGGACTAACTCCTTACGAGATTCTCTGTGGAGGTCCCCCACCAGTGACGGACTTACTAGATTCTGCTATTGACCCTCTTGCTAATACTCCCGGTTTACAGGACAGGCTAAAGGCGCTCCAGATTATCCAGCACCAGATCTAGAAACCCTTTGCAGCTGTCTACCACCCCGGAGACACAACCGGCCCACACCTGTTCCAGATCAGTGACTCCGTCTACGTCAGGAGACATCAGTCCAGGACCCTTGAGCCCCGCTGGAAGGGCCCATACACTGTACTACTAACCACCCCAACTGCCTTAAAGGTAGACGGCATTGCTGCTTGGGTCCATGCCTCACACGTCAAGCGCGCCCCATCAACGAGCACCGCTGACGCCAGCCAGGATGGACCGGGTGAGCCACTCCAATGGAAGCTCCACCGCACCCAAAACCCGTTCAAGATAAGACTTTCAAAAATTGTTCAGTAACAATTGTTATATTCCTACCTCTCCTAGCGCTTTTCACCCCCACCAAAGGTAACCCTCATGCCCCCAAAAGGTTAACCTGGCAGGTACTAACGTCTGGGGGTGACGAGGTCTGGTCCACAACTAAGACTGCTCCCGTGGGAACCTGGTGGCCTAACCTATATCCTGACCTATGCAAGCTAACCATAGGGGCCCCCCAGCCCATGGGACCTAGAGGGATACTTCGACACCTCTAGGGCCCCCAACCGAGAAAGCCCCCCAGGGCGACTGGGATTAGACCCATGGGGAGGATGTGGCACGCCTGACAGAAGGGCCATGCTAAGCACTCTTCCCTTTTATGTCTGTCCCGGGCACCACAGAGACCATAAGTTAAATCCCACTTGTGGAGGAGAGGAACACTTCTGTAAAAATTGGGGGTGCGAGACTACAGGAGACACAGGATGGGAGGCCCTCCTCCTCCTGGGATTACATCACTGTCAAGACTAACTATACTCACCTGGGGTTACCAGGAACTCTGCAATACTACCGCCCCGATTTTAGGGACTGACTTTTACCTGGTGCCCCAGCCGGGAACCTGGTGGGCATGCAACAAAGGCCTCACCCCCTGTGTATCTGCTCAGGTCCTGAGGACTTTTGTGTTATGGTGCAGATTATGCCCAGGGTATTCTATCACCCTGTTGAAACTCTAAAAAATCAGTATGACAGACATCCCACCCGTTTTCGGCGCGAGCCTATCTCCCTAACCCTAGCTGTTATGCTGGGACTAGGGGTCACAACTGGGGTGGGTACTGGCGCAGCTGCTCTGATCCAGGGCTCATGAGGTTATTTAGAACTCCAGGCAGCTGTAGATGAAGATCTATGGGCACTAGAGCAGTCCGTTTCTAAGTTAAAGCAATCCCTTACCTCACTTTCAGAAGTAGTACCTCAAAACAGGAGAGGCTTGGATTTACTATTCCTGAAAGAGGGAGGACTGTGTGCGGCCCTGGGAGAAGAATGCTGTTTCTATGCAGACCATTCTGGAGTCATCAGATGCAGACCATCTGGACTCCATGGCCAAACTCAGGGATAGGCTAAATAAAAGACAAAGGGACCAAGAGGCCCAGCAGGGCTGGTTTAACCAGTCTCCCTGGATGACCACCCTAATCTCTACCATTATGGGCCCTCTAGTTATCCTGCTCCTACTGCTAACTTTTGGCCCCTGCATCCTCAACCAGCTGCTCCAGTTCATCCGAGAAAGATTGTCTATTACCTTCTCCAGAATAGACCACATACTGGGTCACAAATCGGGTCTGAACCGATACCAAAAGATCGGGATAGTCCCCTGTATATTCTCAGACCATAATGCCTTGAAATTAGAACTTAATCACAACAAGAAATATGGAAGGACCACAAACACGTGGAGGTTAAGGACCATCCTGCTAAAAGATGAAAAGGTCAACCAGGAAATTAAGGAAGAATTAAAAAGATTCATGGAAACTAATGAAAATGAAGATACAACCGTTCAAAATCTTTGGGATGCAGCAAAAGCAGTCCTGAGGGGGAAATACATCGCAATACAAGCATACATTCAAAAACTGGAAAGATCTCAAATTCAAAAGCTCACCTTACACATAAAGGAACTAGAGAAAAAGCAACAAATAGACCCCACCCCCAGCAGAAGAAGAGAGTTAATTAAAATTCGAGCAGAACTCAATGATATCGAGACCAAAAGAACTGTGGAACAGATCAACAGAACCAGGAGTTGGTTCTTTGAAAGAATTAATAAGATAGATAAACCATTAGCCAACCTTATTAAAAAGAAGAGAGAGAAGACTCAAATTAATAAAATCATGAATGAGAAAGGGGACATCACTACCAACACCAAGGAAATACAAACGATTTTAAAAACATATTATGAACAGCTGTATGCCAATAAATTAGGAAATCTAGAAGAAATGGACGCATTCCTGGAAAGCCACAAACTACCAAAACTGGAGCAGGAAGAAATAGAAAACCTGAACAGGCCAATAACCAGGGAGGAAATTGAAGCAGTCATCAAAAACCTCCCAAGACACAAGAGTCCAGGGCCAGATGGCTTCCCAGGGGAATTCTATCAAACGTTTAAAGAAGAAATCATACCTATTCTACTAAAGCTGTTTGGAAAGATAGAAAGAGATGGAGTACTTCCAAATTCGTTCTATGAGGCCAGCATCACCTTAATTCCGAAACCAGACAAAGACCCCACCAAAAAGGAGAATTACAGACCAATATCCCTGATGAACATGGATGCAAAAATTCTCAACAAGATACTAGCCAATAGGATCCAACAACACATTAAGAAAATTATTCACCATGACCAAGTAGGATTTATCCCTGGGACACAAGGCTGGTTCAACACTCGTAAAACCATCAATGTGATTCATCATATCAGCAAGAGAAAAACCAAGAACCATATGATACTCTCATTAGATGCAGAGAAAGCATTTGACAAAATACAGCATCCATTCCTGATCAAAACCCTTCAGAGTGTTGGGATAGAGGGAACTTTCCTCGACATCTTAAAAGCCATCTACGAAAAGCCCACAGCAAATATCATTCTCAATGGGGAAGCACTGGGAGCCTTTCCCCTAAGATCAGGAACAAGACAGGGATGTCCACTCTCACCACTGCTGTTCAACATAGTTCTGGAAGTCCTCGCCTCAGCAATCAGACAACAAAAAGACATTAAAGGAATTCAAATTGGCAAAGAAGAAGTCAAACTCTCCCTCTTCGCCGATGACATGATACTCTACCTAGAAAACCCAAAAGCCTCCACCCCCAGATTGCTAGAACTCATACAGCAATTTGGTAGCGTGGCAGGATACAAAATCAATGCCCAGAAATCAATGGCATTTCTATACACTAACAATGAGACTGAAGAAAGAGAAATTAAGGAGTCAATCCCATTTACAATTGCACCCAAAAGCATAAGATACCTAGGAATAAACCTAACCAAAGAGGTAAAAGATCTATACCCTAAAAACTATAGAACACTTCTGAAAGAAATTGAGGAAGACACAAAGAGATGGAAAAATATTCCATGCTCATGGATTGGCAGAATTAATATTGTAAAAATGTCAATGTTACCCAGGGCAATTTATACGTTTAATGCAATCCCTATCAAAATACCATGGACTTTCTTCAGAGAGTTAGAACAAATTATTTTAAGATTTGTGTGGAATCAGAAAAGACCCCGAATAGCCAGGGGAATTTTAAAAAAGAAAACCTTAGCTGGGGGCATCACAATGCCAGATTTCAGGTTGTATTACAAAGCTGTGGTCATCAAGACAGTGTGGTACTGGCACAAAAACAGACACATAGATCAATGGAACAGAATAGAGAACCCAGAAGTGGACCCTGAAATGTACGGCCATCTAATATTCGATAAAGGAGGAAAGACTATCCATTGGAAGAAAGACAGTCTCTTCAATAAATGGTGCTGGGAAAATTGGACATCCACATGCAGAAGAATGAAACTGGACCACTTTCTTTCACCATACACAAAGATAAACTCAAAATGGATGAGAGATCTAAATGTGAGACAAGATTCCATCAAAATCCTAGAGGAGAACACAGGCAACACCCTTTTTGAACTTGGCCACAGTAACTTCTTGCAAGATACATCCACGAAGGCAAAAGAAACAAAAGCAAAAATGAACTATTGGGACTTCATCAAGATAAGAAGCTTTTGCACAGCAAAGGATACAGTCAACAAAACTAAAAGACAACCTACAGAATGGGAGAAGATATTTGCAAATGACATATCAGATAAAGGGCTAGTTTCCAAAATCTATAAAGAACTTATTAAACTCAACATCAAAGAAACAAACAATCCAATCATGAAATGGGCAAAAGACATGAAGAGAAACCTCACAGAGGAAGACATGGACATGGCCAACATGCACATGAGAAAATGCTCTGCATCACTTGCCATCAGGGAAATACAAATCAAAACCACAATGAGATACCACCTCACACCAGTGAGAATGGGGAAAATTAACAAGGCAGGAAACAACAAATGTTGGAGAGGATGCGGAGAAAAGGGAACCCTCTTACACTGTTGGTGGGAATGTGAACTGGTGCAGCCACTCTGGAAAACTGTGTGGAGGTTCCTCAAAGAGTTAAAAATAGACCTGCCCTACGACCCAGCAATTGCACTGTTGGGGATTTACCCCAAAGATTCAGATGCAATGAAACGTCGGGACACCTGCACCCCGATGTTTCTATCAGCAATGGCCACAATAGCCAAACTGTGGAAGGAGCCTCGGTGTCCATCGAAAGATGAATGGATAAAGAAGATGTGGTTTATGTATACAATGGAATATTACTCAGCAATTAGAAACGACAAATACCCACCATTTGCTTCAACGTGGATGGAACTGGAGGGTATTATGCTGAGTGAAATAAGTCAATCGGAGAAGGACAAACAGTGTATGTTCTCATTCATTTGGGGAATATGAATAATAGTGAAAGGGAATATAAAGGAAGGGAAAAGAAATGTTGGGAAATATCAGGAAGGGAGACAGAACATAAAGACTCCTAACTCGGGGAAACGAACTAGGGGTGGTGGAAGGGGAGGAGGGCGGGTGTTGGAGGGGAATGGGTGACGGGCACTGAGGTGGACACTTGACGGGATGAGCACTGGGTGTTTTTCTGTATGTTGGTAAATTAAACACCAATAAAAGTTAAAAAAAAAAAAAAAAAAGATTGTCTATTACCCAAGCTCTGGTATTAACTCAACAATATCGGGCCCTCCAAACTGAAGAAATAAATTTTCCCTAAGATTTTAAGGTTAAAATCAGCCCAAACAAAGAGGAGGGAATGAAGAAACCTGCCCCCCTTGTGAGTAAAACCAGGCCTGACCTGGAGACAGCCCATCCAGGCACCTTCTTGGAATCTAAACAACGTAAAACATTCTGTTTTTCCGAGATAAGAAAACCATCCCCCCCACACACACATCCTGACTAGAAAGTCCCTGAACATGTTCGCGCTGACCTTCAAAGGGATCAATCATGTCATAAACCCGAATGCTATGCTACTCCCGTGTTTTCTTTGGACCTTCAAAGGGATCAATCATGTCATAAACCTGAATGCTATGCTACTCCCACGTTTTATTTGCCTTTAAAAGATGCCTGTAATTGCTAATCGGGGCTCTCCTCCACCTCTGAGGCAGAGAGCCTGTTTGCGCAAACGTTCAATAAACCCTCTTGCTAGTTGCAGCTGCCTGTCTGGGGTCTGAGTCTCTGGGGCGTCCACCAGGACACGTTGGCACCCGTGAGCCAGGGTCCAACATATACTATCCTTGAAATTAGTTTTTCCCTCTTGTGGTCTGTTTTCTTTGGTTTTGTTTCTCTTTTTCCATTATTTTCCAGTCCTAGACATCTTCAGAATTATCTGGGTGCATTTTACTTAGGTCCTGGTTGATATTTTTGACTCTGCTCACTCATATAGCCATTCTGCACTACACAAAAGGAGGAGAAGTAGAATTGACAAAAACAGAAAAAAACAGAAGTAAAATTCTCTGACACAAACCTAAGGAATATCTATTTCAGTAACATGTGTAACATGTCAAGGGTAAAATTCAGAGACACAATGTTAAACCTAATGGTGGCTCTTCAAAAAAGCAAAGAGGACTCCTGGTATTCCCATACTGCAGAACTGGGAAAATCAGGGTGAAATTAAAAGTACACCCCTGACTTACAGTTTAAACTGGATGCTACCACTTAGGGATAAAGAGGTAGCAGGGACAGTGAGTGATGTGGAAGACAAGTTCATGGAAAGGAAGGAAACTGGAAGAAAAAGACAATTCAGAAATCACAAGGGCATATATCAGGATACAAGTGATATTTGGAGAAGGAATGATATTCATCTTACTGGGATTCCAGAAGTTATGGAGCGCGCGCGAGAGAAGAATAGAAAGCATATTGGAACGAATCATAGCTGAAAACTTTTCTGAACAGACATTCATATCCAAGAGACAGAGAGGAATCCCCCCAAAATCACACAAATGTGATCAACACCTGGACATATAATATTGGAGTTTGAAACTTCAAGTATCAATAGAAAGTTCTAAAAAAAAAAAATGTTGAGACAAGTGATTATAAACTTCTATGGAGAGAAGTGTCGATTAAAAGCACACCTATTCAAAGGGATCTGGCCTGCCAGAAAGGGTCAGTGAGTTATATTCGGGTACTAAATGAGAAAAACATGCAGCCAGGAATCCTTTACCCAGCAAGTCTGGAATTGGGCAGAAGACATAAACAGACATTTCAGTGAAGAAGACTTACTATTGGCTCACAAGCACCTAACAAAATGCTCCACAACCCTAGCCATCAGGTACATATAACTCTAAACCACAAGGACATACCAGCTCTCACCCCTGAGAATGGCATTATTCACAAGACAGGAAACCACTAATGCTGGCAAGGATGTGGAGAAAGGCGGCCACTTTTGTACTTCTGGTGGGAATGTAGGCAGGTGCAATCACTCTGGAAAACAGAGTGGAGGTTCCTGCGGAAGATAAAAATAGAGCTAATCTATGACCCAGCAATTGCACTAGTGGGTATTTATCACGAAGATACAGATGTGGTGAAACGACAGGACACCTGCCTCCCAATGATTATTTTATGGCACTAATGTGTAAAATAGCCAAACCATGGAAGGAGCCATGATGTCCTTCAACAGATGAAGGGATAAATAAGATGTGGTACCACACTAACAACTTATTATTACTCAGGCCTCATAAATGTTGTATACCTATCATTTGCTCGACATTAAAGGATGAGGAGGGTATTCTGCTGAGTGAAATAAGTCAATCAGAGAAACGACAATCATCGTGGGGAGCCTGGCCTGGGACTCAATCACCAGACCCGAAATCATGCCCTGTGCTGAGGAAATTCCTCAACCGCTGAGCCACCCAGATGTCCCCAAAAAAGACAGAATATAAATACCTTTTATTCAGTTATGTCAGATTAGGGATAGGTGAGAATGACAGATAGAAATGGAAGGTACACCTGATATATTTATCCAGCTCAGATAGACAAAGAAATGTAATGTGTAAATAAAGTAGTTAAACAACATGAAACCTGAATTAGAAGGTTGAAAGATTTAACTTTGCTCCAAGAAGAAAATATGGAGAACGGAACAGACACAGCATTTGAAGACAGAACAGTGGAACATTTCCTGTTTTTCAAAACCATGTATGGTTTCTCAGGATTATGGGACATTTTTTGGATGAACATTTTGGAAACCTATACTAGGAAAAGCCTAGTGAACAAGAAACATAATCGAGGCATTTAAATAAATAGTAAGCCGGATATACATGGAGTCCTAAGCTGTCTTATGTCCTTAGAAGTTCAATACCACATAATAGTTTGTTCGCATAAAGGGAAGAATTCTGATTCTCACCTCCAAGAACAACTGGATGTGTGGACTCAGACAAATCACTTGCCTTCTCCAGACATTATTTTCCACATCTCTCATCGGGAATAATAACACCACCTATCACTTGGTATGGTGTGGCCAAAAGGAGATTCAACATAGCAAGTCCTCTAGCAATTCCACCATAATGATGGGCCATATGAATTGACATGAGATCTCCCCCTGCTACCAGACACCAGTGCGTTGCTCTGTGCCAGGAGGAAGTAGGTGCTCAGATTGCTGAAAACACCAAATCCATTTCTACTGGGCTCTGGGCTCAGAGAGCCAAAGCATCTCCCAGAACTCCATCCCAGCCTGGGACGGCTATGGGGTGTTTCTCCATTCCACTTCCCAACTAGGTGCAAATGGGGCCGTGACCCTGTCACAGCCTCTGTAATGAGCCTCAAGGAGGTGGGATAGTAACTACTCCTCCAGGGATCACCTCTCCACAGAGCCTAAAAAGGAAGTAGGGAAATTTGAGTGGGAGTGGAAGTACCTCCAATGTGAGAACTGTTATCCAATGGAAGGAAGCTACACAGAGAGGAGAGTGAGGCTCAGAATAGCATCACTACACCTCGGTTTGTGCCTGTGGACACGTCACTCCACCTCTCTGAATAGGGGTTCCAGGACCAGGGGCTCCCTATGGCACTGGTGTCCATGAAATGGTCGAGAAGGCAATGAAGGCTGTACCATACAGTGTGAGCTGGATGAATAGACCAGGCACTGCTGTCTCAGTTATAGGAGTGAAGCTCCTACTTTCAACATAATGCACAAGCTCAGCCTGAGAGAGGCCAGTGACATGTCCAAATTCTCACAGGTAGTATCTTGCTGGATCCAGGTGTGGCCTTAGCTATTCTTGCTGCTCTGCACTGAGACAACCATCAGGGCTGGGCATCCTGGTAGACCAGACAGGGGTCTTCTAGGCCTGAGGAGACTCTTGGGAGGGGTGTGGATGAGAAATAGTTATAGGCTTTTACCCGGGCCTTGTTTTCTCATTAAATCCTAAGAACTCCAAGTGAGTGCTATTGTCCCCATTTAACAGCAGAGGGACACTGGGCTCAGAAAGTTGACTCTCACTTACCAAGAATACAGTGGAGAAGGGCAATTAATATCTCCAGCTTCAGAAGGCCCTTGCCCACATCCCCACATAAGTTTTTGGAAGAATGTGATGAGAGGGTATAATACAGGGACATACAGTGAGTCTTTGGCATCAGGAGATCAGTGGGCCTTCCTCAATCTGGAGATGATAAGAAGTCAAAATGCCCGCATCTCTCAGCCTGGGGAGTCGTTACAAGACGCAAAGCTCTAGAGGGGAAAGCTTCATGCCAAACACCCAACCAAGCCACCTCTGGTTGACAGAAGCCTTCCATGCCTTCGTTCAGGTGGAGCACATTGGCTTCAGGATACCACAGGAGTTCCAGAGACAGGTTTATCTTGCACGGCCTTTCTTCCACCCACTCCACAAGGCAGCACACAGAGGCTCATCTGTCTTTCCCCCAGAGGCCACCAGTTGGGCTCCAGCAATCCATACAGGGATCTAGATAGAGCTTTAGCAGTTCATGTGGTCTTGGAGGGTCCTCTCCTCCCTTCCCGGAGGAGAGTGTGTCTCTCACTTCCCTGGATCTTCTGCACCCTGGTGCTCCAGTGTGGGTCCAGGATTTGGGGCCTGTGTGTCTCCCTCTCTCTAAGTGCACTGTTTCCATTGTGCCCCCCTGAGGAGCCTCCCATCCCCCCAGGGAGGACCTCTATTCCCAAGTTCCAACAGCAGATCCATCCTCTTCAATGGAACCATAGATTCCAGGGAAAGTTGTTTCATGGACAGAAAATTCATTTTCAGTCGTTCTGCTCTTGTATCCTCTGACACCCGGTGAACTCCTGACCCTCTCTGACCCTCAATTTCTTTAACTCAGTTCATGTGGTCTTGGAGGGTCCTCTCCTCCCTTCCCAGAGGAGAGTGTGTCTCTCACTTCCCTGGATCTTCTGCACCCTGGTGCTCCAGTGTGGGTTCATGATTTGAGGCCTGTGTGCCTCCCTCTCTCTAAGTGCACTGTCTCCATTGTGCTCCCCCTAAGGAGCCTCCCATTCTCCCAGGGAGGACCTCTATTCCCAAGTTCCAACAGGAGATCCATCCTCTTCATTGGAACCACAGATGCCAGGGAATGTTATTTCATGGACAGAAAACTCATTCTCAGTCGTTCTCCTCTTGTGTCCTCTGACACCCAGTGAACTCCTGACCCTCTCTGACCCTCGATTTAACTCTGCCATGAGTCATTGGACTTTCGCTTTCCACCCCTAAAGCTCAAAGACAAGACTATATTTCATTGGAAGAAGGCCCTGCTGTGGAATAAGAATCAACTACCGGTCAGGGCATCTCCTCTCAAGGAAACAGGGTTTCAGAGTCCCTGCTCTGTGCTACTCCCTCCTGCTATCTGATCCCCACAGGAACTCCCAGGGAGGTGCTGTGACCCCATTTTACTGACATAAACAGTGAGAGTCCTATGTGAGCAGACTGGAGTGACAGAAATTGATACCCTCCCCCAAAGAGGTTCATCCACCATCTCATCAATAACTGGCACCACTTCCTGGGCTAGGGATGTCAGAAGGGGCCTCAGAGTAGGTTGTGGTGGACAGAGATTGATTGTATGCTCTGTGGCTGTAGTGAAGCCTCACATTGCTCATCTGTCAAATGGGTGGTCAAGGCCATTGTTCTGGTTGTCTAATGCTGTCTAATATACCATACCAATGAGTAGTAAGTAGATGAGATCCACATTTATTTTGTTCTGCTTTTCGAGTTCTGGCTTGAGGTGGATTTCCTCCTGATTCTCTGGTCAGCTAGAAGGGAAGCTCAATGTCTAGGATGGCCTCCATCCTATACCCAGTGTTTTGGAGGTGTCAGTGTAGGTGATGGTGGTGTGGTTGGGCCCTAGGAGTCTCTTCATCCAATAGACTAGCCTGGACTTGTCCACATGGCAGCTGGGGTGTGAGTGCTGCAAGAGAGACCAAGCTCCACAGTGAGACACTTTTCACATGCAGGAAAAACTCTTCCGTACACATGAGATTTGCTCATGTCCCAGAGGCCGGAGCAGCTCATACAAACAAGATTTTGTCATGGCATGTGGCATGGGGACAGGGCAAAAGGCATGACCATATGAACGAAAATGATTTGTGGCCATTGTATTCTACCACAGTGATGTGGAGATAGATTTTGAGTGGAGGAAATGTAAAGCAGTCAGGGTTCTTAGTAGTAATAAATAGAAGGCAAACAAATATTTACACATACAAGGGATTCAAAAAGTGTAAAATTACAAATTCTCTTTCCTATCAAAGAGGTTGAGAGAGACTAAATCACTTCTCCAGATTGGCACAGCTAACTCGTGGAGGAGCTAGAACTTGCACTCAGAGTGTCTTCTGTCAATGCCGGTGTTCATAGCTCCTGTCCGCTGCAGACCTACCAGCACATTGTAGACCAAAAGCAAATGCACGAGGTAATCAGAGCAATTAATATGCATAATGTAAGATATCGAATATATAACCCCTGGAAATAAATCGTGGAAGGAAATCAGGATCTAAGGGTCTCTTCGTGCCTTTCTCCCTTATTGCAATAGCATGGATAAACACCTTCCTTGCTTCCTTCACGTCCTCAGGCGAAAAGTTTGCTCTGACCAAAGGAAACTGTAGAAGCCTCACAGTCCTTCAGATTCCATTATCCTTTGTGATGATGCTCCAGTTGTCTTACGGATCATGTGCAACAGGAGGAAACCCCAGGCTCTGAGCCTGTTGTCTCATTTTCGCATTCAAAAACCATACAGAGTTTGGAAGAGGAGAAAAGCAGGAGACATCATTTACCCAGTAAAACACCCCTTTTGAGGTCCTTTTCTTCCTGAGGTTTCAAGAATCTCCCTTGTGCCATTTCACTCCATTCATTAGAAGGCCCTTGTGCATCATTTAGTGTCCAATTTACCTACTGAGGGGATCCTGGGTGGCTCATTCAGTGAAGCATCTGATTCTTGATTTCAGCTCAGCATGTGCTTTCAGGAGCCTGAGATCCAGTCCCACCTGGGATTCCTCACTGGGCATTAAACTTTCCTGATTCCCTGCCTCCCTCTCCTCAGCCTATTTCTTTGTCAATTTTTAAATTGGAGTTCAATTTGCCAGCTTATAGCATAACACCCAGTGCTCATCCCATCAAGTGCCCCCCTCAGTGCCCATCACCCAGTCACCAGTCCATGACCAAAATGACCAACTGCTAATGGGTACTCTGCGTCCATCTCAAAGCACCCTATGATCCCTTATGAATGAAAGTGTTCATCAAGAACATCACAGAGGAAGATCAAATAAATATTGTCAAAGTGAGCTTGAGTATCTTTGAGGAATGAATGCCACTTTCTTGGTTGCTTTTTACACAAATTCTAATGAAATTCATACAGTGTCCATTTGAGGTGAAATACATCATAATCCTGCTGGAAGAGTGCTGAGTGGTTGCCTCTTGCCACGATTACCTTATTTGAGGGATGCTATCATTGGCGACACCAAAGCTGGTTATAAAGAGTGTGATAGGGAACTTTCCCTCAACAAGAGTTTCTCCTGCTTGTTTGAGGAATTTTGTAGTCACCATCCTGGAAGGACCTGAGAAACACATTCTTTGGGACAAAGAACTTCATCAAGGTGTCCTTTCACTTACTTTGGCGCCATTATCTCAAACAAGATGTTCCATCTGGCTTCCAAAAGTCATTCAGAGTACTAAAGATCACTTTTATTCTAGGTAATACCATCTATTGATTAAAGTTAGTGGTCAAGGAATTTGGCTTGAGATTTAAAGAGAGAACAGCTGGAATACTACAATGAGAAGAGTTCGCACTTCTATCAAGGTAGGAAGATGGGGGGGGGAGAAATAAAGAAACAAAAAGCACCCATGGGAGAGGGGCCCCACAAGGAGCTGGGCTAAAGCCACAGAGAGTGTCCCCAGGACAGGAAAGCCCCATCCCGGAGAAGCAGAAGCTTCACCAATCTTCCCAGAGGGAAAGGCGCTCGCAGGGAGTTGGAGCAGGAGCCCAGGAGGGCGGGGATGCCCTCAGGCTCCCAGGGGCACTAACAGAGTTCCTGTGCGCCAGGGAGAGCACTACACCCCTCGGCCGAGCTCCCTAAACGGCTGCAGTGTGCTCGGCGGAACCGGGAGCAGCTCGGAGGCTGCTGGGGGGGAGGCTCCACACAGAGCGGGCTTCGCAGCCGGGGAGCGAGATTCCAAAAACCCAGGCCGGGGAGCACAGGGCGCCAGGGAAACAGCCCAGGATGTGGCACTCCCCTGGGACAGGCAGAGGCCGGGAGGGCCCAGGACTGCAAGGACGCTCCAGCCTCTGGGTGCCCCAAGCTGAGCAGATCAGCAGGCCACGCCCCTGGAGCATCCAGGCCCCTGCGGACTGAGAGCTCCTTAGTTACTGCAGGAGCTGACTTCAGGGCTGGAGAGCTGGCCACTGCTATTGTTGCTGTTCCTCCTGGGGCCTCACAGGACAAACAACCCCCACTGAGCCTCACAGTGACCTCACTGGATAAACAGCTTAAACATCTTTCACTGATCCCTACACCAGGCAGGAGGCTGAGCAGCTCCCCCAAGTGCTAACACCTGAAAATCAGCACAGCAGGCCCCTCCCCCCAGAAGACCAGATAGACAGACAGTGGAAAAACAAATTATTGACCAAGCAGCACAGGAAAGTTCCAGGGTAAGTCGAATGATTTACAGTATACAAAATCAAAGGATGCTCCTCCTTGTTTTTTTGTTTTTTGATATCTGTTTCTTCCTCCCCTTTGTTTTCTTTTCTTCTCTTATTTTTTCTCCCTTCCTTTTTTCCCTTTTTTTTCTTTTCTTTTTATTTTCTTCTTTCTCTACTCTATTTTTCCTCCTTTTCCAAATACAACTTGTTTTTGGCCACTCTGCACTGAGCAAAATGACTAGAAGGAAAACCTCACCTCAAAAGAAAGAATCAGAAACAGTCCTCCCACAGAGTTACAAAATTTGGATTACAATTCAATGTCAGAAAGCCAATTCAGGAGCAATATTATTAAGCTACTGGTGGCTTTAGAAAAAAGCATAAAGGACTCAAGAGACTTCATGACTGCAGGATTTAGATCTAATCAAGGAGAAATTAAAAATCAATTGAATGAGATGCAATCCAAACTAGAAGTCCTAATGACAAGGATTAACAAGGGGAAGAATGAGTGAGTAACATAGAAGACAAGTTGATGGCAAAGAGGGAAACTGAGGAAAAAAGAGACAAACAATTAAAACATCGTGAGGATAGTTAAAGGGAATTAATGACAGCTTCAGAAAGAAAAATTTATGTTTAATTGGGGTTCCCAAGGGCGCCGAAAGGGACACAGGGCCAGAATATGTATTTGAACAAATCATAGCTGAACACTTTCCTAATCTGGGAAGGGAAACAGGCATTCAGATCCAGGAAATAGAGAGATCCCCCCCTAAAATCAATAAAAACCGCTCAATACCTTGACATTTAATAGTGAGGCTTGCAAATTCCAAAAATAAAGAGAAGATCCTTAAAGCAGCAAGAGACAAGAAATCTCTAACGTTTATAGGGATAAATATTAGAATAAAAGCAGACCTCTCCACAAAGACCTGGCAGGCCAGAAAGGGCTGGCAGGATATATACAGGGTCCTAAATGAGAAGAACGTGCAACCAAGAATACTTTATCCAGCAAGGCTCTCATTCAGAATAGAAGGAGAGATAAAGAGCTTCCAACATAGGCAGGAACTGAAAGAATATGTGACCACCAAACCAGCTCTGCAAGAAATTTTAAGGGGGACTCTTAAAATTCCCCTTTAAGCGGAGATCCAATTGAACAATCCACAAAAATAGGGACTGAATAGATATCATGATGACACTAAGCTCATATCTTTCAATAGTAACTCTGAACGTGAATGGGCTTAACAACCCCATCAAAAGGCGCAGGATTTCAGACTGTATAAAAAAGCAGGACCTATCTATTTGCTGTCAACAAGAGACTCATTTTAGACAGAAGGACACCTACAGCCTGAAAATAAAAGGTTGGAGAACCATTTACCATTCAAATGGTCCTCAAAAGAAAGCAGGGGGTAGCCATCCTTATATCAAATAAACTAAAGTTTATCCCGAAGACTGTAGTGAGAGAAGCAGAGGGACACTGTATCATACTTAAAGGATCTATCCAAGAAGAGGACCTAACAATCATCAATATATATGCCCTGAATGTGGGAGCTGCCACATATATAAATTAATAACCAAAGTTAAGAAATACTTAAATAGTAATACACTTATACTTGGTGACTTGAATGTAGCACTTTCTACAATTGATAGGTCTTCCAAGCACAACATCTCAAAAGAAACAAGAGCTTTAAATGATACACTGGACCAGATGGATTTCACAGATATCTACAGAACTTTACATCCAAACACAACTAAAAACACATTCTTCTCAAGTGCACATGGAACTTTCTCCAGAATAGACCACATACTGGGTCACGAATCAGGTCTTAACTGGTACCAAAAGATTGGGATCATCCCCTGCATATTCTCAGACCATAACGCTTTGAAATTAGTACTAAATCAGAAGGAGAAATTTGGAAGGATTCCAAACCCTTAGTGGAGGCTAAGGACCATCCTGCTAAAAGATGAAAGGGTCAACCAGGAAATTAGGGAAGAATTAAAAAGTTTCATGGAAACTAATGAGAATGAAAATACAACCGTTCAAAATCTTTGGGATACAGCAAAAGCAGTCCTGAGGGGGAAATAAATCACAATACAAGCATCCATCCAAACATTAGAAAGAACTCACATACAAAAGCTAACCTTGCACCTCAAGGAGCTGGAGAAAAAAACACCAAATAGATCCCACATCCAGCAGAAGAAGAGATTTAATAAAGTTTCAAGCAGAACTCAATGAAATAGAGACCAGAAGAACTGTGTAACAGATTATCAAAACCAGGAGGTGGTTCTTTGAAAGAATTAAAAAGATAGATAAACCATTAGCCAGCCTTATTAAAAAGAAGTGAGAAAAGACTCTAATTATTAAATCATGAATGGAAAAGGAGAGATCACAGTCAAGGAAATACAACCAATTTTAAAAACTTATTTTGAGCAGCTACACATTAATCACGTAGACAGTCTAGAAGAAATTGACACATTTCTGGAAAACCACAACCTAGAAAACAGGAACAGGAAGAAATAGAAAACCTGAACAGGCCAATAAGCAGGGTGGATATTGAAGCAGTCATCAAAAACCCTCCGTGATATAAATTCCAGGGCCAGATGGCTCTCCAGGGGAATTCTATCAAACTTTTAAAAAAGAAACAACACCTATTCTACTAAATCTGTTCAGAAAGATAGAAAGAGACAGAGTACTTCAAAACTCATTCTACGAGGGCAGAATCACCATAATTACAGAACCAAAGATCCCACCAAAAAAGAGAATTATAGAACAATATCCCTGGTGAACATGGATGCAAAAATTCTCCACAAGATACTAGCCAATAGTATATAACAATATATTAAGAAGATTATTCACCATGACCAATTGGGATTTATCCCTGGGATGAAAGGCTGGTTCAACACTCGTAGCAATCAATATGATAGATCATATCAACAAGGGAAAAAACAAGAACTGTATGATCCTCTCCATAGATGCAGAGAAAGCATTAGACAAAATACAGCATCCATTCTGGATCAAAACTCTTCAGAGTGTAGGAATAGAGGGAACATTCCTCAGCATCTGTAAAGCCATCTATGAAAAGCCCTCAGCAAATATCATTCTCACTGGGGAAGCACTGGGAGCCTTTCCCCTAAGATCAGGAACAAGACAGGGATGTCCACTCTCACCACTGCTATTCAACATAGTAATAGAAGTCCTAGCCTCAGCAATCAGACAACAAAAAGAAATAAAATGCATTCAAACTGGCAAAGAAGAAGTCAAACTCTCCCTCTTTGCAGATGACAGGATACCATACCTAGAAAACCCAAATGACTCCACCTCAAGATTACTAGAACCCATACAGAAATTCGACAGTGTGGCAGCATACAATATCAATCCCAGAAATCAGTGGCATTTCTGTACACTAATAATGAGACTGAAGAAATAGAATTTAAGGAGTCAATCTCATTTACAATTGCACCCAAAAGCATAAGATACCTAGGAATAAACCTAACCAAAGAGGTAAAGGATCTATACCCTAAAAACTATAGAACACTTCTGAAAGAAATTGAGGAAGACACAAAGAGATGGAAAAATATTCCATGCTCATGGATTGGCAGAATTAATATTGTGAAAATGTCAATGCTACCCAGGGCAATTTACACGTTTAATGCAATCCCTATTAAAATACCATGGATCTTCTTCAGTGATTTGGAAAATATCATCTTAGGATTTGTGTAGAATCATAAAAGAATGTGTATAGCCAGGGGAATATTAAAAATGAAAACCAGAGCTGCGGATATCACAATGCCAGATTTCGGGTTGTACTACAAAGCTGTAGTTATCAAGACAGTGTGCTACTGGCACAAAACAGACACATAGATCAAAGAAACGAAATAGAGAATCCAGAAATGGGCCCTCAACTCTATGGTTCAGTAATATTCGACAAAGCAGGAAAGACTCTCCACTGGAAAAAGCACAGTCTCTTCACTAAATGGTGCAGGGAAGATTGATCAGCCATGTGCAGAAGAAGGAAGCTAGACCATTCTCTTATTCCAAACATAAAGATAAACCCAAATTGGATGAAAGATCTAAATGTGAGGCAAGATTCCATCAAAATCCTAGAGAAGAACACAGGCAACACCCTTTCTGAACTTGACCACAGCAACTTCTTGCAAGATACATCTATGAAGACAAGGGAAACAAAAGCAAAAATTAACTATTGGGATTTACTAAAGATAAAAAGCTTCTTCACAGCAAAAGAAACAGTCAACAAAACTAAAAGGCAACCTACAGAATGGGAGAAGATATTTGCAAATGACCTATCAGATAAAGGGCTAGTATCCAAGATCTATAAGGAACTCATGAAACTCAACAGGAAAGAAACAAACAATCCAATAATGAAATGGGCAAAAGACATGAACAGAAATCTCAGAGAGGAAGAAGTAGACGTGGCCAACAAGCACATGAGAAAATGCACACCATCACTGGCCATCAGGGAAATGAAAACCAAAACCCCATGAAATACCTCCTGACACCAGTGAAAATGGGGAAAATTAACAAGAAAGGAAACAAAAAATGTTGGAGAGGATGTGGAGAAAGGGGAACCCTCTTGGACTGTTGGTGAGAATGTTGAACTCCTGCAGTCACTCGGGAAAACTGTGTGGAAGTTCCTCAAAGAGTTAAAAATATAACTGCCCTTTGACCCAGCAATTGCACTGCTGGGGATTGACCCCAAAGATATAGATGCAGTGAAACGCTGGAACACCTGCACCCCAATGTTTATAGCAGCAATGTCCACAATAGCCGAACTGTGGAAGGAGCCTCAGTGTCCATCGAATGATGAATGGATAAAGAAAATATGGTATATACCCAGAGGCAAGGAGCTATGTCTTATTGACCTTTTTTCCTGGTACCTTACTTAGGGACTGATACAAATCGAGGTGTTCAATACATGTATGAGTGAATCAATGTGAAAATACCCAGCACGCATTAGAAATAAGAGTCAACAATGACTAATATATATACAATGGAATATTACTCAGCCATTAGAAAGGACAAATACCCACCATTTGCTTCGACGTGGAGGGACCTTCGACAGCAGGGTATTATGCTGAGTGAAGTAAGTCAATCAAAAATAGACAAACCTTATATGGTCTCATTCATTTGAGGAACATAAAAAATAGTGAAAGGGAAAAAGGGGGAAAGGAAAGAAAATGAGTGAAAATATCAATGAGGGTGACAGAACATGAGAGACTCCTAACTCTGGGAAACTAACAAGGGGTAGTGTAAAGGGAGGTGGGAAGGGGTTTGTGTGATTGGGTGATGGGCACTGAGGGGGGCACTTGGTGGGATGAGCAGTGGGTGTTATGTATGCTATGTGTTGGCAAATGGAACTCCAATAAAAAAGAGAGAAAGAATTCATTCTCAAAGAGGAGTTTTTGGCTGGGGTCAAGATATTCAGAAACTTTTCCATAGTCTCAGGTTGACAGTAAGTCCCTTTGTGTAAAGAAAACACGTGAGAGGGAAGCAGAAGAGAAACTAAACCATCTTTTGTGTAAAGGAGACTGAACAGGACTGTGCTCACTAGCGGAGCTCTGGCTCCGGGCTGTGTGGGTTGGAAGGAGAAGTGAACACGGGCTCTGGCTCAGGCTTGAGTCCTGTCTCGGCCAGACATTGCGGTCCTGAAGGTGAGGACCCTGAAGGGGACAGGCCCTGGAAGAGCATGGTTCTAGGAGACATCTCTATGTAGTTGCCTGGAAAGTTTCTACAAACAGGGACTTTAAAGAAAGTATCAGGTACTAACTAAGCAGGTTTTCCAACCACACCAACAAGGCTGATAACTTCAAAATTGTCAGAGAAGGGTCCTGTAGTAAAATACAGTAACCTGGTAAAACATTCTTTAAAATTTGAGAAAAACTGTTAACTGGGATCCTTTTCCCCACACAAAGTTGAGGGGCCCCAAGGTTTATGGCGCTTACCTTTAGGAGTCCGGTGTGCACAGAGTTCTCATCCATAACATATCCACATCGCACAGTGAGGAGCCCAGGTGCCTCCTGGACACTCACCCCACCACACACACAGGGACACACACTCCAGAGCTACTGCAGTCAGAACAGGTACTCCTGACTCCGCCGACACACCTCACCTTCCCTCCTTCCTTCCTCAAGAATGAGGCTGCTCTGGGGGTGATTCACCCTAACCCTGAGGCCTAGGGTTCCTCTCCTGCAGCCTCACAAGGTCTGAGTGAAGACATCCATGGGTTCACAGAGACTAAAGCTTCTCTTCAAAAGGGGTATCTTTGGGATCCCTGGGTGGCACAGCGGTTTCGCGCCTGCCTTTGGCCCAGGGTGCGATCTTGGAGACCCGGGATCGAATCCCACGTGGGATCCCGATGCATGGAACCTGCTTCTCCCTCTTCCTGTGTCTCTGCCTCTCTCTCTCTCTCTTTTTCTGTGTGACTATCATAAATAAATAAAAATTTTAAAAAAGGGGTAGCCTTCCCCAGGACTAGTCCTGTAACCTACCTCAGTCACCAAGTGGATGTAGGACTATCCTGGCCACTGTATAGGATGCTCCAGCTATCCACAAGACTGGCGCCCACCGGCACCTCCCTCATTTCATTTTCAACCCTGCTAGCCCAGCCCCTTCCTGCACTGCCTCCATCCTGGCCCAAATGAGGCCAATCTTGATGTGCACCTGGCAGGTTCATAAGGTGCTCTGAGTTTCAGTGGGATGGGAGTGGGTGCTTCCACCTGCTGTCTTGTCCCACCTTACTTAACCCATCAACCAATCCTCAGATTAACCTGCCAGGTGACTGTAGCAAATGAGGTGCCCTTGGAACTTCAGAAACTTGGGCCCTTACCCCTTAATAGTTTAACCAATTCCCAATTTAGTTCCCAATACAACTAAATTGTAATTAATGTGATTATCCTTGGATCCAAACCTAGGTTCCTCTCATCATCATCTCCTTGGCCAAGATCCCCATAAATGGATATCCAGTGATGTGTAAGCTATAAGTATTAGGAGTCATTTTTTATTTATTTTTATTTTTAATTTATTTTATTTTTTTAGTCACTTAACCATTTTTTAATAATAAATTTATTTTTTATTGGTGTTCAATTTACCAACATATAGAATAACACCCAGTGCTCATCCTGTCAAGTGCCCACCTCAGTGCCCGTCACCCAGTCACCCCCACCCCCCGCCCACCTCCCCTTCCACCACCCCTAGTTTGTTTCCCAGGGTTAGGAGTCTTTCATGTTCTGTCTCCCTTTCTGATATTTCCCACTCATTTTTTCTCCTTTCCCCTTTATTCCCTTTCACTATTGTTAGATGAATGGAAAAAGAAGATGTGGTGTATGTATACAAAGGAGTCATTTTTTAAAAATGATATTTATTGTCTGTATTTTCTGTTGATTGCTTCCAAGTTTCTGTCATTCTCTGAAATTTTTTAAATCACCAATTCGTTTTTATAATTGCATTTTTTGCATTTATATCTTTGATGCACACACTGGATACCCATTTCATTTTTAAATTTTTTTAGTTTAGTTCCAGTTAGTTAGCATACAGTGTTATAGTAGATTCCACTGGACACTCATTTTAATTAAGAAACCTTTCTTGAATAATCCTAAGCTTGCCTGCTGCTTTGAAGTCCTATCATAATTCTACAGAAAACTGCGTGCTCCCTTAGCCATAATTCCAAACTCAATTCTTCATTGTCTAGTGTGCCAACAACACAATGTTTTGTTTGCTCTATCTGGAAAATATTCTAAAGACTAGAGAAGCCAAATGAAAAAGCATGTGAAAATCCATGACTATTTATTCAAGTGAATTTTAGAGTTATTGCGTTAAGATCCACAATATAATAGATCCTATTGACCTGTTACTTTGAGTTTGGATTGAATTTAGACAATAATTTACTTCTTCTGAGTTGCAGAGCCCTCACTAAGATTTTCCTGTAAAACCCTTGTGCTCATAAGTGCTTCCAAGGATGATGTTTGTGTGTGTCCAGGTTGCTGTATAGATATCACAGTAGAAAATGGCCAAGGTTCCTGCTGGATAGTGGCCATAACTAGTGAGTATTCTGGTTTGTTTAAGATTTTGGTTTCCCTGGACGCCTGGGTGGCTCAGCAGTTGAGTGCCAACCTTCTGCCCAGGCGTGATTCTGGAGTCCTGGGATCAAGTCTCTCATCAGGGTCCCTGCATAGATTGTGTCGGGCTTAATCTGTTTGATAGTGAAATAAAATAGAGAGGCTAGGCAAAAGTTGATCTAAACAGGCTTTTAATGGAATGCGCTGTTTGTCAAGGTTCCATAACCTGCAAGGGAGGGAGAGAGCATGGACGTCGCGGTCAGGGGACTGCAAGTGGGCTTTTTAAGAGAGGAGGGGGAAGGGGTTGTCTGTCTGTAGGGGATGATAGATATTAGTGTCTGTTGCAGGTGGAGTCAGTTTCCTTATGCTTTTTTAAGGGGTCTGGGTAAGGTACAGTTTCGGTTGCCTGCATAGGTCCTGTCTCCCACTGATGACCTGTCCTCAGGTGATCTGCTGGCGATTGGAGAGTTCTGAGGTGGGGGCATCAAGGTCTGGAATCCAATGCCATTTTGCTGGTGGCTCCCAATCCCCCTTGATCCTACCGGCCCAACAGATCCTGCTTCTCTCTCTACCTGTATCTCTACCTCTTTCTGTGTGTTTCCCTCATGGATGGATAAAGTCTTTAAGAAACAAGATTTAGGTTTGCTTGTTGGAGGGCAACCCAGATGAAAGGATGTAGGGAGAAGAGTAGGAGGTCAGAGGAGAAAATTCTGGAATACTAAATCAGATGAGTTGCTCCAAGAGATCACTTGTGAGCTTGTTGAATGTTCTGCCCTGAGGCTAACCCAGTATTCAGATATAGAAGGCTCTTCGTAAAGATTTCCTGAAGATGCATTAAGCACACCTGGAATACATCTTTTGGTAAGTACCTACCCCTTCATGGCACTTGGAACTCTTTCTAGTAGGACTTTCATGTGTTGAAAAAAGTTGTACCACTTCCTGCTCACTGGTGTTCCAGGACACGCAATGGATTTGTTCCTGAGTGTCATAGAGTCTACATCACTGTTTATGGTTGTTCTTGACCAGCAGAATGTAAGGGCCTTAAGGAAAGGGACTTAGGTCTGTTCTTTCCCTGATCCTTCCCTAGAAGATATGATAGTGTCTGGCCAAAACTATTGCTCAATTCACATGTCAAAAGAGAATAGATGGATGCAATGAATGGTTCAATTTGATGATGAATCCAATGGGAAATATGACTGATTTATAACTCTTATAAACACCCCAAAATGCCAGAGTGGATCTGATTATCATGAGGTTCCTGATGACTAGCAGGAATATCCCAGTGTTCTCTCTGGGCAAAAAAAAGGAAGGGGAGGCGCACCTACCTGGCTCAGTTGGTCAAACATCAGACTTTTGATTTGGGACTTGGGACCTGATGACTTGCAGGAATATCCCAGTGTTCTCTCTGGGCAAAAAAGGGAAGGGGAGGCGTACCTACCTGGCTCAGTTGGTCAAACATTGCACTCTTGGTTTGGGAATTGGGACGGAGCTGTGCATCAGACTCTGAGCTCAGCATGGATTCCTTTGAGATTCCATCTCCCTCTCACTTATCTTTTTGTTTGCCCCTCCCCCTGCACTCACTATTTCTCTCTCTCCCTCTCTCTCTCTCTCTCTTTCTCTCTCTCTCTCTTTAAAATAAATATATAGGCACCCTGGGTGGCTCAGGTGCTTTCGCGCTGCCTTTAGCCCAGGGTGTGATCTTGGATATTTCAGGCTAACTGCATTGAGCTTGCTTCTCACTCTGCCTGTGTCTCTGCCTCTCTCTCTCTCTCTCTCTCTCTCTCTCTTTCTCTCTCTGTGTGTGTCTCTCTTGTGAATAAATAAATGAAATGTTTTTTAAAAAGATAAATATTTTTTAAAAAACGGAGGGGAGGACAGTGGGAGAGAAGGTGGTAACTTTTAGCTGTAAAATTGGGGATACACAGGCAAAACGCGGAGGATAACTAAATGTAATTTGGAAAATATTTTGTGAATATCTTGGATCTACACCCACATTTATATGAATTTACGTATGTATGTATTTACACTTGCTTTGAGAAAACACAATCACGCGACAAATAAACCTAATGAAAGCCAGACGATGAAAGAGATCAATGAATCTGGAGGTGAAAAAAATACAGACTAAAAAAGGAGGTTTTTATTTTTTAAGAAAGCAAGGTACTTGTTTTCTTGCCAAACCACACTGCATCGTAATTAAGGCAAAAGGAAAGTGCAGAGACCCTTTGAGAGAATGAAAAAATGATCAAAGAGAGGGAAAAGGGATGATGAGAACATAATTAGCATGCGTCTGCATATTAATGGTGAAACTTGGGTAAAAGGAATGGTATTCTATACCACCGTACATAAAATCACCTTGACAACTAACTTTTTTTATTATAAATTTATTTTTTAATGGTATTCACTTTGCCAACATATAAAATAACACCCAGGGCTCATCCGCTAAAGCGCCCACCTCAGTGCCCCTTCCACCACCCCTACTTCGTTTCCCAGAGATAGAAGTCTCTCATTTTCTGTCTCCCTTTCTGATATTTCCCACTCATTTTTTCTCCTTTCCCCTTTATTCCCTTTTACTATTTTTTATATTCCCCAAATGAATGAAATCATATAATGTTTGTCCTTCTCCGATTAACTTATTTTATTCAGCAAAATACCTTACAATTCGATCCAGGTAGAAGGAAACGGGGGTATTTGTCGTTTCTAATGGCTGAGCAATATTCCATTGTATACATAAACCACATCTTCTTTATCCATTTTCGATGGACAACGAGGCTCCTTCCACAGTTTGGCGATTGTGGACATTGCTGCTATGAACATCAGGGTGCAAGTGTCCCGACGTTTCATTACATCTGTATCTTTGGAGTCAATCCCCAGCAGTGCAATTGCTGGGTCGGAGAGCAGATCTATTTTTACCTCTTTGAGGAATCTCCACACAGTTTTCCAGAGTGGCTGCACCAGTTCACATTCCCACCAACAGTGCAAGAGGGTTCCCCTTCTTCCATATCCTCTCCAACAGTTGTGGTTTCCTGCCTTGTTAATTCTCCCCATTCTCACTGGTGTGAGGTGGTATCTCATGTGGTTTTGATTTGCATTCCCCTGATGGCAAGTGATACGGAGCATTTCATCATGTGCTTGTTGACCACATCTATGTATTCCTCTGTGAGATTTCTGTTCATGTCATTTGCCCATTTCATGATTGGATTGTATGTTTCTTTCCTGTTGAGTTTCATGAGTTCCTTATAGATCTTGGAAACTAGCCCTTTATCTGTTAGGTCATTTGCAAATATCTTCTCCCATTCTGTAGATTGCATTTTAGTTTTCTTCACTGTATCTTTTGCTGTGCAAAAGCTTCTTATCTTGATGAAGTCCCAATAGTTCATTTTTGCTTTTGTTTCTCTTGCCTTCATGGATGTATCTTGCAAGAAGTTACAGTGGCCAAATTCAAAAAGGGTGTTGCCTGTGTTCTTCTCTAGGATTTTGATGGAATCTTGTCTCACATTTAGATCTTTCATCCAATTTGGGTTTATCTTTATGTTTGGTGTAAGAGAATGGTCTAGCTTCCTTCTTCTGCACATGGCTGATCAATCTTCCCTGCACCATTTAGTGAAGAGACTGTGCTTTTTCCAGTGGAGAGTCTTTCCTGCTTTGTCGAATATTACTGAACCATAGAGTTGAGGGCCCATTTCTGGATTCTCTATTTCGTTTCATTGATCTTTGTGTCTATTTTGTGCCAGTAGCAAACTGTCTTGATAAATACAGCTTTCCACACAAATCCTAAGGTGAAATTTTCCAACTGACTGAAGAAGGTCCACTGTACATTGATAGGGATTGCATTGAATGTGTAAATTGCCCTAAGTAGCATTGACATTTTCACAATATTAATTCTGCCAATCCATGAGCACGGAATATTTTTCCATCTCTTTGTGTCTTCCTCAATTCCTTTCAGAAGTGTTTGATAGTTTTTAGGGTATAGATCCTTTATCTCTTTGGTTAGGTTTATTCCTAGGTATCTTATGCTTTTGGGTGCAGTTGTAAATGGGATTCACTCCTTAAATTCTATTTCTTCAGTCTCGTTATTGGTGTGCAGAAATGCCACTGATTTCTGGGCATTCATTTTGTATGCTGCCACACTGTCGAATTTCTGTATGGGTTCTAGTAATCTTGACGTGGAGTCATTTGGGTTATCTAGGTATGGTATCCTGTCATCTGCGAAGAGGGAGAGTTTGACTTCTTCTTTGACACTTTGAATGCCATTTATTTCTTTTTGTTGTCTGATTGCTGAGGCCAGGATTTCTAGTACTATGATGAATAGCAGTGGTGAGAGTAGACATCCATGTCTTGTTCCTGATCTTAGGGAAAGGCTCCCAGTGTTTCCCCAGTGAGAATGATATTTGCTGAGGGCTTTTCATAGATGGCTTTACAGATGCTGAGGAATGTTCCCTCTATCCCTACACTCTGAAGAGTTTTACTCCGGAATGGATGCTGTATTTTGTCAAATGCTTTCTCTGCACCTATGGAGAGGATCATACAGGTCTTATTTTTTTTCTTGTTGATATGATCTATCATACTGATTGCTTTACGAGTGTAGAACCAGCCTTGCATCCTGGGGATAAATCCCACTTCGTCACAGTGAATAATCTTCTTAATATATGGTTATATACTATTAGCTAGTATGTTGTGGAGAATTTTTGCATCCATGTTCATCAGGAATATTGTTCTATAATTGTCCTATTTGGTGGGGTCTTTGTCTGGTTTTAGAATTAATGTGATTCTTCCCTCATAGAACTTTTTGTTTTATAATAAATTTGTTTTTTATTGGTGTTCAATTTAACAACATACAGAATAACACCCAGTGCTCATCCCGTCAAGTGTCCCCCCCCTCAGTGCCCGTCAACCATTCACCCCCACACCCCACTTTCCTCCCCTTCCACCACCCCGACTTCGTTTCCCAGAGTTAGGAGTCTTTATGTTCTGTCTCCCTTTCTAATATTTCCCAAACATTTCTTCTCCCTTCCCTTATATTCCCTTTCACTATTATTTATATTCCCCAAATGAATGAGAACATACAATGTTTGTCCTTCTCCGATTGACTTATTCACTCAGCATAATACCTTCCAGTTCCATCCACATTGAAGCAAATGGTGGGTATTTGTCATTTCAAATGCTTTAGTAATATTCCACTGTATACATAAACCACATCTTCTTTATCCATTCATCTTTCGATTGACACCAAGGCTCCTTCTACAGTTTGGCTATTGTGGACAACGCTGATAGAAACATCGGGGTGCAGGAGTCCCAGTGTTTCATTGCATCTGTATCTTTGGGGTAAATCCCCAACAGTGCAATTGCTGGGTCGTAGGGCAGGTCTACTTTTAACTCTTTGAGGAAGCTCCACACAGTTTTCCAGAGTGGCTGCAGCAGTTCACAATCCCACCAACAGTGTAAGAGGGTTCCCTTTTCTATGAATACTCTCCAACATTTGTGGTTGCCTGCCTTGTTCATTTTCCCAAATATCACTGGTGTGAGGTGGTATCTCATTGTGGTTTTGATTTGTATTTCCCTAATGGCAAGTGATGCAGAGCATTTTCTCATGTGCATGTTGGCCATGGCTATGTCTTCCTCTGTGAGATTTCTCTTCATGTCTTTTGCCCATTTCATGATTGGATTGTTTGTTTCTTTGCTGTTGAGTTTCATAAGTTCTTTATAGATCTTGGAAACTAGCACTGTATCTGAAACACCATTTGCAAATCTCTTCTCCCATTCTGTAGGCTGCCTTTTAGTTTTGTTGACTGTATCCTTTGCTGTGTAAAAGCTTCTTATCTTGACTAAGTCCCAATAGTTCATTTTTCTTTTGTTTCTTTTGCCTTCCTGGATGTACCTTGCAAGAAGTTACTGTGCTGAGTTCAAAAAGGGTGTTGCCTGTGTTCTCCTCTAGGATTTTGATTGAATCTTGTCTCACATTTAGATCTTTCATCCGTTTTGAGTTTATCTTTGTGTATGGTGCAAGAGAGTGGTCTAGTTCCATTCTTCTGCATGGGGATGTCCAATTTTCCCAGCACCATCTATTGAAGAGACTGTGTTTCTTCCAATGAATAGTCTTTCCTGCTTCATCGAATATTAGTTGACCATAAGGATCAGGGTCCACTTCTGGATTCTCCACTCTGTTCCATTGATCTTTGTGTCTGTTTTTGTGCCAGTGTCACACTGTCTTGATGACCACAGCTTTGTAGTATAACCGGAAATCTGGCATTGTGATGCCCCCAAATAAGGTTTTCTTTCTTAAAATTCCCCGGGATATTTGGGGTCTTTTCTGATTCCACACAAATCTCAAAATAATTTGTTCTAACTCCCTGAAGAAAGTCCATGGTATTTTGATAGGGATTGCATTAAACGTGTCAATTGCCCTGGGCAACATTGACATTTTCACAATATTAATTCTGCCAATCCATGAGCATGGAATATTTTTCCAACTCTTTGTGTCTTCCTCAATTACTTTCATAAGTGTTCTATAGTTTTTAGGGTATAGATCTTTTACCTCTTTCGTTAGGTTTATTCCTAGGTGTCTTATGCTTTTGGGTGCAATGTAAATGGGATTGACTCCTTAATTTCTCTTTCTTCAGTCTCATCATTAGTGTATAGAAATGCCACTGACTTCTGAGCATTGATTTTGTATCCTGCCATGGTGTCAAATTGCTTTATGAGTTCTAGCAATCTTGGGGTGGAGGCTTTTGGGTTTTCTAGGTATGGTATCCTGTCATCTGCGAAGAGGGAGAGTTTGACTTCTTTGCCAATTTGAATTCCTTTAATGTCTTTTTGTTGTCTGATTGCTGAGGCTACTACTTCCAGTACTATGTTGAATAGCAGTGGTGATAGTGGACATCCATGTCTTGCTCCTGATCTTAGGGGAAAGGCTCCCAGTGCTTCCCCATTGAGAATGATATTTGCTGTGGGCTTTTCGTAGATGGCATTAAGATGTTGAGGAATGTTCCCTCTATCCCTACACTCTGAAGAGTTTTGATCCAGAATGGATGCTGTATTTTGTCAAATGCTTTCTCTGCATCTAATGAGAGGATCAAATGGTTCTTGGTTTTTCTCTTGCTGATATGATGAATCACATTGATTGGTTTATGAGTGTTGAACCAGCCTTGTGTCCCGGGGATAAATCCTACTTGGTCATGGTGAATAATTATCTTAATGTACTGTGGATCCCATTGGCTAGTATCTTGTTGAGAATTTTTGTATCCATGTTCATCAGGGATATTGGTCTGTAATTCTCCTTTTTAGGTTGGTTCTTTGTCAGATTTTGGGAATTAAGGTGATGCTGGTCTCATAGAATGAATTTGGAAGTACTCCATCTCTTTCTATCTTTCCAAACAGCTTTAGTAGAATAGGTATGGTTTCTTCTTTAAACGTTTGATAGAATTCCCCTGGGAAGCCATCTGGCTCTGGAGTTTTGTGTCTTGGGAGGTTTTTGATGACTGCTTCAATTTCCTCCCTGGTTATTGGCCTGTTCAGGTTTTCTCTTTCATCCTTTTCCAGTTTTGGTAGTTTGTGGCTTTCCATAAATACGTCCATTTCTTCTAGATTGCCTAATTTATTGGCTTATAGCTGTTCATAATATGTTTTTAAAATTGTTTGTATTTACTTGGTGTTGGTAGTGATCTCTCCTTTCTCATTCATGATTATATTAATTTGAGTCTTCTCTCTCTTCTTGTTGATACGGCTGGCTAATGGTTTATCAATCCTATTACTTCTTTCAAAGAACCAACTCCAGGTTTTGATGATCTGTTCCACAGTTCTTCTGGTCTCGATTTCATTGAGTTCTGCTTGAATCTTTATTAACTCTTCTTCTGCTGGGTGTAGGATCTATTTGCTGTTTTTTCTCTAGCTCCTTTATGTGTAAGGTTAGCTTTTGTATTTGAGTTCTTTCCAGTTTTTGAATGGATGCTTGTATTGCAATGTATTTCCCCCTCAGGACTGCTTTTGCTGCATCCCAAAGATTTTGAACGGTTGTAACTTCATTCTCATTAATTTCCATGAATCTTTTAAATTCTTCCTTAATTTCCTGGTTGACTCTTTCATCTTTTAGCAGGATGGTTCTTAACCTCCACGTGTTTGAAGTCCTTCCACACTTCTTGTTGTGATTTAGTTCTAATTCCAAGGCATTATGGTCTGATAATGTCCAGGGGACGATCCCAATCTTTTGGTATCAGTTCAGACCCGATTTGTGACCCAGTATGTGGTCTATTCTGGAGAAGGTTCCATGTGCACTGAGAAGAATGTGTATTTAGTTCAGTTTGGATATAAAGCTTGTAGATATCTGTGAAATCCATCTGGTGCAGTGTATCATTTAAAGCCCTTGTTTCTTTGGAGATGCTGTTCTTAGAAGACCTATCGAGTGTAGAAAGCACTAGATTGAAGTCACCAAGTATAAGTGTATTATTATCTAAGTATTTCTTCACTTTGGTTATTAATTGATTGATATATTTGGCAGCTCCCACATTTGGGGCATATATATTGAGGATTGTTAAGTCCTCTTGCTGGATAGATCCTTTAATTATGATATAGTGTCCCTCTTCATCTCTCACTACAGTCTTCGGGGTAAATTTTAGTTTATCTGATATAAGGATGGCTACCCCTGCTTTCTTTTGAGGACTATGTGAATGGTAAATGGTTCTCCAACCTTTTTTTTTCAGGCTGTAGGTGTCCTTCTGTCTAAAATTAGTCTCTTATAGACAGCAAATGGATGGGTCCTGTTTGTTTTCCAGTCTGAAACCCTGCGCCTTTTGAGGGGGTCATTAAGCCCATTCACATTCAGAGTGACTATTGATAGATATGAATTTAGTGTCATCATGATATCTATTCAGTCCTTGTTTTTGTGGATTGTTCCACTGGATTTCTTCTTAAAGGGGAATTTTAAGACTCCCTCTTAAGATTTCTTGCAGAGCTGGTTTGGAGGTCACATATTCTTTCAGTTCCTGCCTGTCTTGGAAGCTTTTTATCTCTTCTATTCTGAATGAGAGCCCGCTGGATAAAGTATTCTTGGCTGCATGTTTTTCTCATTTGGGACCCTGAATCTATCCTGCCAGCCCTTTCTGGCCTGTCAGGTCTCTGTGGAGAGGTCTGCTGTTACCCTAATACTCCTCCCCATAAAAGTCAGGGATTTCTTGTCTCTTGCTGCTTTAAGGATCTTCTCCTTATCTTTGGAATTTGCAAGCGTCACTATTAAATATCGAGGTGTTGAACGGTTTTTATTGATTTTAGAGGGCGGGATCTATTTCCTGGATCTGGATGCTTGTTTCCCTTCCCATATTAGGAAGTATTCTTGAATACATAATGGAAACAAATTAAATGGCAATCACCTGGATCTAAATATTAAAAGTATTTTCACTAAAGCCTGGTGACAAAACATGAGAGGCAACTAACTCTGAGAAATGAACAAGAGGTAGTGGAAGGGGAAGTGGGTGGGGAGTTGGGGTGACTAGGTGATGGGCACTGAGGGGGGCACTTGGAGGGATTAGCACTGGGTGTTATGCTATAGGTTGGCAAATTGAACTCCAATAAAAAACTTTTTAAAAAACCTGCTGAGAAAGTAAGAAGAAATGCAGTTGTGGTATACGATGAATCACCTTTCATAAGAATATGCCTTGCTCTCTTTTTTTTTTGTATATTTTTATACAAAATATAGTGTAAATTTCCACTACCCCTTGTTCGTTTCCCAGAGTTAGGAGTTTCTCATGTTCTGTCACCCTCACTAATATTTCCCACTCATTTTCTCTCCTTTCCCCTTTATTGCCTTTCACTATTTTACAGGGAAACACTGGGAGCCATTCCCCTAACCATATGATCCTCTCATTAGATGCAGAGAAAGCATTTGACAAAATACAGCATCCATTCCTGATCAAAACTCTTCAGAGTGTAGGGACAGAGAGAACATTTCTCAACATCTTAAAAGCCATCTACGAAAAGCCCACAGCAAATATCATTCTCAATGTGGAAGCACTGGAAGCCTTTCCCCTAAGATCAGGAGCAAGACAGGGATGTCCACTCTCACCACTGCTATTCAACATAGTACTGGAAGTCCTAGCCTCAGCAGTCAGGCAACCAAAAGAAATAAAAGGCATTCAAATTGGCAAAGAAGAAGTCAAACTCTCTCTCTTTGCAGATGATATGATACTATACATAGAAAACCCAAAAGCCTCCACCTCAAGATTGCTAGAACTCATACAAGAATTCAGCAGTGTGGCAGGATACAAAATCAATGCCCAGAAATCAAAGGCATTTGTATATACCAACGATGAAACTGAAGAAAGAGAAATTAAGGAATCAATCCCATTTACAATTGCACCCCAAAGCATAAGATACCTAGGAAAAAACCTAACCAAAGAGGTAAAGGATCTATACCCTAAAAACTATAGAACACTTCTGAAAGAAATTGAGGAAGACACAAAGAGATGGATAAATATTCCATGCTCATGCATTGGCAGAATTAATATTGTGAAAATTGCTCTGTTTTTAGTATTGACGCAAGACTTAACATCTAAATGTTAATGAGCTGTCATTTAAAACAATGGAATATCAAGATTTCAATTATTTATTTCACACACGGTATATCAGTTGTGCACAGAAGTGTTTCAAATTTTTTTCCAGGCCTCTAAATCTGACAATCCTGAATAATTTTCCCAGAGCTGCCTTCATCTTCCTTATTTCAGAGGCTATAGTTCAAGGGGTTGAAAAGTGGAGTTAACACAGAATCCCTGCTGGAGTTCCTGCTATGGGGCTTACATATACAACCATGATAGAGCCATGAAACAGGGACACCACAGCCAGATGGGAGCTACACGTGGAGAAGGCCTTATGCCGACCTTCTGCTGAGGGGACCCTGAGCACAGCTCTGATCACCAAGGTATAGGAGCTGGTAATGAAGAATAAGGTGGAGAAAATGAGGACTGAGTTATAGATGGCACTGATGATCTCAGTATTAGGAGCTGGCACACAGGACAGCTTCATAAGAGGTCCTGAGTCACACAGGAAGTGATCAATCTTATTAGAACAACAAAATGGGAGCTGAGAGATGAGGTAAATAGGCAAGAGGAAGTATAAGAAGCCACATACCCAGCACCCAGCTCCTATTCTGATGCAGCGCTGAGCAGTCATGACAGTGGGGTAGTGCAGCGGCCTGCAGATAGCAAGAAGCCTGTCAAAGGTCATGGCAGACAAGAAGAAGGTCTCAGCGGTGCCCTCAGAGAAGAAGTAGAACTGAAGGAAGCAGCCATAGAAGCAGATGGTCCTGGTCTCAGACAGCAAGTTGGCTAGCATTTTGGTGACAGTGGAGGTGATAAAGCAGATCTCCAGGAAGGAGAAATTGGCCAGCAGGATGTACATTGGAGTTTGTAGGCGATTGTCACACCTCACAGCACAGATAATGCACAGATTTCCAGTCAGTGTCAGAATATAAGTTCCACAGAAGATTGAGAAAAGGAGAATCTGAATTTCCCCGGTGTAAGGGACGCCCAAAAGGATGAATTCACTCACAGAGCTAGAACAATTATTTACGTTGGAATATTCTTTTTTTTTAAGCTGCAAAAATAACAGATTTCCATATTACAGATAGCCTTAAAGTATTGTTCATTAGCCAGATTCCTTGCTTAGGGACAGATCATTCTGTGTGACAGTAAATAACAAAGTACTATAATCCATTCAGTGATATTCCCATGATTTTCATATATTCCTAAGTCTGTTCTGAACATAGTAAATAAAATAAAAAATCTTCTGTCATCCTAATGTTTATAATCAAAGTTATTTTGGAGTGACAATAGTCAAGTGTGCCAGATATACAATTTTTAGGTTGAGCAGTGAATGAAGAAGGAATGAATAAACACAGCTAAATAATTGTAACATAGAAAGATATTGATATTATTGATATTTAATATTCTTGCTCTATTTGTGAGAGAAATATATCGAGCTTATTTGGGGACAATATAAATAGATACAGATGTTTGTAATTTGACTGATTTTAGTTTTATTGTGTTTGGTTATGTGAAATATCCCTATATTCATTTTAGAATGATTGAATAAAATCTATTATTAAAATAAAAATCTGCTAGACATCATGCACTTCAATACCTCTCTTCGGTAAAAATACACTCAAAAAGAGTTACAGTCAATCTGCCTTATTTTACAAAGAAAGTTAAGGAGCTAAGTTCTATTATATTGTTCTCACATTGAACTTTGCCATATACATCATAATCAATTCCTAATCTATGTGATGTTTTTCATGAAGTTCAAAATTGATATGAAATACTAGTAGACAGCAAAGTCAAATATGCATCATTTATAAAGCTACATCAAAGTTGACTGTGCTCACAAAAGCTGTTCCTCAAATTTTGCAATCTCAAGCAGGAATTAAATTTCCTTGTCTTCGATCCCCTACAAGTAACAGAAAGTAACAATAGAGGCAGTCCATCACTTGAAGTTCCATTGAACCAGAGTGTAATCACACTCACTTATTGGGATTTTCCCTGACCTAGGGGCCCCAACTCCTACATAGAGCTCTACATATGGGGAACTGGAAAACTACTTGAAGAGTTCTAATACATTTTAAAGTAACATTTGCTTATAAGTGCTCAGGAAAAAACTAGGCTTTGATTCTGGAGGAAGAATAGTTTCATAATTCACATATTAAGTGGAATTTAAACTAATATAAAACTAGAGAGGGTTGGATGGAGGAAATAGAGGAGCTTTATGAGTTAGGTGAGCTTTACGTTACCTGAAGATACCAGATGGGTATCGGAAAAATCTGCATTTTGAACACCATCTTCTATATCAGAATGAGAACTCTCATCTCAGATTTCAGAGAAAAACAAATATAATACAGTGGGGATGCATGGAACTGCTGACCCTTTCAGGAGAAGAACATGATGAAATCAGTCATGGACTTCTTCAGGCTTTCTCTTTTATAGTTCTCTTCCTTACATAAATTGACAAAGCAAGAGGAAACTTGACAGTTGAAAAGAGAATCATAGTCTCATGATTTACAAAGAACCAAATGAACAGCTGATATATTAAGCTCTTTTACCTTTCTGTGAAGATCATCTTTGGGGAGTGGCTCTCTAGAGAAGGAATTTATAACACACAATGGCCCCACTGAACCCAGTTTCCTATTCTGCTCCTTACTCAGCATGCTGAAATTTGTTTCAAATTCAAACATGTTTCCTACTTTAACTCAATAATTGTTATTTGGAACAACAAGAGAAATACAAACACATAAAATGATTTCAGCAGGCATATTTGCTGTTTAGGTGTGATAAGAAATAATCCCTCTGGTGATAAAGGAAAAATGGTGACTCTGGCAATGAGACCTAGTTCCAAGCTTAGAGAAAAGTCTATGGGAAATAGGTTAGCACAGAGACTAGGAGTGTGTGCACTGACACATATTAAAGACTCTTTTCTTTTGTTTCATACTATTCATCATAACTGCAACTTGTTTGCCCCAGCCCAAGCTCATCACCGTTTTGATATATGTATTCTTTAGGTATGAGTAAAATTGTTTTAAGTAAGAAAGACATCTATGAAACTTCCTATGTATTTAATTACAATTTGATAATACCTTTTAATCGTTTCATGGTATAACATTAGTATATATGGATATACAATCTTTTACATGATTATTCCTTAATTGTTGAGTCTATGGGTATGATAGTTACAAAGATACCTAATATAGGGGATCCCTGAGTGGCTCAGTGGTTTAGTGCCTATCTTTGGCCAGGGCATGATCCTGGAGTGGGCTTCTCCCTCTGCCTGTGTCTCTGCTTCTCTCTCTCTGTGTGTCTCTCATGAATAAGTAAATAAAATCTTAAAAAAACAAAGATACCTAATATAAACTAAAACCATATTTATCATAAAAACTCCAAATAATACAATATGATCAAGTAAAATTTGCTTCTTTAATGGTCCATCACTATGTACACATGAAAGTATATACTGAAATAACATATTATATTTACCGATTAATAGAGAAAATCATAGGGGTATTTGGGTGCCTCCATTGGTTAAGCATTGATCTATTCATTTTAGCTCAGGTCATGATCTTTCACTTGACATTTCATTGAAGGAAGGTTTAATGACATTCACTTATTGGAATTTTTCCCTGACCTAGGACCCCCAACTCCTACATAGATCAGTACACATGGGGAACTAGCAAACTACTTCAACAGTTATAATACATTTTTAATGTAACAATTGTTTATAAACTCTCAAGAAAAAACTGGGCTTTGAAGCTGGAGAAAGAATACGTTAAGTTCTGCATCAGGCTGTGTGCTCAGCACAGAGTCTGCTGGACATTCCCTCTCCCTGTCCCTCTGTTATTACCCCCTCCATCACTTACTATCTCTCTCTCTAAAATAAATATTTTTTTAAATACAGAAAAACATAGGAACACTTGATAGTGGCAAACTTCATTCTTGATAAAATAAAAGAGAAATAAAAGGAATTTAACTTAGTAAAGAATCTCTTTACCAGAAATGATTGGTGAAATTATTGTCTAATAGCAAAACACAAAAATTGTTCTAATTAATCAAATAAAAAAGGAAATGGATGTCCTGAATAAAGAGACACCTAAGAGTTTGAAGCTGTCAACATGGCAGGTATTTGGGGAAATGATAATGAAAGAGGAGAAAACTGAAAAGAAAAAGCCTAAAACCTATATAAAAGTAGAAAAAAATCAGAAAAATATAAATAATGAATAGAAACCCCAATCCTGTTCAAAACCACAATAGACAAATAGACAAATCATATGGCTTATGTGTAATATTAAACTATTTGACAAAGTTAGTGCAAGTGGGAAAATAGAATCAAAAGATCCTGTTTTTCCAATTGTTTAGCAAATTTTAAATAAAATTTTAAGTAAACTTTAATACAAATCCATATATGGAATGCATTAAGATAAAATTCAAAAAAATCAAATGCAGGGAAAATTACATTCAAGCTGATAAAAGAGCCCTAATGGGAAGCCAGGGAATAGAAGGGAAGGGAGAAGAAAGGGGTAGGAAATATCAGAAAGGGAGACAAAACATAAAGACTCCTAACTCTGGGAAATGAACTAGGGGTGGTGGAAGGGGAGGAGGGCGGGGGGGTGGGGGTGAATGGGTGACGGGCACTGAGGGGAGCACTTGACGGGATGAGCACTGGGTGTTATTCTGTATGTTGGCAAACTGAACACCAATAAAAAATAAATTTATTATTTAAAAAAAACATATTTACCATGGCTACATGATAAAGCTGCCATGATACAATACATCCTACCATGATATGAGTGTTGTAGATGTTTTCTTTTTTATATTTCTCTGTATTTTTCAGTTTTCCTTAAAAAACACAAGTTTAATTTAGGAAAAAAGAAATATGATTTGAAAATTTTAGATTTCTAAAGATCTGGAGGATATAGATTCCTGAATGGAAACAATTAAGTTTTATAAATTAAAAATGCAATTTCAGGATAGAAGCAAACTCAAAATTGGTCTGATATTTTGCTCTTTGAAATGATCCCCCAACAGTCTGTCTTATTAAACTTTTTACTCAAATATCTTTTTGCTCTAAGTGTTGGCTGGAGCAATATGAAGGCAAGATGTACAACTCTTTATACAGTTCTCATTAGTATTTTCTAATTTCATCAAACTATTTCTTCTGTTGTTCGTTGCTACTCATCATATACTGTTTACAACCTTTTCAATTGTCTGCAAATAAAATCCATTGCTTTCAAGACAATGTACTTCTTAAATGCTTTTAGTTTTAACTGCAATATTTTTCATTTTGAATTTGCTTAAGCTACATATTTTGTATTCAAGCAGCTGTTCACCAAATAAATATTCATGTTGAGTTAAAAAAAATAAAATAAAAGCCGCCAAAACCAAAGGCAAGCAGGCAGTTCCAAATACCAATGCTGGGGGAGGAAGATACCACAACACGTTTTAGAAGCCCTAGAAGCTCCCATGAGGTTGAGTGACAGAGATCTCCCCTTGTAAAAAGCCAGTCGCATAGAATGAGATGGTCCTTTTTTTTTCAACTGCCCAAATTCCAGCAAAAAAAAAAAAAATCAAAAGCTATACAAAGAAACAGGGAAGCATGACCCAATTAAAAGACCAACATAAAATCCTAGAACTAACCCTAAAGGAAAGCATTATCTATGAACTGCCTGGTAAAGAATCTTTAATAGCTGTCATAAAGATGCTCAGTGGAAAAAAAAAAGATGCTCAATGAACTAAAAGAAAACGTAGATACACAATCTAAAGAAATCAGGAAAATGATACATGAACAAAACAGCATATCAACAAAGAGAAATGAACTTAAAAAAAAAACAGCCAAACATAAATTCTGGAACTGAAAAATATAATAACTAGGGGTCACCTGGGTGGCTTAGATGGTTAAGTGTCCAACTCTTGATTTTGGCTCAGATTATGATCTCAGGGTTGTCATACTGAGTCTCATGTTGGCCTCTGCACTAGATATGAAGCCTGCTTAAGATTTCTCTCTCTCTCCCTCTGCTCCTCCACACCCTGCTTGCATTCTTTCTCCCACACTCTCTCTCTCCCTAAAATAATTTTAAAAATTCCTGTCTCTTTCTATATGTATATATGTATGTATATGGTAACTAAAGTGAAAAATTCATTAGAGGGGCTCAATATCAGACTTGAAAGTAAGAGGAAGTCTGTGAACTAGAAGACACATCATTTGAAATTATGCAACCAAAGGTGTAGAAGCCCAAAAATTTAAGAGAACTTTAAAAAGCCTAAGGACCTTATCAACACCAGTAAGTGAACCAATATATGCCTGTGGGAACCCAGAAAGGGGCTTAGCTTATTTGACAAAATAATGATCAAAATTTTCCAAAATCTGAGCAAAGTAATGGACATTTGGATCAAAAAAAAATTAAAGACCTCCAACTGAAGTAAATCTGAACAGAACTACATTATAATCAAACTGTCTAAAATCAAAAACAAAAAAGAAATCTTCAAAAAGGAAAGAGAAAAGCAATTTGTCACATACAATGGAGCTTCTATAAGAATATTAATTATATTTACCATCATTAACTTGCACACTTGCACTAAGGGAGCAAGTGTATTTATTCAAAGTGCTTAAAAAAAGAAAAAATACCCACTATTAATCAAGAATAGTCTATCACTTAAAACTATCAAAACTAAAGGAGAAGAAATGTGTTGAAAATGTTGGCACAGGAAGACATGAATACACCTCCTCCCACAGATACAACAAATTTACAGCTATGTATGGAATAATTTTCCTTTGAGAGAGGTCTGAAAATTAGATAAACACACACAGCAAAAGACAAAAGAGAGGCATCCAGGAGGATAGAAGACAGACAGCCACAGGTTTAGGAAAACTATACCCCAGAGGCAGTAATCCCAAATTTGGGGGGGGAATAGAGAACTCTCCCTCAAGGGGTGAAGGGAATGTACATCATATCAGGCACTCAGTCCTTAGGGTCCAACGCTGGAAATAAAAGATGACAAAATGTCCTCTTTTAGACATCTATGGGGATGAAAACTAGGAGAACTGCAGAACAGTAAAGAATGGATACCCAATATTAAAGGGCTTGTATGCAATCCCTCTCACCCTGTAATCCAGCGCAAAAGCAATCCCTAGTTCATAAGCAAGGGAGACCAATTTACTAATTTTAAAGCAGCTGCTGGAGAGGCAGGAACTTGAAGGGACTTTATCCAGGAATGGAAGCACTCATTGACAGTATTTTTGCAACCTCACTCTAACTTGTTATGGAAAAAGCACCTGAGAGATGCCATTTTTTTGTGCCTTCCCTTTTAGTCTGCTAGCATTGGAGGACAAATTTCATCCACCCTGCACAGAAAGCTAGCTGCGACCAAGATGGGTATGCATATGGAGTCCTGCCCCTTTTTTCAGCATTCCATACGTAAACAGAAGGGCTAGAAGAGTGCCCTGAACCCTGCCCATGCCATGTAGTAGCCAAGGTACTACTTGGAAAAGCAAATGACTTAAATCCTGCTCTCCCTGTGCAGTACCCAAGTGTGATAATGGCCAGACAAGTGTCCCAAGCCCTGACTTCCTTGTGCAAGTGTGGCCCTATCACAGCAGGCAGGCATACACAGCCCACACAGAGTGCCTGGCTCTGGTGATCAAGGGAGATTGCACTCTCACCAATGTAGAAAAAAACCTGTACACAAAACAATTCTTTCGGGACTAAGAGAAGTAGTGACTTCACCTAATATATACAGACCAGCAAAGAGTGAGAAACAAAACAAGGACATAGAGGACTATGTTCTAAACCAAAGAATATGGAAAATCCCAGAAAAAGACCTTAATGAAACAGAGCTAAGCAACCTGCTTGATAGAGTTCAAAGTAATAGTCATAAAGATGCTCACCAATCTCAGGGGAAGAATGGATGAACACAGGAAGAGCTTAAACTGTAAGGTAAAAAACATAATAAAGTACTAAGCAGAAGTTATAACTGAACTGAAAAATATACTAGAAGGGTTCAGCAGCAGAATGGATGAAACAGAACAAATCAGTGAGCTGGAAGACAATGCAATGGAAAACATTTAAAGCACCAAAATAAAAAAAAAAAGAGAGTTAGATATACTATATCAGGAAGAAAAGCAAGACAGCAGAAGAGTGTAGGACCTCGCTTCATCAGGTCCCTTGAATTTACTTAGATAACTATCAAAGCTTTCTGAGCACCCATGAATTCAACCTGGGGTGTGAGAAAAGAATATCTGGAACTCTACAAGTAAAAAAGTGACCACTTTTTGCAAGGTAGGAAGTGCGGAGAAGTGAATCTGAGAGGGGATATCAGAAGATAAATGACAGGGGCAGGGAGCCTCTGTAACCTGACTACTGGAAAGTGGTATTCCCCTGGAGGACAAAGTGAGAACCCTTAGAAATCTCTCCAGCGACAGATATCCCTGCCTGAAAGGTGCTTACTTGGTGAAATGGGCAGAACTCTAGGTGGGAGGGTGGGGTCTCAGTATCTTGGAGTCACAGAGTTAACAGGAGTGCCTGAGCTGGTGGAGTTCCCAAGCACTGGAAAGGGGAAACTGGTTGGAATTGGTGAGCCCAAGACGGGGCTCTCAACTTAGTTAACCATAGACCCTGAGCTGGGGCCCCAGTGGATTCAATGGCCACCCTCCACCTGGGGAACCTCCATAGGACTGGAACGCTAAGACCCTTGGCCACCCCATGGGAGGAGCAGAGTGAGTGCACAAGCCACTGACCAATAGCTTTCATGGCAAGAAGGCATGTAAAAGACAATTCCTACCATTTGCTTCAATGTGGATGGAACTGGAGGGTATTATGCTGAATGAAATAAGTCAATCGGAGAAGGACAAACATTATATGGTCTCATTTATTTGGGGAATATAAATAATAGTGAAAGGGAATAAAGGGGAAAGGAGAAAAAATAAGTGGGAAATATCAGAAAGGGAGACAGAATATGGAAGACTCCTAACTCTGGGAAACGAACTAGGGGTGGTAGAAGGGGAGGAGGGCTGGGGGTGGGGGTGACTGGGTGGCGGGCACTGAGGGTGGGCACTTGGGATGAGCACTGGATGTTATTCTGTATGTTGGCAAATTGTACAACAATAAAAAATTAATTTATTATTAAAAAATAAAATAAATACAATTCCAGGAGGCCCTCCACCTTCCCTTAAGAGGGGTGGAGCAAGTATGGGGGCATTCCCGTGGCCACTCAGTGTCAGCATCCTGCAGAGTGCAGTGGGATGGGGCACTCCAACTTGCCCCAGGGAGGACTGGTGTGGGCATGCACTGAAGGAGTCTGTGGCCTGTGGCACAGGCAAAATTAAGAACCGTGTGTCCCTTTGAGTTTGCTGAAGAGAGGGGACTATGATCTTTCAGCTCTGGGGATAGGGATGTGAGCTCTGCTAATTTTGTTTGGATTCAGTGTGGAAATCCTTCAGGGAAGAAAATCCAACTGAGGACAAGCTTACAGTGAGCCTGGTCCCCTGACAAGGGGCAGTGTGACTATGCCCAGGCAAAGACACTTGAGAAGCAGCACAGACATCCCCTCCCCCAGAAGACAAACTGGAAGACCAGGTGCACAGCAAATTTACAGAAGCTACAAGACCATAAAACGCCAGGCTAAGGGAAAATAGCATACAGAATTGGAGGTTCTTTCTCATGATACATTTATTTTTCATTTTTTTAAAGATTATTTATTTATTCATGACAGACACAGAGAGAAGGAGAGAGAAAGATAGAGAGGGAGAGAGAGAGAGAGAGAGAGGCAGAGACACAGGCAGAGGGAGAAGCCGTCTCCATGCAGGGAGCCCAACGCGGGACTCAATCCCGAGTCTCCAGGATCATACCCCAGGCCAAAGGCAATGCCAAACCGTTGGGCCATCAGGACTGCCCTTATCTTTCAATTTAAAATTTTCCATTTCTCTTTTCATCTTTCCCTTTTCAACTAGTATCTTATTTTATCAACTCGTTTTTAGATTGTAACTTTCATTTTTTACATTTACATTTTTTAGAAATATGCTTCATTTTTGGCTTCCTTTATTCAATTTTATTTTTGTATATTTATACATTCTGCTTTCTTTACAATTTTGGGATTTGGTGTCTTTTATCACATAGACCAAAACTCAGGAACAAGTGGATTACCCTGTTTTGTCCACCCTGTGAGATTATATTCTCTCTCATCCCTAGTTTTTTCTTTTGCTATTTATTTATTTAATTTACTTATTATTTTTGCTTTTCTTTTTTGCTTTCTGACCTCGTCAGATTTGTCTAGTGTGTATTTTGCTTGGGTTGTGGTTGACATTTTTAAAAATATTTTTATTTATTTATTGAGGAGACACACAGAGAGAGGCAGAGTCATAGGCAGAAGGAGAAGCAGGCTCCACGTGGGGAGCCCGATATGGGACTCAATCCCTGGACTCTGGGATCACACCCTGAGCCTAAGACAGATGCTTAACCCCTGAGCCTGGTTGATATTTTTTATTTTGTTCACTTGTTTATACATTCTTCTCTGTATAAAATAACTCAGAGGAGGATTTCACAACAAAAGATAGAACCAAAGGTAGTACTCTCTGCCACAAATCTAATGGATATGAAATTCACATGAAACATTATAAAGAAGTGATCCTATTAGACCACAAAACAAGTCTCAATAAATTTAAGAAAACTGAAATTTAAGAACACTATAAAGCATCTTTTCTGACCACAACAGTAAAGGGTAACAAAAGCAAAAATAAACGAAAGGGATTACATCACATTAAATACCTTCTGTACAATAAAGGAAACCACTAACAAAACAACAAGGCATGTTACAGAATAGAAGACGTTTATAAAACAATGTGTTTAATAAAGGTTTGATATGCAAAATGTATTAAACAACACACCACTCAATAACAAACAATAAATAAAACAATTAATAAAGCAGCAGGTGATTTGAACATTTCTCCAGAGAAGACATACAGATGGCTAGAAATACACAGAAAGAGAGGGTGAACATCATTAATTAGTGAAATGATAATCTAAACCACAATGAGATATCACTGCATACTTGCTGGAATGGCCAGTATAAAAAAAGACAAGAATAACAAGTGTTGGAGACAATATGGAGAAAAGGAAGCTCTCTTGCACTGTTGGTGGACATGTAAATTGGTGCAGCCACTATGGAAAACAGCATGGGGTATCTTTGCAAAATTAAAAATAGAGCTACCATATGATCCAGTAATTCCACTTCTGGGTATTTATCCAAGAAAACACACTAAATTGAAAAGATATAGGTACCCTATATTCACTTCAGAATTCTTTACAGTCGCCAAGATATGGAGGTAACCCAATTGTCTATTAATAGATGAATGGATATATATACATAACAGTATTACTCAGGCATAAAAATGAATGAATATCACCATTTGTGACAACAGGGGTGGATCCAGAAGGTATTATGCTAAGTGAAATAAGTCAGACAAAGATAAATACCATATGATTTCACTTACTTGTGAAATCATAAAAACCACTGAAATAGACAAAAAAGAGACTCTTAAATGCGAAGAAACTAATGATTGCCAGGGGGAGGAGTATGGAGGATAGATAAGACAGATGAAGGACATTAAAAGGTAGCAACTTACAGTTATAAAATAAATGTGATAGGGATGAAAAAGATAGCTTAAAAATATAGTCAATAATATCATAATAATGTATGATGACAGATGGTAACTGCATTTATTGTGGTAAGCATTGAGTACCGTATAGAATTGTGAATTAAGATGTTGTGATCTGAAGCAATATAACATTGTATGTCAATTATATATCAATAAAAATAAAAATTAGAAACAAAAAAAAGGAATAAGAATAGAAGAAGCAAGGTAACATTTATGGAAAGCCACAGCTAACATTACAGTGCTGAAACACTAAATCTTTCCATCTGGATCAGGAATGAGGGGAAAATGTCCATTCCCATCACTTCTATTCAACATAATACTGGAAGTATAATCCAAAGCAATTATGCAAAAAGGAGAGAGAAAAACTATCCACATCAGAAAGGAAGAAATAAAATATGTTTGTACACTACATGATCTTTTATGTAGAAAATCACAAAGATTTCATCAAAACTACTTTTGAACTAAGAAACTAATTCAGCAAATTTGTAGGACATAAAACCAACACACAAAAATCAGTTGCACTTGCTATGATAAGTATTGGGTGGATGTATATAAGTGTTGAATCAGTAAATTTTACACCTGAAACTAATATTACACTGTATCTTAACTGGAATTGAAATATAAAAAGGAAAAGAAAAATCCCTTGTATTTCTATAAACTAACAATAAAGAGCCCAAAAAGGAAATTTTTTAATAATAAATTTATTTTTCATTGGTGTTCAATTTGACAACATACAGAATGATGCCCAGTGCTCATCCCATCAAGTACTCCCCTCAGTGCCTGACACCCATTCACCCCCACCCCCCGCCCTCCTACCCTTCCACCACCCCGACTTCGTTTCCAGGAGTTAGGAGTCTTTATGTTCTGTCTCCCGTTCTGCTGCTTCCTACCGATTTCTTCTCCCTTCCCTTCTATTCCCTTTAAATATTATTTATATTCCCCAAATGAATGAGACCATATAATGTTTGTCCAGCTCTGATTGACTTATTTCACTCAGCATAATACCCTCCAGTTCCATCCATGTTGAAGCAAATGGTGGGTATTTCTCATTTTTAATGGGTGAGTAATACTCCATTGTATACATAAACCACATCTTTTTATCCATTCAACTTTCAGCGAGGCTCCTTCCACAGTTTGGCTATTGTGGACATTGTTGCTAGACACATCGGGGTGCAGGAGTCCCAGCGTTTCATGGCATCTGTATCTTTGGGGTAAATCCCTAGCAGTGCAATTGCTGGGTCGTAGGGCAGGTCTATTTTTAACTCTTTGAGAAACCTCCACGCAGTTTTCCAGAGTGGCTGCACAAGTTCATATTCCCACCAACAGTGTAAGAGGGTTCCATTTTCTCCGCATCCTCTCCAACATTTGTGGTTTCCTGCCTTGTTCATTTTCCCCATTCTCACTGGTGTGAGGTGGTATCTCATTGTGGTTTTGATTTGGATTTCCCTGATGGCAAGTGATGCAGAGCATTTTCTCATGTGCTTGTTGGCCATGTCTATGTCTTCCTCTGTGAGATTTCTCTTCATGTCTTTTGCCCATTTCATGATTGGATTGTTTGTTTCTTTGCTGTTGAGTTTCATAAGTTCTTTATAGATCTTGGAAACTAGCCCTTTATCTGAAACGCCATTTGCAAATATCTTCTCCCATTCTGTAGGTTGTCTTTTAGTTTTGTTGACTGTATCCTTTGCTGTGCAAAAGCTTCTTTTCTTGATGAAGTCCCAATAGTTCATTTTTGCTTTTGTTTCTTTTGCCTTCGTGGATGTATCTTGCAAGAAGTTACTGTGGCTGAGTTCAAAAAGGGTGTTGCCTGTGTTCTCCTCTAGTATTTTGATGGAATCTTGTCTCACATTTAGATCTTTCATCGATTTTGAGTTTATCTTTGTGTATGGTGAAAGAGAGTGGTCTAGTTTCATTCTTCTGCATGTGGATGTCCATTTTTCTCAGCACCATTTATTGAAGAGACTGTCTTTCTTCCAGTTGATAGTCTTTCCTCCTTAATCGATTATTAGTTGACTGTAAAGTTGAGGGTCCACTTCTGGATTATCTATTCTGTTCCATTGATCTATGTGTCTGTTTTTGTGCCAGTACCACACTGTCTGGATGACCACAGCTTTGTAGTCCAACCTGAAATCTGACATTGTGATGCCCTTAGATATGCTTTTTTTTTTTTAATTCCCCTCGCTATTCCGGGTCTTTTCTGATTCCACACAAATCTTAAAATAATTTGTTCTGTCTGAAAAAGTCCATGGTATTTTGATAGGGATTGCATTAAACATGTAAATTTCCCTGGGTAACAGAGACATTTTCACAATATTAATTCTGCCAATCCATGAGCACGGAATATTTTTCCATCTCTTTGTGTCCTCCTCAATTTCTTTCAGAAGTGTTCTGTAGTTTTTAGGGTATAGATCCTTTACCTCTTTGGTTAGGTTTATTCCTAGGTATCTTATGCTTTTGGGAGCAATTGTAAATGGGATTGACTCCTTAATTTCTCTTTCTTCAGTCTCAATGTTAGTGTATAGAAATGCCACTGATTTATGGGCATTGATTTTGTATCCTGCCATGCTACCAAATTGCTGTATGACTTCCAGCAATCTTGGGGTGGAGGCTTTTGGGTTTTCTATGAAGAGTATCATGTCATTGGCAAAGAGGGAGAGTTTGACTTCTTCTTTGCCAATTTGAATGCCTTTAATGTCTTTTAGTTGTCTGATTGCTGAGGCTAGGACTTCCAGTACTATGTTGAATAGCAGTGGTGAGAGTGGACATCCCTGTCTTGTTCCTGATCTTAGGGGAAAGGCTCACAGTGCTTCCCCATTGAGAATGATATTTGCTGTGGGCTTTTCATAGATGGCTTTTAAGATGTTGAGGAATGTTCCCTCTATCCCTACACTCTGAAGAGTTTTGATCAGGATTGGATGCTGTATTTTGTCAAGTGCTTTCTCTGCATCTAATGAGAGGATCATCTGTTTCTTGGTTTTTCTCTTGCTGATATGATGAATCACATTGATTGTTTTACGAGTGTTGAACCAGCCTTGTGTCCCAGGGATAAATCATACTTGGTCATGGTGAATAATTTTCTTAATATACTGTTGGATCCTATTGGCTAGTATCTTGTTGAGAATTTTTACATCCATGTTCATCAGGGATATTGGTCTGTAATTCTCCTCTTTGGTGGGGTCTTTGTCTGGTTTTGGAATTAAGGTGATGCTGGCCTCATAGAACGAATTTGGAAGTACTCCATCTCTTTCTATCTTTCCAAACAGCTTTAGTAGAATAGGTATGGTTTCTTCTTTAAACGTTTGATAGAATTCCCCTGGGAAGCCATCTGGCCCTGGACTTTTGTGTCTTGGGAGGTTTTTGATGACTGCTTCAATTTCCTCCCTGGTTATAGGCCTGTTCAGGTTTTCTCTTTCTTCCTGTTCCAGTTTTGGTAGTTTGTGGCTTTCCAGAAATGCGTCCATTTCTTCTAGATTGCCTAATTTAATGGCTTATAGCTGTTCAAAATATATTTTTAAAATCGTTTATTTTCCTTGGTGTTGGTAGTGATCTCTCCTTTCTCATTCATGATTATATTAATTTGAGTCTTCTCTCTCTTCTTTCTAATAAGGTTGGCTAATGGTTTATCTATCCTATTACTTCTTTCAAAGAACCAATACCAGGTTTTGTTGATCTGTTCCACAGTTCTTCTGGTCTCGATTTCATTGAGTTCTGCTTGAATCTTTATTAACTCTTCTTCTGCTGGGCGTAGAATCTCTCTGATGTTTTTTCTCTAGCTCCTTTATGTGTAAGGTTAGCTTTTGTATTTGAGTCTTTCCAGTTTTTGAATGGATGCTTGTATTGCAATGTATTTCCCCCCTCCCAGTACTGCTTTTGCTGCATCCCAAAGATTTTGAACGGTTGTATATTCATTCTCATTAGTTTCCATGAATCTTTTTAATTCTTCCTTAACTTCCTGGTTGACCCTTTCATCTTTTAGCAGGATGGTCCTTAACCTCCACATGTTTGAGGTCCTTCCAAACTTCTTGTTGTGATTTAGTTCTAATTTCAAGGCATTATGGTCTGATAATATGCAGGGGACAATCCCAATCTTTTTGGATCAGTTCAGACCTGATTTGTGACCCAGTATTTGGTCTATTCTGGAGAAAGTTCCATGTGCAATTGAGAAGAATGTGTATTCAGTTGAGTTTGGATGTAAAGTTCTGTAGATATCTGTGAAATCCATCTGGTCCAGTGTATCATTTAAAGCTCTCGTTTCTTTGGAGGTGCTGTTCTTATAAGACCTATCGAGGGTAGAAAGAGCTAGGTTGAAGTCACTAAGTATAAGTGTATTATTATCTAAGTATTTCTTCACTTTGGTTATTAATTGATTGATATATTTGGCAGCTCCCACATTTGGGGCATATATATTGAGGATTGTTAAGTCCTCTTGCTGGATAGATCCTTGAAGTATGATATAGTGTCCCTCTTCATCTCTCACTACTGTCTTCGGGGTAAATTTTAGTTGATCTGATATAAGGATGGCTACCCCTGCTTTCTTTTGAGGACCCTTTGAATGGTAAATGGTTCTCCAACCTTTTATTTTCAAATTGTAGGTGTGCTTCTGTCTAAAATGAGTCTCCTGTAGACAGCAAATAGAATGTTCCTGCTTTTTTATCCAGTCTGAAACCTTGAGCCTTTTGATGGGGTCATTAAGCCCATTCACGTTCAGAGTTACTATTGAAAGATATGAGTTTAGTGTCATCATGATATCTATTCAGTCCTTGTTTTTGTGGATTGTTCCACTGAACTTCTTAAAGGGGAATTTTAAGAGTCCTCCTTAAAATTTCTTGCAGAGTTGGTTTGGAGGTCACATATTCTTTCAGTTCCTGCCTGTCTTGCAAGCTCTTTATCTCTCCTTCCATTTTGAATAAGAGCCTTGCTGGATAAAGTATTCTTGGTTGCATGTTCTTCTCATTTAGGACCCTGAATCTCTCCTGCCAGCCCTTTCTGGCCTGCCAGGTCTCTGTGGAGAGGTCTGCTGTTACCCTAATATTCCTCCCCATAAACATCAGGGATTTCTTGTCTCTAGCTGCTTTAACGATCTTCTCTTTATCTTTGGAATTTGCAAGCTTCACTATTAAATGTCGAGGTGTTGGATGGTTTTTATTGATTTTAGGGGGGGGAATCTCTCTATTTCCTGGATCTGAATGCCTGTTTCCCTTCCCAGATTAGGAAAGTTTTCAGCTATGATTTCTTCAAATATGTATTCTGGCCCTCTGGCCCTTTCAGGGCCCTCGGGAACCCCAATTAAACATATGTTTTTCTTCCTCAGGCTGTCGTTTATTTCCCCTTAATCTGTCTTCATGGTCTTTTTTTTTAATTTTTATTATTATTTATTTATGATAGTGAGAGAGAGAGAGAGAGAGGGGCAGAGACACAGGCAGAGGGAGAAGCAGGCTCCATGCACCGGGAGCCCGATGTGGGATTCGATCCCGGGTCTCCAGGAACGCGCCCTCGGCCAAAGGCAGGCGCCAAACCGCTGCGCCACCCAGGGATCCCTGTCTTCATGGTCTTTTAATTGTCTGTCTCTTTTTTCCTCAGCTTCCCTCTTTGCCATCAACTTGTCTTCTATGTCACTCAGTCATTCTTCCACCTTGTTAACCCTCGTCGTTAGGACTTCTAGTTTGGATTGCATCTCATTCAATTGATTTTTAATTTCTGCCTGTTTGGATCTAAATTCTGCACTCATGAAGTCTCTTGACTCCTTTATGCTTTTTTCTAGAGCCACCGGTAGCTGTATAATAGTGCTTCTGAATTGGCTTTCTGACATTGAATTGTAATCTAGATTTTGTAACCCTGTGGGAGAGAGGACTGTTTCTGATCCTTTCTTTTTAAGTGAGGTTTTCCTTTTAGTCATTTTGCTCAGTGCAGAGTGGCCAAAAAGAAGTTGTATTGGGAAAAGGAGAAAAAGAGAGAAGAGAAAGAAGGAAAGAAAAGAGAAAAAGAAAAAGGAAAAAAGGAAGAAAAAAAGGAAAAAAGAGAAGAAAAAGAGAATGAAAAAGAAAGAAAGGGGAAAAAAAGGGTGGGGGAAGCAATCAGAAATAAAAAAAAAAACCAAAAAACAAAAAACATTGGGGAGTGTCTTCTGATTCTGTATACTTTAAGTCCCTTGACTTCTCCTGGAACTTGTCCGTCTTGCTGGTCTTCTGGGGGAGGGGCCTGTTGTGCTGATTTTCAGGTGTTAGCACTTGGGGGAGCTGCTCTGCCCCCTGCCTGGTGCAGGGTTCACTGGGGGTTGTTTACCCCGTGAGGCCGCAGGAGGAACAACCCCAGTGGCAGCAGCCAGCTCTGGAAATCTGGATTCAGCCCCCACAGTAACTCCGGGGCTCTCTGTCTACAGGGCCTGGAGGTTCTGGGGCGGGGCTGCTGATCTGCTCAGCTCGGGGCAGGAGCGTCCTTGCCGTCCTGGGCCCTCCGGGCCTCTGCCTGTCCCTGAGGGGAGGCCGGATCCTGGGCTGTGTCCCGGCACCCTGTGCTCGGGAGCCTGCGCTTTGGATTTGCGCTCCCGGCCGCGCAACCCCCTCCGCGGAGCCGCTGCCCGAGCCCCTCCGAGCTGCTCCGGGTCCTGCCGTGCGCGCTGCAGCCCTTTAGGGAGCTCGGCGCACTCTCCTGGGTGCGCGCGTGTCTGTTAGTGTTCCAGGGAGCCTGAGGGCATCCCCCCATCCTGGGGTCCTGCTCTAATTCCCTGTGAGCCCCTTTCCACTCGGGAAGATTGGTGAAGCTCCTATTTCTCCGGGACGGGGCTCTCCTGTCCTGGGGACACTCGCCCCGACCTTAGCCCGGATCCTCGCTGGGCCCCTCCCCCTTGGAGGCCTTTTTTTTTCTTTATTTCTTTTCCCCCCGTCTTCCTACCTTGATAGAAGCGCGAACTCTTCTCACTGTAGCATTTCAGCTGTTCTCTCTTTAAATCTCAGGCCGAATTCGTAGATTTTCAGGATGATTTGAAGGTTACCTAGATCATTTGGTGGGGACAGGTGATTTGGGGACCCTACTCTTCCGCCTTCTTACCCCTCCTCTCTGGATAGAGAATCTTAAGCAGGCTCCAGGCACAGCACGTGGCTGTTGCTTGGCTTAAACTAAGATCCTGATGTCATGATCTGTGGCAAAATTCAGAGTCAGAAGCTTAACTGACTGAGACACAGAGGCTCCTTAAGAGCTCGATTACTTTGTTACAAAATAGTATTTCCATGTATGGGTTGAACTGAAGTTTCTCTTTCATTCGTTTATAGAGGGACAGCCTAGTTGTCTCTAGTTTACGTGATCCTAAATAAAGCTGAATATTTGAAAAACAAACTTGAATTTTTTTGGGAAAAGACAGGTTTCATGGACTAATCATCTGAATCAGTTTGGATTAGACCCATTAGAAAACAAATTTCAAATGGATGTAAAATGGTGAGGTAGAGGTCCTCATGTCAGCTAGTCCCCTAAATTTAGCTACATAACTTTCTTTTTTTTTAAATTATTTATTTATTTTATGATAGTCACAGAGAGAGAGAGAGAGAGAGAGAGAGAGAGAGAGAGAGAGAGGCAGAGACACAGGCAGAGGGAGAAGCAGGCTCCATGCACCAGGAGCCCAATGTGGGATTCGATCCCGGGTCTCCAGGATCGCGCCCCGGGCCAAAGGCAGGCGCCAAACCGCTGTGCCACCCAGGGATCCCGCTACATAACTTTCAAGCCATCCTAAACACCAGTGAATTCAAGCTGAAATCTAAACAAGAATGGCTGACTCTGTAAATAAAAAGTGAAAAAATTATGCACAGTGGAGTGTGGAGAAATAAAATGGAATGGATTTATCAGAGGATAATGGGCGAAGTGGGGGTGGGAGCACGTGTAAGCCAGCTGCATGAAAGTGAAAGAGCCTTGAAATTCAAAATCTGGACCTTTTTTTTTTTTAATTTACGATAGTCACAGAGAGAGAGAAAGAGAGAGAGAGAGAGAGAGAGAGAGAGAGAGGCAGAGACACAGGCAGAGGGAGAAGCAGGCTCCGTGCACCGGGAGCCCGATGTGGGATTCGATCCCTGGTCTCCAGGATCGCGCCCTGAGCCAAAGGCAGGCGCCAAACCGCTGCGCCACCCAGGGATCCCCAAATCTGGACCTTTAGAAATCTGCTCCTCAAGAGACTTTCCTCCCTAAAATGGGCTCATTGGTGAGATGGTGCAGAACCACAAGTAAGTTAGTGGGATCTCTATATTCCCAGAGTCCAGAAAGTACCCATGTGCCTGAGCCAGCAGAGTTCCCAAATATTGGTTCAAGAAAATGGGTTTAAATCAGCAAGCCTGGGTTTAGGTTGTGGAGCCATCAACCACGATCACCGGCCGGGCCAGATGACCGTGGTCCATGTTGGGTCCATACAGGGGACTGGAATACATCCTCCCCATTCATCTGGGAGAGGCAGAGTGGGTGACCATTGGCAAAGTTGAACCTTCTCCTTGCAGGGGGGCAGCAACCACAAAAAGGGAAAAACCTCCACTTCCTCCAGGAAGAGGGGATGAAAGCAAAAGCAGCAAAGACTCTGCCTGAGGAAACCTAAACTTTGCATATTTCGGTGTCCCCCCCCCATGCCTACGAGGGGGTAATTGGAGTTGGCAGGCAATTTGGCATCTCCAGATTTGTCAATCATCGCATCACTCATTTCTGGGGCTGGAGATTGATGTGTGGTCTTTTTTCCTCTCATCCCCAAAAGAGGCATGAAATGTTCTAGGGAACAAAATCCTCACAGAGCAAACAGCTTACAGTGATACTGGCCCCCTGACAAGGTCGGTGAAGCTACCCAGGCAGAGACACCTGAGAATATGTGCAGCAGGCTATTCCAGGGACAATCACCTGGAAGAACGGGTGAACCGCACATTTCCTGACCAAACAGAACTGGAACTTCCACAATTGGGGGAACATAGCATAGCTACTCAAGGTTTTCCTTTTATGATTCATTTTTCTTTCAAGATAAAATTGTACTCTATTTTTTCATATATTCCCAATTCACCTAATTTCTTATTTAATCAACTCTTCTTTTTGAAATCTTTCCTTTTTAACTTTCATATTTTAATGACATATTTTAATATCACTTGTGAAATGGAGAGCATAGGAAAAGACATTTCTCTAAAGAGGACCTACTTGTGGCCAAAAGGCACATGATAGAATGCTCCACTTGTGAACAGGAAAATACAAATCAAACCCACAATGAGATACCAAATTACACTGGTGAGAATGGCTAAATTTAACAACTACTGTTGGCGAGGATGTGGAGAAAGGGGTACCCTCTGACACTGACGATGGGGATGAGACGTGGAACAGCCGCTCTGGAAAACAGTGTGTAGGGTCCTCAGGAAGCTCAAAATAGAGATTCTGATACAAAGTGTTTCCTCTCAAATACCACCCTTGTCTCCCCAGATATACTCCCGTCTAGACAGCAGAAGTTGGTTGCTGTGCAGCTGCATTCACTGTGAAAGGACTATGATGTCACACGTTCCCATGGTGATGAGAAATATATCTCTGCCTTTCTTCCCAACTCTACTCTTTGAGCTGAGCAGTTCAAAGTTGATATTCAGTGAGTTCTCAGCTCTCTATCTAGCATCTTTGATGATGGGCAATCTCAATTGTTGCTCCTGCGAAGGTATGTTCAAAAGGATCTTCTGAAGATGTCTTTGTTACCAACTGGATAGTTAACTGTTTTTCAAACTATTTTTCTTATTGTTTAATGTTTCCTCTCCCCAAATTGTCATGCGGAGTCATACCTATGTGTTTTTGTTAGTTCTAGTCCTCCATTTCTATTTTTTTGTTATTCTACCAAACTAGCTGTCTTAATATTGTGCCTCCATTTCGAAAACATGTCTTACTTCCTATTATATCCTGCATCCCTCACGATCACCTGGAAGAACAGGTGACTCACACCCCTCACCTTTGTCACCACAAAGGTCCTCACAGGGGGAAATATGGCCACATCTATTTCCAGGTTTTGGTACTGTCCCAAATTATATATTCAAATTATTCATTTCAGAAATTAAGTGTGAATCCAGAAAGGTTGATATGGAGGATATTTGACATTGTTTTATCAATGGTTTACAATGTCTTCCTTATTTTTTCTCCCAAAATGGGTATGTAGTTCTGTATTTGCAGGGACATGTTGCTACCTTCATCTAAATGGTTGCCCAAAGTCACCCTGTGAATATGAGTGTCTATGTTTCAATTAATGTCACAAACACACATTACTTTTTACACTTTGGGCATTTTCCAAAGTTACACTTTTTGTAGATACTAGCTTTATTCTAACCCTCATCCCATTTCTCCCCATGTAAGGTGTAAACATGGTGAAAATATGATATTTTTCTCAACTATGTAACAAATAGCCAGTCTACTTGCACTGAAACATGTATATATAATTAGTTAATTATACCCGATCCCGATCTCCATGATCAGGCCCTGGGCTGAAGGCAGGCACTAAACCACTGAGCCACCCAGGCTGCCCAAGATTTCCTTCCTCTTAACGTGGGATAGTATTTCATTGTAGAGATTATTTTTTTTCCTTTTGTTAATCAATAAACATGAAGTCTTTTCCTTTTTCTTGGGTGTTGTGAAAGGTGCTGTAGAATATGTGAAGATATCTCTGTGAAATTCAGAATTCAATTATTTTTGACCTATTTGCCAAAACTCAGATTGCTAAATTATATGACAGATCTTTTTAAATATGGGGGGGGGGACTCCATGTTGTTTTTCGTCATGCTTTTTCAGTTTATATTCTCTGTTGGCTTCTTTAAGAATATGGCAACTCCAAGGCCTTTCTACAGCCCACTATGACTCAGGTTTCTCTGCAAGTCAATGATGTGTAATGGGGTCAAAAGTTTGAACTCTGATAATGTTATCACTCATTTGGGATGGTCTTCTAACATAAAGATGTCAACAGCTCTTTCTATGGTCATCCATTTCCCAGGATCTACAGTCAGAAACCCAAAACAAAAACTATTTTGAAACCAATTGTATACACCTGGACTGAAAAGTGGGCGAAAATATTTCAAGTTTGCAGAAAAGAATAATTCATCCATCAAAGGAGTCAATGGAAGGTAACATGGAAATTCATTCATTAAATTGACTCAAGAAATATTGTTCTAGGGGCACCTGGCTGTTTCTGTCAGCTAAGTTTCTGCCTCCTAGTTTCAGCTCTGGTCATGACCTGAAAGTCATCAGATTCACCCATATTCAGCATGGAGCCTGCATAGTACCTTCTTTTCCTTTCCCTCAGCCCCTCTCCTCCTTACACTTTCCCTTTTGCTCTCTATACAATAAAAAAATCAAAGAATCTTTATTCAATTTTGCTCAGGGTACCATACTAAAGACAAATATACTAAGCCATATTCTTTATTTTTCATGTGTGAAAATCTTAATTTAAATGGCCAGTCATTAGTTTATACCAAAATAGTAAAATCGCATTGAGAACTCTTATTTAGTCAGATTTAATGGTAGGTGTTGTTAAGCTAACATTTGGACATATTAGTCCATGTTAAATATTAGCAAATAAACCTCTTATGTTTTAATAAATAGAACATATTACTGACTTTAGAGTTAGGGGGTGTCACAATGCAGCATATAATATAAAATATCCCTATCACCTTATTCTTTGGGGCACAATTTCCAGAATTATTCACAACTACATCAGCGTGAAACATTTATCACAAAGTACAGAGCGATGTAGAGATATTATTATCATTGATGTAGACAACTTATATTAAGGACTGCTCTGCATTTGGGTGTGTTTTATATATGCATAATATTAGTATCCCACGACCTAGGGATGATGACCTGAGCCAAAGGGAGACACTCAACCAAAGAAACCACTCTGGTGCCCACATTATTACTGCTTTTAAAATCAGGACAAGATGACCCACAAGGTTACATTAGTTTCAGGTGTACCACACTTGATTAAACTTATGGTTATTGAAACTGTGCTCACCCCAAGCATAGAGACTATGTGTCCCCATAGAGTACTATTACCATTCCATTGATCATATTCCTTACGCTGTACCTTTCACCCTGTGACTTTTTTAATGAATATGTTGAAGCCTATCCCCTCCGCTCTTTCTCATAACTATGGCTATTTGTAAATGGTATACATTCAGTATTTAAATATCTCCCACAATGGATGATTTTTAAAATAACATATTAGTGAAAAAATGCAGTAGAGTAATAGACTGAATAGAACAGAATATAACGATTGCCTAACATTGAAAACACCTACCAAAAGACGGTTGAAATCAAGTGCAAAACCATACAAAAAAGATGACAGCATATGTGGATCTACAGAGGCAGAAATGGTTTTGGAAGACATCAAGAAGGTAGCAACATTTAGCTGGGCCTCAAAACAAGCTCTATAAGCGAAGGTAACCTATCTTTGGATTCGCTGTGCACATAGGTTGTATTTTACATTGATTATTTCATGTTACTTAAAGTTGTCATTGCTTTTTTTAAAAAAAGTTTTTATTTATTTGAAAGAGAGAGACAGTGAGACAGCAAGAGAAAGCATGTACAAGGGTAGGGCAGAGGGAAATGTGGAATCACAACCCCACTGAACAGGGTGCCCAAAAAGGAGATGGATCCCAGGCCTTTGGATCTTGGCCTAAGCTGAAGGTTTTTCCTCATCCAGCAATGATGACGGCCTAGCAGTAGCTTCCTTTATGCTTATTATCCAGTCATTACCATCCAGTCTTCCCCTGTATCCATATAAACACTGATCTCACTAATACCTGAGCACCACAAACAAAGCACTGATAGTTATCCTGTGTACTCCTAGATGTTGCCTAGGCTGTGGTACCAGGTGTTGTCCACCAAAACTCAGTGAATAACTCTCCACCCACTTCTGAGCTAAGTCTGCCCCATTTTGCCTGAATTAGAAATGCTGCTCTCTTGGTTTTCCTCTTTTTGATGTGAATACACATATAATAAGGAACAGTGTATTTTTTGGTGTAAAGACTATTTTGGTGGTGTGTTGGAAGGAGAGGATGTTAACTCTGGGGTAGGGGACATTTACTCAGAAGCACTTTCTCCACCTTGAATTCTGAATTGGGAAATTCTTCTTCAGTCAACTTGAGGGATCAATCCCCCAGAAAAAGCTCATGCTTTCTCCATGGGTGTAATCTGTGCTTCGTTTGGGGGCCCATGGCATTACTACTGTTGTTCATTTGGAGTTCAATACTCACCAGGAGAACCTATGACAAAGTATACACATGAACCGACCCCCCAATTTATCCTCTTATGTGTAACTGCAGATCATCTCAGAAAACATCTAAACTGGTATGTATTCTGGGATCAGTCTCTTTCTTGGAAAAATCTCAAATAGTAAGGCAGATAGGGCAACCTTGTTGTACTCAGTCTGGACAGACACCCAGATTCCATGTTCTGAAGCTTTGGGTGTGTGAGATAGGCAGCTTTTCTAGCTAAGAAAACAGGCCCATGTTTCTACAATCCTAGAGAGCCAAAGTATTATCTCTGTGTGGAGTGGGTATGAGTAAAATAGGATTGGGGAGGTGCCTTGTTGACTCTATACAGTGTGTGAGAGTGCGAGTGTATGTGTGTGTGAGAAAGAGAAGATCAGGACAGAGGAAAATAAAGACAGAGACACAGAGAAATGCAGAGATAGGGAGAAGGAGAGTGAAGGAGTGAGGTAGATTCTGCAGCAGATATGTCCCACTGACACCACTCGATGGACTTAGTCAATATTCTCAAAAGAAAAAAAAAACAAAAGAAAAAAACCTCATTACACAGCATATTTTAGAGTCATAAGACCATGGGTGGCCAAACTGTGCATATCAGCCCATTCTGGCTAACCAATTGCTTCATATTCTCCAGTCCTCCATTTATAATGAGCAAGAGTCCCAAAATCACTCTCTAATTTTCATCAAGCTTTAGTATTTGAGAGAAAGAGAGCAGAACAGGGTGAGAGGGGCAAAGAGAGAGAGAGAGAGAGAAACACACCCTTTGCTGAGCAGGGAGCCCCACACTAGGCTTGATTTCAGGTGCCAGAAGGCTGACCTGAGCTGAAGGCGGACTCTTAAATGCCTGAGCAACTCAGGCACCCCTCCCTGAGTTATTCTTGAGTGGCATGAAAATGTACTGATGGGTACTCTGTGTCCTTCTAGATGCATCCTATGATTCTTTGGTCATTACACTCTTCCAGAAGATCAGAGTGGAAGTGAAATTAATTTTGTCAAGGCGAGCTTGAGGATCTTTAACCGAGGAACGAGTGTCACTTTCTTGGTTTCTTTCCACACAAATTCCAATGAAAATCAGACAATGTCCATTTGGGATGATACACATAATCTTCCAGCTTGGAAGTGGTTGCCTCTTGTCAAGCATTACCTTATTCAAGAAGATGTTTATGTTGGCGACACCAAAGCTGGAAATAAACAGCAACAGTTTCTCGTGATTGGTTCAGGTTTGTTCAGGAACCAGTCTCTTCCTGTCTTTAGTCAGGAGAACCAATGTGATTCTGGGTTCTCACTGGAATTAGGATCACAGATGTAGAGAAAAAAATGGTGTGAAAAATCACAGAGGATGACAAAGCATGAGAGACTCCTACCATGGGAAACAAATAGGGGGTTGTGGAAGGGGAGTTGGGTGGGAGGATGGGGTGACTGGGTGATGCACAGAGGGGGGCACTTGGGATGAGTGCTGGGTGTTATATGTTGGCAAATCAAACTCCAATAAAAAAAATATACAAAAAAGAAACCACCGGAAAACCAATCATCCAGGTGGAGACCCATGGTCAAGTTTTTAGAAGCAAACATGTGGCATTCAGATAAGGAGTTTGTGTCCATGGAGATAGGAGGAAGGGCAGGGACATGGGCTCCAGTGCTCAGTGAGTTCGGCAAAGGGATGGAGGCTGATTCCAGAGTCAAGGTGCTCTTTGCAGCTCCCTTTAAAAGGCCCACAGGACATCATTTTGAGGGTTACCCTGAAATGGTCTTCGATTTCTCAGGTCCAAACTCTATCTGTGTCCTCACACTCAAGGTAATAGGACCACTGCCCCTGATGGTCACTGCAAAGTCATCAACAAAACCTCCCTCATTCCTGTCTCCACAGAGTTCAGCCCTGAGCAGCCCCTGTTCTAAAACCCCTGGCCTGGGATCCAGGTCCATTTTGGAAAGTTCCCTGCTCAATTTGTCTGGGATAAGGGAGTCCCACACTAAACTAGGCACCTACCCAGGCTCTAGCCTGCATCGGGAAGGAAAGGAGTATGCTCCTGAAGAGACTAAGGCGCCCCCCCCCCCCCCGCCGCTTCATTCATCTGAATACAACCAGAACATATGTGTGGAGTCATAGTCTTCTCCTCTGCTTACAAGCAGCCCCTGCTGGGATTCCTCTAGGACCTGAATGTGGAGCTTCCCGTCTGAGTGATGCCAGGACCTCACCGAGTGCCTGCCACATGATAGGAGCCCACAGACCAAAGGAAATGAACAGTCATATCAGGCCAGCAAATTCCACTGTAGGAATCCCCAGGGCAGGGAGGTCACAGCTTCCTCATTTTTGGATCCTAGACCTGAGCTATCCAAGGTGACAGCCAATAGACAGACCGTGGATGCCGACACAGACCCAATCCTAGGATCCGCTCCCAGGGCCGCGCAGCCCCCTGTGCAGGGAGCCGCTGCGGAGCTGCCCCCGGGCCCCTCCTGCGCGCGCTGCAGCCCTTTACCGCGCTTGGCCCACGGGGTGCGACGTGCTCTCCCCCGGGTACACCTCCTCTGTGAGTGCCCCTGGGAACCGGAGGGTCCACTGCCCCTCCTGGCATCCTGCCCAAGTTGCCTGCGAGAGCCTTTCTTTCTTGTAAGATTGGTAAGGTTCTCGCTTCTCTAGACTGGGCTTTCCTGTCCTGGAGGCTCTTGCCGCCTGGCCTCCCGGACTTAGCCAGGCTCCTCACGGCCCCTCCCCCACTGGATTCTTTTTTTATTTTTTTTTCTGTCCTCCTACCTGGATAGAAGCACAAACTCTTCTCATGTAACATTCTAGCTGATCTCTCTTTAAATCTCAGGCCGAATTCGTAGGTTTTGGGGATGATTTGAAAATTATCTAGGTAAATTGGTGGGGATAGGTGATTTGGGGACTCTACTCTTCTGCCATCTTGCCCCGCCCCCCCCCAAGTTTTTTTATAAATTAAATGAGATTCTAAATAAGTATTTATGGAGTTCTAACCATGGATGAAGCACTTTGCCTGTGGTTTCTCTTAACTTTACAACAAAGAAAATAGAGTATATTAATAACGTATTCTCAGTATAAAACTGAGCATTACAAAATTTAATGAAATTGCCACAAGAATTGTAAGTATTATACTGAGAATAATAGCCTCCCTCTAACTTCAAAATCGATAGTTTTATAATAGACTGATTTTCTATCTAAATTTTAATAACGTTCATAAATTTGTTTCCCACCCCTTCCTGTATATGTTCTCAATAAATAACTCTTTTCATCAAGAGGATAAAACAATTACCCATTTATTTGAAGGTCAAAGTTGTCAGCCATATCAGTCTCCTTTTCTTCTGATTTAAAAGAAGACTTTATCAAGCCAACTGAAAAAACTGAACCCAATTATCAAGGTGTACAAGCATTAGAGTAACTCAAGAGGGTAGGGAACTCATGTATGAGACTCAAATGATTCTCTGTGGTGCCTTGCAATATTTGTTTACCAAGTAATAAACGTAAATGAAAATGTTTTCCACAGTGACTGCATCCATTTACCTTCCCAAGAGCAGTGCACAAGGATAATATTGTGCGGTGACTAGGGGTGGCTACATATATTGTGACGAACACTAAGTAATGTATAGTCCTGCTGGGTCAATATGTTGTACACCATAAAATAATATAACATTGTTTATTATAGTTCAATAAAAAAGTAAATGATAAGAGCATGAGCCAATAAAATTTTAAATTTAATTCACTCCATCAAGAAACATCATCATTGGAGATAATAGATGAAGGCAAAAGAAGAAAGCAACTGGTAGTAAAGAAAACCACCATAGACAACTGAGTCTCATGACTCATTAATAGGAAAATGATGATTGTAGTAACTAAGAATGTTTTCCTCCTGAGTTGTGTGTTACGGCAATTTTGTGTTTATGATATCTATTAAGAAGATTCAAATTCCTTTTTTTCTTTTATTTTTCTTTTATTTTTTCCTCACCAAGAAGATGTGATTAATTTTACCATTTAGTCTCGAGGTTACATAATATTCCTGAGGGATTATGACTAAAGTAGAGTAGATCCCAACACTACACTGAGATGGATACGGTAATCTATGAGAATGTTTAGCTTTCTGCTTGAACAAAAAGGGTAGAATGTCTTAATTAGCATGCAGGATAAATGAATCTTTAGATTGAAGTAACAGTCATTGATTTGAAGTTTAAATAAAAGGGACTCCTGGGTGGCTCAGTGATTAAGCGTCTGCCTTTGACTCAGGGCATAATACCAGAGTCCCAGGATCGAGTCCCACACGGGCACCCTGCATGCAGCCTGCTTCTCCCTCTGCCTGTGTCTCTGACTCTCTTTCTCCCTCTGTCTCTCATGAAGAAATGAAATCTTAAATAAAACAAACAAACAAATAAATAAATAAATTGATAAATAAATAAATAAAAATTTTAAAAAGGAAGTTTAAATAAAGGTGGAGTGTTATGCATGGATGCTGAGTAACCAAATGGAAAAATGATTCTGAATGTTTCTCTTATGACTCTCAGCCCCATATTAGCTCTCCTACAGTCCTCTCTCTAAAGGATGGACTCCCTTGCAAACTTACTCCTATCAGATTCTATCAGTGGCAGGCTCTAAGATGATATTGTACAACAGGAAAAAGGGAGAAACTTTACATTCCTCTGATTCAGGCTCAGGCAGCAACGGTATTGACAACATGTACTCCAGAAATACATTGGGAAGCTCAGGAGCATCAGTAAGTTTAAAAGGTCCAAGGCTCCTAAAGTGTCACCAAGTGCATGAGCTCTTATCTTCTTACCTGGTAATAGGATAGAGGTTTCAACATCAGTGATGGTGACACTGACCTGGTAGCATTGATGGGTTCTGGGTAATCTCTTCCTCTTGCTCACCCAGCCTTCAAGGTAGTAGTTGTTTCTACATACAGTCGGCAGAATTATTTTCTCCTTTCTCCTCTTCATTTCTGAGATGGAAATTTTTATTTTTAACTTTCTATTGAGCCATTCCTTGAGTATCTCGAAGTCATCTTAAGCCCAAAATGTAAAAACTAAATTAGTTACCTACCTTCCCAAACCTGTTATTTTTCCTGCATTTCCTACCTGAATTAATAAGATCTTGATCAGATTAATGGTCCAATCCAGAAGCCAAATTGTACATCCTTTTACATATATAGGTGCACTTAATGGTGTCATTCTTCTGATGCTCTGTTCACTTTTACTCATTTCCTGTTTTACATCTCTTGAGATTGCAGAATTGCTACAGATGTATGTTCAAGTTCACTGGTTCCTGCTTCTGAATGTTCCCATCAACGGGTGAGCTCCTCTAATGACTTCCACATTTGAGTTACTATACTTTGCAACTCTGGAATCTCCATTTTTAGAAACTATTTCTATATTTTTTGATACCTTCTTCTTGATAAGATAGTGTCATATCTTCCTCTATATCTTTTGGCATGCTTTCATTTAATTCTCAGAATATATTTATAATGGCTACTTTGAAGGTTTTTTTTCCTGCCAAGTGCAACATTGGAGTCCCCACAAAAGCAGTTTCTACTAACCTTTAATTTCATATGTGAGATATAACTTTGTATTTCTTCATGTCTCATCAGTTTTGGCTCAAAATGGACATTTTTTAAAGTTTTATTTTTTAAAGATTTATTTATTTATGATAGAGAGAGAGGGAGGGAGGGAGAGAGAGAGAGAGAGAGAGAGGCAGAGGGAGAAGCAGGCTCCATGCCAGGAGCCCGACACGGGACTCGATCCCAGGACTCCAGGATCATGCTCTGAGCCAAAGGCAGGTGCCAAACTGCTGACCCACCCAGGGATCCCCTCAAAATGGACATTTTTAGAAGATTTCATTTATTTATTTTTGAGAGAGAAATAAAGAAAGTGCATGAGAATAGGGGAGCAGCAGAGGGAGCTGGAGCTCCCCACTGAGCAGGGAGCCCTACACAGGGCTCAATCTCAGGACCCTGGGATTATGATCTGAGCTGAAGGCAGACAATTAACTGACTGAACCACCAAGGCACTCCAAAACTGGACATTTTAAATAATATATTATAGCACTTCTGGTTACTGATCCCTCTTCTTACATTGATGTTAGTGGAATTTTTTGATTGATTGATTGATTGATTGATGATTGATTGATTGATTGATTAGTTCTTTGGTTGAATGAACTCAAGTGTATTGCCCCTCCTGTGTGTAGCCTATCATGTCCCTGCTCAGATTTTTTTTCTTGTTTACAATCAACTTGGTTACTGTTGGGATATCATAAGCCACTTACTGATCAGTGGTTTTGCTTAACTCTCCTAGGCCAAGTAGAATTTTATCCAAAACTAGTAGACATATGTGTGGCTTAGAGGCTGATAACACAGTTCAGAGTTTACAATTTTTGCCCCATATTTATTCAGGGACTAATAGCTGGATGCTCTCTCTCTAGTGTTTGCTGAGAGGTGCACAGACTTCGGCATTCACAGTGTCTTCCAGACTAAGAAGATTTTATATGACTTTTTTTTAAGTTGGTTTCCTAGAAATTGCCCGTGGTTTGGTGTTGCTTATTTTTTAGACAATATTTGGCTAGAAGTTGTCCTTAATATTTTTGTGTCATCGAGGCTTCCACCTTTTGTTGATAAAACTATGTGTGGCTTGAAGAATCTTTTCATTTCTGCTCCATGACTGTCTGATTTCTCCTAAGTGGGTGCAGCCACTGCATGCACACAGCCTGACTTATGGGGATAAGGTTGCCTGTGAGCCCATCACTGTTTCTATCTTTTAAACTTCTGTTTGCTATGAGCCCATCACTTTTTCTATCTTTTAAACTTCTGTTTGCTATGCAATGTGGTTTGTTGATACCTGCATAATACTGCTATGAGTGTTTTTTAACTGCCCTTCACCAAGAGCTCCACTATTTCTGAAATACATTGTTACATGGAACTCTCAAAGCTCTGTTCCAAAAAAAGACATCCTCCATCAGATAGAGCTATGGAGTTCTTCATCCTTACAGTGTGCCTGTTCTTCTATGTGGGGCCCGTGTACCTCTACACAGGAGCTGAGGGCAGGGGAAGCAGCCCATTTCTTCCTAAGTGACACCCCCCTGTCTGAGTGGGCACTAAAGAAAGTAAAGGTCCTGGTCATCTCAACTCACTCCTTCTGGCATGAACTTCCAGTCTAAGTAAGCTGGATGATGGGGGTGCTGAGAGAGGCCATTCCATTCTCAGCCTGCCATGTCTAGCATAGAGTTGCCATCATCATTATTATTTATTGCTATGCTAAGTACATTTAACATTAGAACCACCCTCTCAATAAATTTTTAAACACTGGAAGCCTGGGTGGCTCAGCGGTTTAGCACTGTCTTCAGCCCAGGGCATGATCCTGGAGACCTGGGATCGAGTCCCACATTAGGCTCCCTGCATGGGACCCTGCATGGGACCTCTGCCTGTGTCTTTGCCTGTGTGTGTGTGTGTGTGTGTGTGTGTGTGTGTGTGTGTGTGTGATGAATAAATAAATTTAAAAATCTAAAAATAAGGGATCCCTGGGTGGCTCAGCGGTTTGGTGCCTGCCTTTGGCCAAGGGCACGATCCTGGAGTCCCTGGATCGAGTCCCACGCCAGGCTCCCAGCATGGAGCCTGCTTCTCCCTCCTCCTGTGTCTCTGCCTCTCTCTCTCTCTCTCTCTCTCTCTCTCTCTATCATGGATAAATAAATCAATCTTTTAAAAATCTAAAAATAAATTTAAACACAAAATATAGTATTTTTACCTATAGGGACACTGTTGTGCAGCAGAAAATCCAGAGATAATTATTCTTGCATAGATGAAATTATATACCCATTGAACAGCAACTCCCCATTTACTCCTCTGCCCTGCCTGTGGCCACCACCATTCTATTTTCTGTTTCCATTAGTTTGTCTGATTTAAATATCTTATATAAGTGAAATCTCTGTCCTATAAGTAGTTGTGAAATAGGTAAAGATAGGCTCATTATTTGCTATGTACACCTAGAATAGAACATCTTCAACACTTACCGTTCCAGGGTAAAACCTAAGAGCACATGCTAGACTGGATCATGAAGAGGAGGAATCCTTATTTTCTTCACCACACTTGCCTAGAGCAGAGAACCCTGAGTAGAGCAGAAAAGGGCTTCTACAATATGGAACTGGGAAAGGAGACATGGGGTGGGGTGGGGGGGCTTAATGCCAGACTCACTGTTTTTAAGATTTAGATTTCCTTAAATGATTGTTTCTATATTTTCTGTATGACTTGGAAAATTTCTGGAGACTCTACATTATTATTTTCTGTAAGTTTCCTTAGTGAAGTGTTTGTTTTGTTGGAGAGAGAGTTCACCAGGCTCCTCACTCTATCAGTCCAGAAATTCTTACCTAATTTAATTCTAATGTAGAGAGAATCTACATACAGTATTATGGAACTCACTGCTTACTCTGTTCAATGTGTCATTATTCGTGCAAACTCTGTTACCAAATTTTTACATTTCTACCTGAAAATTTAATCAGAACCTCTTCTCCATTACCCTCCATGACCTTAGGTTAGACTTTCAACATTTTTCCCCTAGATTATTAAAATAGCACAGTAATTACTTTACAGTGCTACTTTGAATACTTGATTATTTTCAGTCTCTATTTACCATTTTGAAATCTCCTCATTAACTACAGAATATGTTCAAACTACTTTGATATTTAAGACCCTTCAAAGTTCTTATTCTAACCTTTCTCTCCTCATCAAAAACTCTCCTTCTTCACCACCCAAGTTATCACATACTTCAAATGTATTAATTGTCACTATGTCAGAATACTCTATGCTTCCATACCTCCCTGCATATAATTATATCTGCTTAGAATTTTCCTTCTTGTTTCTCTGTACAGCTAATCAATGCCTATCATTAAAGACACAGTTGCTTCTTTGAGGAAAGGTAGCCTCTTTTAGGAGATAGTTGCAAACTCTATAAAACAAAGTTTGCCTTATGTCATACCTGTATCATCACGCTTAGAAATGGGTTATTTGGGGTCAGTATTGAAAAACTAGATTCTGATATCCTTCAAGACAGGTTCCTGACATACAAGTCACAAGAAAGTTTGAGACTTGCTGAGTTCAATACCTATTTCAAGGCCTCACTTTAGCCACTTGCGATCTAGTTGTAAAGAGATTCCTTATATCTTAGAGCAATATCTGCACTATAAGAACTTATGCTGCTAGAAAACAAATTTAAATTTAGAACACCAAAATTTTGTCTCCAGAATTTTCTTTAGAGGAAATCAAAGGATGGTATATTCAACACTAGTGAGTTGAAATACTTTAGAGAATAGGAGGGAAACTCAATAAATTAGCCAAAAGTAAGAAATTAAATAAAGAGTGAATGCTAAATACAAATCCTACCACCAAGGAATATACAGTAATGTAATAGAAATTGGGAATATTAAGCATGTGAGGACAGGAGGGGAATGCTTGAGACATCACAGAATTTTACCTTGGCCAATAATAGAGGGTGCATATTCATTCAAGAGAAGAACTATCACTGTGGACAGTACAGGACCTGGAGGAGTATTAATTGGGTCAATATGTATTGTTGAACCAAAAGAGAAAACTGAATTAAACAATCATTACAATTTATTTTAACCCATTGCCCCAGAGGAGGATAAATACATTTTAAGCTGAATGTAACCAATTCATGAGGTTGAGGAGGGAAATGTGAATGAGTAGATATTTATGTGTCTTTATTTGAAAAGATAAGTAAGCTTCATTAATATTTAATAATCAGACTATTTTTAGCACTCTAAATTAATCTGTATAATACCTGCTCATATTACATATGATACTTAAATTTGTCTGAAAAATTATGAGTTAACCAAAAGACAGAGGGATTTAGAAGACTTCTCTTTGCAGTTATTTTCTTTGAACATATTTCTATGTATCATAGCTTATGTGTGCCAAAATTGGGAGAACTGTATGCTGAAGGACTATGTTAGCTTATTTTAACCTGATTTGTTCTCCAGAAATTTATAATGAGCTTAAATATATTTGTGTTAATAAGCATTGCACTGAATATAATATAGTTATTAAAACTCACATGTGATTATAAAATGATAGAGCTGACAATTTTACCATAACATGAACTCCTTGTCAGCTAAATCACAAAGTAAAAGTACAAGTTACCAGACTGACAATAAGCTGGCTGAAAATATTCGAAATTATTAAGAAACGTTATTTTACTATTTGGATTTTTTCCACTATTATTAACATTGAACATAACAATTTATACTGTACCTTGATATATTAGCTGGTCATTATGAAAAGCAAACCATTCAAAGGGTAAATATAAAAATATAAAATAAAACTATAAATCTTTTGCAGTATTAAAACCCACCAGTCAATAAATGAAGGGTTTAAATTTTTCACTAAATGTAATAAAATGTTCTCAGATGTTTCTTAATAGCAAAAGCACAAGAACCACATTCTATTGCAAGAATACTTCTGTTCTCAGCCACTATAAAAATGGCTTACATAAGCGATGTGGCAATATATAAAATGCACCTCTTATAGCAAACAATATCAAAAAGTACACAGAAAATTATTTCTTTTTTTAAAAGATTTTATTTATTTATGAGACACAGAGAGAGAAAGAGACAGAGAGAGAGACGCATAGAGACACAGGCAGAGGGAGAAGCAGGCTCCATGCAGGGACCCCGATGTGGGACTCAATCCCAGGTCTCCAGGATCAGGCCCTGGGGTGAAGGTGGCGCTGAACCACTGAGCCACCTGGGCCGCCCAGAAAATTATTTCTAATGATTTGTAAATTTAAGGTAGAATCAAATTTGTCTTATGGGAAGGAATTTTGCATTATACAAAACTATGGATGATTTTAACATCTATATATAATAATTTTTCACCCATTGTATTGACTGCAGTAATAAATGTGATGTCTATGACTAAAACCACATTAAGCCCTGGGTTAAGTCATGAATTTGACTGGAATTAAATAAGAACTTCATATAAGTGACAGCAATATAAGCCAATGTGAAATTCATTCATGACACTCTTTATTGGCAAGTTATTCAAACAAACTTTGAAGTCAATGGTGAAAAGTACACCAAGATCCTCAATTATGATTAAGTTTTTAAAAGCAATATCTCATAGAACAACAGTTGATGATAACTGATAGTAAAAGGGGCAATGTGAAATGAAACCATTTTGTGCCTTATAGATATTTGAAAATTACATAAATAAAAAGCAGTTATTAAGTATTACTGAGCATAAAACAGTTGTACTATCAATGTATAATTTGAAATTTTAAATAAAAAAGAAATTTTAAATCATTTATCATAATTTATTTTAACTTTGTCTTTTAACATTTCTACTCCTGAATATATTAATATTGTACATAATACATGCTGTCAGTAGTAAATTTATAACATATGGATATCTGTATTTATGTTGAGGATGTTATGTTCGGAGAAGTCTGGAGATAATGTATCTACAAAATTACTCAAAGCTGTTCAAAGTAAGGTAAAAGGATAGTTTGGAGTAATGAGAGGGAAAAGAAGTGTCCATTAATTCAAATACCTCTACAATTCCTATAGCACAACCAACCAACCAACACTCTCCTGTCTATTGTAATCAAGACAATGCTCAGAGAGAACCACAGCATGTCCAGGGTCAGAAATAAAGTGTAAACACTTCTCCTGGTCATGCTTGGGCAGCAGCCTCTGTGCTCTAACAACTCCCACTGCAATTTGGATTCCCAGAGCTCCAACTCATCTGCCGCCAAAGTGACTCACATTTTTATATAAAAAAGCAGAAGATGGTATATATATTCATATACAGAGAATCACAGAGAGTGAAAAGCAGATTTTCAATTTTGATTAACCACTTGAACATATCTCTCTTCATACTGTGCCTTTAGAACAGGTAAGTGGAAACATCATCAAAAGCTCATTCATTACAGGTTTAACAAACTGAAGACACTATTTTAATTAATTTTCTGTTGGCTGGAAGGAAAAAGCTGTTGCTTTTGAAACATCAAGTCCTCTCTCATTGGGAGATCACATTACTATTTCACAACGACCCAGAACCAAGAATTTTTATACAAATTTAAAGGATATATGCTCTCAAAATGATATTGAAGAGTAAAACTTGGCAGTAGATGATCAGTGATTAAAATTAATGAATAAAATTAAGAAAAGCAAATTATGGGCATTCGGTTAACTCATACTAGCATTGAAAACAATGTAATCACTAGAAACTCAATTCTTTCTTTTCATCATTTCAGGTGCTGATAGCACATGTTATTAAACACATCATAATGAGAGCTCAAGGAGGAGCAGGAAAGGGAAAATTAATGACCAGAACTAGATAGATAAAAAAATCTCTGTATAAAACTATTACACCATAAATATAAATGAGATCTTAAATAAAAAAGAGAAGTCCTGGGGCAACTGGGTGGCACAATTAGTCAAGTATTCATCTCCTGATTTGGCTCAGGTCATTATCTCCAGGTCGTAAGATTGAGCCCTGCACAGAGCCCCACATGGGGCTCCATGCTAGAGGCGCCGTCTGCTTGGGACTCTCCTTCTGCCCCTCCTGCTGCCCTCCCTCCCTCTCTCTATCTCTCTTAAATAAAGAAAGAAACCACTCTTGTAAACAAATGGCGAAGTTCCTACAAGATGCTCATATGCAAAGGAATGAATGAAAATGTGAATAATTCAGAAGACCCAAAGATGAGTATTTAAAATAGTACAGAGGAGGAGGAGGGGCAAGATTACAGAAGAGTCGGTCCTCAGAGAAGGTAGGACGACGGAAAAATAAATAAATAAAAAGCATCCAAGGGGGAGGGGCCACATGAGGAGCGGGCTAAGGCCACACGGCGAGAGCACCCAGGACAGGAAAGCCCCATCCGGGAGAAGCAGGAGCTTGACCAATCTTCCCCGACGGAAGGGCGCTCACAGGGAGTTAGAGCAGGAACCCAAAAGGGGCGGGGATGCCCTCAGGCTCCCAGGGGCACTAACAGACACCTGTGCCCCGGGAAGAGCGTCACACCCCACAGGCGAGCTCCCTAAAGGGCTGCAGCACCGCGGCGGGGCCTGGGAGCAGCTCAGAGGGGCTCGGGCGGAGGCTCGGTGGAGGGTACTGCAGCCCTGGCAGTGGGATTCCAGTGGTGGAGGCCCTGGAGCCAAGGGTGCTGGGGGCACAAACCAGGATCCAGCGCTCCCCCACCCCCCTGGGAAAGGCGGAGGCCAGGAGGGCCCAGGACAGCCAGGATGCTCCTGCGGCTAGGCAGTCCCGAGCTGTGGAGATTGGTGTCCCCCGCCCCTGGAGTATCCAGGCCCCTGCAGACTGAGAGTTCTGTAATTACTGCAGGAGCGGACTCCAGGGCCAGAGTTGGCCGCCGCCACTGTGGTTGTTCCTCCTGGGGCCTCACAGGGTAAACAACCCCCACTGAGCCCTGCACCACGCAGGGGGCTGAGCAGCTCCCGCAAGTGCTCACACCTGAGACTCAGCACAGCTGGCCCCTCCCCCAGAAGACCAGCTAGACGGACAGGGGACAAATAAGTTATTGACCAAGCACTGCTGCAAGGGAATTACAGTATATAGAATCAGAGGATCCTACCCCTTGTTTTCTGTTTCTGTTTGTTCCCCCCCTTTTTTTCTCTTATTTTTTATCTTCTTCTTTTCTTTTCTGTTCTTTTTTCCCTTCTCTCTTTTTCTCCTTTTCCTACTGCAACTTGTTTTTGGCAACACTGCACTGAGCAAAATGACTAGAAGGAAAAATTCACCTCAAAAGAAAGAATCAGAAACAGTCCTCTTTCCCGGAGAGTTAAAAAATTTGGATTACAATTCAATGTCAGAAAGCCAATTCAAAACCACAAGTATGAAGCTACTGGTGGCTTTAGAAAAAATCAGAAAGGATTCAAGAGACTTCATGACTGTAGAATTTAGATCTAATCAGGCATAATTTAAAAATCAATTAAATGAGATGCAATCCAAACTAGAGGTTTTAACGACGAGGGTTAACGAGGTAGAAGAGCAAGTAGGTGACATAGAAGACAAGTTAATGGCAAGGAGGAAAACTGAGGAAAATAACAGAAAAACAATGAAAAGATTATGAGGTTATGTTAATGGAAATAAATGAAAGCCTCAGAAAGAAAAATCTACATTTAATTTCGGTTCCCAAGGGCACCAAAAGGGATAGAGGTCCAGAATATGTATTTGAACAAATCATAGCTGACAACTTCACTATTTTGGAGAAGGAAACAGGCATTCAGATCCAGGAAATAGAGAGATTCCCCCCCCCCCCAAAATCAATAAAAACCACTCACCACCTCCAGTTTTCATAGCGAAACTTGTGAACTCCAAAGATAAAGAGAACATCCTTAAAGCAACAAGAAAGAAGAAATCTCTAACTTTTATGGGGAGAAATATTAGATTAACAGCAGACCTCTCCAAAGAGACCTGGCAGGCCAGAAAGGGCTGGCAGGATATATTCAGCGTCCTAAATGAGAAGAACCTGCAGCTAAGAATACTTTATCCAGCAAGACTCTCATTCAGAATAGAAGAGATAAAGGGCTTCCAAGATAGGCAGACACTGAAAGAATATATGACCACGAAACCAGCTCTGCAAGAAATAGTAAGGGGTATTCTGTAATAGAGGAAGTCCAAGGGAACATTCCACAAAAACAGGGACTGAATAGGTATCATGATGACACTAAGCTCATATCTTTCAATAGTAACTGAATGGGCTTAATGACCCCATCAAAAGGCAGAGTGTCAGACTGGATATAAAACAAAGACCCATCTATTTGCTGTCTACAAGAGGCTCATTTTAGACATAAGGACAACTACAGCCTGAAAATAAAAAGTTGGAGAACCATTTAACATGAAAATGGTCCTCAAAAGAAAGCAGGGGTAGCCATCCTTTTTTTATAATAAATTTATTTTTTATTGGTGTTCAATTTACCAACATACAGAATAACACCCAGTGCTCATCCCGTCAAGTGCCCCCCTCAGTGCCCGTCACCCACTCACCCCCACCCCCCGCCCTCCTCCCCTTCCACCACCCCTAGTTCATTTCCAAGAGTAAGGAGTCGTTGGTTCTGTCTCCCTTTCTGATATTTCCCACACATTTCTTCTCCCTTCCTTTATATTCCATTTCACTATTATTTATATTCCCCAAATGAATGAGAACATATAATGTTTGTCCTTCTCCAATTGACTTACTTCACTCAGCATAATACCCTCCAGTTCCTTCCACCTTGAAGCAAATGGTGGGTATTTGTCATTTCGAATGGCTGAGTAATATTACATTGTATACATAAGCCACATCTTCTTTATCCATTCATCTTTCGATGGGCACAGAGGCTCTTTCCACAGTTTGGCTATTGTGGACATTGCTGCTATAAACATCGGGGTGCAGGTGTCCTGGCGTTTCATTGCATCTGTATCTGTGGGGTAAATCCCCAACAGTGTAATTTCTGGGTCATAGGGCAGGTCTATTTTTAACTCTTTGAGGAACCACCACACAGTTTTCCAGAGCGGCTGCAACAGTTCACATTCCCACCAACAGTGCAAGAGGGTTCCCTTTTCTCTGCATCCTCTCCAACATTTGTGGTTTCCTGCCTTGTTAATTTTCCCCATTCTCACTGGTGTGAGGTGGTATCTCATTGTGGTTTTGATTTGTATTAACCTGATGGCAAGTGATGCAGAGCATTTTCTCATGTGCATGTTGGCCATGTCTATGTCTTCCTCTGTGAGATTTCTTTTCATGTCTTTTGCCCATTTCATGATTGGATTGTTTGTTTCTTTGCTGTTGAGTTTCATAAGTTCTTTAAAGATCTTGGAAAGTAGCCCTTTATCTGATACGTCATTTGCAAATATCTTCTCCCATTCTGTAGGTTATCTTTTAGTTTTGTTGACTGTATCCTTTGCTGTGCAAAAGCTTATCTTGATGAAGTCCCAATAGTTCATTTTTGCTTTTGTTTCTTTTGCTTCTGTGGATGTATCTTGCAAGAAGTTACTGTGGCTGAGTTCAAAAAGGGTGTTGCCTGTGTTCTCCTCTAGGATTTTGATGGAATCTTGTCTCACATTTAGATCTCTCATCCATTTTGAGTTTATCTTTGTGTATGGTGAAAGAGAGGGGTCTAGTTTCATTCTTCTGCATGTGGATGTCCGATTGTCCCAGCACCATTTATTGAAGAGACTGTCTTTCTTCCAATGGATAGTCTTTCCTCCTTTATCGAACATTACTTGATCATAAAGTTCAGGGTCCACTTCTGGGTTCTCTATTCTGTTCCATTGATCTATGTGTCTGTTTTTGTGCCAGTACCACACTGTCTTGATGACCACAGCTTTGTAGTACAACCTGAAATCTGGCATTGTGATGCCCCCAGATATGGTTTTCTTTTTTAAAATTCCCCTGGCTTTCGGGGTCTTTTCTGATTCCACACAAATCTTAAATTAATTTGTTCTAACTCCCTGAAGAAAGTCCATGGTATTTTGGTAGGGATTGCATTAAACGTGTAATTTGCCCTGGGTAACATTGACATTTTCACAATGTTAATTCTGCCAATCCATGAGCATGGAATATTTTTCCATCTCTTTGTGTCTTCCTCAATTTCTTTCAGAAGTATTCTGTAGTTTTTAGGGTATAGATCCTTTACCTCTTTGGTTAGGTTTATTCCTAGGTATCTTATGCTTTTGGGTGCAATTGTAAATGGGATTGACTCCTTAATTCTCTTTCTTCAGTCTCATTGTTAGTGTATAGAAATGCCACTGATTTCTGGGAATTGATTTTGTATCCTGCCATGCCACCAAATTGCTGTATGAGTTCTAGCCATCTTGGGGTGGAGTCTTTTGGGTTTTCTACATAGAGTATCATGTCATTGGCGAAGAGCGAGAGTTTGACTTCTTTTTTGCCAATTTGAATGCCTTTAATGTCTTTTTGGTGTCTGATTCCTGAGGCTAGGACTTCCAGTACTATGTTGAATAGCGTGGTGAGAGTGGACATCCCTGTCTTGTTCCTGATCTTAAGGGAAAGGCTCCCAGTGCTTCCACACTGAGAATGATATTTGCTGTGGGCTTTTCATAGATGGCTTTTCAGAGGTTGAGGAATGTTCCCTCTATCCCTACACTCTGAAGAGTTTTGATCAGGAATGGATGCTGTATTTTGTCAAATGCTTCCTCTGCATCTAATGAGAGGATCATATGGTTCTTGGTTTTTCTCTTGCTGATATGATGAATCACATTGATTGTTTTACGAGTGTTGAACCAGCCTTGTGTCCCGGGGATAAATCCTACTTGGTCATGGTGAATAATTTTCTTAATGTACTGTTGGATCCTATTGGCTAGTATCTGGTTGAGAATATTTGCATCCATGTTCATAAGGGATATTGGTTTGTAATTCTCCTTTTTGGTGGGATCTTTGTCTGGTTTTGGAATCAAGGTGATGCTGGTCTCATAGAACGAATTTGGAAGTACTCCATCTCTCTCTCTCTTTCCAAAAAGCTTTAGGAGAATAGGTATGGTTTCTTCTTTACATTTGATAGAATTCCCCTGGGAAGCCATCTGGCCCTGGACTTTTGTGTCTTGGGAGGTTTTTGATGACTGCTTCAATTTCCTCCCTGGTTATTGGCCTATTCAGGTTTTCTATTTCTTCCTGTTCCAGTTTTGGTAGTTTGTGGCTCTCCAGAAATACATCCATTTCTTCCAGATTGCCTAATTTATTGGTGTATATCTCTTCATAATATGTTTTTTAAAATCGTTTGTATTTCCTTGGTGTTGGTAGTGATCTCTCCTTTCTCATCCATGATTTTTTTAATTTGAGTCTTCTCTCTCTTCTTTTTAATAATTAATAAGGCTGGCTAATGGTTTATCCTACTAATTTTTTCAAAGAACCAACTCCTGGTTTTTTTTTATCTGTTCCACAATTCTTCTGGTCTCGATTTTGTTGAGTTCTGCTCGCATCTTTAAGTCTCTTCTTCTGCTGGGTGAAGGATCTATTTGCTGTTTTTTCTCTAGCTCCTTTAGGTGGAAGGTTAGCTTTTGTATTTGAGTTCTTTCCAGTTTTTGAATGGATGCTTGTATTGCAATGTATTTCCCCCTCAGGACTGCTTTTGCTGTATCCCAAAGATTTTGAACGGTTGTATCTTCATTCTCAGTAGTTTCCATGAATCTTTTTAATTCTTCTTTCACTACCTGGTTGACCCTTTCATCTTTTAGCAAGATGGTCCTTAACCTCCACGTGTTTGAAGTCCTTCCAAACTTCCTGTAGTGAAGCACCATGTAGGGCTCTCTGTTCAAAAGGGAGTCTGCTTCTCTCTCTCTCTCTCTCTCTCTCTCTCTCTCTCTCTCTCTCTCAAGTAAATACGTAAAATATTTTAAAAAAGAATTAAGTAAATACCTTAGGCAGACTAACCTACTTTACATTGGCACTCAATGGTTGATATATTTTAATGGTAATATTTAAAATGTGACTGGCCTTGGGGAAATTATCCCAGGGACATTAGAAGGAACTACTGTTAATTAAACAATCCTTTTATCTCATAGGGGAGAATATAGAATTTTCATGGAACTGTTTATATTTTCTTACGTTATAATAACTGCAATTCAATATTTCTCAATAATATTCTCAATAATATTTAATATTTAATATTAAGTATTAATAGTATTTCTCAATAATAGAAAATTTGTGGTGGGTCTATTGGGCACACTGGTCTCTCTCCCTCTCTGATTTTGTCTTATTTTATTGTTCTTTCCATTCCCCTATGTTCATTTTGTTTGTTTCTTAAATTCCACATATGACTGAAATCATATGATATTTGTCTTGTATTTGATCTATCTTAATTCATACCTGTACCAAATAAATAACTATGCATCACATAAAGGAGATAGCTATAAGTTGGTTAAGGTAATCAGTGGAAAATGGTGCATTGCTAAATTCATGCATCAGGCTTTTGTTGTTTTTCTAAAATGTTATTTATTTAGTTTTAAATTTAATATTATTTAAATTCAATTTGCCAAATATAGTATAACACCCAGTGCTCATCTCATCACATGCCCTCCTTAATGCCCCCCACTCAGTTATCCTATCCTCCCACCTATCTCCCCTTCTGCAACCCTTTGTTTCCCAGAGTTAGGAGTCTCTCATGCTTTTCTTCCTCTCTAATTTTTCCCACTTAGTTTCCCCCCTTCTTTTATCATCCCTTTCACTATTTCTTATATTCCACATATGGGTGAAACCATATATGATAGTTGTCTTTCTTTGATTGACTTACTTCACTCAGCATAATACTCTCCAGTTCCATCCACGTCAATGTAAATGGTAGGTATTCATTTTTTCTGATGGGTGAATAATATTCCATTGTATAAATAGACCACATCTTATTATATGTTAATGATTTATTTATTTCTTTGACAGACAGAAAGGGAGAGAAAAAGGGAGGGGCACCATGCTGAGCATGACCCTAAGATCATGACCTGAGCCAAAGTCAAGAATTGGATGCTTAACCCACTGAGCCGCCCAGGAGCCCATCTTTAAAAATTATAAATAAATAAATAAATAAATAAATAATCTCAATGAGAAAACTGAAAATCAGTTTGTTCAACCATATGGTGAATTTCAATGGAATTATTTCTAAATTATCTGTTCCTAAATGAGTAACACTGTCTCAACACAAACAAAATTCAGGTAAAATACACTATGTAAGCTCATTGTATGTGTCCAAATGCCACTTTACAATAGTTTAACTTCTTACCAATTTCTAAAGTCACATTGTACAATGCTTTCCCTGAGTATATATTACTGCCATCTTGTGGATAGTTCATCATACTATTTTGACCAAAATTTTTCCAGTAACTTTCCTGAAAACAAATCAATGATTTTTGGATTTGCCTGAAAACAAATCAATGATTTTTTTCTATATATATATATTTTTTCACCTATGAAGCAGCAGGCACTGTGCTAAGTAGCAGTTTGAAAGTTAGACACAGATTCCCATTTCAAAAAGATTACATAGTAATTCTCATTTGATGAAATTAATTTTGAAAGTGTGAAGAATGAAGATATGTGAGCAAGAAAGAGTGTCTAGTACCTCTTGAATAAAGTTAAAATATGACCTTACTTTTGTCTAGGATTTGATACATAGATTTCAATTTCAGGGACTCATGGGTGGCTCAGCGGTTGACCATCTGCCTTCAGCCCAGGGCGTGATCCTGGAGTCCTGGGATCAAGTCCCATGTCAGGCTCCCTGCAAGGAGCCTGCTTCTCCCTCTGCCTGTGTCTCTGCCTCTCTCTGTGTGTGTCTCTCATGAATAAATAAATAAATAAAAACTTTTTAAAAAGATTTCAATTTCAGATTTTAATGTATGACCTAATTCAGAGAATATCAATCTCTTAGAGGATGACAAACACAAATTAAACTCATCTGAAAGTGCTGTGTAAATGTGAAAATTATGTAAACACCAAAGGTGTGTAAAATACTATTCATGTGCTTTAAAGTGAGGGATATAGCTTTTACTTTTTTTTTAATTTGAGTATAGTTGACATACATGCTTTATTTTTTTAAGTAAACTCCCAACCTGGGATTTGAACTCATGAACCTGAGATCACGAGTAGCAAGAGTAGCATTCCAAGAGTCATTTCTAAGGATTTACATGATTAGATTGAGCTAACTCAGATTGCTCAGAATAATCTCTCCAGCTTAAAGTCTCTAGCATTTTTATACCTACAAGATTGCTTTTTTCCATATAAGGTAACATATTCACAGATTTTTAGTATTAGAGTATGGACATCTTTGGGGAGCCATTATTCTTCCTGACTATTGATTTGTCAAAAAGTAATCCAGAATTCATAAAATTTCTAATTAAAGTGCAATTGAGTATTATTTTTAATAACACCAAAAAATAATGAACTATTCATCCCTAGAATTAAAAAAAAAACTAGCAAATTAAACCAAATGAAAACGGAAGGAAATAACCTACAAAGAAAACATCAGAGATTAATGAAATGTGCAGAGGAGCGTATTAGTGGAGCCAACAGCGATTCTTTGAAAAGAATTAAAATTTGGCAGTACTCCGTCAAGATATACTCAGAAAATTAACTGAATAATATTCTAAAAAGCATGATGAATAATACATTACAAAAATAAATAATAAATAAGAGGTATCTCCCCTCAGGTAATCCAGTAAAAGAAGAATAAACATCAAATAAACATAATAATGTAGATGAATAAAATTTTAAAAACCTGAGGGAAAAAATATAATTTTCTGAGGCTGACTCCAGAAGAAATAGATAACTGTATCAGACAAACAATTTTTAAAGAATGAATAAGGTGGTTCAGTCAGTTAAGCATCTGCCTTTGGCTTGAGTCATGACCCCAGGGTCCTGGAATCAAGCCCGGTGCTGGGCTCCCTGCTTGGCGGGGAGGTGTTTCTCCCTCTCCTTCTGCCTCTTCCTTTTTTTTTCAATTTCTATTTATTTATGATAGTCACACAGAGAGAGAGAGAGAGAGAGAGAGAGAGAGAGAGGCAGAGACACAGGCAGAGGGAGAAGCAGGCTCCATGCACCGGGAGCCTGACGTGGGACTCGATCCTGGGGCTCCAGGATCGCTCCTTGGGCCAAACGCAGGCGCCAAACTGCTGCACCACCCAGGGATCCCTGCCCCTTCCTTCCTGTGCTCTTGCTCTCTCTCTCATAAATAAATAAATAAATAAATAAATAAATAAATAAGTCTTTAAGAAAAAAAAAAAACAATATATCAGTAGTCTAAAGACTTCCCCTTCAAATTATAGAACCAGATGTCTTCACCAGAAAATTCTACCAAACAATTGAAAACAAATACATACACACAATCAAGTCTTTCACAAACTGTTTTTGTGTGTAAATAATAGAAGAGATGCTAATATTCCAAAATTATTGTATAATTGAATCACTATTGACACCTAATTGCAATAAATTCTCTAGTAGGAAGGGATATTACCAATTTTATTATTGAATATCGTAAAAACCTCAAATTCGGTATTAGAAGAAATAATTCAGTAATGCATGAAAATGATGACATATAATGATCAAATTTGACATTAGAAAACCAGTCAATGTAATTTACTATTTGAAGAGATTAAAACATGGAAAATCATGTGATCTTTTCATTAGGTAAATATAAAGAGTTTGTATTTCACAGTCATTCTTTATAAAAACTCTCAGCAATCTATTGATTATAATTATTTATTATCATGTCACAAATTAACTCAAAACTTACAACAATAATAAACATTGATTACTTCACAATTCCCATGTTTTTTGAATTTCAGTTTATCTGAGAGGTTTTGGCTCAGAGCCATTCATTAGGTTGCACTCAGACATGCCCTCACTTGTATGTGGGATCTGAGGAAACTGAGCTCATGGAAACAGAGTAGCCTGGTGGTTGCCAGGGGCAGAGGCAGGGCTGGGTGGGGAGGGAAGGCACCACAATTGTATCTTGAAACCAGTGGGGTCCCATCTTCTCATTAAACTTCTTAAAGGCATCAATCTTCCTCTCGTGGGTATCCCTCTAACTGGTACACTTAACTGTGAAAATGGAGTATTATTTTAGACATCCAGTGGGAATCATGCTATTCAGAAACCATCAGAGCTGGCTTCAAACATGCTATTCTGAGGATGACTTCATCTTGAATTAAAAATATTCACGTAAATATTCACCAAGGACAAAGATGATTAATGGCAACAATAGAGGAGTGCTATGTGAGTTTCTGATTGATCTCTGGGGTTTGCTGCTCCAAAGATGTAAATTTCTTTTGACTATAAACCCCAGAAGGTACATTAAACACTTCAGGTGAAAAGGGTACCTTAAAGGGATTTTGTCCTCTCTCATAATTAAGATGAGACAATAAATAAACAAGAAAACAAACAGGAAATTTCCCCATAAATTCCCCAATTTCCTGAGGAAATTCCCCCCTCAGGGAGGTGGGAATCTAGTTATCCAGAATTATTTTTCTCTTATCTAATAGCTAATCTAAATGTAGATAAAGTATTGTGGAAAAATTAGGAATCTGGAATAAATGGAGTTGGATTCTAGTAGTAATTGGGACAAAAAAGAAGTGTGCACATGGGCTTATCATTTTACATTGCAGATATTTCTTATTGAAAATCCATAAGAATTCCATCCTTATGTCACACTCTTTTATTTTCATTTTATTTTATTATTTTATTTTATTTTATTTTATTTTATTTTATTTTATTTTATTTTATTTTGTCACAGACTCTTTTAAAGAGGCAAACACCAGGCAAACAATGCACACACCATTTACTGTTCCCAGGATGAGCTATATTGAACTTAAAACATCAGATACCTATCATATTTTAGAGGAAATAAAACAAACATCTAAAATAAGAGATTCATTAATTCTTTTAAATTATTCATTTTAATTTCACAATCCTACTTTCTAAGTTAGCATTACTGCATAATGCTAAGGCATATTATTTTAAGTGCATCTTCAATAATTGCCATAGTTTACTTCTTCACACTATTTCTTGATTCAATTCCCAATAGGAAAGTAGTAATTCAATTAGAAATTCTCAGCAATAATACATCCAGAAAATCTCAAAATAGTTGGAGTTAATAACATCTAAAAATCCATGAATCAATGTGAGAATTTAAAAAAAGAAAAAAATTAACTGAATGTTTTTACAATAAATTATACTGGGGAAAAAATTCAAGATAACTGAGATGAAGCTAAAGGTACATTGAATTTGTCAATGATTTATTGATATTTACTGATATGATACCAAAAGCATGGAGAGCTAAAGAAAATATAGGCAAAATGACCTTTATAAAAATTTTAAAATCTTTTGCTTCAAAAGGCATTATCAGCAGAATAAAAAAGGCAGTTCCCCAAGTGGCTGAATATATTTTCAAATTACAGGGCAGCCTGGTGGCTCAGTGGTTTAGCGCTGCCTTCAGCCCAGGGCCTGATCCTGGGGTCCCAGGATCGAGTCCCACGTCAGGCTCCCTGCATGGAGCCTCCTTCTCCCTCTGCCTGTGTCTCTACCTTTCTTTCTCTCTGTGTGTCTTTCATGAATAAATAAATAAAATATTAAAATAAACAAATTGGGGGATCCCTGGGTGGCGCGGCGGTTTGGCACCTGCCTTTGGCCCAGGGCGCGATCCTGGAGACCTGGGATCGAATCCCACGTCGGGCTCCAGGTGCATGGAGCCTGCTTCTCCCTCTGCCTGTGTCTCTGCCTCTCTCTCTCTCTCTCTCTCTCTCTCTCTCTGTATGACTATCATAAATAAATAATAATAAAAAATTTTTTAAAAATAAAATAAAATAAACAAATTACATATCTGATAAGTGATTAGTACTCAGATTATATAGGGAACTCCTAAAATTCAACAACATTCAAAAAGCATAAAACATGCCTCAAAAATGGGCAAAGGAGTTCATAGACATATACAAATGATAATATACAAATGAGAATCACATGAAAAGATACTCAGTAGCACTAATCTTTAGGGAGAAATATATCAACCCTACTGAGATATCCCATCACAGCCATTATGATTATTTTTTTAAAAGAAAGGAAGTGTTTGTGAGGATGTGGAGAAATTGGAACCTTGTACACTTTTGATGGGAATGTAAGGTTGTACAGCTGTGGAAAACAGTATACACAGATGTTCCTCAATTTATGATGGTTCAACTTACTATGTTTTGAGTTTGCCACCATGCAACAACAATACGCATTCAGCAAAAACTGTACTTTAAATGTACATCTTTTCCCAGGTGAGGGCAACGTGGTATGATACTCTCTCCTGACGCTGGGCAATAGCAGGGAGCTGCTGCTCCCAGTCAGCCACACGATCCTAAAGGTAATCCATCAATACCATTACATCAGTACTGTACCCAGACAACCATTCTGATTTTCACTTTCAGTACAATATTCAATAAGTTACATGAGATATTCAACACTTTATTTTAAAATAGGCTCTGTGTTCTATTATTATGACCAATCAGGCTAAATCTTCTGAGCACACTTAAGGTAGGCTGGGCTAAGCTATGATATTCAGTAGATTAAGTATATTAAATGCATTTTCATCTTCTGTTATTTTCAACTTATGACAGGTTTATCAGAATGTAACCCCAACATAAGTAGAGGAAGATCTGTATACTGGGTTCTTAAAAAAATAAAAATAGAACTACCATATGATCCACTTCTAGGTATATCCTCAAAAACTTTAATGCAGGATCTCAGACGAGATCGGGCACGTTCAGGGTGGTATGGCCATAGACAAGGGTATTATGCTGAGTGAAATAAGCCAATTGGAAAAGGACAAATATTATATGGTCTCATTCATTTGGGGAATATAAAAATTAGTGAAAGGGAATAGAGGGGAAGAAGAGAAAATGAGTGAAAATATCAGTGAGGGTGACAGAACATGAGAGACACCTAACTGAGAAATGAACAAGGGGTAGTGGAATGGGAGGTGGGCGGGGGGTTAGGATGACTGGGTCTGGGCACTGAAGGGGGCACTTGGCACGATGAACACTGGGTGTTATGCTATATGTTGGCAAATTGAACTGTAATAAAAAATAATAATTAAAAAAATAAATAAAAGCAGGATCTCAAGGTTATATTTGTACATATATGTTCCTAGCAACATAATTCACAATAGTTAAAACGTGGAAGCAATCAAAGTGCATATCACTGGAGGAATGGATAAGCAAGATATGATACATACATACAACGGAATATTATTCAGTCTCAAAAAGGAAGGAAATTTTGACATGTTACAAAATACATTAACTTGGAAGGCATTTTGCTAAGTGACATAAGCAGTCACCAGACAGAAAGACAAATCCTGTAGGATTCCACTCACATGAAGTAGTTAAAATTGTCAAAACCATAGAGATAGGGACGCCTGAGTGGCTCAGCAGTTGAGCAACTCCCTTGGGCCCAGGGTGTGATCCCAGAGTCTCGGGACCAAGTCCCACCTCCGGTTCCCTGCAGGGAGCCTGCTTCTCCCTCTGCCTGTTTCTCTGCTTCTCTCTGCATCTATCATGAATAAATAAATAAAATCTTAAAAAAAAAAAACTAAAACCATAGAAATAGAAAGTATCATTTGGTAGTTGCCAAAAGCTGGGAGGTAAGAGAAGAAGGCTAGCAATGGGTTGGGAGAAAAAATTCGAAAAACATTTATCTATTAAAAGCTATCTACAACATATTAAAAAGAACTTTTACAATTCAAAGAATAAAGGCAAAAAAAAGACAAAGCAAAACAAAACAAAACAAAAAAGCAAAATCAAAACCAAAACAAACAAAAAAAAAGCCAATAAACTAAAACTTTAACAGAAACATTGCCAGACAAGATATATGAATGTTAAACAATCAAATGAAAAGATCCCTAACATCACAAATCACCAGGGTAATGTTAGTTAAGTCCATACATATCCACTAGAATGACTAAAGTTAAAAACACTGAGAATACCAAGTGTTGATAAGGATTTGGAGCAACTTGAAATTTCACATATTGATGGTGGTAAAGCAAATATATAACCAGTGTGGAGTATCATTAAAAAAATACATACTAAATCAGTAATCTCATCCCAAATATTTTATTAAAGGAAATGAAAATATATGCCACTGCAAAGTTATGCATACAATTGTTCATATCAGGTTTTTCTTTAAACGTTAAAGAAAGTAAATCAAATTCAGATTCAATAATTCAATAAGTGGATAAACAAGTCACAGTACATCTATGTAATAAAATACTACTTAGCAATGAAAAAAGCAAGCTGCTGATATTAACATTTTATTAACATAAAAAAATCTCCAAAGCATTATGCTAAGAGAAAGATGTTATTACAAAAAATATCATATGATTCCATTTGTATGCAGTTCTAGAAAATTTATAATGACAGAGCTGTTAGTGGTTTGTAGAGGCGAAGGATGAAATAGGGGGTTGATTGTGAAGGTGTATGAAAATCTTTTTGGAATATGGATGTATTCTCTATCATGATTTGGTTTTTTATTTTTTTAAGATTTTTTTGGGAGAGAGAGAAAGAGGAAGAAGGAGCATGAGCAGGGAGGAGGGTAGAGGGAGAGGGAGAGGGAGAAGGAGATCTCCCCTCTGAGCAGGGATCCAAAGATTATGACCTGAGTCAAAGGCAGATGCTTAACTGACTGAGCCACCCAGGCACCCTTATATCATGATTTGATGATTTATTTATTTTTTTGAGAAGGAGGTAGGGACAGAGGGACAGGGGCAGGACCTTTAAGCAGACTTCCCACTGAGTGCAGAGCCCAACATGGGATTTGATCCCAGCATCCTGAGACATAACCTCAGCTGAAACCAAGAGTCCGACGCTCAACTGACCGAGCCACCTAGGTGCCCCCCACATTGATTTAATGATGGTTTAATGAATGTATACATCTACCATAACCCATTAAATTGTATGTTTACAATTGGTGAATTTTATTATATGTATATTCTATCTCAACACAAAATGTTTTAGAATTTCAAGGTATATACAAAAAAAGAAAATTTCTAAGTTACCAAGATTGCAAGATACTCATTTAATTTTATTACAGCATGCATTTTTGCTATAAGCAACGAACAACTGAATAACAGCACTAAAAATACCATCTAGTAGAGCATTGAAAGATTTAAAAGCCTACAGTAAATTTACCAAAACATGCACTGAAATCTGCTTTGTTGAAATTATAGAAAGCCTAAATAAATAGATTTACTATGCTAATGAATTATGATTATTAAGATATTGAGTTCCCCCAAAGTGAACTATAAAGTTAATCCCATTTGAATTAAAATTCCAGTCTTGTAAAAGTTGAAAAGCTGATTCTATTATTTTCATGAAAAGCCAAAGAATACAGAATAGTCAAAATAATTATTTTAAAGAAAAAGTTTGAGGAATTACACTTGTTTCAAGACTTAGTATAACACCACAGCAATCAGAAAACTGTTGTATTGGCATAAGAGTACATCAGAGCAGCAGAAAAGAGAGTTCAGAAAGACTGCACATGTATGATTTATTGATTTTTGCCAAGGATGAATTCACTGGACAAAGAGAATTCTTTTAAACAACTAGTGCAGGAACAATTAGCCATAAAAAACAAATAAAATGCCCTGGATCCCACCATATACTATGCACCCTAATTGACTTAAAGGGGATCACAGACCTAAACAGAAAACCAAAACTATTAAACATATAGAAGAAAACACAGCATATCTTTGAAAACATGGAGAAGGCAAGGATCCCTGGGAAAGGACAAAAGAAACACTAATTATTTTTTTAAATGATAAATTTGACTTCATCAAAATCTAAAATATGTGTTCTTCAAAGGACAACATGTTTAATATGAAAAGGCAAAATATGGGTTAAGAGAAAATATCTATGATTCATACATCTTGACACGAGACTTTTATCCTGACTATAACTTAAAAATTAAAAGGCAAACATATCACCAAAAAAATGAACGAAAGAACATGCATTTATTTGACCACTAATGGCCAATGAGTTCATGGAAACATACTAATTTGACATTATTAGTATGGAAATTAAAGTTAAAATCATTATGTAATCTCACTTTCCACAGAGTAGACTGGCTAATAGCAAGAAGATAAATAAGTATTGGCAAAGATGAAGAGCTATGGAACTCTCCTACCTTTCTGAGGGCTGTATAAAACATTTTTTCAACTTCAGATTTAGTTAAAATGCATAGATAAGGGGGCACCTGGGTGGCTCAATTGGTTAAGTGTCTGCCTTCAGCTGGCGTCACGATCTCAGGGGCCCTGGGATCGAGCATCATATTGGGTTCCCCGTTCCTCAGGGAGTCTGCTTCTCCCTCTGCCCCTCCCCACACTCCTCCCTGTGCATTTTCTCTCTCTTAAATAACTATTTTTTAATCTAAAAATTAAATAAAAAATAAAATGCATAAATAAAGATGCCAATGTAATAAGAACATTATTAAATAGAAATATTCTTATCTTGATAAAAATGAAATTTAGAACTAAATGAAACTATTCTTAAACTGTAATTAATTAATAAAATAGCTTCTATATAGAAAGCATATTAAAAGGAACAAATTAAAAAAAAATAAAAGGAACAAATTGCCAAGTTCACCATCATAATAGATGATCACGTATCTCATTAGATATTTTAAAAATAAAGGAGACAAGAAATCAAAAAAATGTAAAAAGTGCAAGTAACAAGATTGATATATAATTAGACATATATAAATGGCACATGTATAATGTGTGTGTATCCCCAAAACAAAAGAATAGTTTCTTCTTCAGCACATGAGGAATGATTACAAAACAAACAAACCAACATAAATTAGGCAATCAAGTTAGATTCATCACAATTAGAAATACATATCATGCAGATAACATTCTCTGAAAATAGTCAAAAACTAGAAAAGCTCATTGACAGTTCCCTCATATTTGTTTGTTTGCTTTACAAGCTTATTACAAGCATCTTGACATAAAATCATTAGAACAGTGTAACATCTCTCTCTCTCTTTTATCCAGAATTGTTGATAGCAAATCAATCCTTATATAATCATACATTTTTGAGGTTCTGGAATCACTGCACAGGATTCTCTAATAGATTACATGCTAAAGTGACAGGGTTCATGAAAAAGAAGTTACTGCGTTATTGAGGACCATAATCTTTGAGGAAGAGCATCTTATGGGAGTGGTCTGGAGTCCGCTTGCCCAGCACGTGAGGTGCATTCCAGGGTCGAGGGCCACCCCAGGGCTGGGCCTACCTGGAAGCTGTGGGAGCAACGTGGGACAATCCCCATGGAGCAATCAGCCATAGGAAGGACCTGGAATCCCAAACGGTCTCTCCACTCACCAAACAATGCCAATTAAGACACATTTCACTGAACAGGAGAAAAAAATGTAAACCAACAAGGCTCAGGTCCTGCTCCATTAGGGATCTCGACTGGCCCCCCACCCTGGGTGGCAACCTTCACCCAGTGCATGAAAACACAGGTGGGATGCAGAGAACACAATGGACAGCATCCTGCATTACCCTTTGGCCATCAGGTGTCCTGACCCACGGCTGTGAGAGTGAAGGGGAATGTCTCTGTGGTGAGCAGGTCCCCCAGGCAGGGTATCTGGGGTACCTGTGGGACTCAGGTGGCCTCACAGAAGACAGACACACCACCCTGTGCTGTCCACTAAGTGCCCTCAGCCTGGACAGTGGTTATGCTTGCTCCTCAGGCAGCCGGCCTAGTACTAGAGCCCCTGCTGGTTGGGGGCTGCATCAGGGCTTCCTGCCAAAGCGGGTGGAAAGAGTCAAAGTAAAAAGAAAAGATAAGCCAATGCAACGTTTCACTTTGCCATCTGAATGGTGGGCCATGGTGGGCCCAGGTCAGGCACCCTGTCCCCAAGGGGGTGTAGGCCAGGCTCAGCACTTGGCCAGCCTCACTTTCATCTCCTCCAGAAAGTTGCTCAGCAGAGTCTGGTCGCTGCATTCCCATCAACAGATAGGGGCTTTTCCCCTTCACCAAGAGGCAGGCACGGTGGCCCTGGATGGAGCAGCTGTACATGCAGATGCAGAAGTCTACTCCACCATGAAAAAATGGAGATGAAAACAGACCTTTGCAAGAAGATTCTAGAAGGACATACTAATGCCATCAACCTTGATTGAGCTTATGCTCACTCAGGTCTACAAGTTGCAGCAAGTTGGCAAAGGTCTTATTGTAGCAGAGCATTGTGACCAAGTACCAGGTACAGCTTAAGTGCAGCATGAAATCTGGCTTCTCAGGAGTCGACCGTTCATCACTGTTGGTGATGGATAGGGTCCCCTTGAGCTTCTGAGCCATGGACAACAGTCCCTTCATACTTGTAAAATGTTTATCTGGTACTAAGTAAACCACTGGTCAAAAACTATTAAATGTGTTTAGAGCTCCACAATAATGAAAAAAGTATGAATCAAATATTTTTGAATTAAAAATGAAATTGTGAAGAACACTTTTCCCTACTGGATTACAACACTTGGGTATGACCTTTTGCTTTTAGCCATAAAGTATAGTCAAGATACTATTTAATTTTCCATTCTTGATAATGGTTCCATGATTATGTAAAACATTAACATTATGACAAACAGGATTTTTAAGGAAACTCTTTTTTTACTATTTTTTCAACTTATCTGTAACTTTCTAGTAGAGCATTCATTTGCTGTTTATTTATTTAAAAGATTTTACTTATTTTAGAGAAAGCACATAGCGGGGGAAAGGCAGAAGGAAAGAGAGCATCTTAAGCAGGCTCCACTCTGAGCGCTGAGCCTGACACAAGGCTCCATCTCCCAATCCTGATATCAGGACCTGATCTGAAACTAAGAGTCAGAGGCCTAACTGACTGTGCTCCCAGGCCCCCCCCCTTGGGAGAGACTTTAAAGTAACTTTAAATAACATGTCAATGGCTGTAATGGAAATTAAAAAATAACATGGAAGATCACAAATTTAATTTTAGGAGTAAAATGGGAACTCTAAGAAAAAACATTGAAATGCTAGAATTCAATACAGTAGCCTAGATGAAGAATGCCTTTGATATTCTCATTAGCATACTTCCCACATCTCGCCAAAACTATAGGCATGAATGAACATGAAAAAAATCAATATAAACTATTGAAAATGAAGTGCAAAGAGACATTTTTAAAAGAGAGAGCAGAATATCCAATAACTGTGAGACAATATCAAACAGTACAACACACGTGTAATTGAAATCTCAGATGAGTTACAGATAGGTTTGCAGGTAACTTTGATAAATAAGGCTCCTGGGTCGCTAAAAGTTTTCCAGAATAAGTGACAAACACCAAACCAGAGATCTACAAAGTTCCAAGAATACCAACCAGGACAAATAACAAAATATACTGCACATAGATGTATCATATTCAAAGTTCTTAAGATCAAAGACAAAGAGAAAAGCATGAAGGCAGCCAGAAAAGTGAAAGGAGGGCATCTATAAAAGAAATAAGGATAAGAAGAATGGAAAAACAGAAAAGTGTTCATAAGAAACCATGCAAGCAAGGAAATAATAGAATAATATCTTTAATTTGCTGAGGAAAAAAAGAAAAAGAAACTACAGACCTAAAATTCTATACCCAATGAGAAAATCCTTCAGATATAAAGGAGAAAGACTGTCTAAGATAAAAACTTAAAAATCCATTTCCCAGTTTAAAAAAAATGTGTAAGGAAGTATTTCATATGAAAGTAATATAATACAGACTCAAAACTTGAATCTACAGAAAGAAATTAAAAGTTTCAAAATGGGAGGATGGGTAACTGGATGACAGTCATTGAGGGCATGGATGAGATGAGCACTGGGTGTTATACTACATGTTGGAAAATTGAATTTAAATTGAAAAAGTTTCAAAATGGATTAAGTGAAGGTACAATAAAATCTGATTTTTTCATTTTAAATTTCCTTAAGGATAACTGTTTAGCAAACTACACAGCTCTTGGGTCAAATCTGACCAGCCACAAGTTTTTATATGTTTGTGAGTTAACAACATTTTTCACTTTTAAATATGTAATTTTGAATGATTGGAGAAAATCAAAAGAAGAATATTTTACGACCTAAGAAATCCATATGTCTCAAATTTCAGTGTCAATAAAGTTTTGTGGGAACTCTGCCAAGCTGATTCATTCACGTTTATCTATGGTTGTTTTCTTGTTACAGAGTTCAGAAGTTGCAAAAGAAGGACACCTGGGGGCTCTGTGGTTGAGCATCTGCCTTCAGACCAGGGCGTGATCCCGGGGTCCCGGGTTTGAGTCCCACATTGGGCTCCCCGCAGGGAGCCTGCTTCTCCCTCTGCCTGTGTCTCTATGTTTCTCTGTGTGTCTCTCATGAATAAATAAATAAATCTTTTTAAAAGTTGCAAAAGAAACCCTGCTACATGTACATTTCCTCCATATATTTGTATCTGATACTTTTGTGTCTTTATCTTTCCACATTTATTCGGCACATTGCTTATTGAAGACCTTTGATAAAGGCGAAATGCCTAAAATGCACATTTCCTTTCTTTAGATAACATGATTCTTTTATTGCTTTGAGAATTTACTGTAATCTGGTTAGATCATTTATTGGTAAATTCTCATTTTCAGTATATTTGAGTCCCTCTTTTGGGAAATATGAATTGCTGAGGGATGGATAGCAGTGTGATGGCCAATATTCTGGTATGCGAGTGAGGGAGGAATCCTGAAACATCTCACATTTGTTTAAAATATTGTTTGAACTGCTTGATCTTTTGGTATGAAGCCCACTTATGTTCTGTGCTGTCTTCAAATCTAGAAGTCCTTTGTTTTACACTTCCTGGGAAATAAATTTCAAATCTGTGGTGTGGAGAAGCAATCGTCCAGCATTACCTATGTGGGGGAATGAAAGGAAGCAGAATGTCATCTCAGAATATGCCTCCTTCACACAAAAAGTATTTTGAGGTAAAGGCAATTAAGAAATAACAAACACAGAAAAAGCTCTCTCTTTTTGCCTAAAGAAATAAATTCTTTTCCTGGGGACAGATTCTTTTTTTTAAGATTTTATTTATTCATGAGAGACACAGAGAGAGAGGCAGAGACACAGGCAGAGGGAGAAGCAGGCTCCACGCAGAGAGCCCGACGTGGGACTCAATCCCGGGACTCCAGGGTCACGCTCTGGGCCAAAGGCGGCGCGGAACCGCTGGGCCATCCAGGAATCCCGCTGGAGACAGATTCTTATTAGCCCAGAGATGGCACTAGAAAAATCTGCAAATACAGCTTACTCCATTAGTGTTTCACGACATATATTTACCTTCTCTCAGTTTGCCACTGTGGGAGCCTAAAACTGCTTTCCTCTGCCCATTTCTCTGTAAATTTACTGTTGTTTGTTAAGGATGCTATATAAGCTGGAATTCCAAACTGCCTTTTCAAGTTTCTTTTATTTTATATTTCTTCCATGTGTTGTGCACTGCACACATTAATAAAATGTTTTTTCTCTGGTCAATCTGTCTTTTTGAGTCCCAGATGAAAACCAGAGATGGGCTGAAGTAAAGCTTTGACTTCCCTAAAGAAGGTTCCAGGCTGAAATTGCATATTTGCAAGCAATTCTTGGAAGTTGTTAACTCATTAATCGCAAAATAAACGTGGCTTCAATAAACTATAAATTAATTTATCTTTCAAAAAGTCATGTCCTGAGATAAACAATGCAGGAATTGCGTATAACTTGTACATTCATTAGGGAGATTTGCTGTAACTCGTTGCTCTCCACCTTTTCAAAAGGAGGATTCCACTATGTAGTTGATGACAACACTGTGATATTTTCCAGCTTCTTCCTACCAAGAGCTGTAGGTCACTTCTCTCTATTTTGAACCTAGGGTGGCCTTAGAATCACATCAACTCTCATAGCTGTGTCCTCCCATCCCAAGGTCTTTATAATTACTTTTATTTCAGTTGCCTTTACTTTATTAAAGAGGATCACATATAGAATCCAAATAATTTATGTCCACACACCCCACAAGGAGGTAAAGCTTAACTCCCCATTCCTTAAGAAGCTACACTTAGTGATTTGCTTTCCAAGAGAACAGTATGAAAAGAGAGAAAAAGTCACTCTAGAGAGGAAAAGCTTGATAAGTACTCCTTAGGCAGGTGACAAAGGTTAACGATGTCAGCAGTGCCGATGGTACACATCCTTTGTGCCCTTGAGATAGTGTGTTGAGGCCTTCACCTGTATGGCCTTCCTTCCAAAAATCCAAAATCCCAGTCTGGTCATAAGAAATTTTCAGACAAACCCCAATTGAGAGTCATTTTACAAAATAACTGACCAGTACTCCTCAAAACTCAGGATTATCAAAAACAAGGCAGGTCTGAAAAACTGTCACAGTGTAGAGTAAGCTAAAGATGCATGAGAATAAAATGGAATATGATATCCTGAGAGTTTTCCTGAAAAAGAAAAAGAACATTAAGAAAATGCTAAGAAATCTGAGTAAAGTATGGACTTTAGTTATTAAAAAAAAAAAAAACAAATTCTGCATGTAATATTTTGGGACTGACTTTCTCTCCTTAATATATTATTGCTCAGATTCTCTCACTGTGGATATATCTATAATTTTTTGATGCCTAATCTGTTGTGTAAAAACATCAGTTTTAATTGATCAAAAATCCTATTGATTTCTGGAATTTTTATCTTGTTAGCTTTGCTGTCATCAATATCCTTACACATATGTTCTCCACTACATGTGTAAGATCTTCTCTTGGGTATCGGTTTGGGAACAGAGTTTTGTGTCATAAGATCATAAATAATGCTATAAGACGTAATGACAAATGCCCCAAATTTATTTACACTACCAAATGTAATGTAAAATAGAGCCTGCAGACCAGTCACAGACTCAATATTACTTTTTCATTGTTTCCCCCAAGAGCCTATTCTGTACATTTTTATAATCACCACCATGAAATGTTAACACTACAAACATACTGCATAACTGTTTGTATAATGTGTGTATATATATACTGTGCATATATAACTGCATAACTGTATAATGTATGTATATGTATAATGTTTCTATATATATAGGATTTTTATTCCATGTGTAAATTAAAAGGATATGATAAAAAGAAAATTTTTACATTGAAAAATAAGAAAAATAAGAACCAATTTTTTGCCCCCTTACAGAAAATACCCTCCTGTTGAAAATGTATGCTGTGGACCTTGTGTTCTCTAGCATTGAGATGGTCAGACTTTTTCATTTCTTTCTGATTAAATAGGGAGTGTCTCCTGGACCCGCAGGACTGCTGGCCACTGTGGCTCTAGGGGCTAAGTCAAGTATATGGCTTTTTCAGGATCTTTGGGGGTGCAGACGGAGTGTTTCCTGCTTAGTTCCTGTGTCAGCAGGACAATTGATGAACTGCTGCTGGGGCAGGCTGGAACCCTGTTGCAGAACTACTCAGAATCTACAGTCTGACCCATTTGGTGGGCTCATCTCCAGGGGCCCTCAGACTCTGGCCGGGAGGGACTCGATCTGGTTTGGCAGCTCCTTCGGGTCCACAGCTAAGTGGCGGTCTGCATGCCTCTTAACCAACCCGTGGATGGACATGATTCCCTCTGAGTGCCCTTCCATAAGGTACTGGTCACAGAGTCAAGTCAAAGGGGCTGTATTTGAGTCCTCAGGGGTATGGAGCTGATTCCAGCACTGTAGCTGGGACCCCGTCGTCAAGTCAAGCTGCTTGGGTGTAGGCCTGTGATCTCAAAACGGTTCTCTATGGTCTTGGGCTGCTGCACCAGGGTTGCACAGTCTCCTACCTGGATCCCTACCTCCCATGAGGGGGGCAGTTTTGTCTACGGATGGATGCCAAATTATCATTCAGGAATATAGAAAGATGATGGCTTATTTCATCATCTTCTGACATCACTCTTCCTTACTTTCTTCTTTGTAATTTTTGAATGATGCTTTTCTATTGCATAATCCAAAAAATTTTATAATTTTCCACTTTGAGATCATATACCTCTTTTGCTGAATTAGCTAAACCCTTGAGAATCTTGGATACACATATAATGGTGCAGGCTTTTAATTAAATATTTTAGTTGTTCGCAACAGTTCTAGAGATATGAAATTGATTTTTATGTTGGTCCAGACATCTATATAAACACTTCTTTCATTTTTTCTTTGGAAATAATCATGTTTAATAAACAGTTTAATCCTACTCTTAATCCCTTAACTTTAAACTTATTATCACGTTGCTCTTACTAGGTATAATAAAATGGTGAACTGCATTAGGGATAACGGAGATTTTGTCTTTTTCTTAATTTTAAAGAAAATACGTCTACATATTCCACTTTAGAATGTGTGTTCATTCAGTTTTTATAACTATAATTTGACAGATTGATGTTTTCTGATTTCACTGTTTTTAAAATCATAAAATAGAGTAAAAACAAATATTCTTTTATCTATGAGACAATATTGTTTTTATATTTAATCAACAGTAAAAAGTTATCATCTAAATAAGTCAAGTATATTGGAATAAGAAAAATCATCTAAAGAATCCTTAATATTAAAGTAAACAGAAAAATTATTTTTATAATACTGAAAACAAATACAAATCACATGGAAAACTGTGTAAAAGTTTTAAATATGTCATTAAAGTAAAAACAAAAAATTATTTAATCAAACATTCAACATATAAGTTCAGAAACAAAAATGTAATAGAACAAGAAGATCTTAAGTAAATGAGTTAAAATAATTATGCATATATACAAATGTATATACAGATGTTACATTAATGAATCTAATTAATGAGTATGTATCAAATTTATGAGTTGCAATTTTAGATACATCTAAGCAAAACAAAACTAGAAAAATAAACCTATGCAACAATTAGATATCACACTATAAACTATCTTAAAAATAACGACCAGAAATTCAAAATTCTAATGGCATGAAGTCAAACCCATGGCAAATTTAATTAAAGAATATAAATAGGATAAAGTTCTAAAGATTATTACAAATCATAGCTAACCACAGACATTGAAAGAATTAAATTATTGTAAGATGTGATTTTATGTCACTCTATGGCAATAAATTTTCAAATCTAGAGAAGAATAAGGATTTTTCAATCAGTATACAGGTTGGGGAAAATGATCCCAAAATATAAATAGACAGTAATGAGACCAACAAGCAAATAAGCATGAGTGATACTGGAAAGATTATCAAACATTTGTAACTAAGACCCCCATGACAAGACAGTTTTATAGCAACCACATCACTTTTATTTATTTTTTATTTAAGAATCATTCGTTTTTGGATGATAGAAGGATATTATTAAGGATATTATTGGTGTAATACTTTGTATCAATTTGTATAATTTAGAAAAAGCCAATAATTTACATTGCCATATCACTGTGAGTATGCATTTGCGACACATTGGACAGCGGCAAGCTTGGTTATGATTTGGAGAAAACAAAGAGCATAAAACATTCAGTAATGTCTCTCTCACATGTCTCCCTATACGTGGGGAGACATATAGATGGATATGTAAATATTTACACATATCTATATTTGTAAATATAAACAATTTATAGATATAATAAACTACAGGTATATATTAATTTAGTACACTGTATTTTTAAATTGTAACTTTGCATACACCTAAGAAAAATAAAACATAAACAGCAAACCTACATGGTAACTAGATATCACACCATGGAATAATTTGGTAGGATTATGAAAAATCTATGTTGATTTTTAAATTCATTCCTAAAGAATCTATTGATGTTATAAAGATAAAATAACCTTTGATTTTCCAAACTTTTAGATGGCTTTACTTGAAACTATTCTATAACACATTATTGAAAATATTGCTTTTAGTCTAACATACAGTTTTATACATGGCTGGCATCAATGAAAAGATACTTTTCTCAACAATACCCTTTTCACAGCATTTTTCACCTCCTTATTCCTTAGGCTATAAATCAGTGGATTCAACATAGGGATGATAAGAGTGTAGAACACAGCTATAATCTTGCTTTTCTCTGGGGAGGAGATGGCCCCGGGCTGGGCGTACATGAAGAACACGGTCCCATAGAACAAACTCACCAGAGTGATGTGAGGGCTACAAGTGGAGGTCTTACCTCTGCCATGGGGGGAGGGGATCTTCAGGACAGTGGAGAGTATGTAAGCATAGGAAACCAGGATGACACTTGTAGTGACAATGATGAGGGAGGAGAGAATGAACAGCACCATCTCGTTCACAGACCTGTCTACACATGAGATCTTGATCAGGGCTGGGACATCACAGAAGTGGTCCAGTCGGTTTTCTCCACAGAAACGCAAGCTGAAGGTGAATCCTGTCTGGACCATGGAGTTGATGCCTCCACATATGTAGGAGCCAATTACTAAGTGAACACAAACCTGTTGAGACATACGGACAGGATAGAGGAATGGCGAGCAAATGGCTGAGAAGCGATCATATGCCATCACAGCCAGAAGAAAGCCTTCAGTCCCAACACAGAGAGCAAAGGAAAAGAACTGTGCTGCACGGCCATTGTATGAAATTTTCTTGTCCTTGGACAAGAAAGTAGCCAGAGCTTTAGGAGCAATGACTGTGGAGTAGCAGAGATCTAAATAGGACAAGTTTCTAAGGAAGAAATACATAGGCGTATGAAGTCTGGAGTCCATCCTGATGACAATTATCATGCTGATATTTCCCACTACGATGACCATGTAGACCAGCAAGAAGAATAAGAATGAGATGATCTGTATGTCTGAAGCTGTTCTGAAGCCCAGTAGAATGAACTCAGTCACTTCTGAGGAATTCCTGTTCAGCTTTCTTCATAGCTGAGATCTATCTGAGAAGATGAGGGGGTGATCATGAAGCCTGTGGAATGCCTTTCGACTCCTGAAGTTCTCAATGAGAGAAAAAGTGCTAAGAGGTGTCCTTGGCAACGTATCTGACAGAAGAGCCTTATTTTTCTAATATATTTCTTGTCCTCATGCTGTGGGGAATGTAGATGGGCAGGGATGTCTGGGACAGTGATGACATCAGCCATCCTATGCCCTTTGCTCCAAGCTATGGAATCAGGTCCACTGAGTCTAAATTATACCTCTTTCAATCTAATAGATCTAAGATAACTACTTGAACTTCCAATGCCTTGAAATCTTTTCTCAGATGGAAGATACTAATAATACCTACATTAGAGGACCACTGTGAAGGTAACATGAGAGAGTAGGAAAAGAAACATTTCAGTTACTAGCACACCTTAAAAGCATAATAAATATTAGCCAAATAAATAAATCAGCAAATAGGCACCTAAAAATTATTTTTGCATTAGGAATGGAAAAATGAGTGAAACACAGATCATTTCCTTCCCCACCACAAAGGCAGTTAATTTGGTTCTCAAAACATTCCACTATTTAAAAGACATTAAGAGGGATGCCTGGGTGGCTCCGTGGTTGAGCATCTGCCTTTGGCTTGGGTCATGATCCCGGGATCTGGGATCCAGTCCCACATCGGGCTCCCGGTAAGGAGCCTGCTTCTCCCTCTGTGTCTCTGCCTCTCTCTGTGTGTCTCTCATGAATAAATAAAATATTTAAAACATAAAAAATAAAAATAATAATAAAAGGCATTAAGAAACATGAGGTCACTGCTTCATGAAGGCGAATGAAGCATCAGTCTCAAAGTCACGTGAAATGATCAATCAGACTCCTACATGAACATGCTCTGTTCAAACTCTACTTCCTACTTCATCTACTTTGAATCTCTGCTCTCTGATTCTGGTACCTCCACGCCCATGCTGCAGCCAAACTCCAGCAAGTCTTTTTTTCTTTTCCTGTCAAATGCTAACATCTTAGTTATGGAAATTATTCTGTTTACATAGAGAGACATAAAATGGTTGAAGTACAGGATTAACTTCTCTAACAAGAAGTGGTTTCTCTCCCTACATATATTGCTAATTTAATTGAAGACATTATAAATAGAGAAAAAAATATCAATATTACATAGGTTTTGTTTTTTTGCTTTCTTAAATGACTATCCATCCTAATAACAATAAAAAGACAAAGAAGCACATGGATAAAATATTAATAATTCTAAGTGTAAATAATATTTTTTATCAGAAGAAATTAAATCCATAAAAGAAATTTCATGTTAGAATTGTGTAGTTCCATTACTTTACTTAATTTCTGAACTGACAAAATTTTGTTTTCCTTTCAAGGAACTTATTGAAGTCACACTTTTATTTAGAAATTTTCATAAAATTAGAGTCAGAGGTGAAACTGATTCAGCTTCTGTTACTCTTTTTTGTGTATGTGAAGTCAAAATGTATTTTTAGTTAAAAGTACGGCACTTCAATTCATATAAATCTGAGTTTTATTCTTGTCCTGCCACTCACTGATTGACTAATCTTGGGTAAATTGCTCAAATTCCACAATCCTCAGTTTTCTCATTAGCAAACTGTGTCTTAGGACATTTACCCCACTGGATTGTTGTTATAAAGATTAAATTAAATGATGTGCATAAATTAAATGAAATATGTAACATCTGAGAAGAAAAAAGTGCTCAATAACTAATGGACCTATGAAAGATTGAACAGAAAAAAGAATGTTTGCTAAATTGAGAAAAATGGTCTTCAAAAAAAATTGATTTTCAAAAACCATGTACCTTACTTGGGATCCAGCAGATTCCAAAGCATCACTGAAGAATGTTAATAGCCTTTAAAAAAAGCTTTGAGGAAAGTGTAGTAAATTATAAAAATGCTTCATAGTGTATGTAGACTTATTCTACTGAGTACACTCAATCAGTAGATTTTTTTTATTTCTAAGTTTCATGTACCTCATTTTTACTTATTTGAACCAAAAGAGAATCTTAGTTTGGGTCTTCAGTTGGAAACTCAAGAAATATCTTACTCTTTATATTCTGCAAAGACTGAATACAAAAACAAAACAAAACAAAAAAAACAAAAAATTTTATCTGCCATAAGTTTCATCTAGCCACATAGTTTATTCTTAAACACAAGATGGGAGATTAGAAATACATATATGTAAATGCATAATGTTTATGAAAAGTAAGAAGGCCCAAGAGGTCAATTAGGTCAGATTTTGCCAAACTTCCCCCTACCTCAGAGTCACCTGGGGAGGCTTTGTTTTGCTCTGCTTTAATACTGACTCTTGGACCACATCTCATTCTTAATTCACCGAATATTGAAAATTATCTATTAGTGAGATGAGTGTAGAGAAACATTTGTTTATATTTTAAGATTTCCATCTGACTAAAAACAAATCAGTCCCTATGTAGAAGTTTGAGGATCAGTGAATTTGGTCTTCTTCTTACTTCCTGGAAGAATAGTGATTTTCTCCATCAAAGTCAATCAAAATTATGGTTAATTATAATGTTTCCTCTAAAAGTACACTTTTGACCCTTCATTGCATTGTTTTAAAATACTACCCCCAAGAATTTCTATCTTTATCTAAAACAAATATGTAATAAATACAACCCATTTCTTGCTTTTCTGTTGCAATGGATATTTATTTATTTATTTTTATGTATGATAGTCACACAGAGAGAGAGAGAGAGAGAGAGAGAGAGGCAGAGAGAGAAGCAGGCTCCATGCACCAGTAGAGGGAGAAGTAGGCTCCATGCACCAGTAGAGGGAGAAGTAGGCTCCATGCAACCGGGAGCCTGATGTGGGATTCGACCCCGGGTCTCCAGGATCATGCCCTGGGCCAAAGGCAGGCCCTAAACCACTGCGCCACCCAGGGATTCCTGCAATGGATATTTAAAGTAGATTGCTACAGGTTTATTTAAACCAAGTTCACTTTCACTTCCAAGGTATTCCTTTACTTTCTTGACATTTCCACTCTCTACATCTACTTTTATCGTGGGTTCTAAAAGATCATATAAATAATGCCATAAAAGTAGAAAGTATATTTTATATAAAGCAAAATGTCTTGGTCTGGAATATTTGAAGAAGCTCTGAGATTTTATGAAACCTCAATAATTTTAAATAAAATTCTGCAATTTAAATGACATATGTTTAATGATTTATATCAAATTCTAAAAACAACTCCTAATCTAAAATTATTAGCAATAAAAGTTACAAGTGAAGGGCACCTGGGTGGCTCAGTGGTTTTGAGTGCCTGCCTTTGGCTCAGGTCCTGATCCTGGATTCCTGGGATTGAGTCCCACATCAGGCTCTCCACAGAAAGTCTGCTTCTCCCTCTGCCTGTGTCTCTGCCTCTCTCGGTGTCTCTCATGAATAAATAAAGTCAAAGAAAGAAAAAGAAAGAAAGAAAAAAATATTACAAGTAGTACACCTACAGGTCAAGAATAATTGGACATTGAAAGCAAAGAACACATGTGATGTTTTTTACCCTACATAGTTGCAAATTAACTTTTAATATGCATTATTCAGTTAATTAATATCAACACAATACATGGTAAATGTCATATTAAATTTATTTTTCTTTTTTATACATTTGTTGTGTATATAAAATAATATTTTATAAAATACCTTATAATAGCTACCAACTATTTTAAAATTCTATAACACTCCTACTATACTGATGTAGTTATACTTGTGTATTCTTGCATAATATATTCATTATCTCAAACTGTTCTCATTTTGACTTTTTACTTAAATCCATTAATTTGGGGGTACTTGTTTATTAAACTCTACTAGTACTCATAATCTCTCCTCAATGCCAGGTATCAAACATATTTAAATTTCTTATATTTGCATATACTGTTCACAATCTCCACGTTTAAAAATTTTTTCCAATCACATATGTTCCTCATTTGGAAACTAGAGATAACAATAGTATCTTCTCATAGAGTTGTTGTGTGGAAGATGACGGAAGAGTAGGGTCCCCAAGTCACCTGTCCCCACCAAATTACCTAGATAACCTTCAAATCATCCTGAAAATCTATGAATTTGGCCTGAGATTTAAAGAGAGAACAGCTGGAATGCTACAGTGAGAAGAGTTCACGCTTCAACCAAGGTAGGAAGACGGGGAAAAAGAAATAAAGAAACAAAAGGCATCCAAGGGGGAGGCGCCCCGCAAGGAGCCGGGCTAAGGCCTGGGCGAGTGCCCCCAGGACAGGAGAGCCCCGTTCTGGAGAAGCAGGAGCTTCACCAATCTTCCAGGATGGAAAGGCGCTCGCAGGGAATTGTAGCAGGACCCCAGGAGGGCGGGGATGCCCTCAGGCTCCCTGGGACACTAACAGACACATGTGCCCCAGGGAGAGCGCCACACCCCGTGTAGAGCTCCCTAAAGGGCTGCAGCACATGCACGGCTGGACCCGGGAGCAGCTCGGAGAAGCTCGGGCGGTGGCTCCGCACATTGGGGCATGCATGGCCCCAGAGGAGCTCAGAGGGGCTCTGGCAGAGGCTCCGCGCGGAAGGGGCTGTGGGGCCAGGAGTGAATCCAACAGTGCAGGCCTGGTAGCACAGGACACCGGGGACACAGCTCAGAATCTAGCACTCCCCCCCGGGACAGGCAGAAACCAGGAGGGCACAGGACAGCAAGGACACACCTACCCCAAGCTGAGGAGGTCAGCGGCCCCCACCCCGGAGCATCCAAGCCCCTGCAGACTGAGAGCTCCGTAGTTACTGCAGGAGCTGAATCCAGGACTCAAGAGCTGGCCACCACCACTGTTGCTGTTCCTCCTGGGGACTCACCAGATAAACAGCTTAAACATCTTTCACTGAGCCCTGCACCAGGCAGGAGGCTGAGCAGCTCCCCCAAGTGCTAACACCTGAAAATCAGCACAGCAGGCCCCTCCCCCAGAAGACCAGCTAGATGGACAGGTAAAAAACAAATTATTGACCAAGCAGCACTGGAAAGTTCCAGGGGAAAAGGAGGGACTTACAGTATACAGAATCAGAGGATACTCCCTCTTGTGTTTTTGTTTGTTTGTTTGTTTTATTTCTGTCTGCTTCCCTCCCTTTTTTTCTTTTTTTCTTCTCTCTTTTTCTTTTTTTCTCATTTTCTTCCTGTTTTCTTTTTTGTTTTTCCTTTTCTTTACTTCTTTCTCTTCTATCTTTTTCTCATTTTTCCAATACAACTTGTTTTTGGCCACTCTGCACTGACTAAAATGACTAGAAGGAAAACCTCACCTCAAAAGAAAGAATCAGAAACAGTCCTCCCTCCCACAGAATTACAAAATTTGGATTAAAATTCAATGTCAGAAAGCCAATTCAGAAACACTATTATAAAGGTATTGGTGGAGCTAGAAAAAGCATAAAGAACTCAAGAGACTTCATGACTGAAGAATTTAGATCTAATCAGGCAGAAATTAAAAATCAATTGAATGAGATGCAATCCAAACTAGAAGTCCTAACGACGATTGTTAACAAGGTGGAAGAACAAGTGAGTGACATAGAAGTCAAGACAAGACATTATGTGGAGAAATATTAGATTAACAGCAGACCTCTCCACAGAGACCTGGCAGGCCAGAAAGGGCTGGCAGGATATATTCAGGGTGCAAAATGAGAGAAACATGCAGCCAAGAATACTTTATCCAGCAAGGCTCTCATTCAGACTGGAAGGAGAGATAAAGAGCTTCCAAGACAGGCAGTAACTGAAAGAATATGTGATCTCCAAACCAGCTCTGCAAGAAATTTTATTAATTTTTTTTTCTGCAAGAAATTTTAAGGGAGACTCTTAAAATTCCCCTTTAAGAAGAAGTCCAATGGAACAATCCACAAAAACAGGGACTGAATAGATATCATGATGACACTAAACTCATATCTTTCAATAGTAACTCTGAATGTGAATGGGCTTAATGACCCCATCAAGAGGCGCAGGGTGTCAGACTGGATAAAAAAGCAGGACCCATCTATTTGCTGTCTACAAGAGACTCATTTTAGACATAAGGACACTTACAGCCTGAAAATAAAAGGTTGGAGAACAATTTACCATTCAAATGGTCCTCAAAAGAAAGCAGGGGTAGCCATCCTTCTATCAGATCAACTAAAATGTACCCCGAAGACTATAGTGAGAGATGAAGAGGGACACTATATCATACTTAAAGGATCTATCCAACAAGAGGACTTAACAATCCTCAATATATATGCCCCAAACGGTGGCGCTGCAAATATATCAATTAATAACCAAAGTTAAGACATACTTAGATCATAATACACTTATACTTGGTGACTTCAATCTAGCGCTTTCTACCCTTGATAGGTCTTCTAAGCACAACATCCCCAAAGAAACAAACGCTTTAAATGATACACTGGACAAGATGGATTTCACATATATCTACAGAACTTTACATCCAAACGTAACTGAATACACATTCTTCTCAAGTGCACAAGTCAATCCCATTTACAATTGCATCCAAAAGCATAAGATACCTAGGAATAAACCTAACCAAAGAGTCAAAGGATCTATATCCTAAAAACTATAGAACACTTCTGAAAGAATTTGAGGAAGATACAAAGAGATGGAAAAATATTCCATGCTCATGGATTGGCAGAATTAATGTTGTGAAAATGTCAATGTTACCCAGGGCAATTTACACGTTTAATGCAATCCCTATCAAAATACCATGGACTTTCTTCAGAGAGTTAGAACAAATTATTTTAAGATTTGTGTGGAATCAGAAAAGACCCCGAATAGCCAGGGGAATTTTAAAAAAGAAAACCGTAGCTGGGGGCATCACAACGCAGGATTTCAGGTTAGACTACGAAGCTGTGGTCATCAAGACAGTGTGGTTCTGGCACAAAAACAGACACATAGATCAATGGAACAGAATAGAGAACGCAGAAGTGGACCCTGAACTTTATGGTCAACTAATATTCGATAAAGGAGGAAAGACTATCCATTGGAAGAAAGACAGTCTCTTCAATAAATGGTGCTGGGAAAATTGGACATCCACATGCAGAAGAATGAAACTGGACAACTCTCTTGCACCATACACAAAAATAAACTAAAAAATGGATGAAAGATCTAACTGTGAGACAAGATTCCATCAAAATCCTAGAGGAGAACACAGGCAACACCCTTTTTGAACTCAGCCACAGTAACTTCTTACAAGATACTTCCACGAAGGCAAAAGAAACAAAAGCAAAAATGAACTATTGGGACTTCATCAAGATAAGAAGCTTTTGCACAGCAAAGGATACAGTCAACAAAACTAAAAGACAACCTACAGAATGGGAGAAGATATTTGCAAATGATGTATCAGATAAAGGGCTAGTTTCCAAGATCTATAATAACTTATTAAACTTAACAGTAAAGAAACAAACAATCCAATCATGAAATGGGCAAAAGACATGAACAGAAATCTCACAGAGGAAGACATAGACATGGCCAACAATATCTCATAAACATGAGAAAATGCTCTGCATCACTTGCCATCAGGGAAATACAAATCAAAATCACAGTGAGATACCATCTCACACCAGTGAGAATAGGGAAAATTAACAAGGCAGGAATCCACAAATGTTGGAGAGGATGCGGAGAAAAGGGAACCCTCTTACACTGTTGGTGGGAATGTGAACTGGTGCAGCCACTCTGGAAAACTGTGTGGAGGTTCCTCAAAGAGTTACAAATAGAGCTACCCTAGGACCAGCAATTGCACTGCTGGGGATTTACCCCAAAGATACAGACGCAGTGAAACGCCAGGACACCTGCACCCCGATGTTTATAGCAGCAATGTCCACAGTAGCCAAAGTGTGGAGGGAGCCTTGGTGTCCAACAAAAGATGCTGGATAAAGAACATGTGTTCTATGTATACAATGGAATATTACTTAGCCATTGGAAACCACAAAGACCCGCCATTTGCTTCAAGGTGGATGGAACTGGAGGGTATTATGCTGAGTGAAGTACGTCAGTTGTAGAAGTACAATAATTATATGGTCTCACTCAAACAGGGAATATAAAAAATAGTGAAAGGGATTTTAAGGTAAAGGAGAGGAACGAGTGGGAAAAATTAGAAATGGAGAGAAACATGAGAGACTCCTCTATCTGTGACATGAACAAGGGATAATGGAAGGGGAGGTGGGCGGGGGGTTGGGGTCACTTGGTGCCAGGCACTGAGGGGAGCATTTAATGGAATAAGCACTGGGTGTTATACTATATGTTGTCAAACTGAACTTAATAAAAACAAATGAAAAGAGAAAAAAAAGACTATTCACCTCCAAAGACTGCACTCTTTTCATATATTCTATAAATGTCTCTTTTTACTGGGTTTCCCTGTAGCATTTTTAGTTCTCTAGCCAGCTACTGTGTCCTTATCTGATTTTGAGCTTAACTACAGGAATTAATTATACCTAGGGATCTTCATAAAGCAAAATGTACATCAAAATTCAATAAATATCAATTTGATGAATTAATCTTAAGACATAAACAATAGAAATGAATTATCCTTATTTTTGCTTCATTTTCATTACAGTTTTCTTTTCAAAAAGAATTTTCAAGAATTATTTAAGCCATGGAAAACTGTGAAATATGTGTGTCATTCATTGAGTCTCTAGACTATTAAGAGTGACTCGACTGTCACCCTTAGGACTGTGTGCACTGCCAAGTATCTGATTCTCTCACACAGCACTCAGAGATTATTTCAGTAAATCTGATATTTTATTCTTTCTTCTTATATCAGACTTTGTTACTTCTACCAATTTTATACATATTGTATAACACTGGTCACTGGCTCAAGATAAACAATACAAACCAAACATCATCCTCAGAGTACCAGCAACAAAGCTGAAATATATTTTCCCTAAACTTGAAATACACAGAAATCATGATCATTACCCAATAAAGATGAAGTACAGAGAAAGCCATTCCACTTCAAAATCAACAGGCAGGCGAATATCATCCAAATGTATTCTTCAGCTGTAAGGCTATGGGATTCAATAAATAAACTTTTTGAAATTAAGTATTTCAAAATCATTGGATGCATTCTTTGCATTGCTGCCTTCCCAAATTGTCATAATATCCAGATCTTTCAGTTATATCACTGTTAAGATAAAATTAAATAAAAATATTTTTCCCCAGGATCTTTCTCAGAGCTTCTTTGACATCTTTGTTTCTCAGGGAGTAAATCAAAGGATTCAACATGAGAGTGAATAATGTATAACATAAGGGGCCACTTTACTCAGCTCAGGGAATCTGTCAGGGATGAAATACATAAAAATGATGGCACTGTACAGGACGCTCACGACTCCTAGGTGAGAGCTGCAAGTGGAGAAGGCTTTCTTACATCCCTCAGTGGATCTTATCTTTAGAACTGTGGACACAATATACATATAGGACACGAGAATGACAATGATGGTAGGCAAAATAATAATGCTGCATAAGGGAAAGGAAACTATCCTATGAAAGTAGATATCAGAGCAAGTAATCCTTTGAAGTGGACGGTCATCACAGTAAAAGTGGTCGATGGCTCGGGAAGCACAAAAGGACAAAGTAAATGTCATACTCGTCTGAAGAACCGAGCTGATGCAGCCACAAAAATAGGAACCAGCCACCAACTGAATGCAGAGGCTCGTTGACATCTGGACAGAGTAGAGGAGTGAGTTGCAGATGGCAATGAAGCAGTCATAAGCCATGGCAGCCAGGAGAAACCCCTCAGCCACAATGAAGAGGGGAAAGAAAAAGAGCTGGGTCACATGCCTGCAAAGGAGATGGACTTGCTCTCAGACCAGAAGTTGATCATAGCCTTGGGTGCAATTACAGAGGAATAGAAGAGGTCAATGAAGGAGAGGTTGCCCAGGAGGAAATACATCGGTGTGTTCAGCCTGGGATCACTCAGGATAATGGCCACCATCCCAACACTCCCCAGCAGGATCATGGCATACACAGGCAGGAAGAGCAGGAAGAGGAGAATGTAGAGCTCGGGGGAGACCCTGAAGCCTACAAGAATGAAGCCAGTCACGTCTGAGTGATTGCTGGTTCTCCTGTCACCCATGGCAGAAACTGGCGAGAGGCACAGGGAAAAATACACAAATGAACCTGGGCTTTGAGCCTACCTACAAATAATCTCTTACAGTATTAGGATTTATAAAGTTTTTCTATAGTCATTATTTATTAACCTTGTAAATCACTGTGATTTGAATTTAAGCCAATTGCAACTCATGATGAAAACAAAGGCTCGTTTTATGTCTGTATTTTCTATAAGCAGTGGAATTAGATCTTTCTTAGTTTCTTTCTTTTGCTTCCTGCTGTCCAGTTTTCCCAACACCATTTGTTGTAAAGGCTGTCAAAAGGCCAAACCCAAAGTGTCTGCGTGGCACAGCATTTTTGTAGGGGTTTAAGGCAGTTAAAGGAATGCAGGGTCCATAAGATTTCTCTATTACATGCAGACTCAATGGTGTCAGCTATAGACATTATCTCAGTGTTTGGAGGTTGTGCAAGTGGGTTTGATTCCTGTTTCATAATGTGCAGGAGTGCTCTGTTCTTTCTAGGAAAGAATGCATGATCTAAACAAATAAAATGTAAAGACTATTATGTTAAAGGGAGGGCCTGAGGCTGCTTCAAGTATAGTAAGCATTTGGTTTACCTGTTGGTTCATTTAAATAAGTATCCAGGAATTTGGAGTAACCATTGTACTTGGAAAAGATTTCACTCCTGTGGACAAAACAAATGAGCAAAGGAAAAAAATTTAACTTTTTACAGTATATTTGTGTATCTTTAACAATAGTAAATGATACAATAGACTAGTGTCTACATATATTTTATGCATTCATGACGTACCTAATGTTTTCTTCTTTCTGATATTTCTAGGCTACAAAGGTTGGGATGCCTATTGTGGCTCAGTTTGTTAAGCATCTCACCCTTGATTTCATCTCAGGTCATGATCTCAGTATCTTAAGATCCAGTTATGTGTGGGGCTGTAGCTGCATGCTGGGCATGGAGCCTGCTTGAGGTTCTCTCTCTCTCCCTGTCTCTCTGACCCTCCCTTCTGATGCCCACATACGTGCATGTGCACTTTCTTAAAAGCAACAACAGAATCCCAAAAAACTTGTTTTTCTTTTTCTCTTATTAATCTGTTTTTTATTATAGAAGATAGTTTTCGTCAAGAACCTAGAAGAATAGAGGGGAAATTTTCTTTCCTCCCCTACATAATCAAGTTAGAATGATGTCGTATACATTAAACCAATTTTTCATGCATCTTTGTTAAATAACAGGTTCACATAAGGTATTATTTTAACTAATATTTTGGCCTACATACAAACATCATTAAAATAGAATTGTAACAATGTTTGTAATGAAACATGAGTATGTTTATGGAACATTATTCAAATTATTGACTTTTATCATTAATAGACTAATACACTGTTAGTTTAAAATAGCTGCTGTGTTTTAAAAATCTCCCCCAGTGCACTCTGCATTATGTAGCCATGTACTTGAGTAACTTCATGTCACCCAAAGAAACAGTAAAAATATCTTAATATACTTGTTCAGACAGGATCTATCATTTTAAGGTCATTAAATAATCCCAAATTTCATTTAATTTAATCTACTTCTATATCTTATGTAATTCCTTGATTAAGTAGCAACTAAATATAAGTCTAAAATAATTTATATAAAACAGATATTATGCACGTGATTTCAGATCAATGCAGTGAGAAATAAGATGATACAGGTGGGAGCATGGGATATTGCTTCAGTTGGACCTGAAATACAGAATCTGCAATTTCAGAAATAAATCTCACATTTTCCTGTAAGTGAAAATCATGCAAAAAGTTGTCTTTATCATCTCTGTATTCTCAGAACCTAAGTTTGAGCCCAACAAATAATAAGCACCTAAAAAGTAGTTATTGTGGGGAACCTGGGTGTTTGAGCATCTGCCTTCAGCTCAGGTCATAATTGTAGGGTCCTTGGATTGAATCCTGCATCAGGCTCCCCCCGGGAGGTCGCTTCTCCCTCTGCATGTGTCTCTGCTTCTCTATGTGTCTCTCATGAATAAATAAATAAAATCATTTTTAAAAATTAAAAAAAATAAAAGTAGTTGTTGAAAAGTAAATAAATAAAATTAAAAGATTTTTGAAGTAATTAATTGATGAGTAAATAGCAATAATTCTAATCATGATCAAGTTTCCTATATCATCATTCAGTAGAAAAATGTGAAACCATAAACACAAGCCTCACATCTCTTATGGTGTAGAATGATAGAGACCTCAGCCTCAGTCTAAATCATCATGGTGAATTCTTAATATTTTCCCTAAGATTGGAGAAACACACACTGATCACAACTTGGTCTGTTGCCCTTCAGATATTGCTAACCTCTATTACCCCATTACTAAGTTTCTTTTTGTGAATTTACAAAATATTAGAAAATTGTAAATGATTCTAGGAGCACTTGGGTGGCTAGTAGTTGAGCGTCTGCCTTTATCCCAGGTCATGACCCTGGGTCCTGGATTGAGTCCCACATCGTGTCCACACAGGGAGCCTGCTTCTCCCTCTGCCTGTGTCTCTGCCTCTCTCTGTGTCTCTCATGAATGAATAAGTAAAATCTCAGAAGAAAAAGTTTAAATGATTTTATATATTTTTCTATTCTAATTTCGGGCCACTCTCACCTAAGTATTCTATTCTAAATTGTGTACTAATTTGGACTATAGTTTAATGTCCGTGTCCTGAGAACGCCAGTCACCAAAGTACCTTCTGTTTATTCATTCACCTAACCCCCCTGAGTCCATTGTTAATGGAGCAGATAAAATTAGGCCTAGCCTGAATAACATCACTAAGATCACATCATTCTGTCCACTAAGCTTGGAAAGACAATATGTTAGCCTTTGTTTCAACTATAGCTTATTTCATTTTAAATATCAATATAATACTTTTTAAAATGACAATAGTTAGGGTATGCTAGACCTCAGATCCTTGGAGAAATTTGGGTTGATGGACAGAAATGGATTAAAAACCTTTTTATAAACAAGTAGAGGACCTCTCGGAATTATTTTTGATGATCAATATTTTGGGTATTTGGTTAGAGACCCAAAATGACAGAGGAGAAACAGATTGCAAAGGCTTTTGAAAAATCCCAAGCATTTATATTTAAATACATCAAGGAAATAGCATTGACTAAACCAGGCATATTTACCCTCAAGTAAGTATGTCCTTAACAGTTTCTTAGAGCAATATATTTTTGCTTATATATGTTTATGCTTTATATAAATATTCCTAATTATGCACAATGCTATATATGAATAAAACTGAACCACATAATTTATATGGAATATATAAATGCAGAAAAATTTAAACTACTTCAATCTTTTTGACATTTTTGTTTTGTAGAACAGATGTTTTGTGATTGATATAACTACATATTCATGATTTTTGTGTTCATCTAGATATGCTTAGATAACTTTTAATAATCATTTAAATATCAATTTCAGGACACAAACTGTATTATTTTTGTGCAAGATTCCAAACAATTTAATTGATATATCTTAACAATGAAGAGATATCTTTATGCTTTCGTTTGACACAGTGTGACTTTATACTCAGTAAAGGTTAGCTTCCATCATATAAAGGCAGAATCCAAAAAGACCCATATCTGATGACCACAAAGAGGGAGACAAAGATGATGGAAAGTCAGAATCATTCCGTGCAGCAATGAGGCAGGTAAAAGATTTTACTAAGTTCAGTAACATATTAAATTATTGGCTAATCCTCAGAAAATATTATTCCTTATGAAAGCTCTGAAACTGCTGAAGGGTAGAGAAAACAATGGAGACATTTCAGCCTTAGCCAGGCTGTCTGGATAAAGTATGTTTAAAAATGGTCTTAGATGACAGCACATCTAAAGCTTTTACGGCAAATAATAACATTAAACAGGAAAAACAAACAAATCCTGAACAACACCCAGGACTGTGTTAGAGCCAAAAAGAAAAGAAAAAATAATAGTAGCTTTGGCCTCCCAAAACATACCTTGAATGTTAACTATTCCCTTTTATCATCCCTCAAGAAAGAAAGGGTAATGTGCGAAGAAGTATCTGAGTTATTTGAGAAATAAGGAAGAACATTAAGAGTCTACAAAAACAAAATTAGGACTTAAAATAAAAATATTGCTTTATACAGGAGAGTGTCAGGATAGGTGAAGCGATAAGTAAAAATATACATAAGAAAAACATATTAACAATCTTAGAAGAGACTATTAGAACAGATCAGTCATTAACACAGGAACGTCTTAGGGCATAGCCCTTGGAATTAGATTAACTGTGTCTGTATACTATTATCAGGGACACTTTACTGGGTGCCTAAGTAGTGGTCCTATAGATTGTAGAAGTTTGAATAGGGAAAGAGAAAGAAATATTAGGCCAAAAGAGAAAAGTAAATATCTGAAGAGGAAAGCAACAACACAAAGTACCTTCAAAGAGTATGATGGGATGCTAGGAGCAAGCTCATGGATTTACTAAAGGAGGTTTGGGTCTCAGAGGTTTTAATCTCCATTTGTGTGTTTTCACGAATATCCTGAAATATTCAGAAGATAGATTTATAATGAGATATGTGAAAATACTATTAAAGAAATACAGAAACAATGAACCAACATATGATACCATAAATAAATTTAGAAGTATTTTGTCTCTTTTTAGTACAAAACTACTTTTCCCTTAAAGCAAAAGACAGCAATGATTTTTGAAAAGTGTGTGTGCATGCTTGTGCGTGTCCCAGTTTCTTTTCTGTCTCATCTTTTTTGCATATATTTTCAGCTAAAACAGAGAATACCATCATAAAGGAGGAAAATCATGAGAAATCACACAAAGGTAACAGAGTTTATTCTTCTCGGGTTGACTGATGACCCAAAGTGGCAGGTTGTACTTTTCATATTTCTTCTTGTTACCTACATGTTCAGTGTGACTGGGAACCTGGTCATTATCATCCTCACCCTAACAGATCCCCACATGAAGACTCCAATGTATTTCTTCCTTCGAAACTTCTCATTCCTAGAAATGTCATTCACCTCTGTTGCAATTCCCAGATTCCTTGTCACTATTGTGACGGGAGACAGAACCATTTCCTACAATGACTGTCTGGCTCAGGTATTTTTCTTCATCTTACTGGGGGCGACAGAGTTTTACCTCCTGACTGCCATGTCTTATGACCGCTACGTGGCCATCTGCAAACCTCTGCATTACATGACCATCATGAGCAGCAGAGTCTGCATCCTTCTTGTCTTTAGCTCATGGCTTGCAGGATTCCTGATCATCTTTCCACCAGTAATCCTGGCGCTGAAGTTGGATTTCTGTGCCTCCAATATAATTGATCATTTTATCTGTGACTCTTCTCCAATTCTACAGCTTTCTTGCACAAACACTCACTTTCTAGAACTCATGGCATTTATTTTAGCGGTGGTAACACTTATGGTCACCTTAACACTAGTTATGCTCTCCTACATATACATCATCCGCACAATTCTGAGAATTCCTTCCAGGAGTCAAAGGAAAAAAGCCTTTTCCACGTGTTCCTCCCACATGATAGTAGTCTCCCTCTCTTATGGAAGCTGCATCTTCATGTACATTAAGCCTTCTGCAAAGGAAAGGGTGAGTTTAAACAAAGGAGTAGCTGTGATCATTACCTCAGTGACTCCTCTCTTGAATCCTTTCATATATACATTAAGAAACCAGCAGGTGAAGCAAGCCTTCAAGAACATGGTCCACAGAATGGTCTTTTCTTCATATAAATGAATGTCATTATGAAAAAATGTATACATACCCTGAAAACAAAGCGGAATGGAAATCTTTGGATTTTACTACGTAAATTCTTGAAACCCTTCATTTCGTTCTTTCACTTAAACATTCTTCTATATCATTAATGTCCCTTTTCTTATTAGCTGAAAGTCAGGTCTTATCTATTTTAAGCTATATAGAAAATGGCCAGTCTTCACCCGTGTAACTAAATTTTAGATGTCAATAACCTTTATTGCTTCTCATATCAAAGCAGCTGATAAATTCATACAAAAAATTCAAATTGCTGTACTATAAGAAGCCTACCTGAAACCACAAACATGAAATTTATTTTATATAAGTAAAACTGTGTATCTTAAGTAATATCTCTAAGATTTCTCCTGTCACCAAGAAAAGAAAATCTTTTGCTGTAGATTTTCCTATTTTGCCAATCATGTTTTTAAAAGGAAAACCATGGTCGATAAAGGAAAAATAAGCTACCCTGAGAAAATTCATTTTTATACTCAGATAATTTCAATTGTTAAACATGGTCTTTTTTACTGACATGAAGAAAAATGACAAAGTCAGAATCTAGAATGCTATGAGATGCAGACTTCAGAGAGTATCTTGGAAATGATGACACATGACTTATTAGCTTTCCTTTATCAGCAAATCTCCATACTGTCTTTATCTTTCCATTGACTCTTTCACAGCAGGTCTTGCCTCCCTCACCCTTACTCAGGAGAGTGACTCCTGCAGGTAATGGTAAAAAATGTGTAACGTCTGGTTCCTGTAGTCAGGGAGCCCCTCAGCAGCAATGAATCACTAAACCAAATTTTTTGTCTTAGGACAATAGTTAGGAGTCTAACTAGATGCTACTGTGGTAGCATCCATAGTCTCTAAGTGCAGACTCTTCTGGTTGCTCATAGACAAGATTCCTCCATGAGCACTCACCTGTTTCTTATCATTTTGTGTTCATGGAATGTTACACTTTTTTCAAGCAGATTTAACACAATAAAACCATGAAGGGAAAGGTAAATAATCTTATTTGATTATACATTCATCAATGGAGTAATTTGTAAAGAAATGAAACAATGAAGGTTTGTTTTTGTAAGGCTGTATCAAGTAAGCAGAAGAGCAAAAGTTAAAATCAGGAATGTGGAAAAGAATATGCAAATGTTAACTAAATGAACATATACTGTATGTGTGTGGTATATATGATAGACTGCAATGTAGGAAGACAGGATAGAGAAAGGGGAAAATAAGAGGATAAAGGAAAGTTGATCCTCTCAATTGACAAAAACTTCTCTGAGGAAATTGATTCTAACATTCACATTGTCAGTAAGATGTGAAAATCCCTATAAATCTTTCCAAAAAATATTAAATGCTTAAATTGAAATATTATTTTACAGTGTTATGAAATAATGAATTTTTACTGCAAATGTAATTTTGGTAAGAAAAGTATGAGATATATGTTGGAGGTCATGGTTTTAGAGGCTTTCAAAAAGTATTTCTGCTCATATTTCACGCTCACACTAATATTTCAAAAATACATTTCCTTTTTTTAAAGTACTAAGCAGATTATAAATAAGCATTAATAATATTATTTTAAGTAATCCACTGATTACATAGCTGAGTGATCTATTGATTTGTAGCATTTTTAATGAGGGGCAAGTATTCCCAGTTGAGAGTAATATACAACCTGAATGAGGCAAAAGGTTATATCATTAACCATGTTACCAGAGTCCACAATATAATAGACTATGGCTTTCACAAACAAATAAATGACTGAATGGATGAATAAGCAGTTGGCTCTGGCAATAATAAAAATAAACCGTTTTTAGTACCATCTTTTTCTCCAGATTCCTAAGGCGTCATTCTCACTGCTATGTGCCTTGTTAGTTTCCATTTTCCAGAAGATATAGATCCACAACCGTATTTATGTCTTCTGTGGTTTCACTGGCATTCCACTTCTAGAGTCTTTACTATTCTACAGTCTTTAATTGTTTAACAACAATTTACTTTACAAATTTCAAAAAGGACCAATGGGCAGAACTAGAGGGAGAAGCAAACTCCGCACTCACCAAGGAGCCCAATGCAGGGCTAGATGCCAGGACCCCAGGACTATGACCTGAACCAAAGACAGACACTTAACCAACTGAGCCACAGAGGCACCCGATACATATTTGTATTTAAGAATATGCATATAACATATACAAATCCATACACATATTTGTGTTTGTGTGTATAGAATCACAAACATTTTAGAACTTGAATTAAAGCTTTACATAATATTTGAGAGCAGTATCTGTACTTGCACACATGTGTTTCTGTCAGAGTACAGCATACTTTATTGATGGTACAAGACAGGATAGGGCTCCCTGAGCCCCACTCCGTCTGCAAGGGGTCTCGATAGAAACCATGTAGGGGACAGGAGATTCTCAGTGTGTTGGGGGATGAGTTCGGGAAAGGACTTTCCACCAGCTGAGGGTCTCTCACCTTTTCTTCTGATGTCAGTGGGGCTGGTGGTCCAGGGGGTTCTTACTCTTTGGAGGCCGTGTGGGCCATAATGTCCAATATCATGTTGCTGTAGCCAAATTCACTATGGCACAAGGAAATGAGCTTGGTAAAGTCACCATTGAGGGCAATGCCAGCCCCAGCATCAAAAGTAGAAGAGTGTCTACTTTTAGTGTCACTGTTAAAGTCACAGGAGACAACCTGGTTCTCAGTGAGGCCTAGGATGTTCTTGAGGGTGCTCTGTGTTGCCTACTTCAACACTTTCCTGATGTCATAACTTTTGTCAGCTTTCTCCAGGCAGCAAGTTAGCTGCATCACTGACCCATTGAAGGTGGGGACATGAAAGACCATGCCAGCGAACTTCCCATTTGGCTAGGGATGACCCTGCCCACAGCTTTGACAGTGCCAGTAGAAGCAGGGATGATGAGGATCCCTGGGTGGTGCAGTGGTTTAGCGCCTGCCTTTGGCTCAGGGCGCAATCCTGGAGACCCGGGATCAAATCCCACATCCGGGCTCCCGGTGCATGGAGCCTGCTTCTCCCTCTGCCTGTGTCTCTGCCTCTCTCTCTCTCTCTCTGTGACTATCATAAATAAATTTTAAAAAAATTTTTTTTAAAAAAGAAGCAGGGATGATGTTTTGGGCAGCTCCTCAGCTACCACACCATGTTCTCCCAGGAGGGCCAGCTATGGTTTCTGGGTGGCAATGATGACATGGACTGTGGTCATGAGTCCCTTCATGCTGCCAAGGTGGTCATGAACGACCTTAACCAGAGAAGCCAAGTAACTGGAGGTATTTCTGACACTCTGGAGGGAATTGTCCCATGCTTCACAACCATCACAAACACGAAGGCATCAGAAGAATGATGGGTGGAGAGGATGACACTCTTGGTGCCACGCTTCACATGAGCCCCAGACTTCTCCATGGTAGTGAAGTGAATTCAGCAGCAGTACCATCCCATTTGATGTTGGCGGGTTAGATGGAGATGGGATTTCAATTGATTATAATTTTCTTATTCCCAGTCTTTACTGTGGCATTGCTATTGCTATGGGTGGAATCATACTGGGACATGTAGATCATGTGGTTGAGGTCAATGAAGGTGTCATTGATGGCAACGATATCCACTTGGCCGTAGTTCAAAGTAGCCCTGGTGACCAGGTGCCCAATATGTCTTAGTCGGGTTACTCCAACCTTCACCATGTCTCTGAGACCTGGCACCACATAAGAAGATGTGGCTTTCTGACAGAAGAGGAGGAACAGAGACACCTTGCATTCGCGTACTTTTGAAATGAATTAGGAATTTTAGTACAAAGGATGTTTCACTTCTAAATAAGGAGAGGAACTACTCATCTGTATATTCAAAAAGTCATACATTGCCATGACAATAGTAAGCACATTAATACCTTCCTCACCCCCTTGCTGAAGTTTAATATTAAAAATTACCATTCCTAATTTCAGATATAACTCCTAAAAGTGTTTCCAGACATCAGCCTGCATTTTCATCCAGTAACAAGTAGTCATAGAAGGCTTTTAGCATAGAGAAAAATAACTGCATGTGAGTAAAACCATATGAAAATTATCTTTTTCTGATTGAGTTATTTCACTCATAAGACCCTCCAGTTCCATCCATGTCGAAGTAAATTGTAGGTATTCATCTTTTCTGATGGAGGAGTAATTTTCCATTCTCTCTCTCTCTCTCTCCCATATATATATATAAATAACACCAAAATTCTTTATCTTTTCCTCTGTTGAAGGACATCATGGCTCATTCCACATTTGGGCTAGTAAGGAGGGCATATGATGAGATGAGCCCTGGGATTTATACTACATCTTGGCAAATTGAATTTAATAAAAAAATAAAACTAAAAAAAGAAAAATTCCTCTGGTTGCAATGCACACAATACGTTAAAGGGAAATCAGGGTTTGCAAGGTTGCATCAGACAAACAAAAAATAACAAGATCCCTTCAGTAGATGTATGGATAAATAAACTTTGATTTATTTGGTACATCTAGACAAGAAATAATTAGGAATATTAGAGCAAAGAAAGAAATCATTTAAGGGGAAAATATAAAAACACTGAAAGAAAAAAAATATCTGAAAACTAATTATCGAGGAGGGGCAAGATGGCGGAAGAATAGGGTCCCGAAGTCACCTGTCCCCACCAAATTACCTAGATAACCTTCAAATCATCCTGAAAATCTACGAATTCGGCCTGGGATTTAAAGAGAGAACAGCTGGAATGCTACAGTGAGAAGAGATCGCGCTTCTATCAAGGTAGGAAGACGGGAAAAAAGAAATAAAGAAACAGAACTCATGCAAGGAGGAGGGGCCTCGTAAGGAGCTGGGCTAAGGCCGGGGCGAGTGTCCCCAGGACCGGAGAGACCCGTCCCGGAGAAGCAGGAGCTGCACCAACCTTCCCGGGAGGAAAGGCGCTCCCAGGGGGTTAGAGCAGGACCCCAGGAGGGTGGGGATGCCCTCGGGCTCCCTGGGACACTAACAGACACCTGCGCCCAGGGAAGACCACGCCACACCCCGCCGCCGAGCTCCCTAAAGGGCTGCAGCCCGCGCATGGCTTGACCAGGAGCAGCTCGGAGGGGCTCGGGTGGGCGGCTCCACAGAGAGGGGGCTGCCGGGCTGGGAGCACGAATCCAACAGTGCAGGCCCGGGAGCACTGGGCACCGGGACACAGCCCAGGATCCGGCCTCCTCCCAGGACAGGCTGAGGCCAGGAGGGCCCAGGACAGCAAGGACGCTCCTGCCCCAAGCTGTGCAGATCAGCGGCCCCGCCCCCGGAGCATATAGGCCTCTGCAGGCTGAAAGCTCCATAGTTACTGGGGGAGCTGACTCCAGGGCTCCAGAGCTGGCCGCCACCACCGGGGTTGTTCCTCCAGGGGCCTCACGGGGTAAACAACCCCCACTGAGCCTCACAGTGGCCTCACCAGTAAACAGTATAAACATTACTCACTGAAGCCCGCACCAGGCAGGGGGCTGAGCAGCTCCCCTAGTGCTAACACATGAAAATCAGCACAAAAGGCCCCTCCCCCAGAAGACCAGCTAGACGGACAAGTACAAGGGGAAGTCAAAGGACTTAAAATATACAGAATCAGAAGATACTCCCCTGTGTTTTTTTTTAATTTCTGTTTGCTTCCTCCACCTTTTTTCCCTTTCTTTCTTTTTCTTTCTCTTTTTCTTCTCTTTTTTCTTTTTTTCTTCCTTTTTTCTTTATTCTTTTTCTCTTTTCTTTCCTTCTTTCTCTCATCTCTTTCTCTCCTTTTCCCAATACAACTTGTTTTTGGCCACTCTGCACTGAGCAAAATGACTAGAAGGAAAACCTCACCTCAGAAGAGTCAGAAACAGTCCTCTCTCCCACAGAGTTACAAAATTTGGATTACAATTCAATGTCAGAAAGCCAATTCAGAAGCACTATTATAAAGCTACTGGTGGCCGTAGAAAAAAGCAAAAAGGACTTAAGAGACTTCAAGACTGCAGAATTTAGATCTAATCAGGCAGAAATTAAAAATCAATTGAATGAGATGCAATCCAAACTAGAAGTCCAAATGACAAGGGTTAATGAGGTGGAAGAATGAGTGAGTGACATAGAAGACAAGTTGATGGCAAAGAGGGAAACTGAAGAAAAAAGAGACAAACAATTAAAAGACCATTAAGATAGATTAAGGGAAATAAGAGACAGCCAGAGGAAGAAAAATCTACATTTAATTGGAGTTCCCGAGGGCACCGAAAGGGACAGAGGTCCAGAATATGTATTTGAACAACTCCTAGCTGAACACTTTCCTAATCTGGGAAGGGAAACAGGCATTCAGATCCAGGAAATAGAGAGATCCCCACATAAAATCAATAAAAACCATTCAACACCTCAACATTTAGAGTTAAGCTTGCAAATTCAAAGATAAAGAGAAGATCCTTAAAGCAACAAGAGACAAGAAATCCCGGAATTTTATGGGGAGGAGTATTAGTGTAACAGCAGACCTATCCACAGAGACCTGGCAGGCCTGAAAGGGCTGGCAGGATATATTCAGGGTCCTAAATGAGAAAAACGTGCAACCAAGAAATCTTTATCCAGCGAGGCTCTCATTCAGAATGGAAGGAGAGATAGAGTTTCCAAGACAGGCAGGAACTGAAAGAATATGTGACCTCCAAACCAGCTCTGCAAGAAAATTTAAGGGGGACTCTTCAAATTCCCATTTAGGAAGAAATCCAGTGGAACAATCCACAAAAACAAGGACTGAATAGATATCATGATGCCACTAAACTCATATCTTTCAATAGTAACTCTGAATGTACGGGCTTAATGACTCCATCAAAAGACGCAGGGTTTCAGACTGGATAAGGAAGCAGGACCCATCTATTTTCTGTCTACAGGAGACTTATTTTAGACAGAAGGACACCTAAAGCCTGAAAATAAAAGGTTGGAGAACCATTTACCATTCAAATGGTCCTCAAAAGAAAGCAGGGGAAAAAAAAAAAAAAAGAAAGCAGGGGTAGCCATCCTTATATCAGATCAACTAAAATTTACCCCGAAGACTGTGATGACAGATGAAGAGGGACACTATATGATACTTAAGGATCTATCCAACAAGAGGACTTAACAATCCTCAATATATATGCCCCAAATGTGGGAGCTGCCAAATATATCAATAATTTAATAACCAAAGTTAAGACATACATAGATAATAATACACTTATACTTGGTGACTTCAATCTAGCACTTTCTACCCTCGATAGGTCTTCTAAACACAATATCTCCAAAGAAATGAGAGCTTTAAATGATACCCTGGACCAGATGGATTTCACAGATATCTACAGAACTTTATATCCAAACTCAATGGAATACACATTCTTCTCAAGTGCACATTGAACTTTGTCCAGAATAGACCACATGCTGGGTCACAAATTGGGTCTGAACCGATAACAAAAGATTGGGATCGTCCCCTGCATATTCTCAGACCATAATGCCTTGAAATTAGAACTAAATCACAACAAGAAGTTTGGCAGGACTTCAAACACGTGGAGGTTAAGGACCATCCTGCTAAAAGATGAAAGGGTCAACCAGGAAATTAAGTAAGAATTAAAAAGATTCATGGAAACTAATGAGAATGAAGATACAACCGTTCAAAATCTTTGGGATGCAGCAAAAGCAGTCCTGAGCGGGAAATACATCGCAATACAAGCATCCATTCAAAAACTGGAAAGAACTCAAATGCAAAAGCTAACCTTACACATAAAGGAGCTAGAGAAAAAACAGGAATTAGATCCTACACCCAGCAAAAGAAGAGAGTTAATAAAGATTCGAGCAGAACTAAACGAAATCGAGACCAGAAGAACTGTGGAACAGATCAACAAAACCAAGGTCTGGTTCTTTGAAAGAATTAATAAGATAGTTAAACCATTAGCCAGCCTTATTAAAAAGAAGAGAGATAAGCCTCAAATTAATAAAATCATGAATGAGAAAGGAGAGATTACTACCAACACCAAGGAAGTATAAACGATTTTAAAAACATATTATGAACAGCTATACGCCAACAAATTAGGCAATCTAAAAGAAATGGACGCATTTCTGGAAAGCCACAAACTACCAAAACTGGAAAGAGAAGAAACAGAAAACCTGAACAGGCCAAAAACCAGGGAGGAAATTGAAGCAATTATCAAAAACTCTCAAGACACAAATTCCAGGGCCAGATGGCTTCCCAGGGGAATTCTATCAAACGTTTAAAGAAGAAACCATACCTATTCTACTAAAGCTGTTTGGAAAGATAGAAAGAGATGGAGTACTTCCAAATTCATTCTATGAGGCCAGAATCACTATAATTCCAAGACCAAACAAAGACCCCACCAAAAAGGAGAATTATAGACCAATATCCCTGATGAACATTTGCTTATACTCTAAGCACAGGTACCATGCAAAAATTCTCAACAAGATACTAGCCAATAGGATCCAACAGTACATTAAGATTATTCACCATGACCAAGTAGGATTTATCCCCGGGATGCAAGGCTGGTTCAACATTCATAAAACAATCGATGTGATTTATCATATCAGCAAGAGAAAAAACAAGAACCATAAGATCCTCTCCCTGGATGCAGTTAAAGCATTTGACAAAATACAGCATCCATTCCTGATCAAAACTCTTCAGAGTGTAGGGATAGAGGGAACATTCCTCGACATCTTAAAAGCCATCTACGAAAAGCCCACAGCAAATATCTTTCTCAATGGGGAAGCACTGGGAGCCTTTCCCCTAAGACCAGGAACAAGACAGGGATGTCCACTTTCACCACTGCTATCCAACACAGTACTGGAAGTCCTAGCCTCATCAATCAGACAACAAAAAGACATTAAAGGCATTCGAATTGGCAAAGAAATCAAACTCTCCCTCTATTGCATAGTCAATATTTAATCATTATATTGTGAGACAGTTCAGTAGTGGAAGACAAGATTAACATATTGCTTTAAAACATTCCATTACTTTCTGCATCTGATTACTGATAATAAAAGACACAGCTGTTCTAAACTAAACACACTAACAGGTGTAAAGTGCTAATTTGGCATTTTATGTAAAAGTTACTCCTCATTTACTTTTGGAATACTCTAAAATTATACTCTAAGCTACCAATAACTTGAAGAATTTTTTATACTAACTTGGATTATTCTACTCATTGAAGAAAAGATGCACTTATTTCTCCATGAATTCAAGATTATTTTTAAACAGTACACATCCTGAACTAATTATAATTACCCCAGATGTTTTCCATAAAAATGGTCACACATTTTAACATGGTTTCTTTAGCAACTGTTCTATATCAAATTTACTGCAAAGAGCATCAGAATTATGAAGTAACACTGTATCAGATTTGTTATGTTCAAACTACAAATGATAATGAAGCTTGAGCTTATAATTTATTTTGACAAGTTTTCAGCTAATCTGTAGCTGTATGTATTTAATCCAAGGTCACCATAAGGAAATTCAATATTTTTATGATAAATCTTCAATAATAACTCACCTAAAGGAAGTCAAAGTAACCATAATTTGTGAATAGCATGTAAATGTAACTATATAGTTTTGGCTTTTTTGTTTGTTCTTAAAACATTAATATACTACAATCAACTTAAAATATCTCAAGTAGGGGTGCCCGGGTTGCTCAGTGGTTAGGGTCTCCCTTTGACTCAGGGCATGACCCCAGAGTCCCGGGATTGAGTCCTGCATCAGGGTCCCTGCAGGGAGCCTGCTTCTCCCTCTGCCTGTGTCTTTGTCTCTATCTCTCATGAATAAATAAATGGAATCCTTTTTAAAAATATCTCGAGTAAAAGAACTCCATTCTAGTAATTTAATACACTTGGATAAATACTTTTTAAATATCATAAGATATAACAGTGATATTATGAGACAATTACGTATTCAATGTCAGTGAAGATATTAATGTATTGGGGATAAGAAAGAGCACTGAAATATTTTAATTTGGCAATTATCTTTACTTAATATATAAAACTTGGAGAGGAAATGTTAATGTAGAATATGAAAGGAGTCCAAAGCATTCCAGTCTCTTTCTCTTCTTTTCCTAAAATAAACATATTTGTCGAATTAGCTGGGCTAATTTTTCTAAAGAAAAAGAGGTTCACTAACATTTACAAATACGTAAAGAGTCCTTGACACTATGTCTATATTTTGAGATATACCACTTGAGGAAAAACATATAAAATATGTACATATTAATGCTTTAAGACTTTTCTTTGTTAGTTCAGGTACAAATGCAAATAAAATACTCTACAGCTTTGTAGTAAAGGTTTCTCTGTCAGGTCATTTAGTTACAACAGCTTTCCTGGTCCTTATGGAAACAAGTTATGATCAATTAAAACTATGAGTTTGCTGCTTACACTTTGGAAAGAAACAGAAGAAGCAGAATTTCACATCAAAAGAATAAAGAAAAATCAATTTTACCGTGGAATCTAATAAAGCTTAACTCTGCCTATAATGTGGTAAAACTATGTTATGTAGAAACATAACCATGGGATTTTCTGGTTTGTAACCTAAGTCAAGGTATGTAGCCAATAAACCAAATCATATGATAATGAAACTGTGAATTGTTTATATAGATTTCATAAGACTATCAGTCTTTGTAAACTTAATTACTGTATGTAATGATTTATTCAAGCTATCTTAATCTTTATCATATTTAATTATCAAGGAAGGAGTTTATTACTTGGAATTGCATAGAATTACATGCTGTGATATATCAACTACAAAAGTACAATGCACACCTTAAAAAAGGGATTTTTAAATTCTTTTCCCATACAAGATTATATTCAATTGCTTAATTTTTATTATAACCAGATATACATATTTATTTTGCATTCTTTTGTTTTCATAAGGAAAGGTGGACCAACCAATCTGTATTATTAAAAGAAACAGGTGAAGTTGATATAAAAGAAAAACTAGGAGTAGAAAGAAAAATAGAAACTTCCTTAGAAAACTGAAATTTGAAAACTCGCTAGAGCAGTTAAGTCCAGTAATTCAGGGAAATATAAGACAAAAGAGCAATTTACAGACAAAATGACTTGCAATTCATTAAAGATAGTAGCAACAAGAGTTTAATGCCTTAAAAAGCATCAGCCATTAAAGGAATTACAGGATGAGTGTTTCTAACAATGAAAAGCTACTAAATTTTAAAAACTGATATGTATAAATTTAGTCAAATTTGTGTTACATTCTTGATTCTTTTTCTAGTATATATTAGTATGGTTAGAATCATGAGACACTGGCATAGGGTCTTACATTACACATCACTTGAGTAGCTACTGCACTTCATCTAAAAATCAAGTGATGAGTTACAGCTGTGGTCTGAAACATTTCAGGATGGTAAGAAATCAATAAATTCTCTAAATCTCTTTCATAACTCAATAATCTTACTCCATGTATCTCCTCGATCAATCTTAAAAACTGATATATTTCCTCCAAAACTAGTAGCAAATACATAATCAGAATCGTATGTTCAAATGGATTTGAATAAAGTGGTATGTTAAGACTAGCAAAGCTCAACTTCTTTGTTCTATAGAATTTCACCTAAAAATCTGTAAGTATTGATTCTAATTCCTACGACCATGATGTGGCTACCCATCTGGTAAACTGAGGGCGTTAATTATTAAGCCCAACTAGTCTGCTATCCTTCCATCTTCTACTATGCAATATTTCTCAGATGAAGTAAAATTCTTCTCATTCATTCTGTTTTTCAAAACTTCAAATAAAAGTTTGCATCAATCTGTAAATCCTTGTGGAGTAATACATAGGAGATTTTATTTAGGAAGGATATATTAGATGCTTAACTTAAAGCCATGGAATGAACTCTCCCCTTCCTTTGCTTGAATGTGAACAGTGCTTAGAAAGGAAACAGAGTGAGGTATGTACAGTGTATGTCAGATTACCTCCAATCTCTAGTGAAAAAATTAGTCATAAAACAGTGCTTATAAATATCTTTTTAAAAGTTACATGTTACATATCACCTTATTTTACAACCTAAAACAAAAGCTGTGTCTTTGTTCTCACTGCAAACTTAAATATCTTTATTGCTACCATATAAACAATTCAGTTTCTGATTTCAAAACTGATTAACTTAAATACTGATTAATAGTAAAGGAAATTTGATTATGCTTTAATCGTTAAAGCATATGACGTTTAATCGTCATAAATATTTATAATAATAGACTACTGATGCATATTAATCCATACTACTAATGCATATTAATTCAGCATAGTAAACTATTTAAGTAGTAAATAAGGGAATTTTAAAGAACTGGAATCTCATTCTTAAGCACATAGTATCAGAAGAGGTCCAAATATTACCTATTAAAAATTAAAAGAGATTTTCAGATTGTTCTATGACTGAGTGGTTTGAATTTTTCCAGATTTTAAAATACAAACTCAGATCCTATATATGACATGTTTACACAAAATGGAAGATCTTCAATGTATTAGTTTGGGTGTCAATGGAGAAAGATTAAGAGAGAGATTGAGAGAGATGGGGAGGGACAACAGACACAGACTTTGAAGTAAACTTTTTTTATTTGATCATTTCTGCATACATTCCAGATTCTTATGATAGTACAATTTAGGAAAGTAGAGTTCGGTATGGAACTGTTGGCTTAAATTCAGATTGGCCTGCCCAAGTCCACTTTCAGTAGAGTACTCAGATGAGTGTAACAATACTGTGAATCGGGGTAGAGCCCATATCAAGCTCCCTGCTTGGCAGAGGGCCTGCTTCTCCCTCTCTCTCTCTGCCTGCCACTCCCTCTGCTTGTGCTCTCTTCTCTATTAAGTAAATAAATAAAATCTTTTAAAAAAAACTAATTCTAAGAAAAAAACAAACCTGACAAATAATTCAGAGAGAAAAAGATAGTTATGAGAATCAATGGCAAACACAGAAACTGATATGAATTTTGGTATTTAACTAACATAACACTACTATGTTTTGTGTTAAAATTATTGAAACAAATTCTAGATACTTTTAATAAGAAATTGCCTTAGGACCTCTACCGGTAAAGTTAAATTTGTCTTTTTTCAGAGGGAAGAGAGATGCTGACTAATTTTGGCAAAATGATTCACAGTCAAGAATATATTTTAGAAGGACTCTCCAAGATGGTGACGGAGTAGGAGACCTTAGTTTTGTACGATCCCAGGAATTCAGTGAGATGGCTAGCCAATCATTCTGAACACTTGTGAACTCAACTGGAGCTCTAAGAGAAGAACTGCTGCAAGGCAGGAGGTGCAGAGAAGGGAATCCAAGGTGATCCGTTGGAGGATAAGCTGCAGGGGGTGCTCCCTAACCCGGCTGGCGGACAGTGAGGCCTCAGCGGAGCACAAGAGCAGAGTTTTACGGGTGTTGTGGTGAGGGAGGCCCCAGCCTGAGCGGTGCTTAGGTGTCCCAGAGGGGCGGAATCCCAGGGGGGACAGTGTGGTGTCAGGATACGCAGGGTCACAGAGAGGAGGGTAGGGCCTCAGGGGGCAGACCTCCTGGGCATGCACACAGGGACACAGGCTGCAGTCAGGAGTCCAGGAGTGGGCTTGCAGCTCGGGGTGCCACAAACCAGGGGCCCAGGCATGGTATGGGGACCTCTGGCTCTCCAGGCGCGGGCCCAGCAGGGGGCAGCACTGCAGTGAGAGGCCCCGACCTACCCAGGCATGAAGAGTGCAGGTACACACTGCAGGAGGCTGCAGGGCATGGGGACTCCACCCGGACCCTGGGCCACAGGTGGGCGAGCGCGGGCCGCAGACGGGCCAGGGAGACAGTATGATGGCCCGGCTCCCAGGGGGCGCTGAGCAGTGGCTCGAGCTCCCAGCTCCAGGCCTGGGCCTGGGAGGCCGCCGCTGTCCCTCCCAGCCTCCAGAGTGGTGCGGGGGGCCGCCCCCCGGGGACAGCAGCCACACGGAGCAACCAGGGCCCCCTGGGCAAGGGCTGTGAGGTGCCCCCCCCCCCACCGGGCAAAGACGACAGGACCCGCATGACAGGCAGCTCCCACAGAAGACCAGCAGGATGTGCAGCTAAGGCCAAGGTGATGGCTGACAGGTGCACAACCCCAGCACTAGGGGAACGCAGCATACAGCCTTCGGGGTTTCCCCACAATTCTTCAGTCTTTCCATTTTAATTTTACTTTTCTTATATATAAGATACATATTTTATATATATATATATATCAATAAGAAACAACATATGCATAAAGTTATTCATTGAGGCATTAACCATATTAGGATACTAGCTGAATAAACTGTAAGGTATCCATATACTACTACATAGCCATAAAAAAGAGTAAGCTCTCTATGTACTGACTTAGAATGATCTCCAAAATATGTTAATCGAAAAAGAACCAGGAGGCAATACAAGATATCTCAAAAAAACCTCAAACAATTTAATCTTATACCTAAAAGAGCTAGAACTAACAAAGCCCAAAGCTAGTAGAAGGAAGGAAATAATATTAGAACAGAAATAAATGAAACTGGGGCACCTGAGTGGCTCAGTAGGTTAAGCATCGACTTGTGATTCTGGCTCAGGTCATGATCTCATGGGTTGTGAGATCAAGCCCCATGGTAGCCGACTTCACACTCAGCAAAGAGTCTGCTGTAGAGTCTCTCCCTTTGTACCCCTACTCATGTATGCACTCTCTCTCAAATAAATAAATAAATCCTTAAAAATATGCTACCTTTTATCTCAGAAAGTAAGAATAAATTACTTTTATGTATGTATATATGTACATATTAGGGTATATTTTGGAAAGAGAAGCAATGGAAATACACAAACTAATTCAGGTGACTATAATAATATCTATATGAATGGGATGGCAGAGAAGAGTGGAGGGGAAGCACATAAATATACCTTTTAAGTTTTGAACATGAACATTAAAAAAAGTTTTAAATAGCTTAAAATACAACTAAATATAAGTAAGCCTTGAAAATGAAAACAACCTGAAGCAAAAAAACAAAGCAAAGCAAAAAAACCCGAACTGTTACAAAACCATCAGTAAAACTGGAGAAAAGGCTTATCAAATATTGTTAGAATAGTAACTTTTTAGATATAAAGATAAACAAAACATGTGAAAAAGAATCTTAAATTTCCATCAGTATTTTCACAAATGGCAATAACTTTGGTATTGACTTTTATAAGCTGTTTTACATATATTGTAAAAAAATAACATTTTAATGTCATAACGCAGATTTTTTATTAAAATTTTTTCAAAAATTTTAAGCATGAAAACAGTAAAGGAAAACATGTGAAATATTTTAGTTGAGTTAGAAATATATATCTGAAGTCAGGTTTATAAAATGATATGTGTGGTATGTGCATATAGGTATGTATTTCCACCCATCCTAGTTGCAGCCATTGAGAAACCCCAGGATTCTTAATACCATCCCAGTAAACAATGAGTACAACCTAAAATACCTGCCACTGGTTTCTATATGTTATTCTAACAAAAAGGAACCGGGAAAAATGGCTGCTTTTGAGGGGCACGGAAAATACAAGATAAGCCTGGGGCAAAGTCACAAAGAACATCTTTCCCATGGTTGGACCATGCAGATACCAGAAACAGATTTGTGCTCTGCCTCTCAGAGTTCTTGTCCAGCAGGTAAGAGAGAAATGTCCTCGTAGCAAGAAATTTGGTCGCAAGAACTCTCTCGCTCAGCCTGCTATCGATCCAGTATGATGTCCATCAGTGGCCTGTGAGAGAGGCAGTTTGCCAAGAATTCTTTCCCTTCATCCTTTAAGCATCAATCATATTGGCCATTAACTTTGGGGCTGGTTTTACATTTCTTAATGGTTGTGTCACCAACGTCCGGTACCATCACTGCCTCTTTGCCTTTAGGGATAAAACTAATCAGCTTCATACTTAGAAAGCAGTATTTTGCTTTTCTTCCAGAAAACTCTACATGGATGCTAGAAAGGTCACTGGCTTGTTTGAAAATGATACAAAAGATTTGATGGCTTCATGTCTTGGGGGAACAAAATTTCAATGCAGAAAGCGCGCTAGGGACAAAGAGCGAATGGATTACTAGTAGAATGAAAATTCAATTTTCAGATACCATAATCCTGTTTTATTCGCACTTTTCTTTTTTTCAAAGTTTGTGTGAAATCATCACCTTCACAGATTCACCTGTCCCACCATGCACAAATCGTCACATTTACACTCGCAACTGGAATCTTGCGCACTCCATATGGGAACAATGCTTTTCTGAGCTGTACACAGTTTCTATGTTATTATTTCATTATGGTTTTTATCCTTCAACAAACCACTCTGGGTCACTGATCCCCTTTTGTGAAATGGAGCTACCATTCAAGATGTGGATGAAAAAATAAAAAGGCATGTTTGATTAAACAAGAGGTACCACGGAAATGATTTGGAAGCACATAAGCTGGAATGTAGTAGATCCTCTTTGCTGAATAGTGCTTCCTCCAAAAGGATCAACACGGTTTGTGGCTTATGTGCAACCCCTAACCCCATAATATTTTTAGGACTTTATTGGCATTTCTGTGAAAATCATAGTTTGTCTTATATTTAAAATTTATGACGTGTATATGAACAAAATCAGTGTGTAGCTTTCCCTCTGCCGATGCCTGCGGGCTGCTTGACCACCTGTGGTCTGTGAGCCACACAGCTCTGTGGGTTTTGCCTTTTCCATCCCAGAGATGATATCAGTATCAACTTACATTTTTTAAAATATTTATTTATTTATTCATGAGAGACACAGAGAGACAGAGGCAGAGACCCAGGCAGAGGAAGAAGCAGGATCCATGCAGGGAGCCCAACGCAGGACTCGATCCTGGGACTCCAGGATCACACCCTGGGCCGAAGGCAGTCACTAAACCACTGAGCCACCCAGGCGTCCCTACTTACATTTTTAAGAGATTGTTTTCATAGTTGCATAGTTTACATATAATTCTTAATTCCTGGACTTTATTTTGGGGTATGAATAGATATAAGGATAATACCCCCCAACCTCCAAAAGTTACCTTATTATCTTAGTATTATTGGCTAAATGCTTTTGATTTTCTCCACTTATTTCAAATGTCGCATGTATCACACACACTCCCTTAAGTGTCTTAGGCACAATTTCATGGGTTCCATTCATATGATCTTTCTTTACTTTCTGTTCTGTTCATTGAGCATTCTATTCTCGCTCCTGTATGATACAGCCTTACGGAAGTTTAGGATGTTTTGATATTCGGTAATGCATCCACCTAACTTCTCTCCTATTTTAAAAATTGTATTGGCAAATTTCATTCTCTCCCAAGGGGATATATGCATTGCTTCGTGGTTTTTTGTTTTGTTTTGTTTTGTTTATTTGTTTGGTTTTGGTTTGGGTTTTTTGTTTGTTTTTTGGTTTGGGTTTTTTTTTTTTTAATTAATTTTTATTGGTGTTCAATTTACCAACATACAGAAAAACACCCAGTGCTCATCCCATCAAGTGTCCACCTCAGTGCCCGTCACCCCTTCCCCTCCAACACCCGCCCTCCTCCCCTTCCACCACCCCTAGTTCGTTTCCCCGAGTTAGGAGTCTTTATGTTCTGTCTCCCTTCCTGATATTTCCCAACATTTCTTCTCCCTTCCTTTATATTCCCTTTCACCATTATTCATATTCCCCAAATGAATGAGAACATACACTGTTTGTCCCTCTCCGATTGACTTATTTCACTCAGCATAATACCCTCCAGTTCCATCCACGTTGAAGCAAATGGTGGGTATTTGTCGTTTCTAATTGCTGAGTAATATTCCATTGTATACATAAACCACATCTTCTTTATCCATTCATCTTTCGATGGACACCGAGGCTCCTTCCACAGTTTGGCTATTGTGGCCATTGCTGATAGAAACATCGGGGTGCAGGTGTCCCGACGTTTCATTGCATCTGAATCTTTGGGGTAAATCCCCAACAGTGCAATTGCTGGGTCATAGGGCAGGTCTATTTTTAACTCTTTGAGGAACCTAAAGGGAACCCTCTTACACTGTTGGTGGGAATGTGAACTGGTGCAGCCACTCTGGAAAACTGTGTGGAGGTTCCTCAAAGAGTTGGTTTGGGTTTTTATTTGAAAGGCTGTGGAACATGTGGGGAGCCCTCTACAAATATATTTTTATTCTTGTAGTCTTACTATTCACAGGTATTTTATGAAATGAAATAAAAAGCATTATCTGATTTCTGACATCTCAGGTGCTGACAGTCCTGCCAATATGAAATATTTTATAAGAACCCCTTCATACTGAGGCTCTATATATTTTCCTAGTCTGAGATGCTGAACATAATGGACTCATGGGGATAGCACCAATCATTGTAATAGGCCAATATTTTTCCCCCGGGGGACTGTGCCGGACATACTGCCACAATATGGAAATTAAAGCAATTATGGTTCAGACTACATTTCTGGGCTGCTAAAACTGCCAATTGGAAGGTAAAAATTCAGTCAGCCAATCACTCTCTTTGTCTCTGTGACCCTAATTAATTGTTCCCATCCTCTTCCCCCCACCTCAGCTAAATGAGTGGATCTGCAAGATCAGCTTGGGCACAGCTTCCAAATAGCACCTTATTAAAATCACACGCCCTAAAATGATCTGTAGAGCTTACTTAGCGTTTGCACACTTTATGCTAGCGTGTCAGAGCAAATGTCTTCTGGATCCAGATGGCTCACGAAGCACCTCGTGATTAAGTGACCTGAAGCAAAGGACCTATTGGTGGCTTTGTATTGTTAGTAGTTCAACATAATTTGGCTTCTGTAATCAGAATTCATAAAACAAAAACAGAGCAGGTACGATGGTTTCTACTTGTTGTGCCAAGTTAGGTTTCTCTGCGGACTTCAAGAGATTTTTTTTAATGTAGTTTTATTATATTTGTAATTAGCCCTTGTGAAGAAAGACTCTTTTAGATTCTGCAGTGATGCATTGCAGATTTCATTATAACAAATATCCATGACCCCTGGTGCCTAACTGTAAACAATGATAGTTACTAACCTCATTAGGAGACTACCAGATGGCTTATAAAGTCCTCCTTAGAGTTTAAATCCATTGGTGCCTTGCGGTGCACAAATGTTTATCTTTAAACAGTATAAAATATGTCAGAAGAGGTCTGGTTCTGTTCTCATTAGTATTAATGTATTCTGATCCTAGCAAGAAAAAATTCTGATTACATTTTCTGTTTGCTTGCTTACTCTACATGAAGCGATTCTCAGGACTTTTTTTTTCTGATTTTTTTTTTTTTTACCTTTTTGGAAGAACAAAAGTTTTTGTCAACTTCTTACTTTTATCTTTTACTCATTTTACAAATCTTTCTTGCATTCCCACCATAAGCTGAGCTAAAACATTAGCGATGCAATGATGAGTACAACATAGTAGATGCTCAATGAACACCTGCTGGAAGAAACTCAAGTTAGAAGGTAGTTTTATTTTGGGGTTCCTGGATGGCTAAGTCAGTTAAACATCTGCCTTTGGCTCAGGCCATGATCTCAGGGTCCTGGGATCGAGCCCCACGTCATGGTCCAGGCTCCTTGCTCAGCGGGGGGAGCCTGCTTCTACCTCTTCCTCCACCACTCCCCCTGCTTGTGCTCTCTCACTTTCCCTCTCTGGCTAATAAACAAATACAATCTTTTAAAAAAAGACGTTAGTTTTATTATATATAATGATGTTTTCCAGCTAAATAATACTTCAACACTATTTCTTAGGTACGGAGCATATAATTTTTGTCTATAAACATTTCTTTTAAACTGCAAAATGTTAGAAATTGGAGAAGGTGCTGCAGGCTGAAGACTTTTCTTAGACTAACACAAATGAACTTCTCAGTGATAAGAGCTACCCCAGATAAAATAATAATAATGGTGAGTATTAATTAAGCACTTACTATGTGTCAGCACTTATCTGTGGTAAGAACTTTAATACTTCAATTCTGTAAAGTATAATCAATCCATGCGGATGGTACTATTTTCCTATCTTACAGACAAAACTAGAGCTTAACGATGTCAATCAAGTTGCCCAAATTCTCCCAGTGGCAGAGCCCAGATTTGAATGGAGGCAGTCTGACTCTAGACTCCATACAAATTTTAATCATTATGCATTAGTTGAAACAACTTTCATGTCTACATGAACAACATCCATATGCCTACAACAGTCCATTCCTGGCCAGAATCTTCTGGAAAACTATATTTTTTAGGACTTAACTGTTCAAACTTTGGAGCCTGACTTCTTGGTTTAAATCCTACCTCTGTGACTTAAAGCTGTGTGACTTTGGGCAAGTTACTTGACCTCTCTGTGCCTTGTCTTCTTCATTTAGAAATTAGAGATATTTATAGCACACACCGCATTGTGTTGATGTTTGGATTAAAGGATAATATATGCAAAGCACTTAGGATAGTATGTGGTGCACAATACATGCTGTTATGATACAATTAGCTCTCGTCACTGTTACTGTTACCGGTGTTATTAAAGAGTCAGTCGCGCTCACTGTGGCCGTATAATGTTGCCCAGTATTGCAATTTCTGATTTTTAAGAAGATAGAAATCTAGATATTTTAAAATGTAAGGTCTCACTGTTTTAAAAACAGGGAGCATCTAATGTAAATTTTCAATCCTGCAAGTGAGCCAAAGAAATTTATGTCTGTGGGCCATCATCAGCCCACCATAGCTGAGTTGTGATCTTTGGTGGAAGAACAGTAGTGAAGACTCACAAAATGAAGGCCAGGAATATAGACATCGGGGTGGGGAGGGCCACTTGGAAGAGCCCAGCAGCTCAGGGTCTTTGGGAGACTCTGTCACTCTGTATATAGTTGTATGGGCTTGACCAGGTCGGCCTGGTTTGATCCACTCTACTGTGTCTCTAGCTGGTAAGACTTCTACAAGGTACCATTTTCTTCACTTCTCTTCAAGGTGATCAATTTGAACCAATCACTTAAAACCAGAGAAAAATGAATTGAATCATGAAAGCTGTAAGATTTTTGTCTCCAAAAATGAAATTCCTTAAACTGTCCACAGAGAAGGTGCCCCTTTAGAGTGAATAAGCCAGCGTTCTAAATTTCCTTGGAAGTAAAATGATTATATTCTGGTTTCTATTCTGATGGCTGCCTATCTTGGAGCACTAGGCTCTGTCATAATCTACTTTCATCCGTAGGACCTCACTTAACTATTTTTATAAAGATTTTATTTATTTATTCATGAGACACACACACATAGAGGCAGAGACACAGGCAGAGGGAGAAGCAGGCTCCATGCAGGGAGCCCGATGTGGGACTGGATTCCGGGTCCCCAGGGTTATCACACCCTGGACCGAAGGCGGTGCTAAACTGCTAAGCCATCCGGGCTGCCCTTACTTAACTATTTTAACAAGATTGAATTGAATTTCATTTACCTGCCAGGTATACCAGCACCCGAGTCCTTCACAGCTTTGTCAGCAGTCACAGCACAAGACACTCTGGCCCGAACTCCAGCCCCCAGAGCTGTTCCCTACACCTGCTCTAACTGTTCCAGCAGCTTCCCAGGGATGCACTCCCGGCCATACAAATATCCGGAGATGGATGTGTGGTTCGAATAACTCAGTCATGGTCAATGACTCTTCAAGTTAACTTAAAGAATGAATAAGAAAAGGGATTCATAGGATTAAGTTAAAAAAAAAAACACTGTGTGGTCAGAAATGTCATGAAAGGAAATAGAATGGGCCAACCACACCCTTCCTTCGCAGTGACATGTCCAGGAGGGCTACATACCCTTACCGCTCAAAGGGACAAACCTTCCACAGTGGGTTCCAGTCTCAGTCTTCTCCGTTGAAGAATATCCCTCCCAGCATTGCATTTTTATGTGAAATAACGTGTACTTTTCATTCATTTGGTAACAGACTTACTGGTTAATTTCCTACCATGTCCCAGGCACCATGGGGGGGTACACAGTGGGAGTGGGGTGGGGAGGGAGGGCACTTGAGAATATGACAGTGAGCAAGATACAGTCCCCGGTGGGGGGTTTGCAGACAGGTGCAAACACAAGGCGGCGGGATGAGGGCTAAGAGAGGGAGAAATCAGAGGAGGCTTCACAGAAGAAGAGGCATCCCTCCTCTTTATCTTGCAGTGAAATCGGTATCTTCAGAGGCAGCGCACTCGGTGTGTCTGATGAGAAAGCAGGATGGCCGGGCCCGGGGTCTCCTGCAGTTGGGGAGGAGGCACCCGAGCAGCACCCTCTGGCTCCCGGGGCCAGGTCCTACCTAGCAAGGTCCTGAGGCCCGGGTGGGTCCTGGGTGCACAGGGAGGGCACCGCAACTTCTTCCTCCCGCCCCTGCTTGCACCCATCTCAGGGAGCATGGTCCCTCTGCTGGCTCTGGCCCTCCGCTGTCTCTCTTCTTCCCCCCTTTGCTTTCCTGTCCATTTGGCACACACTGTCTTTCCCTTTGGATCAGGGCCCGGAGGTTTGCAGAGCCCCAGGTCGCAGGCCGCTGCACCCAGGCTTGCACCCTGCCAACTTTTCAGGAGAGGGCCGGGCCTGCAAGTGGAGGCAACCTTCTCTCCGCCTGCAGGGGGATGAGAAACCACAGCGGCTCCAGAAGGGAGCCAATTATTAAATTTCCACCAATTATTAAAACTTGCATCATTGTGGGATGTTTGCAGAAATTCTGTGCCAGGGGATAAGGATATAGGGCAGCTGTTTATATTACTTGTTCAATTATTCTGACTTATTCTAAATAATAAAGTCTATTCATTAAAAAAGATAAAAGAAGGGAGCCCAGCTGCTGGGCAAACGACTCACTTGGAAGAGGAAAGTGCTTGTCTCAGCTTCTCCCTGTGCTGGACATGGACGGTGATGGGCAGAAATAGAAAGTGCATCTAGGCAGCGGGCCGGGGAGCAATTCCACTGTTGCAAAGGGGACAGGCTCGTGGGGGGTCCCTCCTGGGCGCACGATTGTGCTGACTGGCACTCGGAGAAATGAGTGGCTATTTTGGACTAAGCCTCTTCTTAACCTAGGATGGCCCGCTTGCTGGGATTTGCAGGAAGATGGCAGGTTCACAGGAAGGTAGGGCCATTTGGGGTGGCCGACAACATGCGGTGCAAGGGTGAGGACGGAGGGGATGCAGGGGGTGCTCGGGCACTAATGACTAGAGCTGGAGTGGAAAGAAGAATAAAGACTTTGTATTCAATTTCCATTCCCTTGAAACACACTGCCCCGTGGGAGCCATGCATAATTAATGACATTACCATGCAATGGTAGGACTGTACGCTAATATTGATGAGCCCTCTTTCATTTATGATTGCACTTTCCCAGGATGCCAAAAAACATTAAAAGTTAATAAAAGGAAATAACTTGCCTTAATCGTGACTGATCTCATACCTGAAAATGACCCATGGTACCACAGGCTTACCAGCCATCCACGCTAATTGGGACAGTCCCATTTTTCACTGTCTGACATCCCAGATGTCTGGACGTTCCAGATAAACCCTTGGGTTTGGGTATTGGCTTTTACTAGAAGCAGTGCAGTCTTGGTAGACAAAATCCGATTTGATACCAGAAATACCCTGAGCAAGGAAATGGACAGTGGTAAATAAGATACTGAATTTGTCAGTTCATGAGTATTTGTTATATCCAGCAATATCCACTGTCCCCTTACGCTTAAGATTTCTCAAATTGTGGCTTGCATAGAGCAGACTACACAGTAGCTGAACTCACAGCTCCTACTATTCAAGCCAACTGTGTGGGGTTTTGCTACTCCAAAGCAGGCAGGCTGCATATCTTTCTGGGCTTATACATTTGAAAGGGAGAGGGATTTCTAGTCCTTTAAGAAATAATTCTAGTAAAAAAAAAAAAAGAAAGAAAGAATTCTAGTTAGCCTCACTCCCCACAAGAAAAAACAAATCAGTAGAAAGCATAATGAGAGGGATCCCTGGGTGGCGCAGCGGTTTAGCGCCTGCCTTTGGCCCAGGGCACGATCCTGGAGACCCGGGATCGAGTCCCACGTCGGGCTCCCAGTGCATGGAGCCTGCTTCTCCCTCTGCCTGTGTCTCTGCCTCTCTCTGTGATGACTATCATAAATAAATAAATAAATAAATAAAAATTAAAAAAAAAAGAAAGCATAATGAGGAGGAACCCATCACCTGACAAGGGTGAAAGCTAAGCTAGATTTGATGAAGCCTACCTGTGTGTGGCAGGGACAGCAGTGCCCATCAACACACCCACCCCCTGTGATTCCCTGCACACTCGGCCCCTGTATTTAGGTGGGGACCAGTCCTAGGCAGAAGTGTGAACTGGGGGACACCTGGGTGGCTCAGCGGTTGAGCGCCTGCCTTTGGCTCAGGGCTTAATCCCAGATTCCAGAGGATCGAGTCCCACATTGGACTCCTTGCATGGAGCCTGCTTCTCCCTCTGCCTGAGTCTCTGCCTCTTTCTGTGTCCCTCACAAATGAATAAAGAAAATCTTATAAAAAGAAAAAAGAAAAGAAGAGAAAAGAAGTATGAGCTAGAAATGAGCCTTAATTAGACCCTAAGTCACGGAGATGTCAGGATTTATTAGTTACCTCAGCGTATCATCACCTATATATGCTGTAGACTGCTTATCATTCCAAACTAAAATTAAACCCACAAATCAATAAGTATTTGTTGTGCCCCTATTACGTGCAGAGGGACATAATAGTGAATTATCTCCCTGGGGAGTGTTTTCTTCTTGGGAAACGGACTCACCAGTCACTGTTCCCAGGGATGCCCAAACTCTGATGGCAGGTAATAATCCAAATCAGGAATATTTGTCACTCACCGCCCACTCTTGTGGGGGAAGCATTGGCTCCAATGCCAGAAACTCATATTAGCTTTTGATATTTCACGATATTTAACTTTATCTATTTTCTTATTTAAAACAACTGTGACTTTCTTCATTTTAAGCAGCATTAAGGTACATTATGTACTTACTGGCAGATTGGTATCTCTTGAAACACACTTTTGGAAGCCATTCTAGATGCCTCATCGTCTTCCCAAATTAGACTGCCATTAATCGCTACTGCTGCCATCACAAAACGTCCAAAGCACCCCCATCCTTGGCATAACCCCATCAACAGGCTCAATTTAAAAACTCTGACTTTTGGGTGTGTAGTGTGGGGTGAGTGGGGCAGACTGGAGAAAGCCAGCCATCTTTGAAACTTTCATCTGAGAGACTTGCTTGTCCTAAAATTCTTGAGTGGTGTCCCCAGTGGAGCCCACCGTCAGAAAGAAGGAACTCTTTTTATTGACATCCTCGGCCAAGAAGTCCTCAGTAAAGACTTGTGAAACTTGACAGGGAAAGGAAAGTAGGGAGAAGTGAGAGATTAATGAGCTCAATTTCTCAAGTGCAAAGAAATTTCAGGGAGCTGTAAAGTGTGGGTATGTATATAACTTTTTATTTTCCCTTGATGTATGATTTGGGTTTACTAGCGCCAAGTAGTTAACATTTCCACACCATTTCCACACCAGCAGCAACACATTGTTCATTTGCAGATCAGTTTCCAATCTAGCGTATCCCCAGGAAAGAGAATAAAGTCTTACTAAATTAGAACACCAAATAGAGACGCCTGGTTGGCTCAGTGGTTGTGGGTCTGCCCAGATGGTGATCCCAGGGTCCTGAGATCCCATGAGGAGCCTGCTTGTCCCTCTGCCCATGTTTCTGCCTCTCTCTTTGTGTCTATCATGAATAAATAAATTAAATCTTAAAAAAGAGAACACAAAAAATATCCCATAAACCAAAAACATGATATTTTTGACAGAAACTAAAGAGATGAGGTCACTTTTTGCTATAATACACATTTCACCATTTATTTCTTCCTGTACCCCTGAAGGTGTAAATTATCCCTGCTTTATAGATGAGGATACTGAGTGTTGAGAGATTATGAGGATTTCCTAAATTCCATCAGCTGGTCCCTCTAGGAAATAATAGAGCTGGGGGCAGGTCCTGATGTGTCTCACTCCAGCGTCAGCCATCCTGCCAGGTGGGCCACAGCATGATGCCTCATGATACATTTTGTCTTCAAACCACATCGACTGCAACTGGCTCTCTAAAGGAGTGAGGGCAAGCATTTCAACATGGGTGATATTACCCCCAAGGGGGCAAAATCTGGTTCTTGGGAAGGGATAGAAGCCTTATTCTTATGAGAAACCACAAGTGTATGCATAGGACTGAAATAGAGATATCCAGTATACCTGTGCTTTTAAAATTTCATGGAGGGAGGCACTTAGGAAAAAGGTGTCTTAAAAGGCGTGTTCTGGGCACAATAATTATTTAAAAAAGAAGTTGGGAACACCGAGCAAGGGGAGGAGGCCTGAGAAGTATAGGTGACTGTGCAATCTACCATGGTTGCCCTTGGTGATCTGGGGCCATCCTCTGGGAATAGTGATCTAGAGCCCTGGCTCCTCCTGCTTTTTCTCACCCTTTTTGAACACGACGTCCAGAGAAGGCACAGGCCACAGCCAGTAACAAGAGGCAGTGACTAGATCCCCACCCCGACCTTTCCCTCTTCAACTCCTTCTTGGGAACTTCCCTGGTGTATTTATCTCCCAAGCAGCAGGAGCAGAAGGCTTCAAGGGGCTGAAGGATCATACCTCTTTCCCTTGAGCTGTATGAGGCCACTTGAAGTGGGAACGCTCCCCAAGGCAAATATTCCAGCCCTCACATGGTTCAATTCACGGAGCCTCCAGGTGGGAGTCCTGTGTAGAGCCCTCTGACCGCTCTGGGGGGACTGGAGCCAAGGGTTGGGTAGGTGGATGGTTTCTCACAAGATGCAGCTAATCTTCAGGTCTACCTTGAGACCACCTCCTGGGGGCTCAGGGCCTACCCTCCCACTCCTCCAGGAGACCTTGGAAGTGGTTTTAATGACTGAATTCTCCTGTGTCACTTCCTTGGCCACAGAACGTAAGGCAAGCCTGCTCTGGATTGAGGTCCTGCTCAGCTGGCATTCAAGAAATTACATCAGCCATCGTCCTAGAAACAATTAAAAAAAAAGAGGCAAGAAAATGATATCTAAATATCAGCCGCCAACGTCTCCATCTTCTCTCTCCCGTGACAGGGCATAATTGTCTTCTACTAACTTTTTTCTTTATCTTGAAGAAGGCAAAGGAATATTTAAGATTTTTCAATGTGAGATAAAGGAAGAGCTCTGCTAACTGTGGGAGGAAAACTATACATTTAGGTCATTCACTAACACGCTTAACAGAAAATGTCTCCAGTGACCATAAATAATTGGATTTCTTACAGGGGGCACACAATGCTTCAGATAACTTCTTTCCCTTTATCTGGGTTTTTGATACCTGGTAGGAGGGAGTGGATGGAGGTAGATAAAAGGGAAAGATCCGGCAGTTGCTTTTATGACCGAGCTGTATCATTTACCTCAGCCAGGAGTCACTGACATGCCAGGTCACCCCCGAGGTCAAGGGCAAGATGAGAAGTTTACACAGCCACGTGGGGAGTTTGCCTGCTGGAGGAACACATCATAGTGTGACAACAAACATGAGATTTGTTTAGGTACAGAGATCAAGCTAACAGTGCTTTCTCTGCAATATCCCACCACTTTGGTGGAAGGGATGCCTCACGTTTCAACATCAATTCTTTCCGAGGTTTTAAGCAGGAGCAAACATAATTAAGGGGTTAGCGAAATATCCGGTTTCTTTAGAAGTGAGCTCTTCCTCATAATTTATTGTTTCACTAATGTCTTCCTCTGTGCCAACCTCACATTTGAAACAAATCTTCCCCCTTTCCGACTGTGATAAAATATTGCATAAAACAAAGTTGACTGGTTGAAGTGTTCTTAAATGTACAGTGAGGTTCTGTCCCGTGCTCGTGCAGCCATCACCATCGTCCGTCTCCAGAACTTTCTCATCTTCCTTAACTGGAACCTATACCCATTAAACAGAACATACCCTTCCTTTCATAACCCTATCACCCCCCCAGCACCTGATAACCACTGTCCTACTTTCTTATCTCTGTCAATGTGACGGATCTAGGTGCCACCCAGGGCCTCTGGGTTCATTTCTTGATGGGTTCATTTGTTCAAAATGGTAGACACAGATGTTTTTGTTTTGCTTCTGATGTTCTTTCACTTTCTATGATGAGTAGTAGGACTTCAAGCAGTCTCAAATTTCTGCAACGATGAATAAAACTAGCAAATTTAATGTATCACAGCATTAGGGAGGGAATGGTATGATAAAGAATAAAACTCTTGCATGACTGCTGCTAAGGGGGCATTATATCATGTTACACTAAAATGTAAAATACAAAAAAATAAAAATAAAATAAAATGTAAAATACAGCAAAGTATATAAGACGCGTATGTGTCATTTAAGGACTAATGTTCCAAGGAATCCATCACCCAAATGAAAACGTGGAACATTTCTAGTGTCTTGGAAGCCCCATGTGCCCTTCCTCCAGCCCATGCTACTCTATCCTAGAATAATGGTTTGTAACTCGGGCTACTTACACAGTGGAATCACCTGATGTCATTACACATTACATGTTAGAATGGGGAGATAATATAATATAATATAATATAATATAATATAATATAATATAAATATAATAACAGGTTAGATTCTAATATATATATATATAGCAGGCATCTGAGTGTAAAACCCATTGAACTATAGAGTTCTAAAACTTTAATTTTTAACCTAAATATCTTTTAAAATTTAGTCTCTAGGGATGTGGGCGGGGAGATGGGGGGACTGGGCAACAGGCACTGAGGGGGGCACTTGACGGGATGAGCACTGGGTGTTATACTATATGTTGGCAAATCGAACTCCAATAAAAAATATTTAAAAAAATATAGTCTCTAGAGGCCTTGAATATCTTTTGTTAGATTTCTCCCTAGGTATTTATATTTTTGTTATTATTGTGAAAGGTATCTTAACTGATTGTCATCAGTGTATATTGGATTTTGTGGATCGATATTATCCAGCAAGCATGCTATATATTCTGGTTAATTTTTTTAAAGTATTTTATTTTATTTATTATTTTTTTAAGATTTTTATTTATTCATGAGAGACACACACAGAGAGGCACAGACACAGGCAGAGGGAGAAGCAGGCTCCATGCAGGGAGCCCGACGTGGGAATCGATCCGCGGTCTCCAGGATCACACTCTGGCCTGAAGGCGGCGCTAACCACTGAGCCCCCGGGCTGTCCTATATTCTCGTTAATTATGATGACTTATCTTCATATCTCTTTATGTTTTCTATGTAGATAATTGTATCACCTCGCAAATAATGACAATTTTATTTATTTCTTTTTCTATATTTTTTATAAATTTATTTTTTATTGGCGTTCAATTCGCCAACATGTAGAATAACACCCAGTGCGCATCCCGTCAAGCGCCCACCACAGTGCCCATCACCCAGTCACCCCCACCTCCCCCTTCCACCACCGCTAGCACTGTTCGTGGGAATGTGAACTGGTGCAGCCACTCTGGAAAACTGTGTGGAGGTTCCTCAAAGAGTTAAAAATAGACCTTCCCTACGACCCAGCAATTGCACTGTTGGGGATTTACCCCAAAGATTCAGATGCAAAGAAACGCCGGGACCCCTGCACCCCGATGTTTCTAGCAGCAATGACCACAATAGCCAAACTGTGGAAGGAGCCTCGGTGTCCATGGAAAGATGAATGGATAAAGAAGATGTGGTTTATGGGGATCCCTGGGTGGCGCAGTGGTTTAGCACCTGCCTTTAGCCCAGGGCACGATCCTGGAGACCCGGGATCGAATCCCACGTCAGGCTCCCGGTTCATGGGGCCTGCTTCTCCGTCTGCCTATGTCTCTGCCTCTCTGTGTGTGTGTGTGTGTGTGTGTGTGACTCTCATAAATAAATAAAAATTTAAAAAAAGAAGAAGATGTGGTTTATGTATACAATGGAATATTACTCAGCCATTAGAAATGACAAATACCCACCATTTGCTTCGACATGGATGGAACTGGAGGGTATTATGCTGAGTGAAATAAGTCAATTGGAGAAGGACAATTTTATTTCCTTCTGACTAGTTCTTCTATATTTTCCTGTTTTTTGCTTTTCTTACTGCTTGGCTAGGCCTCTGAAATAATCATAAGTAGGAAGAATGATGTTTCTGATCTTATATTTTCAGCATTTCATGATTATGTATGATGTATTCTTAGGATTTTTTGGGGGAGGGATGTCCTTTATAGAGATTAAGAATGTTGTTCTTCATTTTCAGCTTCCTGAATTTTTATTATGAATGGACGCTGTCATCATATGATTTTTCTGGATTACCTTAAATTTCTCCTTTGATGATTTGTTATTGTGAATGAATTAAATTAATTGGCCTTGAATTCTTAAAAATCAGCCCAATGAGGATTTATTACATGGCTGCATTTGGTTTGCTTATATTTTGTTCAAAACTTTTACTTTTCTGCAGGCTAGACTCACAATCTCTTTTTCCATTATCCGGAAGAAATGGAAATTATCTACTCCTTGACTCTTTGGTAGAACTGGAGCTAGTTAGTTATTTGAGCCTGCTCTTTATTTGTGAGGAGACTTTTAAATTACAGATGTATTAATGGGTAAGAATTTTTTAAGGAATATTTATTAGTTTTCTAGAACTGCCATACCAAATTACTGTAGACTGAGTGGTTTAAATAACAGAAATGTATGTTCTCCACGTTCTGGAGGCCTGAAGGCTAAGACTGAGGTGTCAGCTGGGTTGGTTCTGTCCAAGGCCTCTCTCCTTGGCTTGTAGACCACAATCTCTTCCCTGCATACTCATACCATCTTTCCTGTGTGTCTGTATCCTGATCTCTCCTTCTTTCCTTAGAATTAATTTTGAACTGTCTGTAACATTGATCTAAGTATCTGTCTTTGTATTAAAACTACATTACTTAATAACAGCAGCTCTGTAGGAGAGCAAGTAGGTAAGTCTTCCAAATTTGCTCTTTTTCAAAATAGTTTTGGCTCTTCTAGGTCTCTTCATTTCCATATACATTTGAGAATCAATTTTTCAGTTTCTACAAAAGAAGATTCTGAACTAGAGATCACTTTGGGGGGAATTAACACCTTAACAGTATACAATTCAGGAGCAAGTTTATCTCTCCACTTATTAAGATCTCTAATTTTTATCAGTAGTGTTTTATAGATTTTTAATATGTATAAAGTATGTCTTGGATATATCTTATTAAATTTATCCCTAAGTCTTTTGTGTCTTTATGCTATTATCTTAAAATTTCATTTCCAGTTGTTTATCGTGATATAGAGATATAATGGCTTTTCATGTATGGATATGTCTAGTGGCCCTGATACATTAACAAGTTAGGTTGCAGTAACCTTTGGCCAGTGGAGTCGTCCAAAGGCAAGATAACCAAGAGTGAAGAGGAAGACCAAAGAAATCTATCATACTTCAATTGTCATTTTTTGACAGATTTAAATTTGCCTATTTATATATATGAACAAAAATGTTTGCTTATTTGTATTTTATTTATATTAGCTACTAAATATAAAAATTCATAAGTTTAAACAAATTCCACAAAATATATATCGTCATATTTTGTCAATACTGCAGCTAAGAATTATGGCCAACAATATCAAGATCCATCTTCCCTCTTGTATTCTTCTGGAAATGCCAGAAGCATTTTTTTCCTGTTGTGCTTGAAACAAATCCTAGAACCATATAAAGCAACTATTCCTGAGATTCCCTAGTGTGAAATTTTATTTTATAGAAGTGAACTCTAATATATATGACTGAATGGGTTCTTTTGAGAGCTACTTTATAATGCCATAATATAACTACTTGCACTCACAGGTTCAGTCATTCAGGTTTTTATATTTGTCATAATGTCAGAAATTACCCCGAGGTGTCCAGAGAGTAGAAATACTTTGAATATGATGGAAACATATTCAGAGTTCTCAACACTGTCACATAAACATTGAACCTAAATAATTGAATGAGAAAAAAATCCATTTAAAAAGGTTTATTCCATAAGTTAAGGTTACCACAGCTTATAATAACCACAGAAAGGATGCTGAATCTAAATCTGGGATACAGGTTTTTAAGGGTGAAAAGACAAGTTAGTTGAAACTCAGAAAATTACTTGTTAGATGTTGGGTTCACATATATGTGCATGTGAGTGTGTTGGTTTTATGGGATGTCTACCCAATGACATAACTAGAGACTTAACTCTTAGTCTTGCCTAGCATATGCTGAAATGCTTAAAGATGGAAGATCCTGTGTTAATATGACATAAGAAATGAGCTAAGGAAAAATAGTTACTGCAGGAAAAAGAAGAGATTACTAAGGAGCAAATTCCTTGAGATGGGATGGGAGCCAGAAAACACGTGGACGGATTAGACTTTGATAAGAAAGGAAGCATTCCCTCAGTTGATGAGGAAAGGGAAAGATAAACAACAGAATGGATGCAAGTAAGTTTGTGAATCTGATGGTGGAAAGTAAGGAAGTAAGCATCTGATAGCTCCCGCTTTCTCAACCAAGTATAAGCTAAGGTGATGAAAGATTGGAGCGAGCACCTGGGAAGAGTAGAAGGTATTAGAGGAGAGAAAAAAATGTTTCTCCTGGAAACAGGGACAGTAATCTTACCAGCAATAAAAACACTTGGGTGGTAGGTTACAAAGAGGGGTCATCTGGGCTGTGGGATCACGAATTGTAAAGCTGATTTGCCCTGTTGTGCATATCTGGCAAAGTTCAACATTTGGGTGCAGACTTGGGGCTGTGGGCATCCAGGTTCAGACAAGTGTGGTGGAGAGAGAGAGAGGTGCTAGGTCATTACAGTGATGGGCCATGGAGCCTAATGAGGAGAAGAAATGTGAACAAAGGAAAAGGCAGATGGAGATGGAGAAGTCAACGGATTTTATGTCATGATAAATGTGAAATATGGTGGAAATGTCATAGAAGATGAGTTGGGGTTACTGTGTGTAATATTTTGAAGGTGATACAAGTTTTGGTGAGGTGTATACAAAATGGGAGAGGATGACAGTACTGGAGTGGAAGTAAAGGTCATTCTTTGGCCATAGGAACCCGAGGAAGTGAGGAGCCAGGGCATTCGGCAGGTCATCCATGTAGATATTGAAGCTGTCAAGAAAGATGATGAGGACCGAGGATGGGGGGAGACACACGAGGGAAAGAGACCAGCTTTGCTAATGACAGCCAACAGTGGAGGAGAGAGTAATGCCAAGAGCTGCCATGAGTCTCAGGGAGGGGACAGTGATGATCTGGAGTGGCCTTAGTCCCCTTGTACATAGGAGCTCAAGGTAGCAGTCATTTATTCTCACAGGTCTCCAGATCAGCTGGAATGGCTCTGTTCATATGTTTGTCAGACTCATCTTGGGACCAGTGGTCTAGTCTGAGCATAAGGGTGATGGTAGAAATAGGAGATATCAAGCCCACCCACCTGAGCCATTTCAAGTCTCTGCGTACCCTCCCCCCCAACTGCTAACATTTCATTGGCCAGAAAAGTCACATGATTGAGCTCACAGTTAAAAAGAAAGAAAATACATTCCCAATCAATGTAGTGGAAGGAAATTAAAATTTAAATGACCAAGGATATGGATACAAAGAGAGGTGAAGAGACGAAGGCTGAGCGGTCGCAGCCGCGTCGTCGCCCTCGAGCAGCACTTGGCTTCTCCACGTAGAACCCGGGAGTGGGAGATTCAGAATCGAATCCCTTCTCCCTACCCCCTCCTGGTTACAAATCTCTTGAGATAATATAAGTTAGTGGAGCTTTCCTTTCAGTGAGATTTTTTTGATCTTCAGCTACATTTTCGGCTTGTGAGGAACCTTACCATCAAAGACAATGGCCAGCAATGTTACCAACAAGACAGATCCTCGCTCCATGAACTCCCGTGTATTCATTGGGAATCTCAATACTCTTGTGGTCAAGAAATCTGATGTGGAGGCAATCTTCTCAAAATACGGCAAAATTGTGGGTTGCTCTGTTCATAAAGGCTTTGCCTTCGTTCAGTATGTTAATGAGAGAAATGCCCGGGCTGCTGTGGCAGGAGAGGATGGCAGAATGATTGCCGGCCAGGTTTTGTTTTGTTTTGTTTTGTTTTTAATTTTTATTTATTTATGATAGTCACACAGAGAGAGAGAGAGAGAGAGAGAGAGGCAGAGACACAGGCAGAGGGAGAAGCAGGCTCCATGCACCGGGAGCCCGACGTGGGATTCGATCCCGGGTCTCCAGGATCGCGCCCTGGGTCAAAGGCAGGCGCCAAACCGCTGCGCCACCCAGGGATCCCGCCGGCCAGGTTTTAGATATTAATCTGGCTGCAGAGCCAAAAGTGAACCGAGGAAAAGCAGGTGTGAAACGATCTGCAGCGGAGATGTACGGCTCCTCTTTTGATTTGGACTAGGACTTTCAACGAGATTATTATGACAGGATGTACAGTTACCCAGCACGTGTACCCCCTCCTCCTCCAATTGCTCGCGCTGTGGTTCCCTCAAAACGTCAGCGTGTATCAGGAAACACCTCACGAAGGGGCAAAAGTGGCTTCAATTCTAAGAGTGGACAGCGAGGATCTTCTTCCAAGTCTGGAAAGTTGAAAGGAGATGACCTTCAAACCATTAAGAAGGAATTGACCCAGATAAAACAAAAAGTGGATTCTCTACTGGAAAGCCTGGGAAAAAATTGAGAAAGAACAGAGCAAACAAGGAGTAGAGATGAAGAATGATAAGTCAGAAGAGGAGCAGAGCAGCAGCTCCCTGAAGAAAGATGAGACTAATGTGAAGATGGAGTCTGAGGGGGGTGCAGATGACTCTGCTGAGGAGGGGGACCTACTGGATGATGGTGATAATGAAGATCGGGGGGATGACCAGCTGGAGTTGATCAACGATGATGAAAAAGAGGCTGAGGAAAGAGAGGATGACAGAGACAGCGCCAATGGCGAGGATGACTCTTAAGCACATAGTGGGGTTTAGAAATCTTGTCCCATTATTTCTTTACCTAGGCGCTTGTCTAAGATCAAAATTTTCACCAGATCCTCTCCCCTAGTATCTTCTTCAGCACATGCTCACTGTTCTCCCCATCCTTATCCTTCCCATGTTCATTAATTCATATTGTCCTGCGCCTAGTCCCATTTTCACTTCCTTTGATGCTCCTAGTAGTTAAGTCTTACCCTGTAATTTTTGCTTTTAATTTTGATACCTCTTTATGACTTAACAATAAAAAGGATGTGTGGTTTCTACCAACTGTCTCCAAAATAATATCTTGTTATGCAGGGAGTACAGTTCTTTCCATTCACACATGAGCTCAGTAGTTGCTTCCCTAACTGCAAAGGCAATCGCATTAGTTGAGTAGCACCTGAGAGCAGCTTTGAGTTAGAGGTATGTGTGTTATACTCCACATAAGAATGCTATGTGGGGCTGTTCAACACAAATGTAACAATGTATTTTTGTGAATGAGAGTTGGCATGTCAAATGCATCCTCTAGAAAAATAATTAGTGTAATAGTCTTAAGATTTGTTTTCTAAAGTTGATACTGTGGGTTATTTTTGTGAACAGCCTGATGTTTGGGACCCTTTTTTCTCAAATAAACAAGTCCTTATTAAACCAGGAATTTGGAGAAAAAAAAAACAAAGAGAGGTGAAGAGTTGAAGCAATAATATACTACATTCTGTTACTGTGGTGAATTACATTATGTTTATATTCAGTTGTTCATGTTAAGATACTACTTGCATTCCTAGAATAAACTCAACTTTATCCTGATTGATCATACTCTCTGTATTTGGACTATGACTTTCAACGAGATTATTATGACAGGATGTACAGTTACCCAGCACGTGTACCCCCTCCTCCTCCAATTGCTCGCGCTGTGGTTCCCTCAAAACGTCAGCGTGTATCAGGAAACACCTCACAAAGGGGCAAAAGTGGCTGGATTTGACTTATTAATATTTTGTTAAAGATTTGGAACTTATGTTCCTGAGAGACTGACTAGTATTTTTTAAAGCCAGTTTTTAATATTAATATATACCTGGCCTCATAAAATGAATTGGAAAGGTTTTCCTACTTTCTATATTCTGTGTATAAGGTTGGTGGTATTTTTTAAATGTTGGTAGAATTTATTAATAAAGCCATGCATACCTGGGGGTTTTTTTGTGAAAAGGCTTTTAACTATGGCTTGAATTTATTTAATGTTTATAGGATTTCTCAGACATGCACATTCTTCTTGCATCCATTTTGATATTTGTGCTTTTCTAGAAGTATTCCATTTATGTAAATTTTCCAGTTTATAGGCAAAGTTGATATAATTTAATCCTTTTAATGTCTGTACCATCAAGAGTTATTCTTCATTCTTGCTGTTATCTACCCTTTCACTTTCTCTCTTATTTCACCACTTCCTTTTTTAAAAAAAATTTTTGCCACCTCCTATTTTTATTGTCTCTTCTATCTTGTCATACATTTGCTTTACAGAGGCAATTCTTTTTGCCAGATTTTTGCATTTAAGGTGATGTGTTGTTAGATTTTTCATCTGCTCTATGGTAATATTTTTGTGGTGAGTGTTCTTTACCTACTTTTACTTTTCTTATTTTTTTCTTCCTTTATTTTTGTGGTATCCTTTAAAAAAAGATGTTCTGCTGGCTTCATTTTGATCATTCATCTTTAAATGAGTTGAGACTGATTTCCTGTACCAATGCTTTGAGAAGTAGGGTGGACCCAGAGCCATGTTTCAATTTTGTAGACATTTTCCCTATGTTCTTGCATTTTCATAAGTGAGTAGTCCTCATCTTTTCCCCAACCAATAGACATCAAGAACTATAGGTCTACTTACCATTCGAAATTATTCTTTTCTCCCCATAGATCAGTTGCTTTTTGCTAATATGGCTTATTTATATGATTCCACATTAACTCTCTTTTGTTTATTAGAACCAAACTGGAAAAATTGAAGCTTTCATCTCTAGCATGCTTGTAGTTTTGTTGATTTGTTTTGTACTTGAGAGTGTATCTTTTGGAGATGCATTCTGGAGATATGTACTTTGACTCTTTTTTCTGCTAAGACAGTGTTCTTGTCTTAATTCTTCCTCATACCTTACTTCATCTCTGCTTGAGCCTTTTTTCACCTTTTTCATCTTATTAAATTTGGGGAAGATTAATTATTTTGCTAATTTTTCAATGATGCATATTGTTTTTCTTTCCTTGTTCTGTTTGCATGTAGCTTTCTTTCTAAAAAGGTAAGGGGAAATGCCAATTTTACAGAATGAATCGAAATTATGAACTGTGTTGACACGTGTCTGATTTTGTTTGAAGTAACCTTTTGTTGGTGCTCTGCAGGTCAAATCCTGTGCTCTTTTCTCATTAATGCACAACATTTGGACTCAGGTGGATTAGAGACCAGCTGTTTGGGTGGATCTAAATAAATCCAAATCCATTTTTGAAAAACAATTTATAATGAGTTTTCCAATGAAAAGAAACATCATTTTTGCATTTGAAGAACTCTTTCCATATCTATCTATCTATCCAGCTATATGTATATAGAAAGAAGGGAACTCTTTTATAATCATATGATAATAAAGAAAAATAAATGAGTGTTCATGATTAAATCATTAGATATATGTTGGTTGAGATCCTAGCGTATACAGAAATCATATGATGTAACCCTGAGGAGGAGAAAATATGTATAGATGGTACCCAACTAACACAGAGAAAAGTTAGAGTAGATCTCGGCAGCTTGACTAGGCTATCTGAGTTCTAATCCCATCTCTGCTCTGTCCCAGATGTGTGACTTGAAGAAGCCACTTAACCTCTCTGTATTCTCATTTGTAAATATGGAGAAATAGCAACATCTTCCTGATAAAATTGTGGTAAGAATTGAATTGATATATGTGAAGAGCTTAGAATAGTATCTGGCATAGACTAAGCACACAACAGATGCTTACTATTATTGTCTGATAGTTGACCTTTTGCCCAGTTTTCCATAAGTCAGTTTTTTGTGATATATGTGCTTTTATGTATATATGTACTTCAGCCAGATAGTAGATTTGTGTGCATGAAATGAAGAATAAATTGGCAGACTTTTACAGTTTTAATTATACTTTTGTTTTATTACTTTACAGATACTTGCTTTCAATTTCTCACAACTTCTGACTTATATAAAAATGATTTTTTTAGAGAGAGAGCTTATGCTAATTATTGCTGTATTTGAAGAATATATTTTCTAGTGTTCAGAAGATCAAAAAATCTGGTTCCTGTTCAGGGCATACGCACCTGCACATTGTTCATTGACAACCCAAGGGGGGCCAAGCTCTGTGCTGCTTTATTCAAGAAGCTCCCTATTTCCTGTAAGACTGTGAGTCTCTTACAGTAGTCTGCTATCTTGCAACTGCAAACAAGTGAATGCCTTAAGAAAGAGACTTCAACAGTGGTGGTATTATTGCATACAAAAGTTCTCGAGAGAGGCAGCTCCATATTGAGCTCAGCAGCTTTCTGCTATTTTTGAGAGCCTATCTTCTACTTTGTTATCCTCATAGTATTTCATGAGTCTAAAAACCCTGTAGAAAACTGCTAGATACCAACTCAACGTCTTTCCTCCTCTGCTCCTTTTTGTTACTAACAGAATGACAATTTTATTTGCAAAGGCCACTTGTCTAGCTTAAAAAAAAAAGTCAAACTCCCCTTGGATGCTACTGACAGTCAAATAAATTCTATAAAATATCACTGCTCTTTGTTTTAATGTCTGAAGATACTCCTTGGAACATTTTAGGGGCCTTGATTTCATTATAAAAGTGATTCATGCTCAGAGATAAACACTATTAAAATGGAAAACCTTAAAATAAAATTAGAAATGATCTCCCCCGATCCACTCCTGCATTCCCAATTTCCACTCATCAGAGAGGCTTCTGTTAACTTCTGTTAACAATTTCTTGTATATTCTTTAAATGACATCACTTTATTTTGTTTTATTTTATTTTATTTTATTTTATTTTATTTGTAGGCTCCATGCCCAGCATGTCTTGAACACAAGTCTTTAACTCATGACCCTGAGATTAAGACTTGAACACTAACCAACTGAGCCATCCAGGAGCCCCTAAGTGACATCATTTTAAATGTCTTTTACTTACTGCATAATTTCCTTTTTAGCCTTTTATTTTTCTATTACAGACACCCCAATTCATTACTTGTCTATGTATTCTAAGGTAAGTAGACTAGAAATCACTTTGGAACTCTACAGAGACATTGGCTTTCTTTATCAAAGAGATTGTTTAGGAAAATAATTCTAATTAACAAGACTCCCTTTTGAAGCTCTAAACCCTGGGATGATTATAGTTGTAATGATGATAATCAGTGATGGTGTGCATATGTGCATTTTCGCAAAATAGAGTCTATCATTTCACCTCTGTATTCTCCATTGCTAATAACTATGGCAGCGAGATGTGCTGGTCAGTCACAGATTTTGTAAATGGTCTGCTATCTTTAGTGGCAGGTAATATTTTATATTTTGTTTTAGCACAAAAGGTATGAATGATACCTCTTCACTGAACATTATAAAGCAAGATGCAAGATTTTTAAAATTCAAAGCATGTTATGGGTACATATGCTGGAGGATTATAGCAGAGAAAAATGACCGAGGCTAATGCATTGGAAGCTTGCTATAAAATACAATGTACTTTAAGGTAGGACTGTTTTGGATTTCTTCCAACTCATTTATTTCTAGAGAACCATAAGAACCGTATTAAATAGAGGTTATCCTGGGCAATGTTATACTGTCCTTTCAAGTCTCTCAGCTTACTTTTCCCACACAATTCTCCCTTCCCTCCAGAGACTGTTTTATCCAGTCCTTCATAAGCTCTCAGATTTTCTCCCTACCACTTCTCTAAAAGTATTAGCATTCATTTATATCTTAAGTCATCATGTTGGGATCCCATCATGTGTACAAGTGTCTTTTACCTTAATCCCTTAATCATTTTTTTAAAGATTTATTTATTTATTTATTTATTTATTTATTTATTTATTTATGAGACACACACACACAGAGAGGTAGAGACATAGAAAGACAGAAGCAGGCTCCTCACAGGGAGCCCAATGCGGGCCTTGATCCCCTGACCTGGGATCACGCCCTGAGCCCTGAGCTGCTCAACTGCTGAGCTACCCAGGTGTCCCCCTTAATTCTTTAATGAAAGGAATATACACCATTCTTAAATGACATGAGAGTTTCTGAGCCCCCTCAGCCTCATTCTGTCACTCAAGAAGGAAGACCCTTCATTGTATATGTTGTCATTTCAAAGACAGTCTCACAGGTATCATTTTAGTAGGGTTTCAGATTGATGTATAGGTCCCTAATTTTTGCTTATCATCAAGTAACTTGGTAAAGAACACCAAGGAAAAACATCTCAATTTTTTTAGTGACAGGATAGACTTTTTTTTAAGATTTTATTTATTTGAGACAGAGATGAGCAGGGGGAAAGAACAGAGGGACAGGGACAAGCAGATTCCGTGCTGAGCATGGAGCCTGACATGGGGCTGTTATCTCACAACTCTGAGATCATGACCTGAGCCAAAACTAAGAATCAGATGCTTGACCGACTATGAGCCACCCAGGTGTCCCAGAATAGATTTTGGTTTTCGATGACTCCCTCACACTCAGCTTTGCTGTGGTTAGCTGCTTAACTTTCTGCTTCAAAAAGATGTTCTTTCTGCCATGGCTTTAGCCTTATGCTGGTGAAGGTGATGTATTAGTGAATTGGTGACAAAGCCACATTCAAAACTGACAAAGCATAGGGCTGTGATGATTGCCCATCTTTGCCACTCTGATTTGTTTGCAATTATTCTAGAGTGTGAAAAAAATCTCAAATTTAATTTACAAATAAATGGCAGTTGAAAATACTGTTGTGAAATAAGAGACACTATGATAAAGTGTCTCAGCTCCTCCAAAAAGGGTTGTCAATGCTATTATGCATCTTTCCAGGGATTAAGATACAGTGGATCTACTTTAGGATCTGAAATTCCATCAATGACATTTATGATTCTTTCAAGCATTTTGTAATGGGGGACACCTGGTGGCCATAGAACATGTGACTCTTGATCTCAGAGTTGTAAGTTTGAGCCCCACATTGGGTATAGAGATTACTTAAGTAGGAAAATAAATAAATAAACTTTAAAAAACCCAGCAGAATCTGCCAAAAAGAAAAAAAAAAGTTTGTAAGGTACTTGAACTACTGGATAATCTGATTTGTGGGAAATTATTTTCTTATTATTTATCCAAAGTCTACTTGAAGATTTTTCAATATGTACCTTTGTGTGACTGTCTTTTTTGAGAATTTAAATTGCTATTTCATAACTCTTTTGATTATGCAAAATCATTTGCCTGTCAGAAAGGACTTAAAAGGAGAGCTGATGATACAAAAGGGAGTTAGATGGCTGAGTGACTCCACTAACTTTTAACATTTGCCTAAAGATTATAACCTCATATTAAAGTATGCCTTAGTCAGAGTTTATAGTTTTCTGTATGAGAAAAGCTCACTCGTTAACCCCATCCCCTTATCTGTAAAGTATATATTGCGATTCTAAATACAAATAGTCTAGAATTCACTATTCTTTCAGTAATAAAAATTACATTAAGAAAATGTGTTTATGTGTTGACCCACATTTACACTCCTTTATTCAGAAACTTCCTTTGCTTTTAGGATAATAATCATTCATTTGTGAAACCAAATTTTGGCAGTCATTTTGTATATGAAGGTAAAAAAAAGGTTAAAATAATGATTTTACTAAAAAAAGAAAGAAGGAAATAAAGTTCCAATGTAAAATCTATGTTAGACTTACTTTTTTCAGTGTATAGTTATAGCAAATGTTACCCAGAAAAAATCAGTTTTGTGTCTTAATCCAACCAACATCTTTGGGAAGAAATGTGACTTCCTGAAAGTAAAAAATGCTCATGATGAACTGAATGTCAGGTTTGCAAGATGTTTCTAATTTGACATTTGCCAAGTGAAGAAGCAGCCATGTTTCTCTGTTATCCAGGATACTTGGATCAGCAATGTTGTGTATATTAAGACTACTAAACCAGCCACTGAGTGGATGTTGGCCTTCCCAAAGAAAAATCTGCAACTGATTCAAACAAAAGATTACCTGGACTAATAAAATATTAGTAGTGTTCAGAGTACCATCTTGTTATTTCCCCCCATTATCTCACTTTTTAGCTGGTAGAAGGCCTATAGCTAAGTGACAAGAAGCAGAAATTTCCTCAAACTATTATTGAATTAACTAAACAAGGAAGCCATTAGATGGATGTGGCTCTAGCATCATCATGGCCTACATAAAACCAAAATCTGAGCTTGTAAATGCCTCAAAGTTACCAAATAAAAACATTAAGGACAACTAATCATAAACAGCCAACCAGGCTTTAAGTTACAGCCAATCTAATAGTTTCCTTTCTTTGCTTCCACACTTTCTCTGTAATAAGTGTTTTCCATGGCTCCTGTTAACAGAGTGCTTCTAACCACAGTTAGAATCGACTTTTGCTTAAAATAAACTATCAAAATTTTTGTGCCTCAGTTTACCTTTTAACATTACCTTAAGTTAAGGAGGGCATGATGGAGATGATTAAGAATACAGGGACTTTTATAATACCCAAATATAGTAAGTGCAGCTGGTCCTCTCAGGGGCTGAGAAGGAGAAAACAATCAAGTTTCTTTCTGTGTCCCTGTCTCCATCTGTCTCTGTCTCTTACATATACACATGCACACACAGGCACACACATGTCCTTTGTCTTGGATGTACATCAGCTTTATTCTTTCTTTTTAGAGATTGGCTACTTATACTTAATTCCCAGGTCCATTTGGTCTTTTAGTTCAAGTTTTCATACTGGTTAATGAAACCTCTTGTGTCCCTATTTTTAGATACAGAAGCATGAGCATGTAATCATTTTAGCCCTGGATTTGACTGAGCCTGGAACCCATGAGTCTATAGTGGAAAGAGAGTCTGAATTATGGCACAGATAACCTAGCTGTGTGATCTTAAATATGTCACTTTGTCAGTCTGGGTTTCAGTCTTGGGATCCAGGCATGGACGGAGGCAGCCAGATTAGAAGTAAAGGTTAGAGCCAGATAGGCAGGGTGTAGGAGCAGACAGGGGTGGACAGGAAGATAATTCTCCATCTCCATTCCTGCTTTGAACTTCGGAGCTTCATTTTTAGAATCACCTTAAGAGACTGTAACAGACACACAGACAATTTTATTTTCTTTCTGTGTACTCCTTCTTCACCCCTGCCCTTTCTATATTTTTCAATTCATTTCCTCCTCCTCTTTCCTTCATTTGCCCTTTAACAACAAACAGGAGTCTGAGAAATGCCAGAGACAGATGTGAGTGCATATGTTGGAGGCCATAAGGGAAGGTTGAAGAGGAGACCAGCTCAAGCCTGGAAGTCTGGCTCAAAGCATGTGGAGAGGCAGCCTCATTGTTCATTTCTGTGGTAGCTATGATTTGGCTTGTGTAGATAATCAAATACCAATTTTGAGCAACTCTGCTTTATTATTCCTGTGAACAAGATAATTCTACCTAATTTCTAAACTACACAAATGGAGATGTTTAAAACAACCAATTTAAATCTATAGTCAGAACAAGATAAATAGCCCCTACTTATTATTATTATTATTTAAATTGTATTTGTTCATGAGAGACACAGAGAGAAAAGCAAAAGCAAAAAAATGTTTTAACTGCCTGCGACACTAAGACCTATAAACTATAATGTAATGCAATTAATCTGACCTTTAAGAAAGGGAATCTTCCTGTGTTAGTCTAATTCTTTAGGAGGTGGCAGGGATAAACAACTTTCTTTCAATAATTTACAATAAAAGTTACATTTCAGTGCTAAGACTGACAACAATATGTGAAATTGGCAAAGGAAAGTAGGCATTGTGAATTCTTTAGTGTTTCAGTATGCTATACCAGAACGAAGAAAGTTCAGAAAACAGCTATGTCTGAGCTTCCTATCCTCACATGCAAAAGGAGTCAGACAGATGATCCTCAAGGCCTCACCAGATATTTGCAAAGAGCCCAGGGTGGTGCCAGTAGTGGGCTTCTATTGGTCAGTTCTAGGAAGACCTGCAACAGAACTTGAGCAAAACAAGTCTGGCTTTCAGAATCTCTAACAGAGTTTGCTTTTGCTTTTCCTTTGCTTGGCAACGGGTTGTGATGAACTTTGGCTCATAGCAAGGCAAGCTTGTTCTTTGCTAGAGAACTTTGTGGACACTGAAGAAACCCCACACCCCCGCCCCCGTGAGTGGGACCAGGCCTAACCCTGAAGCAGCCCATCCAGCGCCTCCCATGAATTCAAGCAACAAAAACATTCGGTTTTTCCGAGATAAGAAAACTATCCCCCGGGATCCCTGGGTGGCGCAGCGGTTTGGCGCCTGCCTTTGGCCCAGGGCGCGATCCTGGAGACCCGGGATCGAATCCCATATCAGGCTCCCGGTGCATGGAGCCTGCTTCTCCCTCCGCCTGTGTCTCTGCCTCTCTCTCTCTCTCTGTGACTATCATAAATAAATAAAAATTAAAAAAAAATAACGTGGATTTTCCTTAAAAAAAAAAAAAAAAAAACTATCCCCCCCCTCGCCCTGACTGGAAAAGTCCCTGAACATGGTCGTGTTGACCTTCAAAGAAATCAATCATGTCATAACCCGAATGCTATGCTACTCCCGCGGTTTTTTGCCTTTAAAAGATGCCTGTAATTGCTAATCGGGGCTCTGCCACCTCTGAGGCGGAGAGCCCGTTTGCGCAAACGTTCAATAAACCTTCTTGCTTGTTGCATCTGCTTGTCTGGGGTCTGAGTCTCTGGGGCGTCCACCGGGACACGCTGGCAACAGTGAGCAAGGGTCCAGCAGACACTTCTGTTTCTATTAGTGCTGCAATATAGCAGCATGAATATCATCCACATTATTAACTAAATGAAGGCAGTTTCCTAAAGGGGTTACCGTCTGCTCTGTCTACTAATCCTAAAGGGATTAAGTGTGTAAAATCATGTTTTGATAAACCTCAGAGAATATGAGTCAAGAAACTGCTGATCATATAATCCAGACCATTGACTTCATATTCACAATACTAAAACATATGTAAAGCTCTTTTCTTTAAACCTTTATAAATAATTTTAAAAATATTGACCTAACACAATAGAAGGGTTTTGTTTTTGTTTTTGTTTTTCGTTTTGTTTTTCTTTAGCCAGACGAGATATGGATTTCAGATTTTGTGACCACAGGAAAAAAAAAATGTTCTCTCCCCTAGCTTTCCTGAGCCTGCTTTAAAACCAGAGAATTGCTTTCTCATTCAATATTGTAAGTAGCCTTAGAATATTGCCACTAAAAAGAAATACAAACAACTACAAAGCACTTTGTGAATATGGATTCTATCCAAAGGCTAAATGAAAATCTATAGCAGAAAACAATAATATAGATTGCACCCCAAGTGGTAGGCACATAATTTTAGTGACTTAATAAAATTGTAACACATAAGTAAACATATTACTTCTCTAATATATTGATGGTCAGATAATAGTTGCAATACGAATGAATGATTTATGAATTCATGAATTATTCTCTGCTTGTTCTTTAATTCCTGAAACTAAATGTGTAAGTTTTCAGCTTTCGTTCTTTTCATTCTTTGTATTATAGAAAAAGAACCCTTCTATCAGGCCTAAAAATGGTATGTGGAACATATTTATATAATCCAGACACATTTTTCATTATTAATGGCTACAACCTGCCGGTGATGAAGGTACAATTTGCTATTTCAATACACAATTAAAGGTGCCTCGCTTGTCATTTGGGTTGAAGAGTTGTATGTCAATGTAAGGAAATTACCACTGAATTCTAGTCCTGTCAAGTGCATCTTTCTTGGACACATGTTTCTCTACATTTGCCTTATGGGCTTGTTTTGTATTAGTAATCATATCTGGCACACAGTGATTATGTAGTGATATAAAGTTATTTACTCCCATGGCATATGTAAGTCATGGTTCCTGTGGTTTCCATTTAATAGATGTTTACTCAGCTGTCTTAATTGTTACTAAATGGAGTCTGAGTTCCTTGTTTGAACTCTGCACCAAACATGTCCTGTCAGTGAGAGAAAACTTTTATTGGCTTTACTTTTAGATGGAATGGAATTCTCTCAACATTCAACTTTAAACCTGTCTTTTTTAGGGATACCTGAGTAGCCCAGCGGTTAAGCATCTGCCTTGGGCTTGGGGCGTGATCTTGGAGTCCCACATTGCATCCCACATCACGTCCCACATCAGGCTCTCTGCATGGGGCCTACTTCTCCCTCTGCCTATGTCTCTGCCTCTCTCTCACTCGCTCTCTCTCTCTCTGTGTCTCTCATGAATAAATAAATTAAATATTTTTTAAAAAGAAACCTGTCTTTTTTAAATCCACTGAGGATTTATTATAACTTAGACTCAAATTTGCCTATTAAAGCATTGTGCTCCCTGATAAAATGGAATCAAGTTTTATGGGACAACTTCTAGACACATGATGGTAAACCACTAGAAAATGATTACTAAGGCACACTTTGGGGTACAGCGATTGAGCATCTGCCTTTGGCTCAGATCATGATCCTGGGGTCCTGGGATCCAGTCCCACATCGTGCTCCCTGTGGGGAGCCTGCTTCTCCCTCTATGTCTCTGCCTTTCTCTCTGTGTCTCTCAGGAATAAATAAATAAAACCTTTAAAAATAAATAAATAAAATCAAGGCAATAAGCAAGTGAGCCCTCCAGTAAATTGACACTAATCTTACTGAGTAAGAAAACTTTAATAGTACAGAGAATAACGTCTGTGGAAAACAATAAAGATATGACGCCACTAGAGAAATGAGAGAAAATCCTGGCTGACCACTTAATTTACTAGATGACCTTGTGAACATTGCTTAACATGTCTGTACTTCATTGTCCTAATCAAACAAATGGGTGTGATAATGGTACGCCCTTCCTAAAGTTGCTAGAATATGAGTAATTAACATTATTTATGTAAAGAATTTAGTACAGCACCAAGCTCATAGACATCCCTCAATATTGTTTAGTGGTAGTAATGTGGTATTTAGCACAGTGCCTATCATGGAGTTTTTGATAATTGTATAGGATACATTGAAGAAGCATCATATTTGGGCAATAACCCTAATGAAAAGTGACTTTTGTCTCTGACTGCCCCTTTACAATTTACTCACCAAGAAGACTTTTCTCTTGACAATAGTTGAAAACTGAGCAGGTGCATGACCTTTATGTTCATTCTTTTTTTTTTTTCTTTTTCTTTCATTCTCAGTAAAGATAAGAAAACGTTAGCACAGAATTATGGTCATTTTAAGGTACAAAGTGTTCTGTCAAGCCATAAATCTGGTATCCAAAGATTTGGATTGACATTTCACTCTTCCATCAAAATCACTTTATCTCCTTTTCCTGCTCCTTCTGGAGTCTACAGTTGGTTGGCTGTGTGCCTTTGATGGGAGAGAAGGTAGGAGACATCACTATAGTGTTTTCACTCTTTTCCCTCTGTGTCAGAGGCACCAGGGATGGGTTAGGGGAGGGAGGAGAAAGCAGGGAGCAGGACTGTTGAGTTCTTGCTTGACTGGTGTATGCCGAACCTGGCATATACTAGCTTATTCTCTGGCTCTAGATGTCTAAACCTTGATCTTTCTTTAGTGGCCTTTTCTTTGGCAGGCCACTACTCCCTCAGCCAGAGTCTCTAGGAGAATATTTTGTACATGCCTTCTCCCTGTTGAAGTCTCCATCACCCTCCCAGGTTGCCATCCTACAGAATTTGAAATGGTAGTCCACCGGGAGTAATCTCACATTCCTTGCCTGCACCGCTGGTGGGAGCGTAGTTACTTCCTAAATGCTCTTCTCTATTTTTCCCTCCCCAGGGCACGTGCCAAGCAATTGCCAGACATCACAGTGTCTCTCAATTGCAGGCAACAAGTTATAAACTCTCCAAGTGGTCCCCAGGAAGCCTGCTCTCTTTAAGCTAAAGGGAAGGAAGAAACACTGGCCCTGCCTTGCTCTTGTGGCTTCTCTTAGCACAGCCTGTCACTCCTCTGAAGAAGGGTGAGGCCCTCTCAGGGAGATACCCCCCTCCCCAGGAAATCTCACGAATCTTCTTCAACATTTCCATGTTACTGAAATGGATAAGGAGGGATTTAAAAAAAAAGAGTGTGGTAGTTCTATGGTATCTCTTTTGGAATTTCTGTTAGTGGTAGAATGACTCTATATTACTACAAGAAATAGTAATAATAACAACCACAATAATAAAAGATAACATCTATCAAATGCTTACTATTGCCAGATATTGTGCATGTGCTATTTTATTTAACCTGTTAAAAAGAAAATCCTGCTATAAAGTAGGTCTTAGTTTCTATTAAAAAAATGGTATACTGAAGGAGCGAGAACTTTAGTTACATGTTCAAGGCCACATGGCTAATTAAAAGCTTGGCATTTTAATTTTGAGGGACACATTTTGACCACATTGCAAACTGCTTCTTCAATACTATTAAATGAATCAGTGATTATATTAGTCTCACTTTCCTTTATCCCATAGGATTTTACACAGTTCCCACCATAAGACAGGCTTCAAATTTTTATTGAATGAGTCAAAAAAAAAAAAAAAGACAAAACCACACAGACAAGTGACAAAACTCTAAAGATTCTATAAAATAAACTGTAGTCTTAAGGGCAAAAATTTTTTTCCACAATTGAGTCAATGTATGAATTTGTATGTTGGGGGGCACACAATTCAGGCCATAAAGCATGGTGATAACTGTAACAATCCTACAACATGGGTTCACAACCTCTTCTTGAAATATCCTTCCAGATTTATGTTGCCAACTAACTTGAGAAAATAATAGTGACATTTTTCAATGATTTTTTTTTTTTTGAGAGAGTGAGAGAGTGAACATGAACAGGGAGGAGGAACAGAGAGGGAGGAACAGAGAGGAAGGGGTCAGCGAGTCTGACCTGGGGCTCGATCCCAGGAACCCAAGATGCTTAACTGACTGAGCCATCCAGGCACCCTTTTCAATGAAAAGTTTTTACTACAACTTCGCTTACCTGGGAGAAACATACTCAGAATGGATCACCTTGTTTTACAAACAGATTTTGTTTGTGGAATCTGCACTCCTAACTCTCTGGTGACTCACAAAATTCATCTAAGAAGTGAGATGAGAGTCTTTACATGCTCTGATCTTCTAGGGCAAATTATTTCCAGGGAACCTGAGTGAGTAGCACATGTTAGCAGGGTCAGCGGTGACAGAGCTCCCCACGGAACTGAGAAAGAAGCCTTGGAATCTAGGCTCATTAGTTTGTTACTCTGCAGATTCCTTGTTCATTTAAAAAGAGGTCAGCATCTTAGCCCCATTTTTTTGGTTTCATTACAGCTTACTCTTCTCTGCAGAACTCTTCTTTGATTTCTAAGTTTTTAGAATTTTCTGGGCAGGATTTGCAAGAGCTGCCCTTAATAGTCTCTTAATAACCAGTTTTGGAATTTTCCATAATAAATGCTTTTCACAATTGGTAATTATAAACACCATATGCCTTCTGTTTATTTAATTCTTCTCAAGGCTTCATCAAATCTATATTTATAATTTAAAGAAAAAATTGGTACTATGGAATTTAGACTTGTTAAACAAAGACGGTGCATTTTTAAGTCCAGGCTCTGTAGCCAATTTCCTGGGTTTGAAATCTGGCTCCGCAGTTTATAATCAGCATATCTTGGGAAAGTTACTTAACTTCTCTGTATCTCAGCTTCCTCATCTTACAGATGAGGATAAAATAAGACACTGTTAAGATCAAAGGAATTGATTTCCTTAAAAGGACTTAGAATTAACTTAGAATGCTGCTTGGCACAGAGAAACACTCACAGTAAATGTTAGCTGCCAATACTTTTGTTGCTGTTGTTTTTACTGAATAGTATGGATGGCTCTCAGCAGTTAACAAACTCCATGATGCCACTTCTTACTATTCAGAACCAGCTACCAGGGGAGGTGATGGCCAGGTTCCAGAAAGACCAAACCTCTGGGGAGGGTTGCACTAGTGGACTCTGGGCTCTTGGCTTTGTCCTTGTCCATCGCTTCCAAACTGGGGACATGACTTAAGCCAAGTAAGATTAGCTTTCAACATCTCCCCTTCCCCCCTTCCACACCCCAACCTCCTCCCCTGACCACTAGCTGGTAGTAGATACTGGACTTTTGAATTTAGCTTTCTCTTTGTGTTATGAACATTGGTCTCTTAGGAACATGGGCTTTTTTGCACAGTACTGAGAAGGCATTAAGGTTTAATTTAGTGAATGTCTCATTTTCTTTGGTCTTGTCTGCCACAGTTCCATTAAGCATCAGGAGATGCTTGAGTCCCCTACTACCTAGACCTTTTCATGTCCTCCAGGTGCTCAGATCCACCCTGGAGGAATCATTCTGGGCTGGTCTCTTCAAAGGGCACAATAAATTATAGAAAGTTTAAAACTTAAGAGACTGAGATGAGGAGAAGGACAGCTTGGGAAGGCAAATTAGTATGCCAGCAAGCTGCTGCAGATTTGGGAAGCATCCTCCTTGCAGCGCAGACTTTGGAATAAGTCAGAGTGATCTGAGCCATTGGGCAGGTCTTTTAAATTTGTTATGCTTCAGTTTCCTGATGAGCAAAAAGGAGTTAATTGTATTTTCTACTTACAGGTTGACTGTGGTAATGATTTACTAAGTTTATATTTATTTGTCAATCTTTGTATCATCTCTCTAGATATAATTTCATCTGGGGACTAATACATTGTAAGTATTCAATAAATATACAGAAGGAAGGAAGGAAGGAAAAGAAAGAAGGAAAAAAGAAAGAAAAGAAAGAAGAAGGAAAGAAATGAAAGAAAGAAAGAAAGAAAGAAAGAAAGAAAGAAAGAAAGAAAGAAAGAAAGAAAGAAAAAAGAAAAAGAAAGGGGGGCCTATATCTACTCAAGGTAGCTAGGCTGGCCTGTTTCTGCTCTGTCTCTTGCACTAAGCTGAAGCCACCAGGGGCAAAAAACAAATTTGGAGGGGCAGGTGGGTGCTTTCTTGGTCCGGCACTCTTCTAGTTAAGGAGCAGAGTATAGGCTGAGAGGAGGAGGCAAGTAGAGTGGAACAGGTTGATGTGAAAGTGGTGAAGTTATTTGTGTCCAGAGAAGAGGATTAGATATGGTCTATAGGATTCATTTTCAACTTCCCAGGAAAACATTAATGTGAAGAAGAATCTTTGGGAGATAATACTGCTGTTGAGATTCAGATCCAACCAAGAGAGTTCTATTCCACAAAGTGCTTGATAGGCTATTAGGGACATTTGCCTTGATAATATATCATCTGTAGTCTGATGAAAATCACATTTCCAGGCAGATATTTTCCTGTGCTGTCCCCTGTCGCTGCACTGACTGGACACTTACCTGCTTTCTTGTACATCTAACCAGCCCTTCTTTATAACTTTCCAGACACTGTAGCCAGTGAGCATTTTAACCATTCTAGTCTCCCTCCAAAACAACTCTATATCCTTTGTTGTTTATCAAGTAGTATGTATTCAGTGTCCTTATCTTCTGGTAGCATTTGTTACCATCATCAGTGCTAAATTCAGGGATTCCCTGATATTTTACTTGCAAGGAAGTAGGAAAAACATTGATATCAGCTCAAACTGATTATAGACACTGATTAGTCATGAAGTATTCCAAGGAGCACTAGTCTGACCTTCTGACCTCTGAGCAAAGTACCCTGATAAACTAGTGAAAACTGGCAAGAAAGGAGAGAAATGGCTTCAGAAGTTCATGAAAAAAATCCGTTTAAGTTGTGTGTTTTCCATCTTGCAGAGACTACTTCCATATTCTTCATTTTATATATTTGCCTTTTCTCTATTATTTCTGTAGCCTTCTTTTGCCCTGGTAACATCTCCTTTCACAAAAGTTAACAGACTCACTCTTGGGTGTAAATTCATTTAGCTGTCAAATTGCCTAATTTGTGTAGGGCTAACATGCAGCTGGTTAATGAAATTTGCTTCCTGCCCCCTATGAGTGGACTTCAAAGTTGGTAGGAATTTCATGAATGAATTAAATTACATAAACTTAGAGGGTTTCTCTCTCCAATGGATTGATACTGATTAAGCATCAAAGTCTTAGAAAAAGTATTAAATAGAACTTCAGGCTACATGAAGCAGATGAAATATATCAGGGAGGTGAAGTTCCTGAAATCAGTGGACCTAGGTGCTTTGGAGATTCTGAATGGGTAGTGATGGCTCCTGGGAGTTATGACTTCTCTGGAAAGTCAATCCCATAAGAATAAGTGACATATCTTTGTTGTTCATCACCAAGCCTTTTTTAGGAATACCATACATTTTAATTGACTACTGTTACAGGGAGTCAAAGAATTTAAAGGCTGTTCTTGCAGAGGAAAACAGAGGAAGGAGAAAACGTAACTCCTGTAAAGATAAGATTAGAAGTCAAGGACACATTCAAATATCTAGTGACCGTAGGAATTTGGTATTATCAGACATTCAACGTAAATAGATCACCAGCTTTTCCTTTTTATTGTATGAGAAAAGCACACTGGCGGTTGTATAGGGACCTCCACTTCCCATCCTTTTTACAAAAGGATTTGAAACAGCCAATCTTTTAAAAGTGGAATATCATAGAGAAAGAGTGGTTGAGGGTATTGCTGCCTTTTCAAAAAGTTCAAAGACTCACAGAAATCTTTCATGGTCTTTCCCACTCTTTTCCAGGGCAATGGATAAAGTTAAGGGCATCAAATGTCAGTTATCCCTATTCTGGAGTGACATCTACTCCCCTTCGTCTGTTTTATTTATCCTGTTAATACTGACTCTATGCCATGGTCTCGGAGCAAAAGGAATCCATTTTCAAGAAGACACCCTTGATTTGTCCTTCTACCTCATTCATAAAAGGTCATATTTTATGGTCAAATAATTGCATATACAGTTTTATTTGTTGAGTTATTTAAAGGAATGCCACTATATCCCTGACCACATGGTTTAAAGCAGTTCCCCATTCCAGCCAATCTCAGCATTTATTATCTTTTTTCCTACTTTACTTATCTTCTTAGCATTCTTATCACCACTTGATATATTTATTTATTCATTTGTTTGCTATCTCTTAGCTTAGTGTTGTCTCAAGTGCCTAGAATAGCGCTGGAGGAATAGATATTTTTTGAATGAAGGAATGAATGAATGAATAAAATATTCTATAAGAATAAAGTTTAAGAAAAAAAAAGAATAAAGTTTAAGAAATATTTAAGCATATATTCAAGGTATTTATCTTTGTAAATAATAAAAGTATATGAAATCATGATGTGGTTGTTAAAGTCAATGGACTTTGGAAGCACAGGAACCCGGGGTTTAAATCCTGATACAACCATTTCCTAGTGCAGTCTTGTTAATCCTTCTTTCCTTTCTTTCTTTCTTTTTTTTAAAGATTTTATTTATTCATTAATTAGAGACACACACAGAGAGAGAGGCAGAGACACAGGCAGAAGGAGAAGTAGGCTCCATGCAGGGAGCCCGATGTGGGACTGGAGCCCAATGTGGGACTGGAGCCCAACGTGGGACTCGATCCCAGGACTCCAGGATCACGCCCTGGGCCAAAGGCAGGCGCTAAACCGCTGAGCCACTCAGGGATCCCCTCCTTCCTTTCTTATTTAAAAATGGAACAATATCTTCTTTTCATTACTATTCATTTTTAATTCTGTTTTATTTTTTTAATATATTATTTACTTATTTGTTTATTTTATGATAGTCACACAGAGAGAGAGGCAGAGACACAGGCAGAGGGAGAAGCAGGCTCCATACACCAGGAGCCCGACGTGGGACTCGATACCGGGTCTCCAGGGTCGCGCCCAGGGCCAAAGGCAGGCGCCAAACCGCTACGCCACCCAGGGATCCCTTAATTCTGTTTTAAAGAGTAGGAATGATGTATGCGTGCCAAAGATTGCTCAATTCGTGATAATTATAGTATTCACAAAAGGGAAAGAGGCATGATTTCAACAACTAGAATAACAACAGGAACAAAAACTAGAACATCTAGGATGTTTATTATAGCTATGAAAAATTCTTAGACTTTTATGAAATTCTTTTTCAAGTAGTATCAGGTGGTTGTTGGGAAGTTTTCGCTTGCCACCTGTTCTAATGAATCTTTCAATTCAAAAGTTAATGTTACTACACACATCAAAAAATAAAAACTCTTTAGGCTTATGCTATGTGTTTGGGTATAGAAAAACAGTGAATCAGGTTTTTTTTTCCCCCTCAAAACTGTGTTAAAACATCAGGATAATTCCTGTCGAATAGCTATGCCCCTTTGGGATTCTAAGTTTATACAGGAAAAATAAAAACAAAATTTCTGGCTTATAGAATTCCTAGTGGTGGAAGACAAAATAAGGGCCCAGCAAAACTTGCCCCTGCTAAGGGGATTGCAGGTGAGAAACCCACCAGATCAGCACTGAAGGTGGAGGTGAGGGGAGTGTCTCTAAATGTCCAAGAAACAAAAATTCAGATTTAAGTATTTCTAAAGTCCAAAAAGCAGATAAGATCACCAGTGCTGTATCAGTTAAAGATCTTCCCTATTCTCTTACCTCTACGATTGCCCCAAACCTCAATTCTAAAGGATCTTATGGAGGGTAAAGATGGGAAATAAAAAATTTTGATTATTCCCACCTGTCCTGACTCACTTAACCCCATCTAGGATTTTATAATGAGACTGATATTTTGAAAGTGTATAGTCTTGAGCATTTTAGTTATTAAGGTGAGTCCCTATCTGGTCACATGGACTGGATATAGTTTGCTTTACTCAAAGAGAAGACTCAGGGGACCTGTCTGAATTTTCACTTAGAGAGGTAAGAGAATAAATGGTTCTCCTGATCAATATCTTTATTCTTTTTCCAAACAACAGAAGGATTTGAGAGGAATGGATCCTTCCTGAACATATTTTTGTTTTAAATGTTTTATTTATTTTATTTATTTTTTTAATAATAAATTTCTTTTTTATTGGTGTTCAATTTGCCAACATACAGAATAACACCCAGTGCTCATCCCGTCAAGTGCCCCCCTCAGTGGCCGTCACCCATTCACCCCCACCCCCCGCCCTCCTCCCCTTCCACCACCCCTAGTTCGTTTCCCAGAGTTAGGAGTCTTCATGTTCTGTCTCCCTTTCTGATATTTCCTACCCATTTCTTTTCCCTTCCCTTCTATTCCCTTTCACTATTATTTATATTCCCCAAATGAATGAGACCATATAAATGTTTTAATAGTATCACATTACCTGCTTTCTTACAGTTAGATGGAGTTTTCTGACTAATTCTAACTAATGGGCTAGGAGTGGAAGTAGTGACTGACATCGATAGATGATAGAGAGATGATATAGAAAAAAGCAAATAAGATCCCCCTGTGCTATCTTCCCCTACCACAGCATCTCAAGAGGCTGTATCTTTCAGGTGTATGACTACATGAGGGGAACTCCATTAGCCTGGGTCCCATAGTGATGAAGTGGAGCAGATTCTCCAAGTGACTGCTGTTGGTTATGTAGTTTGAGTGGGAACCAGATCTTGCTGTGGTAAGCCATGGAGGTTTGGGGGTTAATTTATTATAACATAACCTAGCCTATTCTAAATAATAATACATCCACAAATTTATCATTTTCTTTATACTCTTCATTCAATCTTCCAACTCAAACCTTCCATAGAGGGTTACTTTCCTTTTCTTTAAAGTATATCTATTAGTGTCTTCGTGTATGTTTATTGGTAATTTCTTATTTTTTATTCGTCTAAAAGTATCTTCAGTTCTTTGTGGTTAAAGAATATGTTTTCTGTATATGTAAGCCTAATGTGGCAATTACGTTCTCTCAGCACAGTGAAGAAAGAGACTCACTGTTTTCTGGCTTTTCTGTTGATAAGTCAACTGCTCTCTGTGACTTCTCTGAAGTTAATTTGTATTTTCTCCCTAGATCTGCTCTTTGATTTTCTTCTGGATGACCTTTGATTTTTATTTGGTTGTGCTTAGCTTCACTTTACTATTCCTTTTTTCTTTTCACTTTACTATTTCTAGAAGTAGATTTCCTTTCCTTTCTTCTTAAATTTTTCAGTTGGAATCTTTTATTATTTCTAGAAAATTAACATAATTTCTTCAGTCATCTCAGTCATCAATTCTTCAAATATTTCCTCTACCTCATTTTTCTTTCTTTTCTTTCTGGAACTCCAGTTAGATGTATATATAACTATTTCTGACTTCATTGCTTAATTAATTACTTCTAATCGATGTATGTTAATTAAGCATCAGGCATTTGTGTTATATCCACTGATGATTCCACCCCACCCACCCCCCGCCATATGTGAAATCTTCATTTAAACCATGTATTCTCTTTGGAAAGTCTTAAATGAAATTTAAATAAATAAATAAGATATTCAAGAAAAATATCTTTTATCCTCCCATTGGCGTTTTTAATTTTACTTATCACATTTTTCATTTCTTGAAGATGTACTTGGTTTCTTTTCAAATATCCTTGGTCATTTATAGATTATTGTTCCTTGTACTTATTTTTGTTTGTTTTTAATTTCTTTAAATATATCGACAGGTATTTTAGTTGTGCTTATCTGTTCCTGCAGGCTCTTTCTCAAGATTATTTATTTCCTTGCATGTTGGTGAATTTTGAGAGTGAGTACATACCCTGATCAACAAATTGGTTGATCTTTCCATACAGAAAACCTATTTGACTAAACTGAAGATGCTTACATCCTGATAGTATTCATGTTTGCTTCTGCTGGAACTGAGGAACACTCCTCATCTGGAGCTACTTCAGCCCCTCTACCATCACTGTTTCAACTTCAGAATTTTAGGTTTGATGTTTTCAACTAATCAGTATTTGTCGTCAGAGCAACTTGGCTTTTTGCATGTTCTCAAAACTTACCTCTATGATTTCAGTTCATAGGTTGTGATGAATTGATTGGCACTTAGGCAATTTCCATTACTTCTTATGAAAAATAAAAATAATGTTTTATCCAGGATCTAGCCATTTTATAGTAAGAGATTCTTCAAAAGCATCTACTCCTCCATACTGTTTGAAGAAGTACTTCTAGTAATTTTATTTTTTTTAATTAATTTTTATTGGTTTTCAATTTACCAACATACAGAGAAACACCCAGTGCTCATCCCGTCAAGTGTCCGCCTCAGTGCCCGTCACCCATTCCCCTCCACCCCCCGCCATCCTCCCCTTCCACCACCCCTAGTTCGTTTCCCAGAGTTAGGAGTCTTTATGTTCTGTCTCCCTTCCTGATATTTCCCAACATTTCTTTTCCCTTCCTTTATATTCCCTTTCACTATTTTTTATATTCCCCAAATGAGTGAGAACATACACTGTTTGTCCTTCTCCGATTGACTTACTTCACTCAGCATAATACCCTCCAGTTCCATCCACGTTGAAGCAAATGGTGGGTATTTGTCATTTCTAATTACTGAATAATATTCCATTGTATACATAAACCACATCTTCTTTATCCATTCATCTTTTGATGGACACCGAGGCTCCTTCCACAGTTTGGCTATTGTGGACATTGCTGCTAGAAACATCGGGGTGCAGGTGTCCCGGCGTTTCATTGCATCTGAATCATTGGGGTAAATCCCCAACAGTGCAATTGCTGGGTCATAGGGCAGGTCTATTTTTAACTCTTTGAGGAACCTCCACACAGTTTTCCAGAGTGGCTGCACCAGTTCACATTCCCACCAACAGTGTAAGAGGGTTCCCTTTTCTCCACATCCTCTCCAACATTTGTGGTTTCCTGCCTTGTTAATTTTCCCCATTCTCACTGGTGTGAGGTGGTATCTCATTGTGGTTTTGATTTGTATTTCCCTGATGGCAAGTGATGCAGAGCATTTTCTCATGTGCTTGTTGGCCATGTCCATGTCTTCCTCTGTGAGATTTCTCTTCATGTCTTTTGCCCATTTCATGATTGGGTTGTTTGTTTCTTTGGTGTTGAGTTTAATAAGTTCTTTATAGATTTTGGAAACTAGCCCTTTATCTGATACGTCATTTGCAAATATCTTCTCCCATTCTGTAGGTTGTCTTTTAGTTTTGTTGACTGTATCTTTTGCTGTGCAAAAGCTTCTTATCTTGATGAAGTCCCAGTAGTTCATTTTTGCTTTTGTTTCTTTTGCCTTTGTGGATGTTTCTTGCAAGAAGTTACTGTGGCCAAGTTCAAAGAGGGTGTTGCCTGTGTTCTCTTCTATGATTTTGATGGACTCTTGTCTCACATTTAGATCTCTCATCCATTTTGAGTTTATCTCTGTGTATGGTGAAAGAGAGTGGTCCAGTTTCATTTTTCTGCATGTGGATGTCCAATTTTCCCAGCACCATTTATTGAAGAGACTGTCTTTCTTCCAATGGATAGTCTTACCTCCTTTATTGAATATTAGTTGACCATAAAGTTCAGGGTACACTTCTGAGTTCCCTATTCTGTTCCATTGATCTATGTGTCTGTTTTTGTGCCAGTACCACACTGTCTTGATGACCACAGCTTTGTAGTACAACCTGAAATCTGGCATTGTGATGCCCCCAGCTATGGTTTTCTTTTTTAAAATTCCCCTGGCTATTCGGGGTCTTTTCTGATTCCACACAAATCTTAAAATAATTTGTTCTAACTCTCTGAAGAAAGTCCATGGTATTTTGATAGGGATTGCATTAAACGTGTAAATTGCCCTGGGTAACATTGACATTTTTACAATATTAATTCTGCCAATCCATGAGCATGGAATATTTTTCCATCTCTTTGTGTCTTCCTCAATTTCTTTCAGAAGTGTTCTATAGTTTTTAGGGTATAGATCTTTTACCTCTTTGGTTAGGTTTATTCCTAGGTATCTTATGCTTTTGGGTGCAATTGTAAATGGGATTGACTCCTTAATTTCTCTTTCTTCAGTCTCATAGACTTCAGTGTCTATGTCTCTTTCTTCAGTGTATAGAAATGCCATTGATTTCTGGGCATTGATTTTGTATCCTGCCATGCTACCAAATTGCTGTATGAGTTCTAACAATCTTGGGGTGGAGGCTTTTGGGTTTTCTATGTAGAGTATCATGTCATCGGCGAAGAGGGAGAGTTTGACTTCTTCTTTGCCAATTTGAATGCCTTTAATGTCTTTTTGTTGTCTGATTGCTGAGGCGAGGACTTCCAGAACTATGTTGAACAGCAGTGGTGAGAGTGGACATCCCTGTCTTGTTCCTGATCTTAGGGGAAAGGCTCCCAGTGCTTCCCCATTGAGAATGATATTTGCTGTGGGCTTTTCGTAGATGGCTTTTAAGATGTCGAGGAAAGTTCCCTCTATCCCAACACTCTGAAGGGTTTTGATCAGGAATGGATGCTGTATTTTGTCAAATGCTTTCTCTGCATCTAATGAGAGGATCATATGGTTCTTGGTTTTTCTCTTGCTGATATGATGAATCACATTGATGGTTTTACGAGTGTTGAACCAGCCTTGCATCCCAGGGATAAATCCTACTTGGTCATGGTGAATAATTTTCTTAATGTGTTGTTGGATCCCCTATACAGATATTTAATAGGCATTTCAAACGTAACATAATCAGACTCTATGTCTACCCCACACAGTCATACACACAACCTTTTTTTTTTCAAAGTTAATTCTTCCCAGTAAATTACACCACCACCCACACAGTTTTCCAAAGACCAGATTTAAACACGATGTCATCTGGAATCATCATTGGACCTGTCACAGGCTATATTCTCTGGAGGCATAGGTTGAGATGACAACGTTTGATGTGCATATGTTTATTAGGGATCAATACTTGTGAAAGGAAGGGGGTGGAGGCAGGATTGAGCAGAGTGGAAGTAAACATTTGTAATGGTTCCAACAGTGTGCTACAGCCAAGCTGGCAGGGAGCTCTGCAGTGAATACTGCCCATCAGAGTTGCACCAGGTTAGGAGAAAACAGCTGCTCCTTTGGATGCCTGCCTTGTTCACATCAGTCACCATATCAGCTGTCCAGGGTTAAGGCATAACCTACTTTCGAGAAGTTTCCTCACAAGCATGTGCTGATGTGGACTCTGCTGAATTCTTGAGGTGGACTCTGCAGATCTGCAGATTTCTCTCTCTGGGCAGCTTTCTCTGTCTTACAGTCTATTTACTTTGGTCTTACAGGATGTTCAGCTCTGTCTCTTCAACTCAGTGTAGTTACTCTGTGAGGCTCTGCCTGGGTTCCCTTTTCTTGACCCGTGACCTTGAATCTCTTTCAAGCTATGACCTGGAACAGTTGTAGGGTTTACTTTTTCTGCTTTCCACCTTTGAGATTATTGACTTTTGTTTTCTGATATCTAGTGGCTTGAAAATAGTGATTTCATATATTTTTCTGTTTTTGTTTGTTGGTTGGTTGTTTCAGGAAGGTGAATTGCTTCCTTGTTACTTCATCTTGGCCAGAAGTGGAAGTCCCTGGAGTTTATCTCTTAAACCCTTCTTTGTACAGTTTGTTTATTTTTGCAATAATTTATTTCCTTGCAAGCTCAAATTATGTCTTGCATCACCCCTCCATCTAAAACAGTCTGTGGTAATTGCCCTCATTATCATTTGGAAGACTCTTCTTGTTCCTCCTTTCCTTTCTTCCCTTGGTGTTAAACCCTTCTCTCCTTTTAAGAGAGAAAACATCAGACAGACACATACACACACACAAACACACAACTTATTTTCATTTTGGTATTGTTACAGATCTTTAAAAATTGGGAATAAGAACATATATTGCTTCATCTCACCCTGTCCTCAGGAGCTTAGAGGAGCTGCATCCAATGACCTTTCTGCGATGATGGATATGCTCTGTATCTGTACCGGTCAAGGCAGTAACCAAGAATACTTGTGGCTAGGTGGCTAAGGAGCATCTGAAGTGTGCCTAGAGCAACTGATGGACTAGGTTTCCATTTTATTTAATTGTGATTAATTTACATTTACATTTAGATAGCCACATGTGGCTAGTGGCTATCTCATTGGACATCACAGGGATACCATTTATTTTTTTTGCCAGAGGTAAGTGGCAGTTTAGAATGTTGTGGATCACATCTCCCTTAGCTACCATTGTTTTTCTAAAGCAATTCATCCTAATGACAGACTGAATTGCCATGGTATAAGTTCAAAAGCATAGACTTACTTGCTTATTTACATACAACTAATAGGTACTAACTATATGTGTGATAAAAATTTAATCTCTTTGAATTTTGATTTTCTGGACTAGTGGGGCTAATGGCACCTCCAAATAGGTTGCTGTAAGAGGGATCCCTGGGTGGTGCAGCGGTTTGGCGCCTGCCTTTGGCCCAGGGCGCGATCCTGGAGACCCAGGATCGAATCCCACGTCGGGCTCCCGGTGCATGGAGCCTGCTTCTCCCTCTGCCTGTGTCTCTGCCTCTCTCTCTCTCTGTGACTATCATAAATAAATAAAAAAATTAAAAAAAATGTTTAGGTTGCTGTAAGAGTTTGTGGAAGATAATGTATAGTACATAGTCGTTGTTTAGTAAACATCAATTTTTTCCTTTTTCTTTTTAAATATATTTCCTTTTAGAAATAAGAATATTTCTGAAGGCCAGAAAATATTAAGCCAATCACACTTTAGTGTTATTAGGTTTAATAAATACCTCTCATCTGGTTTGATTTATGCACAAGACACCTGCTCTTAAAGAAGGAAGGAGGAAAGTGAACTAGACTATCCTAGAGGAAACCAGATGCACTGAAGACAAGGGTCATCAACTGGAAATGTCAGCAGAGCAGGACAGCAAGAGAAAATCCAAAGTAGTTCAGCCTTCAAGAGAGCTAGCATTTTTTTTCACTCCCAGGTTATACGGTCACCCTTGTGTTTCCTGAACATCAACAAAATTTCTTTCAGTCTGTTGTTCCCTGAGAATACTTCATTCCAAGCCATATTTTACCTTCGATGCTTCAATTCAGTGTAATGGGGCTGGACTGATGAGCTGGTGTAGCAGCTTGCTGCCCAGAGCCCCAGAGACAACATCCAGATCAGCGACAATGACAACAACAACAAAACACATTTAGTTTCTCTTTTAAAAATCACACCACAGGCACGCGAGAGACTTCATGTCATTGATCTCTGTTGTTTTTCCCCTAGTCCACTCATCTGGAGTGGAGTGTGGCAGAGAGTGCTCAACTAACAAGGAGCTTCTCTTTTTACCTGGTGACTGCTCTGTGTGATTGTTTCTCTGCGAAGTGTGAAACTGTGAGCCGAGCTTTCCATTGCAAGTCATAAATGTCTGTCACAGGCAAACTTAGGACCGCATGTTTGCAGAGTGCTAAGATAATTGAGGAGGCATGATACCAGGTGGTGGAGAAGCAGGTGTCTGTGCCTTTTTTGCTGGGTTCTCACCTGCACTGTGTGATGCTGGGAACATTATATTACATCTCTGAATTCTAGATTGCTCAGTTGCTAGAAGAAAAAGAAAGAAAAGAAGGGAGGAAGAAAAAGCTAAAATGAGGGTTATAGTGCTGTTCAGGGTTGTGTGGATAAATGAAATTGCAAGAAAAGAAAAAAAGCAAAAGGGCAACCTCGATAGGTTACATAGTTCTTATTTTCTATAACTATGGCATTCATTTATTTACGCTGCACTCCTAGAATCTTAAGATACGTTCAAGGTTTATACATGTCAGATTTAATTATTTAAAAAAATCTATTTTTAAACAATTAAGAAACACCTATAAAAATGAACACTTTCTAAAATAGGTTATGTAACAATTTCCACACCTTGGAAAGCACCTGTGCATTAGTTTGTACTGTTAGGCTAACTAGTTTGGGGGCATATCTGACTAAAAAGAATGCTTTTCCTGCCAACACTGAATTATAAAGGCTGTATTGTATTAGAATCCTTAAAAAATAAGCCTTCACATAGCTGCAGAGCTAAATTTGCAACTTGAGCAAGCACCCAGTAGAGCACATATGCAGCTGAATTTATTAAAATGTCAGGCAAAGCTCATGGGCACCTCCACCCAATGCCCACCTTCCGCTCCTATGGCTACCCTATGTACCTCAGGCAATGTGCAGAAGTTCACGTCAAGTTGCTTGGAGATGTAAAAATATAATGACATTTATTTGTACTTGTATTCAACTTTAATAGCAAAAAAAAAGAGTTACTGAAATCTTCGATGTATTTTATGCAGTGAAATTTCATAAAATATTTCTGTTATCCCTGTGAAGCTATAATATCATCTTGAAACACTGTACTGTAAGCATATAAACAAGGCTCTCTGTTTCTTTCAAAGATGAAATTCAGGGAAATAGATTGAGACCTGACAATGAAAATGTATTTTTAGCGTAAAGTTACCATTTGATAGGTGAGGGAATGGAACACACCAATGAAGAAAATCTCATTAAAGTATATGCTAGTGACATTGCAGCAGGTATTTATATGAGCTCTCATTGAACAACTATTACTATTGTCTCATAAATATAGTTCAGAGAAGCACCTAAGCATGCATACATGGCAGTGATGGCAAATTGTCTTCTCCAGTACTCTTCCCTCCTTTTTCCTAAGAGAGAGAATCTGGCTCTTTGCTGGCCACAGACCGCCATATAAAGACTACATTTTTTGACCTTCTTTGTACTAGATGGGGTCATGTAAGCAGAAATTTTACATGGCAGATTCTAGGAGCACCTCTGCCATTTCTTGCCTTTTTTCTTCCATCCTACGGCCTGAAACATGAATGTGGCTGCTGGAGCTCTGACAGAAATTCTGCTCAACTGAGGAATGGTGCAGCAATATCTCTGCTGGGTTTGTGGAACCACCTTACTAGCCTTGGGCTACCTATTAATGAATTCTTTTGTACTGAAAAAAAGTAAGTTTCTGTCTTGTCTGAGGCACTATTAGTATGTTTTTTGGTCACAATCAGTTACACAAAATCCTAATTAATATAGATGTCAACTCACTTGAGGACAGAAATTATGGAACATTTTCAGAGTTCTGGTGACATCCAACCGAAAGCTATAGATCACTTCACTTGGCTTAATTGTTATTCTATATTCTGGGGGCTGAATATGAGGAGGACTGCTACTTTTAAAACAAGTAATATGCATAATATAATTAATACGACACAATAGGAAAAAAAATACTAAATTTCAAGATCAATTTTTAACACACTACCAAAGTGGCATCTAGTGGCCTCTGTGCTGATGGAATAGTTACAATAGCAGAAAAATCTGCAGGTGGGGTAGCTCCTGTAATGTAAAAACCAAAACGTTTTCAAGAAGTCCTTGTAAAATAGAGCTACATCTTGTGTGAGAATTGCATTCTCGGGGTACCTGAGTTGCTCAGTGGTTGAGCTCTGCCTTTGGCTCAGGTTGCGAGCTTGGATGGAGTCCCACATCGGGCTCCCCACAGGGAACCTACTTCTCCATCTGCCTGTGTCTCTGCCTTTCTGTGTCTCTCATGAATAAATAAAATCTTTTTTAAAAAACTGCATTCTCAAGTTAGTATTTCTGACAAAAAATCCCATGTAGTCAGTACTACCCTTAGAATTTTTATAAAGTTAGGATATATATTGTTTGGGGATACAGCTCTATTCAAATTTCTGGGCAGTCAAAATATTCCCTGTTTATGTTTATAATAAAATCCCTAATTGTAAGTGAACTAGTAGGGAGAAAACTCTGAACTTCTTCACTTTTCTTCAGGGTTTACTTCAGATTTGTGTATTAAATCTCTAAATCCCAGTACACAATAAGATATTTGTTTTGGTGAAGATTAAATAAAATAGAGGAAATTGCATTTCAACATATAGCTAGATTCAAAGTCAGCTTATGACGCACTAAGAACTCAGGAAATCAGCTTTCTGTACTGCTTATATACCCTCCAGGTTGGGTATGTTGGGGCAGGTACCAACATCTTTCAAAAGAGCATTGCTTATTTTCCATACACAATGTCAATTTTATTAAGGGTATGTTTTATTTGTCTTGTGTTTTTTGTTGTTTTCTTTTTCTTTTTCTTTTTCTTTTTCTTTTTCTTTTCTTTTCTTTTCTTTTCTTTTTTTTTTAAGGGAGTAGGTAGGGGCAGAGGGAGAAGGAGAGAGAGAGAATCTTAAGCAGGCTCCATGCCCAGCACAAAGCCCACTGCAGGGCTCAATCTTACAACTCTGAGATACGACCAGGAGTCAGGGTGCTTAACCTACTGAGCCACCCAAGTGCCCCAGGGTATGTTTTTTAATTATAAGCTTTTCAAAATTATTTGTAATTATGTACACAATGAATTCCAGAATTTTACTTTTTTTTATGTCCACGTTTATTTGCAAGATGTTGGTATGAATAATTCACCATATATGTGATTGATAGAGCATATTAGTTCATTGTTTTTTATTTTTATTTTTTTATTTTCTTTTTAATTGAAGAATAACATGTAGTAAATTAACTATTTTAAAAAATATATAATATGGTTTGCACTGGTTTTGTTTCTTGGTGCTATTTTCAACCTACTGAACGAACTCAATCTGTCGAGGCAGGAATGTAGTTGTATCCTGTGGATATATCTCAGGGATAAAATAAAACTCTAAGTTTGGACTGACATGAAAAATAAATATGATATGACTCATTTGTTGCTTTAAAGGTTTGACAGAAGTGAACAATAAAGAATTTTTTAATTTGAAATTAATTTTTATTTGTAACAAAACATTATGGGGAAACAATTTAAAAAGTCACATAGTGCTGGGCACCTGGGTGGCTCCATCAATTAAGCATCCACCTTTGTTTCAGGCCATGATTGCAGGGTCCTGGGCTTGAGCCTGGCTCTCAGCAGGGAGTCTGCTTCTCCCTCTCCCTCTGAGCCCCCCTTTCCTGGTTCGTGCTCTCTCTCTCAAATAAATAATTTTTTTAAAAAAATCTTTTAAAAAGCCACATAGTACTAAGAGTCATAAAAAAGCATCAGTCTCCTGTCCCCATCAGATATTCAATGACTCCCCACAGGCAAAAATTTTCAATTCTTTAGCTGTTCCTTCTGATATTTATCTCTATGAGTGCAGAGAACATTGGCTATTGCTATTTGTTGGTTCAGCAATTCCAGACATATCATTGGATTTTTTATTTTGAGAGATGAAGATTTGGGTTCGTTTAGTCCTTTCCTTGCCCATCATACTGTAAAACATTTTGGTAAAACCCCTACATATTTTTTCTTGACAAAATATAAATATTATTTACTTTGAGCAAAATAGCATTCTATGATTATATTTTATTCCATGAATGGCTATTTTTTTCCTGGAGATAATTGACTTAAGTTTACATTTACTTCTCTTTGAGTATTTAAACTTTATGCACCATTAAGGAACTCTGAAATTGTTTCCTAGGCAGTCCAGCCTCTTAGATCATTTATCAGTTGTATTTTTGTTCTGGAGAAATGCTCCTTGAAGCCTCTGCCATGCTACTAATCAGAATTCTTTGCTCCGTGGGTGTGACACATAGTTGATGTGGCTGTGCTGCTATTCAAGACTTCGCTTTGACTCTTCCTTTTATTGGATTCTCAGTTTCTTGACTCATGCTTTCCCCTCTTCTGATTTACTCCTGCATTTTGGTGAGACACATCTTCCAATTGCTTCCTGAGAAACGGTGCATGGGAAACAACTTCTGAAATTTTGCATATTTAAAAATATTTTTATTCTACTCTCATATGTGATGGATAGTCCTGTGGTTCTTTAATTCTAGGTTAAAAATAATTTTCTTTCAGCACTTTAAAGGGAAAATATTATTTTATTGTCTTCTAGTTGCCAGGGTTTGTGGTTAAGTCCAAGCCTATTCTTATCTTAGCCAGGATGAGTGCAGCCTATCTGTCACAAAAATTCAGCTGTTATAGAAGCATGCAACCTTGCACTGCAAAAGAAAAGTAGCTGTCTGGTCCCTGAACACCTTATTACACACTCAGGGTCAAAACTCACCTTCTTAGGATTATTTCATGGCACATGGCAGATGAGAAACTCATCTGAATAAAATTCAAAAAGATGTATAAGGCTAACTACCCAGAAGCGACCCAGAGTTTGGAAAGTGAATTAATTCCACATACCAGTCTTAGATCTACCCTCTTCGGCAAGATAGTTTCGATACAAACAAAGTTAGACAGTATGATCTTAGTTTAAGTTGCGTAGAACAGGTAATACTGACCTATCACTCACCTAAAATAAAAAGAAGATGGTAAACGTTTCCAGAAAAGAAAACAGCAACTACTAATGATTAGGAATTCAACATAGATGGCTAACTAATGTCTTCCAATGGGAAAATTTATAGACTTTATTGTACTGTATTTTATTTTTCATCCTACTTTTCAATTGTTAAAATAATACACACTAAATGCAGAAAAACCCAGGAAAGAAATTTATTCTTGTACCAGAGATGATAAATATTCATATTTAATACCTGTTACAGAGAATTGAATGTGTCGTTCCTCACTTTAAGAATGTATCAGGAGCATCTCCTCATGTCACTAAATGTCATCCCACATATTATATAACATGATTTTTGATGGTTGCTCAGTATTCCAGTATATAAACTTGCATTATGTTTATAAGCTTGTTCTTAGGACTTCCACTTTTGTTTTTGTTTTTGCCTTTGCTATCATAAGTATTGTGGTATCTGGAATGGCTCAAGTCTTATAAGTCTATAAATGAAAATGGAATTGCACTAACATTAGTTGTCAAAGTATGATGTGTCACAGCCCCTTTCTGCATGATTTAATCCCACTAGTTATTTCCAGAAGGCCCTGGAGAAGTCTTATATAAAGGGATAAGTCAATAAATGTCATTCCCTTTGTGTGCATCTTCAAGGGATTACCAACCACAGAAATTTAATGAGGGGTCTTGACTCTGTTGCTAATGCTGGTACCTTCTGGAGGGATGTGCTTCTCAGCTGGCCTACACTGCACCTCGGTAGGTCCTTTACAATACTGCAGACTCTACTATCACAATGATCTGCCAAAGAAGGGACAGAATGTGCTTTTTCCCACTTTGAGATGGAATTTGTTTTCTAGGTCCTAAGGCAGCAATGTTTATACCCAGAGTCTCAGTGGGCATTTCTTGAAAACAGTCCTTCAGCTTCTGACTTGAGGGCAGTGGTTTTTCAGCCTGGTTGTACATCAGAACTTAATACAGGACTTTTAGAAGATAGAGATGCTCAGCTCATACTTCAGATCTGATGATATACTTTCCCAAGTAGAACCATAGGATGTGCATTTCAAAGTTGATTAAAGTACATCTGTTTTGTTGTATGTAGTAGATCCTGTTGGTTCTCCTTATAAATCCTCTGTCCTGGAATTATAGCCCTCCCTGAACTTCTGCAAATGCTGTGGTTAACAGCTTATACTTGTGATCTTACCCAAGGAAGATTTACCTTCTTGCCCAGAGATGCCAAGGAAGCAATGCCAGTTCCATAGAAGTTTTATTAGAGAGTACATGGATCCCTGTCACAGGCTCTAATTCTGGGAAATTTGATCTAAGACAATGTGTAACAAGGCTACTCTTCTAGGGGCCTATGAGCAGTCCATGGAACTGGTGGAGGGACAGACATAATGCTATTTCAACCACTGGTCTGATTTTTCTCCTTCTCCAGAGTACTCCTATCAATGAGCATGCACACACACCCCTGCTTCTACACACATGTACACACATAGAAGTATTTCAATCTCTTTTTAACAGAAAAACAAGTCTCATGCATATTAATTCATCTACTACTTCTTGCTGCTACATGTATTGACCTATATTGTTGGACATATTATTTTTTATTTCCTAAGTATCAATAACTATAAATGAAATTGCTGGTCTGATAATAAGACTTTTGATTCACATTGCCGATGGTTTCTCTGAGAGTTAATTCTGATTTACTCTGTAAAAACTAGTGTACAAGGTTCCTAGGACTACCAGTTTTCTACTCTAGTTTCTCTGGGAAGAGGAGGAGTCAGACAGAATATGGTGATGACAGTCTATGGTTGTAAAAATGGAAGTAAATATAGGTAGGAATCACCCTAGAGGCATGGGGGTGGGGAGAAGATTTGATAAATCTTTAGGACAAGGATGATAGCATGTAAAATGACAGATTCTTAGTTTGAGATGGAGGGACTTGGATGTTATCCATGCTAAGATGAAGAATGTATGTTCTTTGAGGGATATTGCTTAGATTTTTTTTTCAGTCACCATATTCTAACTGTACAAGGAGGAAAAGGACTGATGTAATTGAGTTCAGTCCAAGACCATGAGCTCAGTCATGCTACTATGAAATGCACTGGTAAAAGGAAGAGAAGAAATAGCCTTGCATGGAGCAAACACTCTTTTCTCCTTCTTCCTTCGAATATTTTTCCTGTAATTTTCTTTGGCATTGAATTGTAAGGGCAGATATAATTCAGTGTATTTGTGATTTTGTGAGATTTGGGCATAGATACAATGAGTAACTTTATATATAAATCCTTTTGCTCTAGAGGGCTTCAAGTCCGCCCATTATAACCTTCTACTTACTACATTGGTAAATGAATAAAGCAATTCCAAACACCTATTTTGCTAATAGAAGCCACCTTCAAGGGAGATCAAGAGGTAATGTGGGTTCTCTGATATTAAGGAGTCTCTATTCTGTAAGATTCTCATTATCTGAGGATTTTTTAAAAAGATTTTATTTATTCATGAGAGACACAGAAAGAGAGAGGCAGAGACATAGGCAGAGGGAGAAGCAGGCTTTATGCAAGGAGCCCGATGTGGGACTCGATCCCAGGACTCCAGGATCACGCCCTGAGCCTAAGGCAGACGCTCAAACACTGAGCCACACAGGCATCCCTATCTGAGGATTTATATACCTAGGTTTTTGAGAAGAAATGAAAAACTGGAAAAAAAACTTAAAGAACGTAATAGGAATTCTATCCATCTTTGCCTTAATTCTCATGAGAGCAGAAATCTAGGAAAACCTACTCATGAATTACTATTCTTTTGGATCTAGGCCTTGAAGGCACATGGAATAGTTTATTAAAATTTAGCCTGGAAATAGGTTAATATAAAAAGATTCATTATTTGTATACTCTCCCTCTGCAAACACTTTTTCCAAAACATCTTTTTAAAAGGTTTAATATAGTGCTCGCTTCGGCAGCACATATACTAAAAGGTTTAATATGGCCTAAGAATCACAGAAAGCCAGATGCATGCAGGCAGATAACACTTTCTGCTCAGAAGTGGTCACAATCAGGGCATTGTGTAGAGCAGGAACCTCAGATATGGCTGCACAAACACCCTCACAGAGGTGCTGAATCATCTTGGAAAGCCAGAGAGGAGCTCTGTGCCAGCAACTCCCCTAAGCTGCCTTCAAAACTGGCCTTATTAAATTTCTGCTGGGTAATTTGCTCTGGGGATCTCCTGAGTTACTTGAATGGATAAAAATAAGCTGTCAACCTGTGAGCTAACTCTAGTTAGTAGAACAGGGTTCCAGTGGATTCTGCTTCTGCTTTCAGCCAAGTTCACTCGGGGTTAATGTGATGCTAAGGCTCCTACTTGAACATCCTAATGTGATGTTCAGGCTCCTAAGGCTCCCGCCTGAACCACAAACTCCTTCTCACTTGCCCTGTCTAGTTCCTCCTGTCCCTTTTTTAGGTAAAAAGGTTATGTTAATATAAATAAGAAAAAAGACTAATATATTATGTTTCCATCTTTTCCCGCGGAGACCTGACAGGGCATAGTTCTTCAGAAACTGTAGGGCTTGCGACTGGTTTTCCTCCTTTGATTTGATCCCAACATCCCACTATATTTGAGCCTTAGTCACTGAGGTTCTAGCTATCGTCCCAGGATGTTCTTCTTATCCTGTGCAGGTCAGTGGCTGTAATGCACACTTGCTGGATCCAGGTACTGTCTGGATTTATACATGGAAACTGCAAATTAGACTAAACTAGAAGAAGAATGATAAAAAGAAATAATAATTAATGATAAGAAATGGCCCTAACTAGATGTAAAATAACAATAAAACATGTCAGCCCTTGAGCTGACATTCTCACTGAGGTCAGATAACAGCCAGTAGATTATACAGTAGGTTATGGTAGACATAACTGTCTCTGTCCGCTACAGAGAGACTTCCCTACAGGGCTCCCTGTAGGGACACCTAGAAGGGAGTCCAGGTGAGGACACCTGGAACCTCTAAGTGGTGAGGACACCTGGAAGGGAAACCAAATGGAGAGTCACAGGTCACTCTTGTCTTTGAGAATACATGCAAGGTCTCACAGGAGCTGTGCTAGAGCCACACTAAGCCCTGAGATCCCATGCCTGAGAGCAATACTGTGGGCCTAAAGCAAGGCCAGTGTCTCTCCCATCCTTCCCTGCCTGCTGAGGGGGATAAGAAAACACATCTAAAATAGTTGTTGGGTGCAGAAGACTGGGGAAGGGACCAGGCTGACAATTATGCAGTTACTGGAAGGGGGGCTTCAATGAGGAGAAAAGAAAGCAGGAAAATTATTGTCCTGCCACTAAACAACAGTTCTTGAGTTCAAGGAAGAAAGGGTAAAAGGAAAGGAAGAGAGGAGAGGCAAAACAGTAAAGAGCAAAGAATAAATAGAATGGCACAAGTGAGCAATATGAAAGATGGTTATGGAGAGTCTTTTCATAGTAGAAGGAGAGTAAGGAGAAAGCCACTTAACCTTGCCACCTACCTTTTTGGATTTGGAATTGGAGAAGTGGTGGCATAAAATTCAATCCAATTAACAGGATAAAAGGGGATTTACTATATGCCAGATGCCATGTTTCATGCTCTAAGGAATGAGAAAAGGAAAGAACAGTGCCTGCCTGTGGGGGCAATGGCAATATGGCAAGAGAGAGACCTATTCAGAAGGAATAATAATTCCCAACCCACTGAAGTAATACCCATGATAAAGATACAAGAGGGCAGCAGCATGGGGACAGAGGAGAGCAGAGAAATGAATGCTCCCTTAGGAGCCTCATAGAGCAGCTGTGAGTATGACCAACCAGGACACAGAGCAGATACAGAAGAAGGGAACGACCCTCAGATTAAGGAGAGAGTCTGAGTAGAATGAGGCATGGAGCTGGGGAAGGTGGCCTGTTTTTGGAGTAAGGTGAATTCTCATTCAGTGGTAAGGCTGCCAGGGAGGGCGAGGCCAAGGTTGCAAGGTCAGGCTGAGAGGGCTGGATCTGATAATGCACAGGATGGGAACATTAAAAAAGAGATTGACGAAATCACAATTGTGAATGTGAATCTCGAAGTATTATGCATGATGTATCAAAGAAAGCAGAGACTGGAGAGAGGGAGCATTGCATGGCAATCTCCCAGGTGTTGTTTGGATTTATGCATATCTTACAAGCATAGGCACTGCCTTTGTACTGACAAGGATGTTTTTATAGTGAATAGTCTTAGAAGAGAGGTAATGTCTCTCTTTAGAGCAAAACCATGCAGACCCACTGTCACAGAAGATTCAGTTTCTCTAAGATCAGACTTTTCTTTCCTCTAATGCAACCCACTGCCTATGCAGGAATCCGTGGGTGTCTATCTCAGTGCCCTGGTAGAACGTGGAAATAAGGGGAACTGGCAGAGATATGTTGCTTATGTTTTCTGTGCTGTGAGAAATAAATCACTCTGTTTCTGACTCAATAGTCTACGGTGTCTGCCATAATCTATGAAACCATGGCAGGCTAACTCATCACCTGCATGTAGTGTAAAACTCTCAAATTGTTCACAATTTTCAATGGAGGAAGTACTGTGAAGAAGCTTTTTCAGTAATCTAAATGGAGAGTGCTTGTTTTAGGGCAAAAATAGAATTTTATTTATTTTTGTGCCAGGAACCTGACATTTACATATGACTGATTATTTTATTTTATTTTATTTTATTTTATTTTATTTTATTTTTTAAAGATTTTATTTATTCATGAGAGACACAAAGAGAGAGAGAGAGGCAGAGACACAGGCAGAGGGAGAATCAGGCTCCATGCAGGGAGCCCAACGTGGGACTCGTCCCGGGACTCCAGGATAACACCCTGGGCTGAAGGTGGCACTAAACTGCTGAGCCACCCCGGCTGCCCCTGACTGATTTTATAATGTCTAGAAAATACTGTTTCCTTACTACAAACAGCCTGACCCAACCCCGTTCACTGTGGTCAGTTCGTCCCATACTTTTTTTTCCTGAGTCTCACCTGCTAGAGTCTCAGAAGGGAAGTATAGCTCCAGGACAGGATGGGTGCCAGGGGTTCCTATCCTGCAGAGAGTATTTTTACACTTGGTGTTTGTTTTCAGTGTGCCTAAATGATGCCTAAATAGCTGTCCTAAAATGTCTTCCCTATTGTAAATATTCTGGATTCAGCCAGTAGTCTATCCTATCCTAATTAATCAGTAAATATTTACAGCCTGAAAGTGAAATAAAGTAATTAAAATTTTAAAATAGAATAAGTTAGGAAATTCTTGTCTTTAATCATCTACCTCAATTCCAAAGATAGAGTTGTGTTTGAAGTTCTTTAATTTATTGTCTTTATGCAATGTGACAGATTCTAGCTAGATATTTCTAAGTGGCTCTGCCACTCACTGTGTAATCCTGAACCTCCGTGTTCTCACTATGAAGTGGGACTTGATTATTTTTAAGGTCTTTTCCAGGACTGGATTCCAAGAAGCCCAGTTCATGGAACTGAATAACGTTATTTCCAACTTCTTTTCCTCTTGAAAAACATAGCCAGAAAAGTTATTTTATTTGGAAAGAAGGAAAGATGAGTGAGTTGAATATGTATGTTAAACAAGTTTCTTAGTTAATTTTGCTATTAACAGCTTTCTGGTCCCTTTCTTCACTTTGAAGGAAAGCCTGAATGAGAGGGTAGCAATTCTTTAACTTTTGAGTAGCTTCATAGTATCTTCCATCTTTTTTCAAAGATGACAAACAATGGGTTTCGCTAAGATTCTTTCACATGGGCATAAAAATGGTGATAATCTCACCAAAATATAGAAACATAGTTTGAGTAATGAGACTTTAGTTGTCATCTTTATTACTGCAACTAGTGATTAGCTTTTATTGTCAGCAAGAAGTGTGAAAAATCAGATAGGAAGATTCCTCATTGTTGGAAGGAATGCCCTACTAATCATGATTGCACACACAAAAAAAGGCACCTCATCGTGGTGTTTCTTCTGCCAAGTGTAAAGATGGGCATATGGCCATGAGCTTAGTTAGTTGGATCACTGTGTGATAGAGGCCAAGATCATGGGTTTAAGTCCAAAATGGGCCAGTCATCTCTTTTCTCTTCTGCCTAACTAGACATCACACCCTATTGATGGCATGTCAGTTATTACTTCATACATGATAGTAAAAAAGTAATCAAGTCCATTCTGCTGCTGTGAGTTCATAATGTCTTTATATGCTACTACAATTTACTTCAATAATTGCTAATTGCTGCAATGTGCTTGTAGGAAAGTTTGGCCTGATATCTATTCTGGAGAAGCTTATCATCTTGAATGGAAAAAGAAACTCATATTTTCTTTAAAAAGTGTTTTCAAACTATTCATATGTATGTTCATGATCAATGGCTTGATAATTTTTATCAACTATTTTGATAGCCAACTATTTTGAGCCAACTATTGTTTACCTAGAGAAAATCATCTTCACTTCCCACTAAGCTGGGATATCAGCCTAAAAGTAGAATCTGTGTATGATTATGTTCCTGGAAATATGCTGTCATGAATACCCACTTACATAACATTTGGATATTAGGACAGTCTTCTCCCTCTGCTTTTTTTTAAAGATTTCATTTATTTACTCATGAGAGGCATGGTCAACTAATATTCCACAAATAGGAAAGACTATCCACTGGCAAAAAGACAGTCTCTTCAATAAATGGTGCTGGGAAAATTGGACATCCACATGCAGAAGAATGAAACTAGACCACTCTCTTGCACCAAACACAAAGTTCAACCCCAATTTCATGAAAGATCTTAATGGGAGACAAGATTCCATCCAAATCCAAGAGGAGAATACAAGCAAAACCCTTTTTGATCCTAGCCACAGTACCTTCTTGCAAGATACATCCATGAAGGCAAGAGAAACAAAAGCAAAAATGAACTATTGGGACTTCATCAAGATAAGAAGCATTTGCACAGCAAAAGATACAGTCAACAAAATTCAAAGACGAACTTCAGAATGGAAGACTATATATTTACAAATGATGTATCAGGTAAAGGGCTAGTTTCCAAGATCTATAAAGAACATATTAAACTCAATAGCAAAGAAACAAACGATCCGATCATGAACTAGGCAAAAGACATGAACAGAAATCTCACAGAGGAAGATATAGATAGACATGGCCAACAAGCACATGAGAAAATTCTGGCATCCCTGGCCACCAGGGAGATACAAATCAAAACCAAAAGGGATACCACCTCACACCAGTGAGAATGGGGAAAATTAACAAAGCAGGAAACCACAAACATTGGAGATGATTCAGAGAAAGTGGAACCCTGTTGCATTTTTGGTGGGAATGTGAACTGGTGCAGCCACTCTGGAAAACTATGTGGAGGTTCCGCAGAGTTAAAAATACAGTGGCCCAACGACCCAGCAATTGCACTGCTGGGGATTTACCCCAAAGATACAAATGCGATGAAATGCCGGGACGCCTGCACCCCGATGTTTATAGCAGCAACGTCCACAATAGACAAACTGTGGAGGGAGCTTCAGTGTCCATTGAAAGATGAATGGATAAAGAAGATGTGGTTTATGTATACAATGGAATATTACTCAGCCGTTAGAAACGACAAATACGGGATCTCTAGGTGGCGCAGCGGTTTGGCGCCTGCCTTTGGCCCAGGGCGCGATCCTGGAGACCCGGAATCGAATCCCACATTGGGCTCCCGGTGCATGGAGCCTGCTTCTCCCTCTGCCTGTGTCTCTGCCTCTCTCTGTGACTATCATAAGTAAATTTAAAAAATTTAAAAAAAAAAAAAGAAACGACAAATACCCACCATTTCCTTCGACGTGGATGAAATGGAGGGTATTATACTGAGTGAAATAAGTCAATCAGAGAAGGACAAACAGTAATGGTCTCCTTCATTTGGGCAATATAAAAAATTGTGACAGGAATAAAGGGGAAAGGAGAAAACATGAGTGGGAAATACCAGAAAGGGAGACAGAACATGAGAGACTCCTAATTCTGGGAAAAGAACCAGGGGTGGTAGAAAGGGAGGTGGGCGAGGGGGGGGGGACAGTGAGACGGGCAGCAGGGGAGCACATGAAGGGATGAGCAATGGATGTTATTCTATATGTTAGCAAATTGAACACCAATATAAAATAAATTTAAAATTTTTTTAATTTATTTATTTATCATAGACGCAGAGAGAGAGGCAGAGACACAGGCAGAGGGAGAAGCAGGCTCCATGCTGGGAGCCCGATGTGGGACTCGATCCCAGGACACCAGGATCGCACCCTGGGCCAAAGGCAGGTGCCAAACCGCTGAGCCACCCAGGGATCCCCTAAAAAAATTTTTTTTAAAAAAGAAGATGCACTTGTTGTGCCAGCTGGGTGGCAATTCCTTGCAGGCTAGGACAAGCTTCTCCAGAGGGCTATATAGGTTTCAAATCTGCTTTTAATATATGATGCTGTTACTCCCATAGCACACATTCACAGGTGCAGAAATCAAGGCCTGGAACTGGAAGTGGTACCGCTCACTATAACCCTTCATGATCTACTTGCAAAATGTTTAATTTCTGTTCCCATGGTTTTAATTTCTGCTGGCCTAGAGGTCTCAGTTACAAAGAGAGACACAAAAACAATCCCACTGATCTGGAAATTGAAACTGCTGCCTGGCCACTTTGAGCTCTTCATGCCTCTGGATCAATAGGCAAGGAAGGAAGTTACTATGCTGGCTGGGTGATTAATCCCAAATTCCAGGGAGAAATTGGATGAGCTCCACAATGGAGGTTAAGAAGAGCATGTGTTAAAATCAGAGGATCACTTAAGACATCTTTTAGTATTACCTTCATGTTTTCATTTTCATTTCCTTCCATGTATTTTTAAGTTTCTACTTTAATTTCCTGGTTAACCCATGCATAATTAGCAGGAGGATATTCTTTAACCCCCATGTATTTGTGGTATTTCCAATTTTTTTCTTGTGGTTGACCTTAAGATTCATATCATTGTGGTTGGAAAATATGCATGGTATAATCTTAATCTTTCTGTACTTGTTAAGGGCTGATTTGTGATGGGGTATGTGGTCGATTTTGGAGAATGTTCGATATGAACTCAGAAATACGGTGCATTCTGCTGTTTTAGGAAGAAATGTTCTGAATATATTTGTTAAGTTAAAAAAGCAAAAAGAAAAGAACAGAAATGATAAATACCCCCCATTTGCTTCAATGTGGATGGAACTGGAGGGTATTATGCTGAGGGAAACAAGTCAATCAGAGAACGGCAACCATTATATGGTCTCATTCATTTGGAGCATATAAAAAATAGTGAAAAGGAATAAAGGAAAAAGGAGAGAAAATGAGTGAAAAGATAAGTTGAGGATGACAGAATCTGAGAGATTCCTAACTCTGGGAAAGGAACAATGGGTAGTGGGAAGGGAGGTGCTTGGGGTGTTGGGGTGACTGGATGACAGGCGCTGAGGGGGGCACTTGACGGGATGAGCTCTGGGTGATATGCTATATGTTTGCTATGTGTAGGGATTTACACATCAAAACCACAATGACATATCTCTTCACCCAAGTGAGAATGGTGAAAATTAACAAGACAGGAAACAAATGTTGCAGAGGATGTGGAGAAAGGGGAACCCTCTTGCACTGTCGGAAGGAATGTGAACTGGTGCAGCCACTCTGGAAAACTGTGTGGAGATTTGTCAAAGAATGTTAAAAATGGAACTGCCCCATGACCCAGCAATTGCACTGCTGAGGATTTTTATTTTATTTTTTTATTATATTTTTATTTTATTTTTTTTAGGATTTTTAAATTTATTTTCTATTGGTGTTCAATTAGCCAACATATAGAATAACACCCAGTGCTCATCCCAACTAGTGCCCCCTTCAGTGCCCATCACCCAGTCACCAACACCCCCCACCCACCTCCCAATCCCCCACCCCTACTTCGTTTCCCAGAGTTAGGAGTCTCTCATGTTCTGTCTCCCTTTCTGATATTTCCTACTCATTTTTTCTCCTTTCCCCTTTATTCCCTTTCACTATTTTTTCTATTCCCCAAATGAAGGAGACCATATAATGTCTGCCTTCACCGATTGCCTTATTCACTCCTCATAACACCGTCCAGTTCCATCCACGTCGAAGGAAATGGTGGGCATTTGTTGTTTCTAATGGCTGAGTAGTATTCTATTGTATACATAAACCACATCTTCTTTATCTATTCATCTTTCGATGGACACCAAGGCTCCTTCCACAGCTTAGCTATTGTGGACATTGCTGCTATAAACATCGGGGGGCAAGTGTCCCAGCGTTTCATTGCATCTGTATCTTTGGGGTAAATCCCCAGCAGTGCATTGCTGGGTCATAGGGCAGGTCTATTTTTAATTCTTTGAGGAACCTCCACACAGTTTTCCAGAGTGACTGCACCAGTTCACACTCCCACCAACAGTGTAAGAGGGTTCCCCTTTCTCTGCATCCTCTCCAACATTTGTGGTTTCCTGCCTTGTTAATTTTCCCTATTCTCACACGTGTGAGGTGGTATCTCATTGTGATTTTGATTTGTATTTCCCTCATGGGCAGGGATGCAGAGCATATTCTCATGCACTTGTTGATGTGCTTGTTGGCCATGACTATGTCTTCCTCTGTGAGATTTCTGCTCATGTCTTTTGCCCATTTCCTGTTTGGATCGTTTCTTTCTTTGCTGTTGAGTTTAATAAGTTCTTTAGAGATCTGTGATACTAGCCCTTTATCTGATACGTCATTTGCAAATGTCTTCTCCCATTCTGTAGGTTGTCTTTTAGTTTTGTTGACTGTATCGTTTGCTGTGCAAAAGCTTCCTATCTTGATGAAGTCCCAATAGACCATTTTTGTTTTTCCATCACTTGCCTTCATGGATGTATCTTGCAAGAAGTTACTGTGGTCAAGTTCAAAAAGGGTGTTGCCTGTGTTCTCCTCTGGGATATTGATGGACCCTTGTCTCACATTGAGATCTGTCATCCATTTTGAGTTTCTCTTTGTGTATGGTGCAAGAGAGTGGTCTAGTTTCATTCTTCTGCATGTGGATGCCCAATTTCCCCAGCACCATTTATTGAAGAGACTGTTTTTTTCCAGTGGATAGTTTTTCCTCCTTTTTCGAATATTATTAGTTGACCGTAAAGTTGAGAGTCCACTTCTGGATTCTCTATTATGTTCCATTGATCTAAGTGTCTGTTTTTGGGCCGGTACCACACTGTCTTGATGACCACAGCTTTGTAGTACAACCTGAAATCTGACATTGTGATGCCCCCAGCTATGGATTTCTTTTTAATATTCCCCTGGCTATTCGGGGTCTTTGCTGATTCCACACAAATCTTAAAATAATTAGTTCCAACTCTCTGAAGGAAGTCCATGGTATTTTGATAGGGATCCAGTGTCTGGGTGACTCACATGCCTGGAGGCACGAGGGTTAAGAGGGTTCCCAGTCTGAGGGATCCTGGTAGATGCTCTGTTCTGGGGACTGAATTTCTCCGTGTCCTGCTGTGTTCGAGGGTTTGTGGTGTATGGGCTCCTGGTCAGCCAGGAACCTGGAGCATCCATTTGTCCACTAGTGAGCTGGGGCAGGCAGCTCGTGGTCTGAGGGCCCGTGTTCCAATGACCCCCACCGTGTCCAGTGATGTGGTGACTCCTTGCCCCAGGACTTACTTGTTCCATACAATCCCTTCTCTGCTGGGTGCCTGGAGGCACTGCAAGCACTGTACACATGGGGGTGGGGTGGAGGTTTATGGCATTCATGTGCCATGTACTGAGCTGGGTTAAAGAGCCCCAGAGAAGCAGTGAATGCGCTGGGTTCCCTCATGACGGGGACTCACAGCTTTCCTGTGTTGAGTGCCAGGTTGACCCCAGCGGTGTCGGAGAGGCATTCCCTCTGCCTGAGTACCCATGGTACAGATTCCCGGTGTCCCCCTCCCTCAGTCCACATGGGAATATGTCCTGAGCAGCCAGGGCAACCTCTCAGTTAGAAATGGGAGCAGGAGTCACCTGCTGTGGGTTCATGGACTCTCAGGACCACAGAGGGGGATGAATGGATGTGCAAACATGCAGGTGGAGCCCAAAGTCTTGGCAAGAGGACTGGGGCAGGAGGGTGGTCCAGGGGCTTGCCATGGGCATGGGCAGAAAACAGGACAGACAACCTGAGGGAGGGCAGGGAGATTGGTGGCTGAAGTGCCATCTCTGTCATCACGGGCACCTGCGTGGTTGTCATGCTTTTATATCAACCCAGGTGCATCAGAGTGCCCTTCTGTGATGTCACTGCCGTGCCCCGACCAATCATGCATGCTCTCGGAGGGGCCTGGTTCAGGTGGCCAATCACCATGCAGCTCAGGTGGCCAATGTCAGATGGCTTTCTCATTGAACTTCCTGATACCGTTGCCTAGAAACAATTTTAAACAGAAAACAGTGTAGGAGGGGGCAAGATGGCAGAAGAGTAGGGTCCCCAAGTCACCTGTCCCCACCAAATTACCTAAATAACTTTCATATCCTCCTGAAAACCTAAGAATTCAGCTTGAGATTTAAAGAGAGAACAGCTGGAATGCTACAGTGAGACGAGTTCACACTTCTATCATGGTAGGAAGACGGGGCGGGGGAAGAAATAAAGAAACAAAAGGCATCCAAGTGGGAGGGGTCCCACGGGGACGTGGGCTAAAGCCACGGTGAGTGTCCTCAGGACAGGAAAGCCCCATCCTGGAGAATCAGGGGTTTCACCAATCTTTCCGGAAGTTGGAACAGGATCCCAGGAGGGGCGGGGATGCCCTCAGCCTCCCTGGGACACTAACAGAGCACCAGCGCCCCAGGGAGGGCGGGCCCCACACCCGGCGGAGCTCCCTAAAGGGCTGCAGCGTGCACCCACGGGGACCCGGAGAAGCTTGGAGGCGGCTCAGGCAGCGGCTTCGCTGGGAGGGAGCTTCGCAGCCCCGGGCACAGCTCGGAAGTGGCTCAGACAGAGGCTCCGTACAGGTGGCTGCACTGCCCTATGAAATGCTGAGAAGGGTCTCAGACAGAGGCCCCCTATGGAGGGGTTGTGCGGCCTGGAGCAGGATTCCTACAGCTCAGGCATGGGAGCACAGTGTGCCAGGGATACAGCCCAAGATGCAGCACACCCCCCAGACAGTCATAAGCCAGGAAAGCACAGGACAGCAAGGACACTCTTGCAGCCGGGTAGCCCGGAGCTGTGCAGATCAGCGGCCCCTGCACCCAGAGCATCCAGGCTTCTGCAGACTGAGAGCTCCATAGCTACTATGGGAGCTTACTCCAGGGCTCCAGAGCTGGCCGCCTCTACTGTTGTTGTTCCTCCTGGGGCCTCAGAGGGTAAACAACCCCCACTGAGCCTCACAGTGGCCTCAACGGATAAAGAGGTTAAACATCTTTCACTGAGCCCTGCACCAGGGAGTAGGCTGAGCTGCTCCCCCTAGTGCTAAAATCCGAAAATCAGCGCAGGAGGCCTCTCCCACAGAAGACCAGATAGAGGGACAGGGGAAAAACAATTGTCCAAGAAGCACTGGAAAGTTCCAGGGGAAGCCGAGGGATTTATAGTATAGAAAATGAGAGGATACTCCCCGCCTTTTTTTGGTTTTTTAATTTCGGTTCGCTTCCCCCCTCTATTTTTTCTTTATTCTCTTTTTCCTTCTTTTCTTTTCTCTTTTTTTTTATTTGGGCCATTTATTAATAACAAATTTATTTTTTAATTGGTGTTCAATTTGCCAACATACAGTATAACACCCAGTGCTCATCCCGTCAAGTGCCCCACTCAGTGCCCATCACCCAGTCACCAACACCCCCCACCCTCATCCCCTTCCACCACCCCTAGTTCGTTTCCCAAAGTTAGGAGTCTTCATATTCTGTCTCCCTTTCTGATATTTCCTACCCATTCCTTTTCCCTTCCCTTCTATTCCCTTTCACTATTATTTATATTCCCCAAATGAATGAGATCATATAATGTTTGTCCTTCTCCGACTGACTTATTTCACTCAGCATAATAACCTCCAGTTCCATCCATGTCGAAGCAAATGGTGGGTATTTGTCATTTCTAATGGCTGAGTAATATTCCATTGTATACATAAACCACATCTTCTTTATCTATTCATCTTTTGATGGACACCGAGGCTCCTTCCACAGCTTAGCTATTGTGGACATGGCTGCTATAAACATCAGGGTGCCCGTGTCCCGGCGTTTCGTTGCATCTGCATCTTTGGGGTAAATCCCCAGCAGGGCATTTGCTGGGTCATAGGGCAGGTCTATTTTTAACTCTTTGAGGTACCTCCACACAGTTTTCCAGAGTGGCTGCACCAGTTCACATTCCCACCAACAGTGTAAGAGGGTTCCCCTTTCTTCACATCCTCACCAACATTTGTGGTTTCCTGCCTTTTAATTTTCCCCATTCTCACTTGTGTGAGGTGGTATCTCATTGTGATTTTGATTTGTATTTCCCTCATGGCCAGTGATGCGGAGCATTTTCTCATGTACGTGTTGGCCATGACTATGTCTTCCTCTGTGAGATTTCTATTCATATCTTCTGCCCATTTCATGATTGGATTGTTTGTTTCTTTACGCTTTAGTTTAATAAGTTCTTGATAGATATTGGAATCTAGCCCTTTATCTGATACGTCATTTGCAAATATCTTCTCCCATTCTGTAGGTTGTCTTTTAGTTTTGTTGACTGTATCCTTTGCTGTGCAAAAGCTTCTTATCTTGATGAAGTCCCAATAGTTCATTTTTGCTTTTGTTTCTTTTGCCTTCGTGGATGTATCTTGCAAGAAGTGACTGTGGCCAAGTTCAAAAAGGTTGTTGCCTGTGTTCTCCTCTAGGATTTTGATGGAATCTTGTCTCAAATTTAGATCTTTCATCCATTTTGAGTTTATCTTTGTGTATGGTGAAAGAGAGTGGTCAAGTTTCATTACTCTGCATGTGGATGTCTTATTTTACCAGCACTTCCTCCTTTATCAAATTGAAGAGACTTCCTCCTTTATCGAATATTAGTTGACCGTAAAGTTGAGGGTCCACTTCTGGATTCTATATTCTGTTCCATTGATCTATGTGTGATTTTTTTGTCCCCCCCTTTTTTTCTTTTATTCTCTTCTCTTTTTTCCTTCTTTTTTAAATTCTTTTTTCTTCTTTGTTTTTGTTTTCTTCTTTCTCTTCTTTATTTTTCTCCTTTTCCCAATACAACTTGTTTTTGGCCATATTGCACTGAGTAAAATGACTGGAAGGAAAAACTCACCTAAAAAAAATCAGAAACAGCTCTCTCTCCCACAGATTTACAAAATTTGAATTACAATTCAATGTCAGAAAGCCAATTTAGAAGCACAATTATAAAGCTAGTCGTGGCTCTCAAAAAAAGCATTAAGGATTCAAGAGACTTCATGACTGCAGAATTTAGATCTAATCAGGCCGAAATTAAAAATCAATTAAATGAGATGCAGTCCAAACTAGAGTTCGTTACGATTAACGAGGTAGAAGAACGAGTGAGTAACATAGAGCAAAGTTGATGGCAAGGAGGGTAACTCGGGAAAAAAGAGAAAATGACTAAAATGTTATGAGGATAGGGTAAGGGAAAAAATAGCCTCAGAAAGAAAAATCTACGTTTATCTGGTGTTAACGAGGGTACCAAAAGGAACAGAGGTCCAGAATAGGTATTTGAACAAAACATAGCTAAAAACTTCCCTAAATTGGGGAAGGAAACTGGCATTCAGATGCAGGAAAAAGATAGATCCCACCCCAATGTCTATAAAAACCGCTCCACACCTGGATATTTAATAGTGAACCTTGCAAATTTGAAAGATAAAGAGAATTTCCTGAAGGCAGCAAGAGACAAGTACTCTCTAACTTTTATGGGGAGAAGTATTAGCATAACAGCAGACCCCTCCAGAGAGACCTGGCAGGCCAGAAAGGGCTGGCAGGATATATTCAGGGTCCTACATGAGAAGAACATGCAGCCAAGAATACTGTATCCAGCAAGGCTCTCATTCAGAACAGAAGGAGAGGTAAAGAGCTTCAAAGATAGGCAGAAACCAGAAGAATATGTGACCACGAAGCCAGCTGTGCAAGAAATACTAAATGGGATTCTGTAATAGAGGAAGTCCAAAGGAACAATCCACAAAAACAGGGACTGAATAGGGATCATGATGACACGAAATACAGATCTTTCAATAGTAACTCTGGACATGAATGGGCGTCATGACCCCATTAAAAGCTGGGTAAAAAAGCAAAACCCATCTATTTGCTGTCTACAAGAGACTCATTTTAGACATAAGGACACCTACAGCCTGAAAATAAAAGGTTGGAAAACAATGTACCATTCCAAAGGTCATCCAAGAAAGCAGGGGTAGCCCTCCTTAGGTCAGATAAACTAACTTTTATCCCAAAGACTGTAGTAAGTGAAGAGGGACACTATATCATACTTAAAGAATCTATCCAACAATTGAAAGATGAATGGATAAAGAAGCTGTGGGCTATATATACAATGGAATATTACTCAGGCTTTAGAAAACATAAATTCCAACCTTTGGTTTTGTTTTTCTTTTTTTAAGATTTTATTTTTTTTTTTTACTCATGAGAGATACACAGCGAGAGAGAGAGGCAGATACACAGGCAGAGGGAGAAGCATGTTCCATGCAGGGACCCCATCATGGGACTCGATCCCGTGTCTCCAAGATCATGCCGTGGGCTGTAGGCGGCGCTAAACCGCTGGGCCACAGGGGCTGCCCCCCCCCCTTTGGTTTCGACGTGGGTGGAACTGGAGGGTATTATGCTGAGTAAAATATGTCAATCGGAGAAGATCAAATATTATATAATGTCATTCAATTGGGGAATTTAAAAAATAGTGAAAGGGAATAAACGGAAATGGAGAAAAAAATGAGTGGGAAATATCAGAAAGGGAGACAGAACATGAAAAGACTCCTAACTCTGGGAAACGAACTAGGGGTGGTGGAAGGGGAGGGGGGCAGTGGTGGTGGTGACTGGCTGACGCGACTGACGTGGTCACTTGATGGGATGAGCACTGGGTGTTACTGTATATGTGGGCAAATTGAACACAAATAAAAAATCAATTAAAAAAACACTATTGTGCTGTTTTAGGGTGAAATGTTCTGAATATATTTGTTAAGTTAAAAAAAAAGAAAAGAAACGACAAATTAGCAGCATTTCCTTCGACATGGATGTAACTGGAGGGTATTATGCTGAGTGAAATAAGTCAATCAGAGAAGGACAAACAATATATGGTCTCCTTCATTTGGGGAATATAAAACATAGTGAAAGGGAATAAAGGAGAAATGAGAAAAAAATCAGTCAGGAAAATCAGCAAGGGAAACAGAATATGAGAGACTCCAAACACTGAGAAACGAACTAGGGGTGGTAGAAAGGGAGGTGGGTGTGGGGTGGGGGTCACTGGTTGACGGGCACTGAGAAGGGCACTTGACGGGATGAGCACTGGGTGTTATTCCATGTGTTGGCAAATTGAACACCAATAAAAAATAAATTTAAGAAAAATTAAAAATAAAAGATCAGCTGTAGTGCCATATATGTTCCAAGTCAGCTTCTAATGTATGACGTCGTTTCTCCCATAGCTCACATTCACAGGTGCAGGAATCGAGGACTAGAACTGGGAGTGGTATTACTCACTATAACCCATTCATGATGTACTTGAAAAATGTTTACTTTCTGTTCCCACGATTTTATATTCTGCTCGACTAGAGGTCTCAGGTTCAAAGAGAGAAGCAAAAACAATCCCACTGAACTGGAAATTGAAACTCGTGCATGGACACTTTGAGCTCTTCATGCCTCGGAATCAATAGGCAAGGAAAGAAGTTACTATGCTGGCTGGGAAATTAATCCCAAATACCTGGGAGAAATTGGATGAACTCCATAATGGAGGTTAATAAGAGTATGTGAGAAAATCAGAGGATCACTAAAGACATCTTTTGATATGACCTTCATGTTTTCATTTTCATTTCCTTCCATGTATTTTTTAATTTATGCTTTAATTTCCCGATTAACCCATTCATTATGAGCAGTAGGATATTTTTTAACCCCCAGGTATTAGTGGTATTTCCAATTTTTTTCTTGTGGTTGACCTTAAGTTTCATGTCATTGTGGTTGGAAAATATGCATGGTATAGTCTTCATCTTTTTGTACTTGTTTAGGTCTGATTTGTGAACTGGTATGTGATCTATTCTGCAGAATGTTTCATATGCACTCAAAAAGACTGTGTCTTCTGCTGTTTTAGGATGAAATGTTCTGAATATATTTGTTAAGTACAAAAAAAATAATAGAATAGAATAGAAATGACAAAGACCTACTACGTGCTTCGTTGTGGATGGAACCAGACGGTATAATGCTGAGGGAAAATACTCAATCGGAGAAGGGCAATGATTATATGGTCTCATTCATTTGGGATAATAAAAAATAGTGAAAGGGAATAAAGGGAAATGGAGAGAAAATGAGTGAAAATATCAGTTGACGATGACAGAATATGAGAGACTCCTAACTCTGGGAAACGAACAAGGGGTACTGGAAAGGTTGTTGCTTGGGTGGTTGGGGTGACTGGATGACGCACGCGCAGGGAGGCAGACGTGATGAGCCATGGGTGATATGCTATATGTTGGCAAATTGAACTCTTCTCATTTAGGACCCTGAATGTATCATGCCAGCCATTTCTGGCCATCCAGGTCGCTGGGGAGAGGTCTGCTGTTAACCTACTACTTCTCCCATAAAGTTTAAGGGATCCCTTGCATCTTGCTGCTTTGAGGATCTTCTCTTTATCTTTGGAATTTGGAAGTTTCACCATGAAACATCAGGGTGTTGAAAGGTTTTCACTGAGTATAGGGGGGAATCACTCTATCTGCAGGATCTGCATGCCTGATTCCTTCCCCAAGTTAGAGAAGTTCTCGGCTATGATTTCTTCAAATACACTTTCTGGTCCTCTGTTCCTTTCGGCACCCTCTGGAACCCCCTTTAAACATAGATTTTTCCTTCTGAGGTTATTCATTTATTTCCCCTAACCTTTCCTCATGGTCTTTTGTTTTTCTCTCTTTTCCTCTGCTTCCTTCCTTGCCATCAACCTGACTTCTATGTCACTCACTCATTCTTCTACCTCATTAACCTCATCGTTAGGACCTTCAGTTTGGATTGCATCTCATTCAATTGATTTTTCATTTCGGCCTGATTAAATCTATATTCTGCAGTCATGAAGTATCTTGAGTCCTTATGCTTTTTTCTAGAGCCACCAGTAGCTTTATAATAGTGCTTCTGAATTGGCTTTCTGAAATTGAATTATAATCCAAATTTTGAAACTCTGTGGGAGTGAGGACTGTTTCTGGTTCTTTCTTTTGAGGTGAATTTTTCCTTCTAGTCATTTTGCTCAGTGCAGAGTGGCCAAAAACAATTTGTATTGGGAAAAGGAGAAAAAGAAGAGAAAGAAGGAAAGAAAAAAGAAAAAAAGAAGAGAAAAAGAGAGAAGAAAAGAAAAAAAACGGGGTGGGGAAGCAAACAGAAATCAAAAAACAAAAGACAAAAAAACAAGGGGGAGTATCCTCTGATTCTGTATAATGTAAATCCCTCTACTTCCCCTGGAACTTTCAAGTGCTGGTTGGTCAATAATTTGTTTCTCCCCTGTCCGTCTAGCTGGTCTTCTGGGGGAGGGGCCTGCTGTGCTGATTTTCAGTTATTAGCACTTGGGGGCCTGGTTCAGGGCTCAGTGAAAGATGCTGAAGCTGTTTATAAGGTGAGGCCACTGTGAGGCTCATTGGGGGTTGTTTATCCTGTGAGGCCCCAGGAGGAACAACAACAGGTCTGGAGCCCTGGAATCATTGGGGGTTGTTTATCCTGTGAGGCCCCAGAAGGAACAACAACAGGTCTGGAGCCCTGGAATCAGCTCCTGCAGTAACTACGGAGCTCTCAGTCTGCAGGGCCCTGGATGCCCTGGGGGCGGGGATGCTGATCTGCTCAGCTTGGGGCAGGAGTGTCCTTGCTGTCCTGTGCCCTCCTGGCTTCTGCCTGTTCCCGGGGAGCACCAGATCCTGGGCTGTGTCCGCGGCGCCCTGCGCTCTCGCTCCCGGGCCTGCGCTGTTGGATTCGCGCTCCTGGCTGCGCAGCCCCTTCTAAGCGGAGCCTCTGAGGGAGCCGCTCCCTCGCTGCAGAGCCTCTGCCAGAGCCGCTTCTGAGCTGCTCCGGGGCCGCGCCGACCCTCCGTGCGCCTGGGCCGCCCAAGCTGCCCTCCCTACAGCTCCCGTGGCCGAGCAGCATCCTCCCCCCGAAGCCTCCACCAAGCCGCCTCCAAGCTGCTCCCGAGTCCAGCCAGGCGCGCTGCAGCCCTTTAGCATCTCTATCTTTGGGGTAAATCCCCAGCAGTGCAATTGCTGGGTCATAGGGCAGCTGTATTTTTAACTCTTTGCGGAACCTCCACACAGTTTTCCAGAGTGGCTGCACCAGTTCACATTCCCACCAACAGTGCAGGAGGGTTCCCCTTTCTTCACATCCTCTCCAACATTTGTGGTTTCCTGCTTTGTTAATTTTCCCCATTCTCACTGGTGTGAGGTGGTATCTCATTGTGGTTTTGATTTGTATTTCCATGATGGCAAGTGATGCGGAGCATTTGCTCATATGCTTGTTAGCCTTGTCTATGTCTTCCTCTGTGAGATTTCTGTTCATGTTTTTGCCCATTTCATGATTGAGTTGTTTGTTTCTTTGCTTTTGAGTTTAATAAGTACTTTATGGATCTTGGAAACTAGTCCCTTATCTGATACATCATTTGCAAATATCTTCTCTCATTCTGTAGGTTGTCTTTGAGTTCTGTTGATGGTATCTTTTGCTTTGCAAAAGCTCCTTATCTAGAGGAAGTCCCAATAGTTCATTTTTGCTTTTGTTTCTCTTCCCTTGGTGGATGAATCTTGCAAGAAGTTACTGTGGCCAAGTTCAAAAAGGGTGTTGCCTGTGTTCTCCTCTAGGATTTTGATGGAATCTTGTCTCACATTTAGATCTTTCATCAATTTTGAGGGGTTTTTTTGTGTGTATGGTGTAAGACAATGGTCTAATTTCCTTCTTCTACATGTGGCTGTCCAATTTTCCCAGCACCATTTTTTGAAGACAGTCTTTTTTCCATGGATAGTCTTTACTGCTTTGTCAAATATTAGTTGACCATAGAGTTGAGGGTCCATTTCTGGATTCTCTATTCTGCTCCATTAATCTATGTGTCTGCTTTTGTGCCGATACCACACTATCTTGATGACAACAGCTTTGTAGGACAATGTGATATCTCGCATTGTGATGTCCCTGGCTCTGGTTTTCTTTCTTAATATTCCCCTGGCTATTCGGAGTCTGTTCTGATTCCACACAAATCGTAAGATGATTTGTGCCAACTCTCCGAAGAAAGTCCATGGTATTTAGGTAGGGATTGCATTAAATGTGTAAATTGCCCTGGGTAGCATTGACATTTTCACCATATTAATTGTTCCAATCCGTGAGCCTGGAATATTTTCCATCTCTTTGTGTCTTCCTCAATTTCTTTCAGAAGTGTCCTGTAGTTTTTAGGTTGTAGATCCTTTGGTTAGGTTTGGTTAGGTTTATTCCTATCTGTCTCATGCTTTTGGGTGCAGTTGTAAATGGGATTGACTCCTTAATTTCCCTTTCTCGGTCTCACTGTTAGGGTATAGAAATACAACTGATTTCTGGGCATTGATTTTATTTTTTATTTTTTTTTTATTTTTATTTTTCATTTATTTATGATAGTCACAGAGAGAGAGAGAGAGAGGCGCAGAGACACAGGCAGAGGGAGAAGCAGGCTCCATGCACCGGGAGCCCGATGTGGGATTCGATCCCGGGTCTCCAGGATCGCGCCCCGGGCCAAAGGCAGGCGCCAAACCGCTGCGCCACCCAGGGATCCCTGGGCATTGATTTTATATCATGCCACACTGCCGATTGGCTGCATTAGTTCTTGGATCTTGGGCAGGAGTCTTTTTGGTTGTTTAGGTACAGTATCATGTCATCTGCCAAGAGGGAGAGTTTGACTTCTTCTTTGCCAATTTGAATGCCCTTTATTTCTTTATGTTGCCTGATTGCTGTGGCTAGGACTTCTAGTACTGTGTTGAATAGCAGTGGTGATAGTGGTCATCTCTGTCTTGTTCCTATATTCGGGGAGAGGCTTCCAGTGTTTCCCCATTCTGAATGATATTTGCTGTGGGCTTTTCATGATGGCTTTTAAGGTGTTGAGGCATGTTCCTGTTGGACCCTGGCTGACGGGTGCCAACGTGTCCCGGTGGACGCCCCAGAGACTCAGACCCCAGACAGGCAGATGCAATTAGCAAGAGGGTTTATTGAACGTTTGCGCAAACGGGCTCTCCGCCTCCGAGGAGGAAAAGAGCCCCGATTAGCAATTACAGGTATTTTTTAAAAGGCAAAAGGAAAGAAACCGCCTAAAGACAAAAGAACCGCGGGAGTCGCATAGCATCCAGGTCGATTTCACAGAGGGTCAACATGAACCTATTCAGGGACATTCCAATCAGAGTGTGGAGGGAAATGGTTTTCTTATTGTAAACAGAATGCTTTTAGTTGCTAAAATTTCAGGAAGGCGCCTGGATGGGCTGCCTCTGGATTAGGGCTGGCCCTACTTACAAGGGGGGAGGTTTCTTCATTCCCTCTATCCCTACACTCTCAAGAGTTTTGATCAGGAATGGATGCTGTATTTTGTCAAATGCTTTCTCTGCATCTATTGAGAAGATCCTATGGTTCTCATTTTTTCTCTTAATGATATGATCAATTACATAGATTTCTTTATGAGTGTTGAACGGGCTTTCCATCCTGTGGATAAATCCCACGTGGTCATGTGAATAATCTACTTAATGCACTGTTGGTTCGTACTGGCTCGTATCTTGTTGAGAATTTTTACATCCATGTTCATCAGGGATATTGGTCTGTTATTCTACTTTTTGGTGGGGTCTCGGTCTGGTTTTGGAAGTAAAGTGATGTTGGCCTCATAGAAGGATTTTGGAAGTACTCCTTCTCTATTTATCTTTCGGAACAGCTTTAGTAGAATAGGTATGGTTTCTCCTTGAAACGTTTGATAGCATTCCCCTGGGAAGCTTTTGGCCCTGGACTTTTGTGCATCAGAAGTTTTTGATGACTGCTTCAATTTCCTCTCTGCTTATCGGCCTGTTCAGGTTTTCTGTTTCTTCCTGTTCCAGTTTTGGTAGTTTGTGGTTTTCCAGAAATGTGTCCATTTCTTCTAGATTGCCTAATTTATTGGTATATACCTGCTCCTAATAAGTTTTTAAGATCATTTGTATTTTTTTGGTGTTGATGGTGATCGCTCCTTTCTCATTCATGATTTTACTAATTTGAATCTTTCCCTCTTCATTGAAATAAGGCTTCCTAATGATTTATCTATCGTATTCATTCAAAGAACCAACTCCTGGCTTTGTTCATCTGTTCCACATTTCTTCTGGTCTCTATTTCTTTGAGTTCTGCCTGAATCTTTATTAACCCTCTTCTTCTGCTGGGTGTAGGATCTATTTGCTGTTTTTTCTCTAGCTCCTTTAGGTGTAAGGTGGGCTTTTGAATTTGAGTTTTTTCCTGTTTTTGGATGGATGTATTTCCTGGGTAGCATTGCGATGTATTTCCCCCTCAGGAGTGCTTTTGCTGTATCCCAAGGATTTTGAACTCATTTATCTTCATTCTCATTAGTTTCCATGAATCTTTTTAAATCTTCTCTAATTTCCTTCTTGACCCTTTCATCTTTTAGCTGGATGGTCCTTAAGCTCCACGTGTTTGAAATCCTTCCAAACTTGTTCCTGTGATTTAGTTCTAATTTCAAAGCATTATGGTCTGAAAATATGCAGAAGATGATCCCAATCTTTTGGTATCACTTGAGACTTGATTTGTGACCCAGTATGTTGTCTAATCTGGAGAAAGATCCATGTGCACTTGACTCGAATGTGTATTCATTCAATTGTGTTTGGATGCAAAGTTCTGCAGATATCTGTGAAATCCATCTGGACCAGTGTATCCATTAAAGCTCTTGTTTCTTTGATGATGTAGTTATTAGAAAACCTGTCGATTGTAGAAAGCGCTACATTCAAGTCACCACATATAAGTGTATAATTATGTAAGCATGTCTTAACTTTCATTATTAATTGATTGATATACTTGACAACTCCCACATTCGGGGTATGAATATTGATGATTGTTAGGGCCTCTTGTTGGATAGATCCTTAAGTACGATATAGTTTCCCTCTTCATCTCTTACTACAGTCTTTGGGATAAACTTTAGTTTATCTGATCTAAAGCTGGGTACTGCTGCTTTCTTTTGAGGACTATTGGAATGGTACGTGGTTCTCCAATTTTTTATTTTCAGGTTGTATGTGTCCTTATGTCTAAGTTGAGGCTCTTGTAGACAGCAAATAGATGGGGTGCTTTTTTATCTAGTCTCAAACCGCAGCTGTGCTTTTTGATGGGGTCATTAAGCCCATTCACGTTCAGAGTTACTAATGAAAGATATGTATTTAGTGTCATCATGATACCTATTCAGTCACTGTTTTTGTGGATTGTTCGCTGGACTTCCTCTAGACAGAATTCCCCTTAGTATTTCTTGCAGAGCTGCTTTGGTGATCACATATTCTTTCATTTCCTGCTTATCTTGGAAGCTCTTTTTCTCTCCTTTATTTCTGAATGAGAGCCTTGCTGGATACAGTATTCTTGGCTGCATGTTCTTCTCATTTAGGAACCTGAGTCTATCCTACCAGCCCTTTCTGGCCTGCCAAAGCTCTGTGCACAGTTGTGCTGTTATGCTAATCCTTCTCCATAAAAGTTAGAGATTTCTTGTCTCTTGCAACTTTAAGGATCTTCTCTTTATCTTTGGAATTTGCAAGTTACACTATTAAATGTCGAGGTGTTGAGCGTTTTTTATTGATTTTAGGGGGGTCAATCTCTCTATTTCCTGGATCTGAATGCCCGTTTCCCTCCCCAAATTAGGGAAGTTTTCAACTATGATTTGTTCAAATACATATTCTGGGCCTCTGTCCTATTCGGCACCCTTGGGAACCCCCAGAAAATGTAGATTTTTCCTTCCAAGGCTGCCATTTGTTTCCTTTAAACTTGCCTCATGAGCTTTAAGTCATTTTTCTCTTTTCCTCAGTTTTCCTCCTTGCCAACAACTTGTCTTCTGAGTCACTCACTCCTTCTTCTACCTCATTAACTCTCATCGTTAGGACCTCTAGTATGGATTGCATCTCATTTAATTGATTTTTAATTTCGGCCTGATTAGATCTAAATTTGCAGTCATGAAGTCTCTTGAATCCTTCATGCTTTTTTCGAGCGCCACCAGTAGCTTTAAAATTGTGCTTCTGAATTCGCTTCCGACATTGAATTGTAATCCAAATTTTGTAAATGTGTGGGAGAGAGGACTGTTTCTGATTCTTTCTTTTGAGGTGAGGTTTTCCTTCTAGTCATTTTGCTCAGTGCGATGTGGCCAAAAACAAGTTGTACTGGATAGAAGTGTGAACTCTTGTCACACTGTAGCATTCCAGCTGATCTCTCTTTAAATATCAGGCTGAATACCTATGTTTTCAGGATGATTTGAAAGTTATCTAGGTAATTTCGTGGGGATAGGTGACTTGGGGACGCTACTCTTCTGCCATCTTGCCCCCTCCTCCTCTGTTTTCCATTTAAACATGGTTTCTAGGCAACGATATCAGGAGGGTCACTCAGAATGCTCTCTGACATTGGCCACCTGAGCTGCATGGTGATTGGCCACGTGAAACAGGCCACCCTGAGAGCCTGCATGATTGGCCGGTACATGGCGGTGACATCACAGAAGGGCACTCTGATGCACCTGGGCTGACATAAAAGCATGGCAACCTCACACCTCTGTGACGACAGAGATGGCACTTTAGTCACAGATCTCCCTGCTCTTCCTCAGGTTCTCTACCCTGTTTTCTGCCCCTGTCCATGGCAAGCCCACTGCCACCCTCTCCTCCCCCAGGCCTCTGGCCAACACTTTGGGCTCCACCAGCATGTTTGCACCTCCTTTCATCATCCTCTATCTTCCTGAGAGTCCAAGAACCCACAGCAGGCAACTCCTGGTCCCATTTCCCACATTGAGGTTGGCCTGGCTGCTCACAGATATATTCCCATGTGGCCTCTGGGAGCAGGACACTGAGAATCAGTACCATGTTTTCTCAGGCAGAGGGAAACCTTTCCCACACCTCTGGGCTCACCACAGTGCTCAACACAGGAGAGCTGTGAGTCCATGTCCTGAGGGAGCCCAGAGCACTCACTGTTTCTCTGGAGCTCTCCAACCCAGCTCAGCACAGGGCACATGAATGCCTTAAACCTCCAGTCCACCAGCATGTGTACAATGCCTGCAGTACCTCCAGGCACCTGGAAGAGAGGGGATAGTATGAAATAAGTAAGTCCTGGGTGAAAGAATCAACACATTACTGGACACGGTGGGCTTCACTGGAACACGGGCCCTCAGGCATGAGCTGCCTACCTTAGCTCAATTGCAGAAAAACGGATCCTCCAGATCCCTGGCTGACCAGGAGCCCACAGACCACAAACCCTCGAACACAGCAGGACACTGAGAAATTCAGTCCTCAGAACAGAGCACCTACTAGGAGACCACAGACTGGGGACCCTCTGAACCCACGTGCCCCTGGGTATGTGAGTCACCCAGACACTGGAAGGACCAGGAACCTTCATAGCACCAGCTCTCCAGCTGAGCCCAGAATAAGGCAAGTGGGGCCAGGAAACACTGGGTTTTCAGAGTGCCTGAAAATCATGAGCCCTGCATCCCAGATTATCATTGGGAAAATGAGGCACCTGCATAGTGGGATCAGCATGTGCCTTGGACCTGGAGACCAACATCACAGCTCAGCTATACTCACTTAGGCCCCTGGTAAGGGGGCTCCCCTTGTGATTTGGACTTGGGGTTACACATCCCAGACATGGCTAGGCCAAGCAGGCCCCTGGAATGCAGGCTCACCATGTGCCATTGGACCCCTAGACTAACAGCATATGTCAGCACTAGGGAAAGCTGGCCTCTGCTTAAGAAGAATTCATGAGATTGAGAAAACTCTCACAGGACTTATCAAAGAAAAGATAAAGAATCCAAACAAATAAAATAATATATGAAAGAGGTGGATCAAAACCAACTCCAAATAAATGCAATCAATTTTAAAGAATATTATGAGCAATTATATGCCCCCAAATTAGGAATCTGGAAAAAGAATGGATGCTTTTCTGGAAGCTTATAAACTATGAGAACTAAAACAGGAAGAAATTGAAAACCGGAACAGATCCATAACTAGTAAAGTAATTGAATCAATAACTTCCCAGAAAACAACAGTCCAGAGCTGAATGCCTCCCAGAGAATTCAACCAAACATTTGAATAAGAAGTAATACATATCTGAGGTGGGACAAGATGGCAGAAGAGTAGGTTCCCCAAGTCACCTGTCCCCACCAAAGTACCTAGATAACCTTCAAATCATCCTGAAAACCTACGAATTCGGCCTGAGATTTAAAGAGATAACAGCTGGAATGCTACAGTGAGAAGAGTTCATGCTTCTATCAAGGCAGGAAGATGGGGACAAAAGAAATAAAGAAACAAAAGGCATCCAAGGGGGAGGGGTGCCGCAAGGAGCCGGGCTAAGGTCGGGGCGAGTATCTCCAGGACATGAAAGCCCCTTCCTGGAGAAGTAGGAGTTTCACCAATCTTCCCGGACAGAAAGGCACTCCTAGTGAGTTAGAGTGGGATCCCCAGAGGGGCGGGGATGCCCTCAGGCTCCCAGGGCCACTAACAGAGCACCTGTGCCCCAGGGAGAGCGCGCCACACCCCGGGCAAGCTCCCTAAAGGGCTACAGCGCACCCACGGCTGGACCGGGGGAAGCAGCTAGGAAGCGGCTCAGCTGGGGGCTCCTCGTAGAGGGGGCTGCGTGGCCCTGGGAGCAGTTCGGCGGCGGTAGAGGCAGACGCTCTGTGCAGAGGGGGCTCCATGTCCACGGGAGCAGTTCGGTGGTGGCTCAGGCAGTGGCTCGGCACAGAGGGGGCTGCGGGGCCCCAGGAGCAGCTCGGAGGCGGCTTGGGCAGAGGCTCCGTGCAGAGGGAGCTGCGTGGACGGGAGCGCTATTCCAACAGCAGAGGCCCGGGAGCACAGGCCTCCGGGGACACAGCCCAAGATCCGGCGCTCCCGGGACCAGCAGAGGCCGGGAGGGCCCAGGACAGTAAGGGCACTCCTGCCGCCAGGCAGCCCTGAGCTGATCAGATCAGCGGCCCCTGCCCCAAGAGCATCCAGGCTTCTGTAGACTGAGAGCTACATAGCTACTGCGAGCTGACTCCAGAGCTCCAGAGCTGGCCGCCGCCACTGTGGTTGTTCCTCCTGGGCCTCACAGGATAAACAACCGCCACTGAGCCTCACAGTGGCCTCACCAGATAAACAGTTTAAACATCTTTCACTGATCCCAGCACCAGGCAGGGGGCTGAGCAGCTCCCCCAAGTGCTAACACCTGGAAATCAGCACAGCAGGCCCCTCTCCCAGAAGATCAGCTAGACTGACAAGGGAAAAACAAATTATTGACCAAACAACACTGTAAAGTTCCAGGGGAATTCAAGGGCTTTACAATTTACAGAATCAGAGGATACTCCCCCTTGTTTTTCTTTTTCTTTTTTTGTTCTTTTTGATTTGTGTTTGCTTCCCCCCTTTTTTTCTTTCTTCTTTTCCTCAATTTTTTTCCTCTTTTTTCTCCTTTCTTTTTTTCATTTTTCTATTTTCTTTTTCTTTTCTTCTTTCTCTTCTATCTTTTTCTCCTTTTCCCAATACAACATGTTTTGGTCCACTCTACTCTGAGCAAAATGACTAGAAGGAAAAATTCACCTCAAAAGAAAGAATCAGAAATACTCCTCTCACTCACAGAGTTACAAAATCTGGATTACAATTTAATGTTAGAAAGCCAATTCAGAAGCACTATTATAAAGCTACTGGTGGCTCTGGAAAAAAGCATAAAGGACTCAAGAGACTTCATGAGTGCAAAATTTAGATCTAATCAGGCAGAAATTAAAAATCAATTAAATGAGATGCAATCCAAACTAGAGGTCCTAACGACAATGGTTAACAAGGTGGAAGAACGAGTGAGTGACATAGAAGACAGGTTGATGGCAAAGAGGGAATCTTAGGAAAAAAGAGAAAAAACGACTAAAAGATCCTGAGGGTAGGCTAAGGAAAATAAATGACAGCCTCAGAAGGAAAAATCTACATTTACCTGGGGTTCCCGAGGGTGCCGAAACGGACAGAGGTCCAGAATACGTATTTGAACAAATCATAGCTGAAATCTTCCCTACTTTGGGGAGGTTAACGGGCATTCAGATCTAGAAATAGAGCGATCTCCCACTAAAATCAATAAAAACGTCTCAACATCTTGACGATAAATAGTGGAACTTGCAAATTCCAAAGAAAAAGAGATCTTTAAAGCAGCAAGAGTCAAGAAATCTCTAACTTTTATGGGGAGAAGTATTAGCATAACAGCAAACTTCTCCACAGAGACCTGGCAGGCCAGGAATGGCTGACAGGATATATTCAGGGTCCTACATGAGAAGAACATGCAGCCAAGAATACTGTATCCAGCAAGGCTCTCATTCAGAATAGAAGGAGAGATAAAGAGCTTCCAAGATAGGCAGAAACCAAAAGAATATGTGACCACGAAGACAGCTCTGCAAGAAATACAAAGGGGGATTCTGTAATAGAGGAAGTCCAGGGGAACAATCCACACAAACAGGGAGTGAATAGGTACCACGATGACACTAAATCCATATCTTTAAATTGTAACTCTGAACGTGAATGGGCTTAACAACCTCAGCAAAAGGCACAGCTGCAGTTTCAGACTGGATGAAAGAGCAAAACCCATCTGTTTACTGTCTACAAGAGACTCATTTTAGACATAAGGACACCTACAGCCTGAAAGTAAACTATTGGTGAACCATGTACCATTCCAATGTTCCTCAAAAGAAACAAGGGTAGCCAATCTTAGATCAGATAAACTAAACTTTATCCCAAACTCTGTAGTAAGAGATGAATAGGGACACTATATCGTACTTAAAGGATCTATCCAACAACAGGATCTAACAATCATATATTTTTATGCCCCAAATGTGGGAGCTGTCAAATATAGCCATCAATTAATAACCAAAGTTAAGACATTCTTAGATAATAATCCACTTATACCTGGTGACTTGAATGTAGCGCTTCCTACAATCGACAAGCTTTCTAAGCACAACATCTCCAAAGAAACAAGAGCTTTAAATGATACACTGGACCAGATGGATTTAACAGACATTTACAGAACTTTCCATCCAAACACAATTGAATCCACATTCTTCTCAAGTGCACATGGAACTTTCTCCAGATTAGACAACATACTGGGTCACAAATCAGGTCTTAAAAGATACCCAAAGATTGGGATCGTCCCCTGCATATTTTCAGACCATAATGCTCTGAAATAAGAACTAAATCACAAGAAGAAGTTTAAAAGGATTTCAAACACATGGAGGTTATGGAACATACTGTTAAAAGATGAAAGGATCAAGTATGAAATTAGAGAAAAATTATAAAGTTTCATGGACACTAAGGAGAATGAATATACAACGTTTCAAAATCTTTGGGATACAGCACAAGCAGTCCTGAGGGAGAAATACATTGCTTTATGAGTATTCATCCAAATACTGGAAAGGACTCAAATACAAAAGCGAACCTTGCACCTAAAGGAGCTGGAGAAAAAACAGCAAATAGATACTACACACAGCAGAAAAAGAGAGTTAATAAAGATTCGAGCAGAACTCAATGAAATAGAGACCAGAAGAAATGTGGAACAGATGAACAAAGCCAGGAGTTTGTTCTTTGAAAGAATTAATAAGATAGATAAATCATTAGCCAGTATTATTAAAAAGAAGACACAGTAGACTCAAATTAATAAAATCATGAATGAGAAAGGAGAGATCGCTACCAACAACAAGGAAATACGAACGATTTTAAAAAAACATATTATGAACAGCTAAACGCCAATAAATTAGGCAATCTAGAAGAAATTGACACATTTCTAGAAAGCCACAAACTATCAAAACTGGAACTGGAAGAAATACAAAACCTGAATAGGCCAATAAGAGGGAAGAAATTGAAGCAGTCATCAAAAACCTCCAAAGACACAAAAGTCCAGGGCCAGATGGCTTCCCTGGGGAATTCTATCAAATGTTTAAAAAAGAACCCATTCCTATTCTACTAAAGCTGTTCAGAAAGATAGAAAGAGATGGAGTAATTTCAAACCCGTTCTATGAGGCCAACATCACCTTAATTCCAAAACCAGACAAAGACCCCACCAAAAAGGAGAATTATAGGCCAATATCCCTGATGAACATGCATGCAAAAATTCTCCACAAGATATTAGCCAATAAGATACTAAAATACATTAAGAAGATTATTCACCATGACCAAGTAGGATTTATCCCTGGGATGCAAGGCTGGTTCAAGACTCGTAAAATAATCAATGTCATTCATCACATAAGCAAGAGAAAAACAAGAAAAATATGATCCTCTCAATAGATACAGAGAAAGCATTTGACAAAATGCAGCATCCTTTCCTGATCAAAACTCTCCAGAGTGTAGGGATAGAGGGAATATTCCTCAACATCTTAAAAGCCATCTACGAAAAGCCCATAGCAAATATCATTCTCAATGGGGAAACACTGGACGCCTTTCCCCTGAGATCAGGAACAAGACAGGGATGTCCACTCTCATCACAGCCATTCAACATCGTACCAGAAGTCTTAGCCTCAGCAGTCAGACAACTAAAATAAATAAATGTATTCAAATTGGCAAAGAAGAAATCTAACTCTGTCTCTTTGCCGATGACATGATACTCTACGTAGAAAACCCAAAAGCCTCCACCCCAAGATTGCTAGAACTCATACAGCAATTTGGCCACATGGCAGGATATAAAATCAAAGCCCAGAAGTCACTGGCATTTCTATACACTAACAATGAGACTGAAGAAAGAGAAATTAAGGAGTTAATCCATTTACCATTGCATCCAAAAGCATAAGATACCTAGGAATGAAATTAATCAACAAGGTAAAGGATCTATACCCTAAAAATTATAGAACACTTCTGAAGGAAATTGAGGAAGACACAAAGAGATGGAAAAATATTTCATGCTCATGGATTGGAAGAATTCATTTTGTGAACATATCAATGATACCCAGGGCAATTTACACGTTTAATGCAATCCCAATCAAAATACGATGGACTTCCTTCAGAGACTTGGAACAAATTATTTTAAGATTTTTTGTTGGATCAGAAAAGACCCTGAATAGCCAGGGGAATTTTAAAAAAGAAAATCATAGCACGGGGCATCACAATGCCAGATTTCAGGTTGTACTACAAAGCTATGGTCATCAAGACAGTGTGTTATTGGCACAAAAACAGACACACAGATCAATGGAAATGAATAGAGAATCCAGAAGTGGACCCTCAACTTTATGGTCAATGAATATTCGACAAAAGAGGGAAGACTGTCCACTGGAAAAAAGATAGTCTATTCAATAAGTGATGCTGGGAAAATTGGAAATCCAGATGCAGAAGTGTGAAAGTAGACCACTTTCCTGTACCATACACAAAGATAACTAAAAATGGATGAAAGATCTTAAGTGAGACAAGATTCCATCAAAGTCCCTAGAGGAGAACACAGGCATCACCCTTTTTCAACCTGGCCACAGTAACGTCTTGCAAGATTCATCCATGAAATAAAGAGAAAACAAAGCAAAAATGAACTATTGTGTCTTCATCAAGATAAGAAGCTTTTGCACAGCAAAAGATTCCGTCAACAAAACTCAAAGACAACCTACAGAATGGGAGAAGTATTTCCAAATGACATATCAGAGAAAGGGCTATTATCCAAGATCTATAAAGAACTTATTCAACTCAACAGCAAAGAATCAAACAATCCAAACAGGAAATGGGCAAAAGACATGAACAGAAATCTCAAAGAGGAAGACATAGACATGGCCAACAAGCACATGAGGAAATGCTCAGCATCACTTGCCATGAGGGAAATACAAATCAAAACCACAATGAGATACCACCTCACACAAATGAGAATGGGGAAAATTAGCAAAGCAGGAAACCACAAATGTTGGAGAGGATGTGGAGAAATGGGAACAATCCTACACTGCTGGTGGAATGTGAACTGGTGCAGCCACTGTGGATAACTGTGTGGAGGTACCTCAAAGAGTTAAAAATAGATCTGCCCTACTACCCAACAATTGCACTGCTGGGGTTTTACCCCAAAGATACAGATGCAATGAAACGCTGAGACACCTACACACCGATGTTTGTAGCAGCAAAGTCCACAACAGCCAAACTGTGGAAGGAGCCTCGGTGTCCATAGAAAGATGTAGTTTATGTATACAATAGAATATTACTCATCCATTAGAAACAACAAATACCCACCATTTGCCTCGACATGGATTGGACTGTAGGGTATTATGCTGAGGGAAATAAGTCAATCTGAGACAGGCAATCATTATATGGTCTCATTCATTTGGGGAGTATAAAAAAATAGTGAACAGGAATAAAGGGAAAAGGAGAGAAAATGAGTGAAAAGATAAGTTGAAGGTGACAGAATCTGAGAGACTCCTAACTCTGGGAAAGGAACAATGGGTAGTGGGAAGGGAAGTGCTTGGGGGTTGGGGTGACTGGATGACGGGCGCTGAGGGGGGCACGTGAAGGGATGAGACCTGGGTGATATGCTAGATGTTGGCAAATTGAACTCTTCTCATTTAGGATCCTGAATATATCCTTCCAACCCTTTTTGGTCTTCCAGGGCTCTGTGGAGAGATCTGCTGTTAACCTAATACTTCTCCCCATAAATGTTAGGGATCACTTGTTTCTTAGTGCTTTGAGGATCTTCTCTTTATCTTTGGAATTTGCAAGTTTCACCATGAAATGTCAGGGTGTTGAACGGTTTTTATTGATTTTTTGTGTGTGGGGATCTCTCTATCTTGAGGATGTGCATGCCTGTTTCCTTCCCCAAGTTAGGGAAGTTCTCGGCTAAGATTTGTTCAAATACACTTTTTGGTCCTCTGTTCCTTTCGGCAGCCCCTGGAACCCCCTTTCAACGTAGATGTTTCCTTCTGAGGCTGTCATTTATTTCCCTTAACCTTTCTTCATGGTCTTTTTATTTCTCTTTTTTCCTCAGCATCCTTCTTTGCCATCAACATGTCTTCTATGTCACTCATCGTTCTTCTACCTCATTAACCTCATCGTTAGGACCTCCAGTGTGGATTGCATCTCATTTAATTGATTTTAATTTTGGCTTGATTAGATCTAAATTCTGCAGTCATGACGTCTCTTGAATCCTTCATTCTTTTTTCTAGAGCTATCAGTAGCTTTATAATTGTGCTTCTGTATTGGCATCCTGACATCAAATTGTTACCCAAATTCTGTAACTCTGTGGGAGAGAGGACTATTAGTGATTGTTTCTTTTGTGGTGAGTTCTTCTTTCTAGTCCTTTCACTCAGTGCAGAGTGGCTAAAAACAAGTTGTATTGGAAAAGGGATGGAAATAAAGAAACCAGGGGGGGAAACAAAAAACAAAAACAAACAAACCAACAAAAAACAAGAAAATTTTCAAAATTTAAAAAAACATAACCAGGAGGGGTCTCCTCTGATTCTACATACTGTAAGTCCCCCAACTTCCCCTGGAGCTTTCCAGCGCTGCTTGGTCAAGAATTTGCCCTTCCCCTTTCCTTCCAGCTGGTCTTGTGAGGGAGGTTCCTGCTCTGCTGATAGTCAGGTGTGAGCACCAGGGGAGCTGCTCCACCCCCTGCCAGGGGCAGGGCTCCCTGGGAACTGTTTATCCTGTGAGGCCCATGTTCCCTGGCCGCCCCGCTCTGACCCAGACACAATGTGACATAGGGAGAAACAACACTGGCAGCAGCCAGCTCTCCAGCCCGAAAGTCAGCTCCCACATTAAGTCCTGCAGCTCCCAGTCTGCGGGAGCCTGCAGCCCCGGGTGTCGGCGGCACTGACCTGCACAGCTCGGGTGTGCCCAGTGGCAGGAGCGTCCTCAATGTCCTGTGTCCTCCCGGCCCCCGATTGCCCAAGGAGATCGCCAGACCCTGGGCTTTGTCACCCGGGGCCCTGGGCTCTGGGGCCTGCGCCGCTGGAATCGCTCTCCCAGGGCCGCACATTCCCCTCCTCGCAGAGCGGCTCCCAGAGCCACCACCTGAGCTGCTCCCGGGATCCGATGGGTGCGCGCTCCAGGCCTTTTCAGAGCTCGGCCCATGGTGTGTGGCACGCTCTCCCCACCTCCTCTGTTAGTGACCCCAGGAACCTGGGGCTCCACTGCCCTTCGTGGGATCCTGCCTGAGTTCCCTGTGAGTGCCTTTCCATCCGGGAAGATTGGTAAACTTCCTGATTCTCCCGGTCTGGGCTTTCCTGTCCTGGAGTGTCTCCTGCCCTGCCTTACCCGGCTCTTCCTGGGGGTTCTCCCCTCACACGCTGGAGTCTTATTCTTTATTTTTTCGTCTTCCTACCTTGATAGAAGCACAAACTCTTCTCACTGTAACCTTCCAGCTGTTCTCTCTTTAAATCCCAGGCTGAATTCGTAGGTTTTCAGGTTGATGTGAAAGTTATCTAAGTAAGTTGTTGGGGACAGGGGCTTTCGGAATCCTACTCTTCCGCCATCATGCCGACAGCCTTGGCTCTCATTATCTTGATGTCCTATTTTCCCATTCTATTTACACAAATATGTTGTTTTATCTTATTTTAAGTTACTTGTTAAAAATTTGAATTCAATTTGCCAGCATATCATAAACCATTAGTTTCAGATGTAGCGATCCATAAATTATCATTTGTGTGTAACACCCAGTGCTCCTCACACCACGTTCCCTCCTTGATGCCCCTTACCCAGGTCCTGATCCCCCACCCACCTCCCCTCTAGCGACCCTCAGTTTATTTCACAGAGTTAAGAATCTGTCATGGTTTTTCTCTCTCTCTCTGATGACTTCCCATTCAGTTTTCGCTCCCTTCCCCTATGATTCTATGCAATGTTTCTTATATTTCACATATGAATGAAACCGTATGATAATTGTCTTTCAATGACTGACTTATTTCACTTTCTGACTAATACCCTCCAGTTCCATCCATGTCAATAGAAGTGGTAAAGATTCATCCTTTCTAAAGGCTGAGTAATATCCCATTGTAACTATAGCCCACGTCTTCTTTATCCATTCATCTGGCGATGGATATGTGGGCTCGTTCCACATTTGACCATTGTGTACATTGCTGCTGTGAACATTGGGGTGCAGGTGCCCCTTCTTTTCATTACCTCTGTATCTTTGTGGTAAATACCCAGTAGCACATTTGATAGGTCATAGGGTAGCTCTATTTTTAAGTTCTTGAGGAACCTGCACACTTTTCCAGAGTGGCCGCTCCACTTTGCATTCTCACCAACAGTGCAAGACAGTACCCCTTTCTCCACAATCTGGCCAAAGTTTGTTGTTTTTCTGTCTTGCTTATTTTAGCCATTCTGCCAGATGTGAGGTGGTATCTCATTGTGGGTTTTGTTTTGTTTTGTAATTTCCTGATAATGAGTGATGTGGAGCATTTTTTTCATGTGTCTGTTGGCCACGTGTTGTCTTCTTTGGAGAATGTCTGTTCGTCTCTTCTGCCCATTTCTTCATTGGATTACTTGTTTTGGGTGTTGAGTTCCATAAGTGTTTTATAGATCTTGGATACTAGCCTTTCATCTCCTATGTCATTTGCAAATGCCTTCTCCCATTTTGTAGGTTGCTTCCTAGATTTGTGGACTGTTTCCTTTGCTTTTTATCTTGATGAAGTCCCAATAGTTCAGTTTTGCTTTTGTTTCCCTTGCCTTTACAGACATGTCTTGCATAAGTTGCTATGGCCAAGGTAAAAGAGGTTGTTGCCTGTGTTTTCCTCTAGGATTTTGATGGATTTCTATTTCACCTTTAGGTCTTTCATCCATTTTGAGTTTATCTTTGTTGTGGTGTAAGAGAATGGTCCAATTGCATTCTTCTGCATGTGGCTGTTCAATTTGTTGAAGAGACTATCCTTTTTCCGGCGGATACTCTTTTCTGCTTTGTCGAAGATTACTTGACCATAGAGTTGAGGGTCCATTTCTGGGTTCTCTATTCCATTCCTTGATCGATGTGTCTGTTTTTGTGCCAGTACGATAACATTTTGATGATGACAGCTTTGTCGATGACATGCAGAAAAAACCTTAGGCAAAATACAGCCTGAAGTCCAGACATTGTGATATAACCAGCTTTTGATTTCTTTTTCAACATTCCTATGGCGAATTGGGTTCTTTTCTGGTTCCATGCAAAACTTAGAAATATTTTTTTCTGATCTGTGAAAAATGTCAATGGTATTTTGATAGGGACTACTTCGAAAGTGTACATTGCCCTGGGTTGCATGGACATTTTCAAAATATTGATACTTCAAATCCATGAATATGGAATGTTAATGAATCTCTTTGCTCTTCCACAATTTCTTTTATAGGTGTTCTGTAGTTTTTAGTTACAGATCCTTTACCTCTTTCATTATGTTTATTCCTTGGTATGTTATGGTTTCTGGTGCAATTGTAAATAGGATCAGCCCTTAATTTCTCTTTCTTCTGTATCATTCTTGTGTCTAGAAATAAAGCAGATATCTGTACATTGATTTTTTTTATCCTGCCACATTGCTGAAATACAATATGAGTCCTAGCAGAGTTGCAAACTCTCGTGTTTTCCAAATAAAATATCATGTCATCTGAGGAAAGTGAGATGTTGACTTCTTCCTTGCCACTTTGAATGCCTTTATAATTATTTGCATTTATTTGGAGTTGGTTTTGATCCACCAATTTCATTTATGATTTTATTTGTTTGGATTCTTTATCTTTTTTTTTGATAAGTCCTTTGAGAGCTTTCTCAATCTCATGAATTCTTCCTAAGTAGAGGCCAGCTTGCCCTAGTGCTGAGATATGCTGTTAGTCTAGGGGTCCAATGGCACATGGTGAGCCTGCTATCCAGGGGCTTACTTGGCCTAGCCATGTCTGGGTTGTGTAACTGCAAGTCCAAAATCACAAGGTAAGCCCACTTACCAGTGGCCTAAGTGAGTACAGCTGAGCTGTGATGTTGGTCTCCAGGTCCAAGGCACATGCTGATCCCACTATGCAGGTGCCTCATTTTCCCAATGATGAGCTGGGATGTGGGGCTCATGATTTTCAGGCACTCTGCAAACCCAGTGTTCCCTGGACCCCCTTGCCTTTTTCTGGGCTCAGCTGGAGACTGGTGGTATGAGGGTCCCTGGCCCCTTTAGTGTTTGGGTGACCCACATGCCGTGGGGCACCTGGGTTCAGTGGGTTCCCAATCTGAGGGCTCCTGGTAGGTGCTCTGTTCTGGGGACTGCATTTCTCCATGTCCTGCTGTGTTCGAGGATTTGTCGTTTGTGGGCTCCTGGTCAGCCAGGGATCTGGACGATCGATTTGTCCACTACTGAGCTGGGGCAGGCAGCTCATGGTCTAAGGGCCCGTGTTCCAATGACCCCCACTGTGTCCAGTGATGTGGTGACTCCTTGTCCCAGGACTTACTTGTTTCATAATACCCCCTCTCTGCCAGGGGCCTGGAGGCACTTCAGACATTGTACACATGGGAATGGACTGGAAGATAGGGCATTCATGAGCCCTGTGCTGATCTGGGTTGGAGAGCTCAAGAGAAGCAGTTAGTGCCCTGGGCTCCTCAGGACATAGACTCACAGCTTTCCTGTGCTGATCCCGGTGTTGTCCCCAGAGGTGTGGGAGAGGCTTTTCTCATCTGCCTGAGTATCCATGATACTGGTCCCCAGTGTCCCACTCCCACAGGCCACATGGGAATATGTCCGTGAGCAGCCCGGACAAACTCACAGTGGGAAAAGGGAAGAGGAGTAGCCTGCTGTGGGTTCCAGGACTCTCAGGACCACAGAGGTGGATGAAGGGAGGTGCAAACATGCAGGTGGAGCCCAAAGTTTTGATGAGAGGCCTGGTGCAGGTGATGGGACAGGGGGCTTGCCATGGGCAAGGCAGAAAACAGGGAAGCAAACTAGAGGGAGAGCAGGGAGATCTGTGGATGAAGTGCTATCTCTGTCGTCACGGGGGCCTGCGTGATTGCCATGCTTTTATATCAGCCCAGGTGCATCAGAGTGCCCTTCTGTGATGTCACTGCCCTCCTGCGGCCAATCAGGCAGACTCTCGTTGTGGCCGGTTTCAGGTGGCCAATCACCATGCAGCTTAGGTGGCCAATGTCAGACGGCTTTCTCAGTAACTCTCCTGATATTGTTGCCTAGAAACCATGTTTAAAGGGAAAACAGAGGAGGTGGGGGCAAGATGGTGGAAGAGTAGGGTCCCCAAGTCACCTCTCTCTACCCAATTACCTACATAACTTTTATATCATCTTGCAAAGCTAGGAATTTGGCCTGAGATTTATTTTTTTTAATTTTTTTAAGATTTATTTATTTATGATAAACATAGAGAGAGAGAGGCAGAGTACAGGCTCCATGCCAGGAGCCCGACGCAGGACTCGATCCCGGCACTGCAGGATCACACCCTGGCCAAAGGCAGGCGCTAAACCTCTGAACCATCCAGAGATCCCTGGCCTGAGATTTAGGAGAGAACAGCTGTAAAGAAAAGAGTTCACGCTTCTATGAAATACAACTTCTTTTTGGCCACTCTGCACTGAGCAAAACGACTAGTAGGAAAAACTCTCCTCAAAAGAAAGAATCAGAAACAGCTCTCTCTCCCAAAGACTTACAAAATTTGTATTACAACTCAGTGTTAGAAAGCCAATTCACATGAATAATTATAAAGCTACTGGTGTATCTAGAAAAAACCCTAAAGGATTCAAGACACTTCATGACTGCAGAATTTAGATCTAATCAGGCCAAAATTAAAAATCAATTAAATGAGATGCAATCCAAACTAGAGGTCAGAACGATGAGAGTTAACGTGGTAGAACGAGTGAGTGACATAGAAGAAAGTTGGTGTCAAGGAGGGAAACTGCGGAAACAAAGAGAAAAATGACTAAAAGATCATGGGGATAGGCTAATGGAAATAAATGACAGTCTCAGAAGGAAAAACTGCGTTTACTTGGGGTCCCGAGGGTGCCGAAGGGACACAGGCCCAGAATATGTATTTGAACAAATCATAGCTGAAAACTTCCCTAATTTGTGGCAGGAAACAGGCATTCAGATCAGAAAATGGATAGATCCCCCCCTGAAATCAATAAAAACCACTCTACACCTGGACATTTAATGGTGAAACTTGCAAATTCCAAAGATAAAGAGAAAATCCTTAAAGAAGCAAGAGAAAAGTAATCTCTAAATTTTATGGGGAGAAGGAAGAGCATAACAGCAGACCCTTTCACAGAGACCTGGCATGCCAGAGAGGCCTGGCAGGATATAGTCAGAGTCTTAAATGAGAAGAACATGGAGCCAAGAATACTTTATCCAGCAAGGCTCTCACTGATAATAGAAGGAGAGATAAAGAGTTTCCAAGATAGGCAGAAACTGAAAGAATATGTGATCATGAAGCCAGCTCTGCAACAAATACTAAGGGGGATTCTGTAATATAGGAAGTGCAAGGGAACAATCCAGGGACTGAATAGGTATCATGATGACACCAAATCCATAGCTTTCAAAGGTAACTGTGGACGTGAATGGGTTTAATGACCCCAGCAAAAGGCGCAACTGCCAATTCACACTGGATAAAAAAGCAAAACCCATCTCTTTGCTGTGTACAAGAGACTCATTTTAAAAATAAGGACACCTACAGCCTAAAAATAAAAGGTTGGAGAAAAATGAACCATTCCAATGGTCCTCCAAAGAAAGCAAGGGTAGCCATCCTTAGATTAGATAAACTACATTTCTACACAAAGACTGTAGTAAGTGATGAAGAGGGACACTATATCATACTTAAAGGATCTATCCAACAAGAAGACCTAACAGTCTTCAATATTTATGCCCGGAATTTATGCCCGCAATGTGGGAGCTGCCAAGTATATCAATCAACTAATAACCAAAGTTAAGGCCTACTTAGATAATGATACACTCATACTTGGTGCCTTGAATGAAGCGCTTTCTACAATCACCAGGTTTTCTAAACACGACATTTCTAAAAACAAGAGTTTTAAATGGTACACTAGTCCAGATGGATTTCACAGATATTTACAGATCTTTACATCCAAACACAACTGAATACACATTCTTCTCAGGTGCACATGGATCTTTCTCCAGAGTAGACCACATACAGGGTCACATAACAGGACTTAACTGATACCAAAAGATCGGGATCGTCCCCTGCATATTTTCACACCATAATGCTTTGAAATTAGAACTAAATCACAAGAAGAAGTTTGGAAGGATTTCAAACATATAGAGCTTAAGGACCATCCTGCTAAAAGATGAAAGTGTAAAGCAGGAAATTAGAGAAGAATGAAAACATTCATGGAAACTAATGAGAATAAAGATACAACCATTAAAAATCTTTGGGATACAACAAAAGCAGTCCTGAGGGGGAAATTCATCGCAATATGAGCATCCATCCAAAAACTGGAAAGAACTCAAATTCAAAAGCGAACATTGCATCTAAAGGAGCTGGAGAAAAAAACAGCAAATAGATTCTCCACACAGCAGAAAAAGAGAGTCAATAAAGATTCGGGCAGAACTCAATGAAAGAGAGACCAGAAGAAATGTGGAACAGATGAATCCAGGAGTTGGTTTTTTGAAAGAATAACGTAGATAAATCATTAGGCAGCCTTATTAAAAAGAAGAGGGAAAAATTCATAAAATAATTAAATAATTCAAATAATAAATAATTCAAATAATAAAATAATTAAATAATTCAAATTAATAAAATAATGAATGATAAATGAGACAACACCACCAACACCAAAAATAAAAACGATTTTTAAAGCTTAATATGAGCAGCTGTATGCTAATAAATTAGGCAATCTTGGAGAAATGGACACATTTCTGGAAACCACAAACTACCAAAACTGGAACAGGAAGAAATAGAAAACTGAACAGGCCTATAACCAGGGAAGAAATTGAAGCAGTCCTCAAATCCTACCAAGACACAAAATCCAGGGAAGATGCCTTCCCAGGGGAATTCTATCAAACGTTTAAAGAAGAAACCATACTTCTTCTACTAAAGCTGTTCTGAAAGATAAAACGAGATGTAGCACTTGCAAACTCCTCCTATAAGGCCAACATCACTTAAATTCCAAAACCAGACAAAGACCCCACCAAAAAGGAGAATTACAGACCAATATCCCTCAAGAACATGGATGGAAAAATTCTCAACAAGATTCTAGCCAGTAATATCCAACAGAGCGTTCCCTTTCACTATTTTTTCTATTCCCCAAATGAAGGAGAACATATAATGTCTGCCTTCTCCGACTGCCTTATTCACGCAGCATTACACCCTCCAGTTCCATCCACATCAAAGGAAATGGTGGGCATTTGTCATTTCTAATGGCTGAGTAGTATTCAATTGTATAAATAAACCACATCTTCTTTATCCATTCATCTTTCCATGGACACCGAGGCTCCTTCCACAGCTTAGCTATTGTGGACATTGCTGCTATAAACATCGGGGTGCAGGTGTCCCAGCATTTCATTGCATCTGTATCTATGGGATAAATCCCCAGCACTGCAAATGCTGGGTCGTAGGGCACATCTATTTTTTTTTTTTTGGCAGATAAATTTTAATTCTTTGACGAACCTCCACACAGTTTTCAAGAGTGGCTGCACCAGTTCACATTCCCACCAACAGTGCAGGAGCGTTCCCCTTTCTTCACATCCTCTCCACAATTTGTGGTTTCCTGCCTTGTTAATTTTCCCTATTCTCACACGTGTGAGGTGGTATCTCATTGTGGTTTTGTTTTTTTTTTTTTTTTTCATTGTGGTTTTGATTTGTATTTCCCTCATGGGCAGGGATGTGGAGCATATTCTCATGTGCTTGTTGGTCATGACTATGTCTTCTTCTGTGAGATTTCTGCTCATGTCTTTTGCCCATTTCCTGTTTGGATCATTTCTTTCTTTGCTGTTGAGTTTAATAAGTTCTTTAGAGATCTGTGATACTAGCCCTTTATCTGATACGTCATTTGCAAATGTCTTCTCCCATTCTGTAGGTTGTCTTTTAGTTTTCTTGACTAAGAAAACTTTTTTCTTGCACTTTTTTCTTTTTTCTTTTTGCTGTGCAAAAGCTTCCTATCTTGATGAAGTCCCAATAGACCATTTTTGTTTCTCTGTCTCTTGCCTTCATGGATGTATCTTGCAAGAAGTTACTGTGGTCAAGTTCAAAAAGGTGTTGCCTGTGTTCACCTCTAGGATATTGATGGACTCTTGTCTCACACTGAGATCTTTTATCCATTTTGAGTTTCTCTTTGTGTATGGTGCAAGAGAGTGGTCTAGTTTCATTCTTCTGCATGTGGATATCCAATTTTCCCAACACCATTTATTGAAGAGACTGTATTTTCCAGTGGAGAGTTTTTCCTTCTTTATCGAATATTATTAGTTGATCATAAAGTTGAGGGTCCACTTCTGGATTCTCTATTATGTTCCATTGATCTATGTGTCTGTTTTTGGGCCGGTACCACACTGTCTTGATGACCACTGCTTTGTAGTACAACCTGAAATCTGGCATTGTGATGCCCCCAGCTATGGATTTCTTTTTAATATTCCCCTGGCTATTCGGGGTCTTTGCTGATTCCACACAAATTTTAAAATAATTAGTTCTAACTCTCTGAAGAAAATCCTTGGTATTTTGATAGGGATCCGGTGTCTGGGTGACTCACCTGCCTGGGGGTTAAGAGGGTTCTCAGTCTGAGGGATACTGGTAGGTGCTCTGATCTGGGGACTGAATTTCTCCATGTCCTGCTGTGTTCGAGGGTTTGTGGTGTATGGGCTCCTGGTCAGCCAGGAACCTGGAGCATCCATTTGTCCACTACTGAGCTGGGGCAGAGAGCTCGTGGTCCAAGGGCCTGTGTTCCAATGACCCCCACCGTGTCCAGTGATGTGGTGACTCCTTGCCTCAGGACATACTTGTTTCATACAATCCCTTCTCTGCCGGGTGCCTGGAGGCACTGCAAAACACTGTACACGTGGGGGTGCGGTGGAGGTTTAGGACATTCCTGTTTCCTGTACTGAGCTGGATTGGAGAGCTCCAAAGAAGCAGTGAGTGCTCTGGGTTCCCTCAGAACCAGGACTCACAGCTTTCCTGTGTTGAGCCCCGGGTTGACCCAAGGGGTGTCGGAGAGGCATTTGCCCTCTTCCTGAGTATCCATGGTACCAATTCCCAGTGTCCGGCTCCCACAGTCCAATGGGAGTATGTCGGTGAGCAGCCAGGCCAACCTCTCAGTGGGCAATGGGAGCAGGAGTTGCCTGCTGTGGGTTCGTGGACTCTCAGGACCACAGAAGGGGATGAATGGATGTGCAAACATGCAGGTGGAGCCCAAAGTCTTGGCGAGAGGACTGGGGCAGGAGGGTGGTCCGGAGCTTGCCATGGGCATGGGCAGAAAACAGGGCAGACAACCTGAGGGAGAGCAGGGAGATCTGTGGCTGAAGTGCCATCTCTGTCATCACGGGCACCTGCGTGGTTGTCATGCTTTTATATCAACCCAGGTGCATCAGAGTGCCCCTCTGTGATGTCACCACCATGCCGCAGCCAATCACGCAGGCTCTGGGAGGGGCCTGGTTCAGGTGGCCAATCACCTTGCAGCTCAGGTGGCCAATGTCAGATGGCTTTCTCATTGAGCGTCCTGATACCGTTGCCTAGAGACAATTTTAAATGAAAAACAGAGTAGGAGGGGGCAAGATGGCGGAAGAGCAGGGTCCCCAAGTCACCTACCCCACAAAATTACCTATGTTTCATATCCTCCTGAAAACCTATGAATTTGGCCTGAGATTTAAAGAGACACCAGCTGGAATGCTACAGTGAGAAGAGTTCACGCTTCTACAAAGGTAGGAGGACGGGGGAAAAGAAATAAAGAAACAAAAGGCATCCAAGGGGGAGGGGCCCCGCGAGGAGCCGGGCTGAGGCCGGGGCGAGTGTCCCCAGGACAGGAGAGCCCCGTCCGGGAGGAGCAGGAGCTGCACCAATCTTCCTGGGCGGAAAGGCGCCCGCAGGAGTTAGAGCAGGACCCCAGGAGGTCGGGGATGCCCTCGGGCTCCCTGGGACACTAACAGACACCTGTGCCCCGGGGAGAGTGCGCCAAGCTCCCTAAGGGCTGCAGCGTGCAGGGAGGACCTGGAGCAGCTCGGAGGGGATCGGGCAGGGGCTCCGCGGAGGCGGCTGCGGGGCGGGAACGCGAATCCAACAGCGCAGGCGCCGGAGCACAGGGCGCCAGGGACACAGCCCAGGATCCAGCCTCCCCCCAGGACCGGCAGAGGCCAGGAGGGCCCAGGACAGCAAGGACGCTCCTGCCCCGAGCTGAGCAGATCAGCGGCCCCGCCCCCGAGCCTCCAGGCCCTGCAGACGGAGAGCCCCCGAGTTATTGCGGGAGCTGAATCCAGGTTTCCAGAGCTGCAGCAACCACTGGGGTTGTTCCTCCAGGGGCCTCACGGGGTAAACAACCCCCACTGAGCCCTGCACCAGGCAGGGGGCAGAGCAGCTCCCCCAAGTGCTAACACCTGGAAATCAGCACAACAGGCCCCTCCCCCAGAAGACCAACTAGACGGACAAGTTGCAGGGGAAGTCAAGGGACTTAAAGTATACAGATTCAAAAGATACTCCCCCGTGTGGTTTTTTTTTTCTTTTTGATTTCTGATTGCTTCCCCCACCCTTTTTTCCCTTTCTTCTTTTTCTTTCTCTTTTTCTTTTTTTTTCTTCCTTTTTTCTTTTTTCAATTTCTCTTTTCTTTCCTTCTTTCTCTCCTCCCTTTTTCTCCTTTTCCCAATGCAACTTGTTTTTGGCCACTTTGCACTGAGCAAAATGACTAGAAGGAAAACCTCACCTCAAAAGAAAGAATCAAACAGCCCTCTCTCCCACAGAGTGACAGAATTTGCTTTACAATTCAATGTCAGAAAGCCAATTCAGAAGCACTATTATACAGCTACTGGTGGCTCTAGAAAAAAGCATAAAGGACTCAAGAGACTTCATGACTGCAGAATTTAGATCCAATCAGGCAGAAATTAAAAATCAATTGAATGAGATGCAATCCAAACTAGAAGTCCTAACGACGAGGGTTAACGAGGTGGAAGAACGAGTGAGTGACATACAAGATAAGTTGATGGCAAAGAGGGAAACTGAGGAAAAAAGAGACAGACAATTAAAAGACCATGAAGACAGACTAAGGGAAATAAACGACAGCCTGAGGAAGAAAACCCTACATTTAATTGGGGTTCCCGAGGGCGCTGAAAGGGACAGAGGGCCAGAATATGTATTTGAACAAATCCTAGCTGAAAACTTTCCGAATCTGGGAACGAAACAGGCTTTCAGATCCAGGAAATAGAGAGATACCCCCCTAAAATCAATAAAAACCATTCAACACCTCGACATTTAATAGTGAAGCTTGCAAATTCCAAAGATAAAGAGAAGATCCTTAAAGCAGCAAGAGACAAGAAATCCCTGACTTTTATGGGGAGGAATATTAGGGTAACAGCAGACCTCTCCACAGAGACCTGGCAGGCCAGAAATGGCTGGCAGGATATATTCAGGGTCCTAAATGAGAAGAACATGCAACCAAGAATACTTTATCCAGCAAGGCTCTCATTCAAAATGGAAGGAGAGATAAAGAGCTTCCAAGACAGTCAGGAAGTGAAAGAATATATGACCTCCAAACCAGCTCTGCAAGAAATTTTAAGGGGGACTTTTAAAATTGCCCTTTAAGAAGAAGTTCAGTGGAACAATCCACAAAAACAAGGACTGAATAGATATCATGATGATACTAAACTCATATCTGTCAATAGTAACTCTTAATGTGAACAGGTTTAATGACCCCATCAATAGGCGCAGGGTTTCAGACTGGATAAAAAAGCAGGACTCATCTATTTTCTGTCTACAAGAGACTCATTTTAGACAGAAGGACACCTACAACCTGAAAATAAAAGGTTGGAGATCCATTTACCATTCAAATGGTCCTCAAAAGAAAGCAGGGGTAGCCATCCTTATATCAGATAAGCTAAAATTTACCCCGAAGACTGTAGTGAGAGATGAAGAGGGACACTATCTCATACTTAAAGGATCTATCCAACAAGAGGACTTAACAATCCTCAATATATATGCCCCAAATGGGAGCTGCCAAGCTGCCAAGTATTTAAACCAATTAATAACCAAAGTGAAGAAATACTTAGATAATAATACACTGATACTTGGTGACTTCAATCTAGCTCTTTCTCGATAGGTCTTCTAAGCACATCTCCAAAGAAACGAGAGCTTTAAATGATACACTGGACCAGATGGATTTCACAGATATCTACAGAACTTTACATCCAAACTCAACTGAATACACATTCTTCTCAAGTGCACAGGGAACTTTCTCCAGAATAGACCACATACTGGGTCACAAATCGGGTCTGAACCGATACCAAAAGATTGGGATCGTCCCCTGCATATTCTTAGACCATAATGCCTTGAAATTAGAACTAAATCACAAAAAGAAATTTGGAAGGACCTCAAACACGTGGAGGTTAAGGACCATCCTGCTAAGAGATGAAAGGGTCAACCAGGAAATTAAGGAAGAATTAAAAAGATTCATGGAAACTAATGAGAATGAAAATACAACCGTTCAAAATCTTTGGGATGCAGCAAAAGCAGTCCTGAGCGGGAAATACATCACAATACAAGCATTAAGAATACATAAGTATTAATAATACAGAATTAATATTGTGAAAATGTCAATGTTACGCAGGGCAATTTACACGTTTAATGCAATCCCTATCAAAATACCATGGACTTTCTTCAGAGAGTTAGAACAAATTATTTTAAGATTTGTGTGGAATCAGAAAAGACCCCGAATACCCAGGGTTATTTTAAAAAAGAAAACCATATCTGGGGCATCACAATGCCAGATTTCAGGTTGTACTACAAAGCTGTGGTCATCAAGACAGTGTGGTACTGGCACAAAAACAGACACATAGATCAATGGAACAGAATAGAGAACCCAGAAGTGGACCCTGAACTTTATGGTCAACTAATATTCGATAAAGGAGAAAAGACTATCCATTGGAAGAAAGACAGTCTCTTCAATAGATGGTGCTGGGAAAATTGGATATCCACATGCAGAAGAATAAAACTAGACCACTCATGAGCACCATACACAAAGATAAACTCAAAATGGATGAAAGATCGAAATGTGAGACAAGAGTCCATCAAAATCCTAGAGGAGAACACAGGCAACACCCTTTTTGAACTCAGCCACAGTAACTTCTTGCAAGATACATCCACGAAGGCAAAAGAAACAAAAGCAAAAATGAACTATTGGGACTTCATCAAGATAAGAAGCTTTTGCACAGCAAAGGATACAGTCAACAAAACTCAAAGACAACCTACAGAATGGGAGAAGAAATTTGCAAATGACCTATCAGATAAAGTGCTAGTTTCCAAGATCTATAAAGAACTTATTAAACTCAACACCAAAGAAACAAACAATCCAATAATGAAATGGGAAAAAGACATGAAGAGAAATCTCACAGAGGAAGACATCGACATGGCCAACATGCACATGAGAAAATGCTCTGCATCACTTGCCATCAGGGAAATACAAATCAAAACCACAATGAGATACCACCTCACACCAGTGAGAATGGGGAAAATCAACAAGGCAGGAAACCACAAATGTTGGAGAGGATGTGGAGAAAAGGGAACCCTCTTACACTGTTAGTGGGAATGTGAACTGGTGCAGCCACTCTGGAAAACTGTGTGGAGGTTCCTCAAAGAGTTAAAAATAGGCCTGCCCTACAACCCAGCAATTGCACTGTTGGGGATTTACCCCAAAGATTCAGATGCAATGAAACGCCGGGACACCTGCACCCCGATGTTTATAGCAGCAATGTCCACAATAGCCAAACTGTGGAAGGAACCTCGGTGTCCATCGAAAGATGAATGGATAAAGAAGATGTGGTTTATGTATACAATGGAATATTACTCAGCCATTAGAAATGGCAAATACCCACCATTTGCTTCAGCGTGGATAGAACTGGAGGGTATTATGCTCAGTGAAGTAAGTCAATCGGAGAAGGACAAACATTATATGTTCTCATTCATTTGGGGAATATAAATAATAGTGAAAGGGAATATAAGGGAAGGGAGAAGAAATGTGTGGGAAATATCAGAAAGGGAGACAGAACATAAAGACTCCTAACTCTGGGAAACGAACTAGGGGTGGTGGAAGGGGAGGAGGGCGGGGGGTGGGGGTGAATGGGTGACGGGCACTGAGGGGGGCACTTGACGGGATGAGCACTGGGTGTTATTCTGTATGTTGGTAAATTGAACACCAATAAAAAATAAATTTATTATAAAAAAAGGAAAGAAACTACAAATACCCACCATTTGCTTCGACGTGGATGGAACTGGAGGGTATTATGCTGCGTGAAGTAAGTCAATCAGAGAAGGACAAACATTATATGGTCTCATTCATTTGGGGAATATAAAAAGTAGTGAAAGGGAATAAAAGGGAAAGGAGAGAAAATGAGTGGGAAATATCAGAGAGGGAGACATAACATGAGAGACTCCTAACTCTGTGAAACGAACAAGGGGTGTTGGAAAGGGAGGTTGGCGGGGGGGGCGGGTGACTGGGTGTTGGGCATTGAGGGGGGCACTTGATGGGATGAGCACTGGATGTTATGCTATATGTTGGCAAATTGAACTCCAATAAAAAAAAATGAAATTAAATTTAAAAACCCAAACCCTACTCTTACTACTATCTCTATTTCTACCCATAAACCTATTTGTATAACTATTTTTACATTTAACTGTACTCCTACCTATATCCCAGTGGTGTACCACTGCCACTACCACTACCCCAGTGCCTATTCCTATCCCTATGTCTAAATTTATGCCTACCACTATACCATCCATAACCCTACCCCTAACCTTACCTCACAATTAACTGTATCCTTACCAATACCCTATGCTTAAACCTACCCCTACCCCTAACCCTACAATATCACCTACCCTACTACTACACCTATCCCTACACCTATCCCTACTCCTACAACCCATTGCCCAGGCCTAACCCTTCATCTACTCTTAACTCTTCTTTTACCCCAACACTTACCGCTAACCCTACCCATAATGGTAATCCTACCCCTACCCCTTAACTGACTCCTAAACATACCCATACACATCCCACTGCAACTAACCCTACACCAACCCTTACCCCTACACCTAACCCTATGCCTACCCTTAATCCTAGCCCTACCCATATCCGTACTTCTACCCCTATCTCTACCACTAGTCCTACCCCTAACACTACTCCTACCTTATCTCTGAACCTAATCCTACCCCCAACCCCAAACTCTATCTCTGCCTTTCCTGATAAACCTATCCCTAAATCTACCCCAACCACTACCCGTACTCCAACCCTTACTCCTACCACAGGTCCTAATGCAAAAGCTACCACTAACCCTACCCCTAATCCTAAACCACATTTATACCTACCCCTGCCCCTACACATACCCCTAAGCATACACCTAAATCTAATCCTAACCCTGCACCTACCCCTAACCCAATCCTTCCTCCAACTTGTTCGACTATTCCAACCCCTTCCACTAAATCTATTCTACTCATACACCTAAACTTGCCCCTACAGCTACCCTACTCTTACCCATACTCCTACTCCAAGACTATCCCTACCTCTAACCCTGTTACTACCATGCCCCTAACCTTACCTCTACACCTTGCAAACCCCGACCCCTACCCATAACCCTACCCCATTCCCTACCCCACCCATAAACCTACCCCTAGACATGCCCCTAACCCTATCCATACCTATAACCCATACCCCTACTCCATATATCCCTACTCCTACATCTACAAGGAACCATAGTCCTACCCTTAACCTATCACTCCCATATCCCCACTGTTAACCCTGGTCCTACAGCTTCCATTAATCCTACCCCACCCCCTACCCTACCCCTATTCATATCTATACCCATACCCCTACTCCTAATTCTACCCCTACATTTTAACCTACCCAAACCCCTACCCCTACCCTACCACTAACTCTACTCCTGTGCTAATCCTAACAGTATCCCTAATCCTAACTCTACCCTGATGCATAAAACATCTAACCCAACTTCTACACATATCCGTAACCCTATCCAAACTCCTATCCCAACCCATACTGTTACTCCATCCCTACTCCTAACCATATACCTATCACTAAACATTCTTCCCCCACACTTTACCCCTTCCCCTATTCCTAGCTTTATTCTTACCCTTAAAACGACTCCTATCCTTACCAGTACCCCTACATATAAGCCTAACCATAAAACAACCCTTAACCAACCCTAATATTACTCCTACCCCTACCTTACACCTACACCTACCTCTGACCTTACTGCCACCCTTATCTCTAAGCCTATCCCTACCCCTACCCCCTACCCCATATATGACCCATACCTCAACAGCTGCCTGTAACCCTACCTCTACTCCAAACAATAGCCCTACACCTATCCCTGAGCCTACCACGAACACTACATCCCCAACCCCTAACACTAACCTACACCTATCCCTATCCTTACTCTTACCGATAACCCAAGAAATAATACTACTCCTAGCCCACCTTAAACCTACTGTAACCCTACCCCTACCCAAACCACTACAGCTACCCATATCATTACCTATACCCATATTCCTACCACTACCCTTAACCCTAACCTTACCCCTTACCTAACTCTACATCGACCTGTATCTGATCCTTACACTTATGTCTACCCCTCTGCACCCCTAACCCTAATAACCACTACTTCTACTCTTACAATATCTCTACCACTACCACTACCACTAAACCTACCCCTATCCTTTCCATGATCCCTACCTCTCAATCTACCACTACACCTACCACTACACCTACCACCTAAGCCTACCCCTATACCTAACACTAATGCTAGTCCTAACCCTACCTCTAACCCTACTCTGAGCCCTAACCCTACCATTACCCTTAAAACTATCCCTACACATAACCCTAGGCCTACACGTATGGCTACTCCTATCCATACACCTTCAGCTAACCCAATCACTAACATTTCCTTTATCTCTAACCCTAAGCATATACCTACAATTTCCCCTACCCCTAAACATACACAGCCCTTTCCTTACCCCTAACCCTACCCTAACCCTACCTCTACACAAGCACCTACCTGTAACACTAACCCTACCTCTAACCTTAAACCTACCCCTAACCTTATCCCTATGTCTACACTTACCCATACCCTAACCCTGCTGCTTTCCATACCCATAGCTCTAACCCATAGTTCTAACTCTACAAATACTTCTACCCATAACCCTACAATGCCCCTTCCCCTGTACCTAAAACTAGCCATACCCCATCCGTAAAACTACACCTACACCTAAACCAAATCCTACCCCTACCACTAACCATACATCTATCCCTACCCCTACACATATCCCTACCACTACTCTAACCCCAACACCTAACCCTAATCCTACTCCTAACTCAACCCCTATCCCTACCCCCTACCTCTAATGGTATTCAGAACCCTACCCCTAACTCTATATCTAACTGTACCCTTAGACACCTATACCTACCCCTAACCCTCCTCCTACCCTTACCCCACCAATATGATTAAACCCACCCCTAGAACATTAACAAGGCAGGAAACCACAAATGTTGGATAGGATGCGGAGAAAAGGGAACCTTCTTACACTGTTGGTGGGAATGTGACCTGGTGCAGCCAGGAAAACTGTGTGGAGGTTCCTCAAAGAGTTAAAAATAGATCTTCCCTATGACCCAGCAATTGCACTGCTGGGGATTTACCCCAAAGATACATATGCAGTGAAATGCGGGGACCCCTGCACCCTGATGTTTCTAGCAGCAATGTCCACAATAGCCAAACTGTGGAAGGAGCCTTGGTGTCCATCGAAAAATGAATGGATAAAGAAGATGTGGTTTATGTATACAATGGAATATTCCTCAGCCATTAGAAACGACAAATACCCACCATTTGCTTCAGCGTGGATAGAACTGGAAGGTATTATGGTGAGTGAAGTAAGTCAATCGGAGAAGGACAAACATTGTATGTTCTCATTAATTTGGGGAATATAAATAATAGTGAAAGGGAATAGAAGGGAAGGGAGAAGGAATGTGTGGGAAATATCAGAAAGGGAGACAGAACATAAAGACTCCTAACTCTGGGAAACGAACTAGGGGTGATGGAAGGGGAGGAGGGCGGGGGGTGGGGGTGAATGGGTGACGGGCACTGAGGGGGGCACTTGACGGGATGAGCACTGGGTGTTATTCTGTATGTTGGTAAATTGAACACCAATAAAAAATAAATTTATTATAAAAAAAGGAAAGAAACTACAAATACCCACCATTTGCTTCGACGTGGATGGAACTGGAGGGTATTATGCTGCGTGAAGTAAGTCAATCAGAGAAGGACAAACATTATATGGTCTCATTCATTTGGGGAATATAAAAAGTAGTGAAAGGGAATAAAAGGGAAAGGAGAGAAAATGAGTGGGAAATATCAGAGAGGGAGACATAACATGAGAGACTCCTAACTCTGTGAAACGAACAAGGGGTGTTGGAAAGGGAGGTTGGCGGGGGGGGCGGGTGACTGGGTGTTGGGCATTGAAGGGGGACTTGATGGGATGAGCACTGGATGTTATGCTATATGTTGGCAAATTGAACTCCAATAAAAAAAAATGAAATTAAATTTAAAAACCCAAACCCTACTCTTACTACTATCTCTATTTCTACCCATAAACCTATTTGTATAACTATTTTTACATTTAACTGTACTCCTACCTATATCCCAGTGGTGTACCACTGCCACTACCACTACCCCAGTGCCTATTCCTATCCCTATGTCTAAATTTATGCCTACCACTATACCATCCATAACCCTACCCCTAACCTTACCTCACAATTAACTGTATCCTTACCAATACCCTATGCTTAAACCTACCCCTACCCCTAACCCTACAATATCACCTACCCTACTACTACACCTATCCCTACACCTATCCCTACTCCTACAACCCATTGCCCAGGCCTAACCCTTCATCTACTCTTAACTCTTCTTTTACCCCAACACTTACCGCTAACCCTACCCATAATGGTAATCCTACCCCTACCCCTTAACTGACTCCTAAACATACCCATACACATCCCACTGCAACTAACCCTACACCAACCCTTACCCCTACACCTAACCCTATGCCTACCCTTAATCCTAGCCCTACCCATATCCGTACTTCTACCCTTATCTCTACCACTAGTCCTACCCCTAACACTACTCCTACCTTATCTCTGAACCTAATCCTACCCCCAACCCCAAACTCTATCTCTGCCTTTCCTGATAAACCTATCCCTAAATCTACCCCAACCACTACCCGTACTCCAACCCTTACTCCTACCACAGGTCCTAATGCAAAAGCTACCACTAACCCTACCCCTAATCCTAAACCACATTTATACCTACCCCTGCCCCTACACATACCCCTAAGCATACACCTAAATCTAATCCTAACCCTGCACCTACCCCTAACCCAATCCTTCCTCCAACTTGTTCGACTATTCCAACCCCTTCCACTAAATCTATTCTACTCATACACCTAAACTTGCCCCTACAGCTACCCTACTCTTACCATACTCCTACTCCAAGACTATCCCTACCTCTAACCCTGTTACTACCATGCCCCTAACCTTACCTCTACACCTTGCAAACCCCGACCCCTACCATAACCCTACCCCATTCCCTACCCCACCCATAAACCTACCCCTAGACATGCCCCTAACCCTATCCATACCTATAACCCATACCCCTACTCCATATATCCCTACTCCTACATCTACAAGGAACCATAGTCCTACCCCTTAACCTATCACTCCCATATCCCCACTGTTAACCCTGGTCCTACAGCTTCCATTAATCCTACCCCACCCCCTACCCTACCCCTATTCATATCTATACCCATACCCCTACTCCTAATTCTACCCCTACATTTTAACCTACCCAAACCCCTACCCCTACCCTACCACTAACTCTACTCCTGTGCTAATCCTAACAGTATCCCTAATCCTAACTCTACCCTGATGCATAAAACATCTAACCCAACTTCTACACATATCCGTAACCCTATCCAAACTCCTATCCCAACCCATACTGTTACTCCATCCCTACTCCTAACCATATACCTATCACTAAACATTCTTCCCCCACACTTTACCCCTTCCCCTATTCCTAGCTTTATTCTTACCCTTAAAACGACTCCTATCCTTACCAGTACCCCTACATATAAGCCTAACCATAAAACAACCCTTAACCAACCCTAATATTACTCCTACCCCTACCTTACACCTACACCTACCTCTGACCTTACTGCCACCCTTATCTCTAAGCCTATCCCTACCCCTACCCCCTACCCCATATATGACCCATACCTCAACAGCTGCCTGTAACCCTACCTCTACTCCAAACAATAGCCCTACACCTATCCCTGAGCCTACCACGAACACTACATCCCCAACCCCTAACACTAACCTACACCTATCCCTATCCTTACTCTTACCGATAACCCAAGAAATAATACTACTCCTAGCCCACCTTAAACCTACTGTAACCCTACCCCTACCCAAACCACTACAGCTACCCATATCATTACCTATACCCATATTCCTACCACTACCCTTAACCCTAACCTTACCCCTTACCTAACTCTACATCGACCTGTATCTGATCCTTACACTTATGTCTACCCCTCTGCACCGCTAACCCTAATAACCACTACTTCTACTCATACAATAATCCTTCCTACCCACTACCACTACCAAAAAACCTAACATAGAACCTGTGTACCTATCCCTTTCCATGATCCTACCTCTCAACTACCACTACACCTACCACTACACCTACCACCTAAGCCTACCCCTATACCTAACACTAATGCTAGTCCTAACCCTACCTCTAACCCTACTCTGAGCCCTAACCCTACCATTAACCCTTATAAACTATCCCTAACACGTATGGCTACTCCTATCATTCCACCTTCAGCTACAACCACACTCACTAAACATTGCCATTCATCTTCTTTACCTAAGGTTATACCTACCATTTCCCTACCCCGTAAAAACATACACAGCCCTTTCCTTACCCCTAACCCTACCCTAACCCTACCTCTACACAAGCACCTACCTGTAACACTAACCCTACCTCTAACCCTAACCCTACCCTAACCCTACCTCTAACCTTAAACCTACCCCTAACCTTATCCCTACCTCTAACCTTAAACCTACCCCTAACCTTATCCCTACCTCTAACCTTAAACCTACCCCTAACCTTATCCCTACCTCTAACCTTAAACCTACCCCTAACCTTATCCCTACCTCTAACCTTAAACCTACCCCTAACCTTATCCCTACCTCTAACCTTAAACCTACCCCTAACCTTATCCCTACCTCTAACCTTAAACCTACCCCTAACCTTATCCCTACCTCTAACCTTAAACCTACCCCTAACCTTATCCCTACCTCTAACCTTAAACCTACCCCTAACCTTATCCCTACCTCTAACCTTAAACCTACCCCTAACCTTATCCCTACCTCTAACCTTAAACCTACCCCTAACCTTATCCCTACCTCTAACCTTAAACCTACCCCTAACCTTATCCCTACCTCTAACCTTAAACCTACCCCTAACCTTATCCCTACCTCTAACCTTAAACCTACCCCTAACCTTATCCCTACCTCTACTTTATCCTTACACCTACATCTACCCCTCCATAACCGTAACCCTAACCTACCACTACACCTACCACCTAAGCCTACCCCTATACCTAACACTAATGCTAGTCCTAACCCTACCTCTAACCTTAAACCTACCCCTAACCTTATCCCTACCTCTAACCTTAAACCTACCCCTAACCTTATCCCTACCTCTAACCTTAAACCTACCCCTAACCTTATCCCTACCTCTAACCTTAAACCTACCCCTAACCTTATCCCTACCTCTAACCTTAAACCTACCCCTAACCTTATCCCTACCTCTAACCTTAAACCTACCCCTAACCTTATCCCTACCTCTAACCTTAAACCTACCCCTAACCTTATCCCTACCTCTAACCTTAAACCTACCCCTAACCTTATCCCTACCTCTAACCTTAAACCTACCCCTAACCTTATCCCTACCTCTAACCTTAAACCTACCCCTAACCTTATCCCTACCTCTAACCTTAAACCTACCCCTAACCTTATCCCTACCTCTATCTACCCCTACCCTAAAATACTATACCTACCCATATCTACAGCCTTACGGTTATTATGTCACTATACCTTACTCACCTTATCTACTTAACCAATATTATACCCTATCCTACTACCTAACTAACCTACTCTAAAACTTATATTCATACCCTTACTCCCATATCACCCTACCCCTAACATATCCTAAACCTATCCCTACCACTACCCTTACAGCTAACCCTAAACCTACTCCCACCCCTACCTTTAACCTTAACCCTACCCCTACTCTTAAACTTACTCCTATGGCTAACCCTAACAGTACCCCTAACTACTCCTGCACCTACCCATAAAATTTACCTGCCCCTACTTTTAAACATAATCCTATGACTTACCCTAACAGTACCCCTAAGTACTCCTACCCCTTCACCCATCCCTACTCCTACCCTTACATGTATCACTAACCCTACTCTTACCTAACAGTATCCCTACCTTTACTTTTACCCTTAACCCTCCTACTACCCCTACCCCTAACAGTACTCCTAAGTGTAAGACTAACCTTACCAGTACCCTCACCATAACCTACTCCAATGGCTACCTCTAACCTTACCTCATCACCTACCCCTAATGCCCATACCCTTAAATCTACTCATAACCCAACCACTACCTGTAGCTCTACCCCTACTCCTAACCCTACTCCAACCCCTAGCCCTACACCTACCCATAACCCTTCCCCTAATCCTTCACCCTCAAACCCCTAACCTAACCTACAACTATTGCTATCCCTATGCGTACCCATACACTAAGCAATAATCCTATCCCTACACCACTGTAAATTCGCTCCTACACCTACCCATAGCACTGCACCTAAACTATCCCTACCCCTATCCATACCCTTAAACCTACCTTAACCCTACACCTACCTCTACTTGATCCTTACACCTACATCTACCCCTCCATAACCGTAACCCTAACCTACCACTACCCCTACTCTTTCCAATCCCTACCCCTACCACTACACCTACACCTACCCCTGATGGAACTCATAACCCTATCCCTACCCTTATAACTAAAACTAACATAGATCCTACCCCTACCCCTACTCCTAACCCTAACCCTACCCATATCCTTAAACCTAACCCTACACATAACCTGATGCCTACCACTATCCCTATTGCTACCAGTATCCCTACACCTAACCCTATCCTTATACTTTCCCCATCCCTAACCTCAACACTATTCCTACAACTACCCCTACCCCTAACCATACACTGTCCTTTCCATACCACTTACCTTACCCATAACCCTGTCCCTATACCTTCTACTACATCCTAATCCACCATCTATCCCTACCCTTGCCCATCCCCCTACTCCTAACACTACACCTATACATTCCCCTGCTCATCACCATACCACAACCTCTATTTCTACCCTGAACCCTACACATATCTATACTTCTACCCTTAACCATACCCCTAACCCACCAGTAACCTTAGCCCTACACTTAACCCTTTCCCTACCTCTAACATACCCATAGTCCTAGCCCTAACCCCTGCCACTACCCCAACCCTAGATCTATCCTTAACAATACGTCTACCCATAGCCCTACCTGTGCCCCTACTCCTACACCTACCCCTAACCCTATGCGTATCCCTATCAATAACCCTATACTAATCCTACAACAACCCTATCATCCCCCTATCCCTATCCCTACTACTATACCTACCCCTATTTCTACCCCAACCTTACCCCTGTACCTACCCTACCTCTAACCCTAACCCTACCACCTCCCATACCCCCAGCTTTAACTCTACAACTATTTCTACCCATAACCCTACACTTCCCCTTCCCCTACCCATAAACCTAGACATACCCCTACCCCTAAGTGTACCCCTACATCTTAATCTACACCTACTATTACCACCACCACTACCACACCCATAACTGTACACCTAAACACAACCCTTTGACTACTCATACCCCAGCAACTACCCCCAATCCTACTCCTACCCTTACCCCTAAACTTAACCCTACACCTACCCCTAATGGCACTCCAAACCCTAACTCTATACCTAACTTATCCCTAGCTCTACAACTACCCCTAACCTTATCCCCATGTCTACCCTTACCCATAACCCTAACCCTACCACTTCCCATACCCATCACTCTAACTCTATAACTACTTCTACCCATAACCCTACACTATCCCTTCTCCTACACCTATGTAGCCATGCCCCTATGGCTAAAACTATCCCTACACCTAATCCTAATCCTACCCCTACCACTATATATATATATGCTTACCCCTACCCCTATTTGTATCCCTATGACTACCCTTACCCTAACACCTACACCTAACCCTACTCCTACACCAACCCATAAACCTAACCTTATCCCTACCTCTAACGTACTCCAAATACTACCCCTAAATTTATACCTAACTATACCCCTACCCCTACCCCTACCCTTAACCCTACTCCTACCCTTACCCCTACTAATACCCTTATCATTAAAACTACCCCTACATAGTGGAAGGGGAGGTGGGCGGGGGGGATGGGGTGACTGGGTGATGGCCACTGAGGGGGCACTTGATGGGATGAGCACTGGGTGTTACACTATATGTTGGCAAATCAAACTCCAATAAAAATATTCAAACAAACAAAACCCTACAAATAACCTTATGACTACCCCTACAAATACTCCTACCTGTATTCCTAAACATACCCCATCCCTCCCCCATCCCACCACTAACCTCATTCCAACTGCCAAGCATAAGCCTTCACAAACCCCTCCCTAACCCTAACCCTACCCATAACACTACCCATAAAACTTCCCTACCACTACCTTGCCACCTACCCCTACCCCTACTCCTACCCCAATCCCTAACACTACCCACATCCCTTTCCCCACCCCACCCATACACTAAGTGCTATCCCTACCCCAACCTTACCCCTACCACTACTTCATTCCTTAACCCTATCCCTACCCTACGTGTAACCCTACCACTACAACTAACGCTAACCCTAAACTACAACTACCCTTATCCCAAATCCTATCCTTACCCTTATTCCTACTTCTACACCTAACCCCATCCCTATCCTTAACCTTAACCCTACTCCTACTCCTACCATATAACCTAACTCCACAATTACACTTACCCTTAATCCCATTCTTACTCCTATCACTAGCCCTACCTCAACCTTACCCCTACTCCTACATCTACTCCTAAACCTACCCCTACCTATACACCTGACCCAACACCTACACTTAGCCTTACTCCTAGTTCTAAATGTACTCCCACCAATAACCTAATCCTATACCTACCCTACACCTACCCCTAACCCTACTCCAAACCGTAACTCTAACACTAATCATATCCCTACTCCAAAACCTCTCCTACCCCTACTCACCCCTACTCCTACCTCTACCCTTAATCCTACTCTTAAAACATCCCTACCTGTAACAGTAGCTGAAGGACTAGCCAATCATCTACCTTGGCTCCTGACCCTACCTGTTAACCTGTAGGAGTAGGTACTCCTACAGCTAACCCTTCCGCTACACCTCCCACAAACCTATACATGCACCTACCCTTATCCCTACAACTACCACTACCCCTACTCCTATCCCTACACACACTACCTACTCCTACCCTAAAACTACACCTAACCCTACCCCAAAGCTTACTCCTATCTACACCCCTAAAGCTATTCCTACCCCTTCCTCTATATGTTCACCTAACCCTAACACTGCCCCTATACATAAAGCTACCCATAAACTTAAACCTACTCCTAACCCTACCTTTACACCTAACTCAACTCTCCCCCAACACTTACGACTACCCTGAATCCTATCCCTAAACATACATCTACCCCTACACTTAAAGCTAATCCTACTCCTATCCCTACCCTTACCCTTACTGCTAAACTATTTCTTAAAGTTTTTATTCATTTATTCCGAGGGAGAGAGAGAGAGAGGCAGAGAAAGAGGCAGAGGGAGAAACAGGCTCCTTGCCAAGGGAGCATGATGTGGGACTCAATCCTGGGACTCTAGGATCATGCCCTGGGCTGAAGGCAGGCACTAAACTGCTGAGCCAACCTCTACACCTGCTCCTAACACCACCCTTACCACAGGCTTACCCCTCCCCCTAACCCTGTAGGAGTAGATCTTCCTATAGCTAAGGAAGATCTGAAGATCTACACCTACACCCCTACACCTCCCACAAACCAACACATACAACTATCCCTAACCCTACAACTACCAATACCCCTACCCCTACTCCTACCCCCTACACACACCCTACTCCTACCTTAGCACTATACATAGCCCTACCCTAACCTTACTCCTACCATTATGGTTTAACTTACCCCTACCCGTACACCTAACACTTACCCTAACCCAAGCCCTGGCCCTACACCTTCAGCTCTCCATAACCCTAAACCTACTCCTAACCCTACATCTACACCTAACTCAACTCTCCCGCAACATCTAAAACTACCCCAAACCCTATCCCTATGTTTAGGGATCCTCCATCCCTATCCCAACCCCTAAAGCTAATCCTACCCCTACCCTTATACTTACTGCTACACTATTCTTTTCTGCTACACTTACCTCTACTCCTTACTCAAACCCAACAGCTAGTTGTACCCTTAACCCCAACCCTAACCCAAAGTACCCCAACCCTATCCATAACCCTAACCCTACCCATACATGTACAACTACTGCTCCTTCACCCTTACCCCTAAAGCTCCTCCTACCCCTAACCCTACACCTACCTCTACACACTCCTTAATCTACCCTTACCCCATCCCTACCCCTACCACTAACCTTACCCCTTCCCCTACACTCACTCCTACCCCTATACCTACTCCTACTCCTACCACTACACCTACCCCTAGCAATACTCCTCCACATACCCCATTTCTTCCACTACATGACCCTTATGACTTATCGACTCTTGCCCCTACAGTCACACTACTTTCTAACAACTTGCCCTACCCCTACCCCTAACACTACATTTTCCCATACCTTAACCCTACCCATACTCCTATCCCAACCCATACCCCACCCTACCCCTTCCCCTAACCCTACCTGTAACTCTACCCTGCCCCCAAAACCTACATCTATCCCTGCCCCTACCAATACCTGTACTCCTACCCTGACCCCTACACCTACCATTAACTCTATGTATATCCCTACCCCATCACTACTCCTACTCCTACCCTTAGCCCTACCTCTACACCTACTCCACTATACCTACACCTACACCTACCACTTCTACTACACCTATCAATACCCCAACTCTTACCCCAAAACCTACCCCTACCCCTGCCCCAATCCATAAACTCACTCCTATACCTGGACCTACCCCTAAACCTAATCCTACAGCTTCCGCTAACCATACTACTAATCCTACCCCCTAACCCTATGCTTGCCCTACTCTGACACCTAAAACTACCCTTACACCTAAACCTAACCCTAACTTTAACCTTATGGCTGATCCTACCTCCACACCTAACCCTCACACTTTCCCTTCCCTTAACCCAACCACTACACCTACCTCTATCTCTACATCTACCCATAAACCTACTCTTACCCTATAACTACCTCTACACCTAACCGTACCCCTACCTCGAACCCTACCCATACCACTACCACTTCCACTACCCCAGTACCCTTACATCTAAACTTACTCCCACCTCTGTTTCTACACCATCTGTAACCCTACACCTAACCTTATCTGTACAATTATCCCTATCCCTACCAATACCCCTATGCTTAACCCTACCTCTAAACCTATCACTAAACCCATCTGTAACCCTAAATGTAACACTACCCCAATCACAACTTTAAACCTACTCCTAGCAATACTCCTATACTATGCCTACTGTATAGCACTCTTCCATTTTAGCATCACACCTCCTGGTGACATAGTATCTAACTCCCTTATGTGAGAGGCTAGTTGAAAGCTGCATTCAAGCAATGCTTGTTTCTCAGAGTAAGTAGATTGCATTTCCAAGGTGCCTACACACCTCCTATTGAGCTTGGTTCTAACTCCCTCATGTGGGACCCTAGTAGAAAGCTGCATTCAGGGCAGCCCAGGTGGTTCAGTGGTTTGGCACTGCCTTCAGCCCAGAGTGTGATCCTGGAGACCGGGGATTGATTCCCACATCGGGCTCCCTGCATTGAGCCTGCTTCTCCCTCTGCTGTCTCTCTCTCTCTCTCTCTCTCTCTCTCTCTCTCTCTTCTCTGTGTATTCTCATGAATAAACAAATAAAATCTTAAAAAAAAAGAAAGCTGAATTCAAGAATGCTTGTTTCTTAGTGAAAGGTAATAAAGAGGAAAGGATAAAAAATGAGTGGGAAATATCAGAAAGGGAGACAGAACATGAGAGACTCCTAACTCTGGGAAACGAACAAGGGGTGGTAGAAAGGGAGGTGGGTGGGGGGTGGGGGTGACTGGGTGATGGGCACTGAGGGGGGCACTTGATTGGATGAGCACTGGGTGTTATGCTGTATGTTGGCAAATTGAACACCAATAAAAAATAAATGAAAGAAAAGAATGCTTGTTTCTCAGAGTTAAGAACATCACATTTCCAATGTGCCTTCACACTTACTGTTGAGATAAATTCTAACTCCCTTATGGGAGAGGCTAGTAAAGCTCATACAAGGCATGATTTTTTTCACAAATAAGTACAACGGATATACATTTAACTTCCACACTGACTTTAGACATGGTTTCCAACTCCTTTACATGAGAGTCTAGTTTCAAGCCTCATTCAAGGAATGCTTGTTTCTCTGAGTTAACTACGTCACATTTCCATTGTGCCTACACACCTAAAGATGAGATAGCTTCTAAATCCCATACTGGAGGGCAGCCCCAGTGGCGCAGTGGTTTAGCGCTGCCTGCAGCCCAGGGTGTGATCCTGGAGACTTGGGATCGAGTCCCACGTTGGGCTCCCTGTGTGGTGCCTGCTTGTGTCTCTGCCTCTCTCTGTCTTCTGTCTCTCTTTCTCTCTCTCTCTCTCTCTCTCTCTCTCTGTGTGTGTATCTTTGTGAATAAATAAAAATATTTTTATTTTTTAAAATATTTTATTTATTTATTCATGATAGTCACAGAGAGAGAGAGAGAGAGAGAGAGAGAGAGGCAGAGACACAGGCAGAGGGAGAAGCAGGCTCCATGCAGGGAGCCCGACGTGGGATTCAATCCTGGGTCTCCAGGATCGCGCCCTGGGCCAAAGGCAGGCGCCAAACTGCTGCGCCACCCAGGGATCCCAATAAAAATATTTTTTAAAAAATAAATCCCATATGTGAGATGCCAGTTGAAGTTTCATTCACAAAATGCTTTTCTCTTGGAGTTAAGTAGATCATCACCTTTCCATTGAGACTCCACACCTACTGTTGAGATAGCTTCTAACTCATGTATGTGAGAGCTTAGTTGAAAACTAAAAATCAAGGAATGCTTGTTACAGAGGGTTAGGTACAGCGCATTTCAAATGTGTCTCCACATCTACTTTGAGATAGGTTCTACCTCCCTTATGTGAGAGGCAAGTTGAAAGCTGCGTTCAAGGACTGTTTGTTGCTGAGAGTTCAGTACAGCACATTTCCATTGTGCCTCCATACTTGCTATTGAGGTAGGTTCTATCTCGTTTACATGAGAGGTTATTCAGCAGTTTAAAGTTGCATTCAAGGAAAGCTTGTTTCTGAGAGTTAAGTACAGCACTTATGTTTCCATTGCACCTCCAAACCTACTGTTGAGATTGGTTCTAACTCCTTTATGTGAGAGGCTAGTTATGAAGCTGCATTCAAGAAACACTGGATTCTCAGAGGTAGGTACAGTTTTTCATTGCAATTCCATGACGACTGTTGAGATATGTCCTAATTCCCTTATGGGAGATGATAGTGGAAAGCTGAATTCAAGGAACGCTTGTTTCTCAGAGTTAACATTACCATTTCCATTGCACCTCCTTACCTACAGTTGAGATGGGTTCTAAATCCCAGTTGTGACAGGATAGTTGAAAGCTGCATTCAAGGAATGCTTGTTTATGAGAGTTAAGCACAGTTCATTTCCATTGCATCTCCACTTACTTGTTGAGATAAGTTCATAACCAGTATGTGAGAGGCTAGTTGAAATTGTAGACAGGGAATGGTTGATTCTCAGAGGTAAGACAGGACATTTCCAATTAACCTACTGTTGAGATAGTTTCTAACTCCCTTACATGAGAAGCTAGTTGAAAGCTGCATTCAGAGAATGCTTCTTTCTCAGAGTTAAGTACAGCTGACTTCTATTGAGCATCCACACCTACTGTTGAGATAGACTCAAGCTCCTTTTTCATAGAGGCAAGTTGAAAGCTGCATTCAGGGATCGCTAGTTTCTCAGAGATAAGTATATGGAATTTCCATTGAAAGTTAATGCCTACTGTTGAGATAGGTTCTAACACCCTGATGTGTAAGGCTAGTTGAAAGCTGCATTCAGGGATCGCTAGTTTCTCAGAGATAAGTATATGGAATTTCCATTGAAAGTTAATGCCTACTGTTGAGATAGGTTCTAACACCCTGATGTGTAAGGCTAGTTGAAAGCTGCATTCAAGGAAGACTTGTTTCTCAGAATTCAATATATCACATATCCATTGAACATCCACACCTACTGTTGAGAGAGGTTCTAACTCTCTTATGTGAGAGACTGGTTAGCAAGCTAAGTTTAGGATGCTTGTTTCAGAGAGTTAAGTATATTACACTTCCATATCACTTCCACAAGTACTGTGGAGATAGGCTCTAACTCTTTTGTGTAAGTCAGAGGCTAGTTACACCTGCCTTCAAGGAAACTATTACACAAACTTGAGTGTATCACCTTTCCATTGCACCTCCACACATACTGCTCAGATAGAGTCTAACTCCCTTCCATGAGAGGCTAGTTGAAAACTGCATTCAAGGAAGGCTTGTTTCTCAGAATTCCATAGATCACATTTCCATTGAACATCCACACCAACTGTTTATATAAGTTTTATCCATTATGTGAGAGGCCAGTTGAAAGCTGCAATCAAGGAAATCTTGTTTCTCGGAGTTCCTTTGAGCACAGTTCCAATGGGCTTCCACACCTACTTCTGAGGTAGGTTCTAAGAGAGTTTAGTGGAAAGCTGTATTCAAGGAAGGCTTGTTTCACAGAATTCAAAATATCACATTTCCATTGAACGTCCACACCAATTTTTGAGATAGGTTCTAACTCTCTTATGTGAGAGGCTAGTTAAATCTGCATTCACCATTATTTGGTTTCTCAGATTTATGTATATCACACTTCCATTGCACCTCCACACCTACTGCTCTAATACAGTCTAACTCTCTTATGTGAGAAATTAGTTGAACACTGCTCTCAAGGAAGGCTTGTTTACATGAAGCACCTTTCCAATGGGCCTCCTCACGTCCTTCCGAGGTAGGTGCTAACTCACTTATACGAAAGGCTGGTTTCATATGCTTTCATTCATGGAATTCTTGTTTCGGAGAGTTAACTATAGCACATATCCATTACACCTCCACACCTACTGTTGAAATAGTTTCTATTTCCCTTATGTGAGGACTAGTTGAAAACTAGTTGAGGACTAGTTGAAAATCAAAGAAAGTTTATTTCTCAGTGTTCCCTACAGCACATATCCAATGGGCCTCCACACGTACTTCTGAGATTGGTTGTAACTCACTTATATGAAAGGCTAGTTGAAGGCTGCATTATAGGAACACTTGCTTCTGACAATTAAGTATAGCTCAATTCCAGTCTAGTTGAACACTGCATTCAAGGAATTCTTGTTTCACGGAGTTAAGTATATCGCATCCATTGCATCTCTATGCCTGCTATTGAGTTACATTCCATCTCCCTTATGTAATAGGCTTTTAAAGGATGCATTCTGTGAAAGCTTGGTTCTCAGAGTTAAGTACATTTCTTTTTTTTTTTATAGAGATTTTATTTATTTATTCATAGGGACAGAGAGAGAGAGGCAGAGACACAGGCAGAGGGAGAAGCAGGCTCCATGCAGGGAGCCTGACGTGGGACTCGATCCAGGGTCTCCAGGATCACTCCCTGGGCTGCAAGCAGCACTAAACCGCTGAGCCACCGGGGCTGCCCCAGTACATTTCAATTCCATTGTACCTCCACCTTGACTGTTGAGGTAGGTTTTAACTCCCTTATTGAGGAGGTAGTTGAATGCTGCATTCAAGGAATGCTTGTTTCTCAGACTTCAGTACTTTGCATTCCCAATGTGCCTCTACCTGTACCATTGAGAAAGGTGAGAGGTTACTTGAATGCTGCATTCAAGAAATAATTGTTTCTCAGAGCTACCTCTAACCCTACTCCTACACCTAACCCTACCCCTAAAGCTACCCTAACATCTACCCTACCCCTACTCCTGGGCCCTACACTTAACCCTATGCCTGCCACTACCCATCCTCCACCCCAGCCCTTCACCTACTCCTAACTCTTCTGCTACCTCAACCACTACTGCTACCCCTGCCACTAATCATAATCATGGCCCTACACCCACTCTAACACGGACCTCTAGCCTTACCCCATCCATACACTTACCCTATACCTACCCCTGCCCCATACTTCTACCCCTACCCCTAAACCTACCTGTACCTCTACATTAAACCTTACCCCTACCCCTACCCCTCATCCTACCAATACTCCTACCACTAATCAAACACCTAACCCTACCCCAACCCTCAAGCTAGCACTAACCTTAACCTTAACTCTAACCCTTCCCCTATCCCTAACTCTACCCCCTACTCCTAACCTACTCCTCAGCTACATCTACCCCTACCCTTACACCTACTCCTACTCCTGTCTCTACCATTACCCCTACCCCTACCCCCAAACACTATATCTATCCTTACTCCTACTCCCTATAGTCCCTCTAACCCTACACCTACCCCTAACCATACTCTTACCCCTACCCTTAACTCTACCCCTACCGCTACCCTACACCTAACACTACACCTACCCCTATCCATAAGCCTAATCCTACCCCAAATCCCCCACCCCTAACCCTACCCTGTCCCTACCCCTAGCCTTCCCTGTACAACTAACCCTACTCCGACCCCTACACAAAGCCCTACTCTTACCCCTACTCCTAACCTTACCCCAACACTAACCCTCTTCCTAACCCTACACATAGCCCTAACCCTACACCTATCCTGACCCCTACTCATATCCCTAATCCTACACCTACTAACCCATCCCCTAAGCCTACACCTACACTTGGTCCTACCTCTCCCCAACACTATGCCTAGCCCTAAACATACCCCTACCATTACCCGTATACCTACCCGCATACCTATCCCTACAACTACCCATACACATACCACTACCCCTACCCCTGACCCTAAAACTAACCCTACCTCTACCTGTACACCTTCCCCCTACCCATAATCCTACCCCTAAAGCTATCCCTACCCCTACGACCACTGATACCCCTGCCACGACTCTTAACAGTAACCCCAATACCTAACCCTAGCCCTGACACTACCCCTACCCATTCTCTAAGCCTAACCCTAACCCTAATCCTAACCCTAAAGCTAACACTAACACTAACCCTACCCCTACTGCTACCCTTACATCTAACTCTACCTCAAAATGTAAATCTAAACCTATCCTTACACCTATTCCTACCCCTACCCCTAACCCTAACACTAGCCCCAACAATACCCCTACTACTACCCTACCCTTAATTCTAACTATAACCCAAACTCTACTGCTAACCTTAACCCTACACCTACCCTTACCCTTATCCTAATCCTAACCAAAACCACACCCTAACCCTGACACTAACCCTACCCCAACCCTAACCCTCACCCTAAACTTAAACCTACTCCTACTCCTACTCCTAACTCTAATTCTAACCCTAACTCTACCCCTAACCCTATGCCTATGCCTACCGATAACACTACTATAATTGTACCCCTAACCCTAACCCTATCCATAACTGTAACTCTACCCATAATCCCTAACCCTGCCCCTAAACTAACTTTACCACTAATCCTACCCCTACAGCTATCCTTAACCTTACCCTAATCCTACCCCTACACCTACCTCTGCCCTTAACCATAACCCTAACCCTAATCTAGCCCTACCACTAATCCTACACCTACCACTACCCCCACCCCTAACACTAACACTAACCCTAACCCGACCTGAACACCTACTCCTAATGCTACTCTTCTCCCTAACTGAAATCCTAACCCTAAACCTACTGCTATACCTACCCCTAACCTGTACCAACCTAACACTTGACCCACCACCACTGATACTCCAACCCCTAGCCCCAACCCTAGCCATAACCCTAAATCTAAACCTAATCCTAACCCTAATGCTACCAAAACCGTACCACTATCCCTAACCCTAACTCTACCCATACCCCTAACATAATCCTAACCCTAAACTACCACCACCCCTCCCCAACAGCTACCCATCCCCCTCCCCCTCAAAGTACCCACAACCCTAATCCTATCTCTAGCCCTAGCACTACTACTACCCATAACCCTACTCCTACCCCTAACACTACTGCACTCCTAACCTTAACCCTACACCTACACCTACACTTACACCTACACCTACACCTACACTTACACCTACACCCACTACACATCAAAATTTACACCTAGGGCAGCCTGGGTGGCTCAGTGGTTTAGCACTGCCTTCAGCCCAGGCCGTGATCCTAGAGACCCGGGATCTAGTCCCATGTCAGGCTCCCTGCATGTGTCTCTGCCTCTGTGTATGTGTGTGTGTGTGTGTGTGATGAATAAATAAATAAAATCTTAAAAAAAAAACCTTACATCTAAACTTAACCTTACCATAACCCTAACCTTACCCCTATGACTACCCATAACCCTACCTTAATCCTACCACTAACCCTCCCACTAACCCTAACCCTAACCCAAACTCTACCCTAGTCCTACCCCTACCCAACCCTAAACTAAACCAAATCTAACCATAACCCTAACCCTAACCTGACACCTACCCTTTTCCCTACTCCTAACCCTAATCCTACTCCTACACAACCTCTACCCCTACCCCTAATATAACCCTACTACTAATCCAACATCTACCACTACCCCTAACACTAACCCTAACCTGCACCTAAACATACCCCTAACTCTACCCCTACCCATCCCCATATCTTTACACCCACCAATACCCCTATCCCTACCCCTAACCCTGACACTAACCCTACTCCCTAACCTTAACATTACCGCTACCTAAACCAACCCTAAACATAACACTAACCCTAACCTAACCACATCCCTACCCCTACCCTTACCCCTACTCCTAACCCTACATCTAGCCCTAAATATAACCCTAATACTAACCCAAACCCAACCTCTAACCCATCCCTAACCCTACACCTGCCCCTACCCCAAACACTAATCCTAAACCTATCCCTACCCCTAATCCTACCACTAACACTAACCCTAAACATAATCCTAAACCTAAGAATACTATAACCCTATCCCTTTACCTGTCCCTACCCCTAACCCTACCACTAACCTAACATTAACCCTAAACTAACACCATCCCTCCCTCTACTGCTACCCCTCTCTCTCCCCTAAACATACCCAAACCCTAATACTAACTCTAATCCTATTCCTAACCCTACTCCTACCCCAACCCTAACCTTAATCCTAACCCAAACACTAACCCTACACCTACACCTACCCCTAACCCTAACCATACCTTTACCCCATCCTTACCCCTAAACCTAATACAAAACCTAACCCTAATGTAACCATAACCCTAACCCTACCACTACGCATACCCATTCCCTAATGCTAATCCTACCCCACACCTTCCCCTAAGCCCTACACCTAATCCTAACCCTAAACCTACCCCTACACCAACACCGACCCCTAACACTAACCCTAACCATACTCATGCTCCTACATCTGCCCTTATCCTAACTCTAACCCTACCCTTACTGCTTCCCAATCATAACCCTATTCCTAAAAGAAACCCTACTCTAACCCTAGCCCTACCCCTATCCGTACCCCAATCCTAATCCTCACCCTAAACCTGACCCTATGACTACACATACCCCTATCCCTACCTCTAACCCTACCCCATGCCTACACCTACACAATATCTACCCCTATACCTTATATCTACCTGTAAGCCTAACCCTAACCCTTATCCTAACCCTATCCCTAACCATTTTCCTGCCCCTACTGCTACCCCTAATCCTACCTGTACCCCTACGCCTCCCCAACCATACCCCTGCACATAATCCTTCCCTAACATCCCTAACAATAACCTAACCCAAACCCTAGCCCTAACCATAACCCTACCCCACCACTAACCCTAACCCTAACCCTAACGCCCAATGTATTAGTAGGTTGAGCCCTTGGGAGGTGATCAGGTACTAAATGGTAGCCCTCATGAATGGGATTAGTGCCCTTATAAAACAGGCCCCAGTGAGCTCCCTTGCCCCTTTCACCATATAGGACACAATCAGAGAAGTCTGCTCTAGGAAGAAGCCCTTCACAAACCCCATGCTGGCACCCTCATCTTGAATTTCAGCATCTAGAATTGTAAGAAGTAAATTTTTGTTGTTTAGAAGCCATCTGTTTTGTAGTATTTTGTTACAACTGCCCAAATGGACTGACAATGATGTATTGGCTATTACTACAGTAATAAAATGTAATAAACCACATGAAAACCTAGCAGATCACTAAAAGAAAAATACAGAGATCTAGGTTTCTGGAATGGTTATATACAATACCAGGCAGAAAGCTAGTTCAGGAGCGCCTGGGTCGTTCAGTCAGTTAAGCATCTGGCTTTGGCTTCAGGTCATTGTCCCAGGGTTCTGGGATCCTGGGTAGGAGAAAGCCTGCTTCTCCCAGTCCCTCTGCTGCTCCCTCTGCTTGTGCTGTCTCATTCTCTGTCAAATAAACAAATAAAGTCTTTTTTTTTTTAAGTTCGTTCGAAGGTACAGATTTAATTATGAATAATAAAGACAATACGCCACCTTTGGTCAACAGGGATACCTTTGGTCAACAGGGATTATAAAGCCGCTTTGGCTGTTCCCAGAGAGGAAGCAGGAGCAGCGCTCAGCCTGTCTGCCTCTGCCAGACAAGCCTCTTTGCTGACACTTCCTGCAGTGTGGACCCCGTAGTGTCACCTGAGTAGACAGAGTGAAATAGAGATAATTAAGATCAGCTCTAGGAGAACCTGAAGCTGGGATAAGGATAGACAATAAGGGGCCAACGGTACCTGAAAAGGCAGGTGCAAATAAGATGAAAAGTAGTGCTCTCCAAATATCAGAAGTTAAACCACCAGCCAAAGTTAGGCAAAGAGTATTTTTAAAAATATTTTATTTATTTATTCCTGAGAGACAGAGAGACAGAGGCAAAGACAGAGGCAGAGCGAGGAGCAGGCTCCCTGCAGAGAGCCCAAGGCGGTACTGGATCCCAGCACAGCGGGATCACCACCTGAGCTGAGGGCAGACGCTCAACCACTGAGCCACCCGGCGTCCAGGGAGAGGTTATTAATGTGATAAACAATAAAGGCTAAGTTTTTGAGGACGCTCCTAAAAGCACCCAGGAAGGAAAGGAAAACCCAGCCTGAAACACGCAGGAAACACCGGCTCTGATTCTCAAGGTGGCAGGAGTGCGAATTCTCGCGACAGCATCCTGAGCCTCTCGGGAGCGTAAAACCGCGGGAGTGTGAACTCTCGCGAGAGTGGGCGCAACCTCGCGAAGACGGGTTGTGGTCGGAGCTGGAGCGGTGTGTTTCGGCGGGTGTAACTCTCGCGAGAGCAGGCTCACTCTCCCGAGGCGAGTCGCCGCTGGGGGCTGCGCGGAATGTCTCGGCCCGGGCTGTCATGGGGTCCGCAGGACGCACAGCAGGAGCGCGACGTTCGCCAGCTCGTTCGCCATGTGGCAGGCCTTCAGGACGAGGCAGACCCCAACTTCCAGCTAGCCCTGCACTTTGCTTGGTCCAACTTCAGGTAATGGGGTGCGGCTCCTGGGCGAGCCCGGGGACCGGAAGGGGTCTCGCGGTGCCCGGGGCGCGCGGCCCGGTCCCCGCCCCGGCGGAGCTCTGGCGCTCCCTTTGCCGGGGCATCTTGGTGCCCTGAGGCTGTCTGCTTCCCTGTCGTCTGATACGCGCACGCCTGCAAGGGCGGCTGTGTTGGCCAGGCAGGGCGGTGAGGTTGTGAGGCAGAAGTGTTCTTACGGATTCCTCTCTCGAGCTAAGCCAGATTTCTCTTACCTTGGTCTTCTTTTTTTCTCTCTCTCCCCAAAATGCACAGCATAATACACTGGATAGCTTTTATGTTGTTGACTGTTTCTCTCCTCTAACCTTACTTTCAGCTACAATCTAAGTTCCACAAGGGTAGGGATCTTGGTCTGTTTTGTCCATTTCTTACCCCAACACCTAAATGGTAATAGATAAAGTGGTGTTCTACTCAGCCATTTAGAATTAGATATGTTATTTAGTACCATAAGTTATTTCTTTTAAATACAAATTGTTGTCTTTGACACTAAAACATGGAAAACAAGAGTTGAGTGAGCTCTTCTACAATTTTATAATACTTTATCAGAAAAATGAATAATTAATGTCTGCTGCCTTTTTTTTTTTTTTTAATTGTGGCCATGTTCTAGGCCCTAGAAATTCAGGTCAGTGAGACATAGCCTCTATCCTAAAGGAAAAGAGACAAAAGTTAATTACATATGATGTAGGATAGGAGTTTTTAACCTGAGAGCCTGAAGATAGAATTCAGGTGTTAAGAATTTGGACAAGAAAAAAAATTACACTAACCTCTAACTAAAAAGTAGCATTTTCTTAAATTACAAATGAAAGCAACAAGCAATACTGGTTTACCTATGACTATGTCAAAGGTAGAAATCACATAGTTCACATCATAAAGTTATGGCAGATTTTTCTAAATATTTTTTATTCTTTAATGTGAGTTATGGATCCACTGCTAGATCTTGTTATTTAGTGCTTTAATAAATAGGTCTCTTATTACATCACAAACATTAGAAAAATTCATAACTACATTTCAGTATACTTGGTTTTCTTTGTATTTCAATTTATGGTTTAAAAGTGTTATTCGGAGAAGAGATCCCTAAATTTCACTGGGCTTCATTCACTATGGTATAAAAAGATTAGGAACCCTGCTCTAGAGCATTATGGGAAGATGAAGGAATCAGAGGACAAAAGAGGCTAAGGCTGACCTGTGCTTGAGCAGCCTCCTGAGACTACTGAGTGGCTATTTGCTTGGATGATAGAGATGACTTGAGAGGGATCCAGTCCTGGAAATATATTGCTGAATTTAGGGTATCTGTAGGGCTATGGAGGGCTCTGAAACTAGTCTACTTAGGTATATGGCAAGATTCATATAAGAATTGCATTTTACCTTTTAGATTTCATCGTTTCTTGGATGTTAACAGCCACAAAGTAGAAAAGACAATAGAAGGGTAAGTTAGTTTCATATATGTGTGTGTATATATGTACATATTCAGAAATTTATGTATATTCTTGTAGATATTTTATTATAACTATCAGTTTATTTATATTTTAGAATTTATGAAAAATTCATCATTCATTCTGATCTCAGCAAAGCTGCTAGTTGGAAGAGATTAACTGAAGAATTTCTAAATGCATCACTACTGAGCATAAAGGAAATAAAGGTAAGCCTTATATTGTGACATTTCATGTATATTTTATTGTTTCCAATCTATTATCATCAACTTGTTTCTGTTACTGTTTGAGCATTCTGTTTTATAATCATCTGCTAATTGGAGCAGAACCTTCTGGAAATTGACTTAAGCATTGTCATCAAACCCAGTGTGCCTCAGGCTTGTGATCAGTGAAAAGGCACGTTCTTTTTTGTCTTCTAAGCTGAACCTACTATGGAAATTGAAATCGACTGGCACAAATAATAGCACTGTCTGGCTGTCTTAAAACTTTTAAATGGCTTTTCAGCACTTGGTAATAATAGCTACTTATATATTGCTAACTAGATACCAGGTGCTGTTCTAAGCACATTCATATATTCAGCTGAGGGTCTCTAAGATCACCCATAGACTTGATGATTCACTAGAGGGATTCACAGAACTTTTAAAACACTGCTATCCTCACTGTTAGGTTTATTATAGTAAAAGGATACAGATTTAAAATGAACAGAGGGAAAAGATACTTTGAATAAAGTTCAGAAGAAACCAGGTGTGCCTTCCTATTGGAATTGTATGAGAGTGCACTTAATTCTAACAGTGGCAATGTATGACAACATATGCAAAGTGTTTGCAAACCAAGGAAGTTCACCTGAGCCTTGGTGTCTAGCATTTAGTTGGGGGTCAGTCACATGGATGTGCAGTACACATGTGCTTGACCATAGTTCTTTAGTCTCCAATCCCTCTGAGGTCAAACCAAGGACCTCAGGCATAAGAAAATGCATTCACCATAAGTCACATTGTTAACATAAACTAACTAATCAAACTGATACTACATGACCAAAGGAATCAAACTGATACTGCATGACCCAAAGCATACAGAAGCACTCTTAGCAGGATATTCCAAGGGCTCAGAGATTCTCTCAGGAGCTAGTAAAGGACCAGTCTGAGATGATTAGAGTTTGGGCAACTCAGGCTTCCTGAGTATATCCTTTATTTCACATATATATTCATTCACCCTCACAATAAGCACTATGAGATATTCTATAATTGTTAGGCTTTCTCTTTATCTACACTGTGGGAAGTGGTAAGGAAGAGAGCTTCCTTCCTCATAAGGAAGAGAATTTTAGATAATTTTTGAAACTATCAATTTAAGGAAAGGCTATAAAAAGTATTTCTGGAAACGAGAGCTCTACAGTACTTTGAATCCATGCCCTAAGGATTAAAAACACACTTCGGTATATTATTCCTGAAAAGACCATTTTGAAAGAGAGGAAGTAAATCTTTTTTTTAGATCTTTTCTTGATTTTTTTATATAGTTTCTTGTATAGACTGTAGAATTTAATAACCTAGATCCAATGGCAGGGAACCTGGGTGACTCAGTCAATTAAGCATCCGACTCTTTTTTTTTTTTTTTTTTTAAGGGAGAGAGAGAGAAACAGGCAGAGGGAGAAGTAGGCTCCATGCAGGGTGCCCGACATGGGTCTCGATCCCAGGTCTCCAGGATCACGCTCTGGGCGGAATGCGGTGCTAAACCACTAAGCCACTGGGGCTGCCCTAAGCATCCAACTCTTAATCTCACCTCAGATCTTGATCTCAGGGTCATGGGTTCAGGCCCTGTGTTGGGCTCCACACTAGGCATGGAGCCTACTTTTTATTTTTTTAAGATTTTATTTATTTTAGAGAGAGAGAGAGAGAGAGAGAGAGAGACAGCAGGAGTATGGGTAGGGGGAGAAAGGGACAAAGGCAGACTCTCCACAAGCAAGGAGCCTGATATGGGGCTCAATCCCAGGACTTTGGAATCATGACCTGAGCTGAAGTCATGCTTAACTGACTGAGCCAACCAGGTGCCCCAGGCAAGGAGCCTACTTCAACAACAACAACAACAAAAGAAACTGGTGCAGCCACTAGTGAAAACAGTATGGAAATTCTTCAAAAACTTAAAAATAGAATTACTATACAACCTAGCAAGTGTACTACTAGGTATTTATCCAGAGGATACAAACATAGTGATCTGAAGGGGCACCTGCACCCCACTGTTAATAGCAGCAATGTCCACAATAGCCATACTGTGGAAAAAGCCCAGATGTCCATTGACAGGTGAGTAGATACAGAAGATGTGGTATATATACAATGGATTATCATTCAGCCATCAAAAAGAATGAAATCTTGTAATGATGTGGATGGAACTACAGGGTATTATGCTAAGCAAAATAAGTCAGTAAGAGAAAGAGAAAACATGAAAATAAGAGAAGGGAAGGAAAAGTAAAACAAGATAAAAGTGGAGAGGGAGATAAACCATAAAAGACTCTTAACTATAGGGAACAAACTGAGGGCTGCTGGCGGGGAGATGGGCGGGGGGATGAGGTAACTTGGTGATGGGCACGTGAAATAACGAGCACTGAGTGTTACATGCAACTAATAAATCACTAAATTCTACCCCCTGAAAATAATAGTACACTATATGTTAACTAAATTGAACATAAATAAAAATTATGTAAAAAGATGACATAAAAATCAAATTAACATATATTTTTAAAAAGATTTTATTTATTTATTCATGAGAGCTACAAAGAGAGGCAGAGACATAGTCAGATGGAGAAGCAGGCTTCCTGTGGGGAGCCTGATGCGGGACTTAATCCCAGGATCCTGGGATCACGCCCTGAGCCAAAAGCAGACACTCAACTGCTGAGCTACCCAGGCATCCCAACTTATATTTTTAATGTTAAGTAAAATTGTTCATATCTTCTAAATGTAAGTGCCAGAATCCTAACTCTAAGCAGTGTTCTTTTTCTTTACTACAATTAGTAATTTTGGTCAAAGCATGATGTATATAGCTGGTTGGTAGGCTGTGTTTAGACCATTAGTGCTGATTTGTAGTTCAGTGATAACCCAATTGATGAGTGTCTCAGGCTCAAGCTCCTTTATAGAAGTTACTCAAAAAATGAATAAGGTATAGGAGTGGGGAAATGGCATCATTCATGTCCTCCTCCCCTGACGAAGAGCTGCTTTTCTGCATCCCTACAGTGCTACAGGGCAATAGTTATAAACCTTGGCCAGGTAGGGAGGTCTGCAAAGGCGCATTGTGTGCCCTTTCCCTGTACACACTTTATTCGTCATTCACCTTTCACCTCATTCAGGTGCACAGAATCCAAAATAGATAATAATCTGATACTTCCAATTCTTACTGAACATAATAGGTTTCTATACTGAGAGATATTTTCTTTCAGTATTTATATTTTAGACTTTTAATTTTTCTTTCCACTTTTTAAATTTATTTTTACACTTTTATTTATTTATTTATTTATTTATTTATTTATTTATTTATTTATTTATTTATTTTTGGAGTTCAATTGCCAATATACAGCATAACACCCAGTGCTCATCCAATCAAGTTCCCCCCTCACTGCCCGTCACCCAGTCACCCCCACACCTCGCCCACCTCCCTTTCCACCACCCCTTTTCATTTCCCAGAGTTAGGAGTCTCTCGTGCTCTGTCTCCCTCTCTGATATTTCCCACTCATTTTATCTCCTTTCCCCGTTATTCCCTTCACTATATTTTATATAAAAATTTATTTTTTATTGGTGTTCATTTTGCCAACATACAGAATAACACCCAGCGCTCATCCCATCAACTGCCCCCCTCAATGCCCGTCACAGAATCACCCTCACCCCCCGCCCACCTCCCCTTCCAACCCCCATAGTTCCTTTCCCAGAGTTAGGAGTCTCTCATGTTCTGTCTCCCTCTCTGATATTTCCCATTCATTCTTTCTCCTTTCCCCTTTATTCCCTTTCCCTATTTTTTTATATTCCCCAAATGAATGAGACCATATGATGTTTGTCATTCTCTGATTGACTTCATTCACTCAGCATAATACCCTCCAGTTCGATCCATGTCGAAGCAAATGGTGAGTATTTGTCGTTTCTAATGGCTGAGTAATATTCCATCGTATACATAGACCACAGCTTCTTTATCCATTCATCTTTTGATGGACACTGAAGCTCCTTCCACAGTTTGGCTATTGTGGACATTCCTGCTATAAACATCGGAGTGCAGGTGTTCCGGAATTTCACGGCATCTGTATCTTTGGGGTCATTCCCGAGCAGTGCAATTGCTGGGTCTTAGGGCAGATCTATTTTTAATGCTTCGAGGAACCTCCACACAGTTTTCCAGAGTGGGTGCACCAGTTCACATTCCCACCAACAGTGTAAGAGGGTTCCCCTTTCTCCGCATCCTCTCCAACATTTCTGGTTTCCTGCCTTGTTACTTTGCCCCATTCTCACTGGTGTGAGGTGGTATCTCATTGTGGTTTTCATTTGTATTTCCCAGAGGGCAAGTGATGCGGAGCATTTTCTCATGTGCTTGTTGGCCATGTCGAGGTCTTCCTCTGTGAGATTTCTGTTCATGTCTTTTGCCCATTTCAGGATTGGATTGTTTGTTTCTTTGCTGTTGAGTTGAATAAGTTCTTTATAGATCTTGGAAACTAGCCCTTTATCTGATACCTCATTTGCAAATATCTTCTCCCATTCTGTAGGTTGTCTTTTAGTTTTGTTGATTGTTTCTTGTGCTGTACAGAAGCTTCTTATCTTGATGAAGTCCCAATAGTTCATTTTTGCTTTTGTTTCTCTTGCCTTCACGGATGTATCTTGCAAGAAGTTACTGTGGCCAAGTTCAAAAAGGGTGTGGCCTGTGTTCTCTAGGATTTTGATGAAATCTTGTCTCACATTTAAATCTTTCATCCATTTTGAGTTTATCTTTGTGTATGATGTAAGACAATGGTCCAGTTTCATTCTTCTGCATGTGGATGTCCAATTTTCCCAACACCATTTTTTGAAGAGATCGTCTTTTTTCCAGTGGATAGCAGGAAAGGCTTTGTCAAACATTAGTTGACCATAAAGTTGAGGGTCCACTTCTGGATTCTCTGTTCTCTTCCATTGATCTATGTGTTTGTTTTTGTGCTAGTACCACACTGTCTTGATGACCACAGCTTTGTAGTACAACCTGAAATAAATCTGGCATTGTGATGCCCCCAGATACGGATTTCTTTTTTAATATTCCCCTGACTATTCGGGATCTTCTCTGATTCCACACTAATCCTAAGATGATTTGTTTTAACTCTCTGAAGAAAGTCCATGGTATTTTGACAGGGATTGCATTAAACGTGTAAATTGCCCTGGGTAGCATTGACGTTTTCACCATATTCATTCTTCTAATCCATAAGCATGGAATATAATTCCATCTCTTTGTGTCTTCCTCACTTTCTTTCAGAAGTTTTCTGTAGTTTTTAGGGTATAGATACTTTACCTCTTTGGTTAGGTTTATTCCTAGGTATCTTATGCTTTTGGGTGCAATTTTAAACGGGATTGACTCCTTAATTACTCTTTCTTCAGTCTCATTGTTAGGGTATAGAAATGCCACTGACTTCTGGGCATTGGTTTTGTATCCTGCCATACTGCCGAATTGCTGTATGAGTCTAGCAATCTTGGGGTGGAGTCTTTTGGGTTTTCTATGTATAGTATCATGTCATCAGGGAAGAGGGAGAGCTTGGTTTCTTCTTTGCCAATTTGAATACCTTTTTTTCTTTTTGTTGCCTGATTGCTGAGGCTAGGGCTTCTAGAACTATGTTGAATAGAGGGGTGAAGGTGGACATCCCTGTCTTGTTCCTGATCTTACGGGAAAGGCTCCCAGTGTTTCCCCCATTGAGAATGATATTTGCTGTGGGCTTTTCATAGATGGCTTTTAAGATGCTGAGGAAAGTTCTCTCTATCCCTACAATCTGTGAGTTTTGATCAGGAATGGATGCTGTATTTTGTCAAATGCTTTCTCTGCATCAAATGAGAGGATCATATGGTTCTTGTTTTTTCTCTTGCTGATATGATCAATCACATTGATTGCTTAACGAGTGTTGAACCAGCCTTGTATCCCAGGGATAAATCACTTGGTCATGGTAAATAGTCTTCTTAATGTATTGTTGGATCCTACTGGCTAGTATCTTGTTGAGAATTTTTGCATCCAGGTTCATCAGGGATGTTGGTCTATAATTCTCCTTTTTGGTGGGGTTGTTGTCTGGTTTTGGAATTAAGGTGATACTGGCCTCATAGTATGAGTTTGGAAGTATTCCGTCTCTTTCTGTCTTGCTGAACAGCTTTAGTAGAATTACTATGGTTTCTTCTTTAAACCTTTGATAGAATTGCCCTGGCAAGGCGTCTGGCCTTGGACAGTTGTGTCTTGGGAGGTTTTTGATGACTGCTTCAATTTCCTCCCTGGTATTGGCCTATTCAGATATTCTGTTTCTTCCTGTTCCAGTTTTGGTAGTTTGTGGTTTTCCAGAAATGCATCCATTTCTTCTAGACTGCCTAATTTTTTGGTGTAAAGCTGCTCATAATAAGGTTTTAAGATCATTTGTATTTCCTTGGTATTGGTGGTGATCTTTGCCCTTCATGATTTTATTAATTTGAGTCTTTTCTCTCTTATTTTTAATAATGCTGGCTGATGGTTTATCTATCTTATTAATTCTTTCCTGGTTTTGTTGGTCTCCTGGTTTTGTTGATCTGTTCCAAGTTCTTCTGGTCTGTATTTCATTGAGTTCTGCTCGAATCTTTATCAACTCTCTTCTGCTGCTGGGTTAGGATTTATTTGCTGTTTTTTCTCCAGCTCCTTTAGGTGCAAGGTTAGCTTTTGTATTTGAGTTCTTTTGGATGGATGCTTTTGTATTTGGTATTGGTTTTGTTTTTTTTTTTTTTGTATTTGCTTTTGGTTAGCTTTTGTATTTGAGTTCTTTTTGGATGGATGCTTGTATTGAGATGTATTTCCCCCTCAGAACTGCTTTTGCTGTATCCCAAAGATTTTGAACAGTGGTATCTTCATTCTCATTAGTTTCCATGAATCTTTTTAATTCTTCTCTAATTTCCTGGTTGACCCTGTCATCTTTTAGCAGGATGGTCCTTAACCTCCACATGTTTGAAATTCTTCCAAGCTTCTTCTTGTGATTTAGTTCTAATTTCAAAGCATTATGGTCTGAAAATATGCAGGAGACGATCCCAATCTTCTGGTATTGGTTCAGACCTGATTTGTGACCCAGTATGTGGTCTTCTCTGGAGAAAGTTCCATGTGCACTTGAGAAGAATGTGTATTCAGTTGCGTTTGGATGTAAAGTTCTGTAAATATCTGTGAAATCCGTCTGGTCCAGTGTATCATTGAAAACGCTTATTTCTTTGGAGATAATGTGTTTAGAATACCTATCGAGTGTAGAAAGCGCTACATTGAAGTCACCAAGTATAAAGGTATTATTATCTAAGTATGTTTTTTGTTTTTTTTTTCTAAGTATGTGTTAATGTGGCTATTAATTGATATACTTGGCAGCTCCCACATTCAGGGCATAAATATTGATGATTGTTAGGTCCTCTTATTGAATAGATCCTTTAAGTATGATATAGTGTCCCTCTTTATCTCCTACTACAGCCTTTGGGATAAACTTTAATTTATCTGATATAAGGAAGGCTACCCTGGCTTTATTTTGAGGACCATTTGAATGGTAAATTGTTCTCCAACCTTTCATTTTCAGGCTGTAGGTGTCTTAGGTCTATAATGAGTCTCTTGTATACAGCAAATAGATGGGTCTTGCTTTTTTATCCGGTCTGAAACCCTGTGCCTTTTGATGGGGTCATTAAGCACATTCACGTTCAGAGTTACTATTGAAGGATATGAGCTTAGTGTCATCATGATACCTATTCAGTTCCTGTTTTTGTGGATTATTCCATTGGACTTCTTCTTTCTGTTACAGAATCCTCCTTAGTATTTCTTGCAGAGCTGGCTTGGTGGTCACATATTCTTTCAGTTTCTGCCTATCTTGGAAGCTCTTTATCTCTTCTATTCTGAATGAGAGCCTTGCTGGATAAAGTATTCTTGGCTGCAGGTTCTTCTCATTTAGGACCCTGAATATATCCTGCCAGCCCTTTCTGGCATGCCAGGTCTCTGTGGAGAGGTCTGTTGTTAATCTAATATTTCTTCCCGTAAGAGTTAGAGATTTCTTGTCTCTTGCTGCCTTAAGGACCTTCTCTTTATCTTTGGAAGTTGCAAGTTTCCCTATTAAATGTCGAGGTGTTGAGTGGTTTTTATTGATTTTAGAGGCGGATCTCTCTATTTCCTGGATCTGAATGCCTGTTTCCCTTCCCAGGTTAGGAAAGTTCTCAGCTATGATTTGTTCAAGTACATATTCTGGACCTCTGGCCCTTTCAGCGCCCTCGGGAAGCCCAATTAAACATAGATTTTTCCTTCTAGGCTGTCATTTATTTTCCTTAACCTATTCTCATGATCTTTTAATTGGTTTTCTCTTTTTTCCTCAGTTTCCCTCCTTGCCATCAGCTTGTCTTCTATGTCACTCACTCGTTCTTCTACCTCGTTAACCCCAGTCGTTAGGACCTCTAGTTTGGATTGCGTCTCATTTAATTGATTTTTAATTTCTGCCTCATTAGATCTAAATTCTGCAGTCATAAAGTCTCTTGAATCCTTTATGCTTTTCTCTAGAGCTACCAGTAGCTTTATAATTGTGCTTCTGAATTGGCTTCCTCACACTGAATTCTAATCAAATTTTGTAACTCTGTGGGAGAGAGGATTTTGTGATTCTTTCTTTTGAGGTGAGGTGTTTCTTCTAGCCATTTTGCTCAGTGCATAGTGGCCAAAAACAAGTTGTACTGGAAGAAGGAGAAAAAGAGAGAAGAGAGAGAAAAAAAAAAGTAAAAGTGCGGGAAGCAAACAGAAAACAAAAAACAAGGGGGAGTATCCTCTTATTCTATATCCTGTAATCCCTCGACTTCCCCTGGAATTATCCAGTGCTGCTTTGTCAACAACTTGCTTTTCCCCTGTCCGTCTAGCTGGTCTTCTTGGGGAGGGGCCTGCTGTACTGATTCTTAGGTGTGAGCACCTGGGAGAGCTCCTCAGCCCCCTGCCTGGTGCAGGGCTCAGTAGGAGTTGTTTATCCTGTGAGGCCCCAGGTGGAACAAGAACAGTGGCGGCGGCCAGCTCTCCAGCCCTGGAGTCAGCTCCTGCAGTAACTACCACAGCTGTCAGTCCGCAGGGGCCTGGATGCTCCGCAGGTGAGGGCCGCTGATTTTTTTTTTTTTTTTTTTTTTTTTTTTTTGTGAGGGCCACTGATTTACACAGCTTAGGCCGCTTGGTGGCAGGAGCGTCCTTGCTGTCCTGGGCCCTCCCGGCCTCTGCAGGTTGGAGCGCCTTATCTTGGGCTGTGTCCCCCAGTGCCCTAGGCTCCAGGGCCTGCGCCACTGGAATCACGCTCTCGGCACCCCCCCTCCCCGCCCCCCGTGGGCGTGCACTGCAGCCCTTTAGGGAGCTCGACCTACGGTGTGTTGTCCACTCTCCACGAGGGCACAGGTCCTCTATTCGTGCCCCTGGCAGCCTGAGGGCATCCACGCCCCTCCTGGGATCCTGCTCCAACTCCCTGGTAGCACCTTTCCACCCGGGAAGGTTGGTAAAGCTCTTGCTTCTCCAGGCCTGGCCTTTCCTGTACTGTGGGAGCCCTCGCAGTGGGGCCTTAGCCCGGCTCCTCATGGGGCCCCTCCCCCTTGGATGCTCTTTAATTAATTAATTTATTTTTTTCCATCTTCCTACCTTGATAGGTAGGAAGCATTCTCACTGTAGCATTCCACTGTAGCATTCCAGCTGTTCTCTCTTTAAATCTCAGACCAAATTCATCGGTTTTCAGGATGATTTGAAAGTCATCTGGGTAAATTGATCCGGACCGGTGACTTGGGGACCCCTACTCTTCCACCATCTTGCTCTTTTCACTTTTTATTCCACTTTTCTCTGTGGAATAAAAGTTCTTTGTTAAAGGAATTTTAGTCATCTAAGCAGGTGAGAAATTATCAGAAAAGGGCAACTCCTTGACTCTTATTAGTGATATATTTCCTAAACATTCCTAGGAAAGTTTAGCAAGTGTTTAGTGTGTCCCTGGCATCATACAAGGTGATAGGAATACAGAATAAACAGGACATGATAATCACTACCCAGATAGTTTTTTATTTTTATTTATTTATCTTTTCAGATAGTTTTTTAATAGTTATTTAATTATGATAAACGTTATGAATACATATATAAGGTAGTACAGATGGTCCCTGACTTTCAGTGGTATACAGGCAATTCACATTCCGTAGAAATTCAGATTTTGAATTTTGATCATTTCTCAGGTTAGTGATATGCAGGGGGAGAGAGAAAGTGACAAGCAGACTCCCCACTAGCAAGGAGTCTGACATGGGGCTGGATCCCAGGACTCTTGTAATGCTGGACAGTGATAACAAGCCACAGCCCCCAGTCAGCCAGGTGTTCATGAGGGTAAATGACCAATACACTTAAGAGCCACTTTATACCTATACAACCATTCTATTTTTCACCTTCAGTACAGTACTCAATAAGTTACATGAGATATTCAGTACTTTATTATTAAATAAGCATTGTGTTAGATGATTTTGCCCAACAGTAGGCTAATATAAGCATTATGAGCATATTTATGATAGAATAGGCCAAGGGTGCCTGGCTGGCTCTCTTGGTACAGTATGGGACTTTTGATCTTGGGGTTCTGAGTCCAAGCCTCATGTTGGGTGTAAAGATTACTTAAAAATAGTGTAGGCCAAGCTATGATGTTCAGTAAGTTAGATATATTAAGTACATTTTGGACTTAAAATATTTTCAACTTACAATGACTTTCTTGGGATGTAACCCTATTGGAAGTGTGGAAGAAAACTTGAACACAACATAGAATAGGAAAAAGAAAAAAAAAAAAAAAAGAACAGAATAGGAAGAGTTCACCTGGTCTTTCAGCATCAGAGACTTACCTCCTTGAATTTAACCCATCTCTTCTTTCCAGCATAGTTTATGACAGCCCATTTGGGGTGTTTTTATTTTTTGGTAACTTTTAAACATGGTTTTGTTTTATTTTGTTTTTTAAGATTTTATTTTTACTTGTTTATTTTAGAGACAGTATAAGTAGGAAGAAGAGCAGACCAAGGGGAACAAGCAGACTCTGTACCAAATGTGGATCCAGATACAGGGCTTGATTCCACAACCCTGAGATCATGATCTCAGCCAAAATCAAGAGTCAGATGCTTATCCAACTAAGCCATCCAGGCACCCCAAATATGGTCTTTTAAATATCATTAAAAAAAAGAAAAAAAACTTTAAGAGTTAAGTTGAAGAATAGTAAGTAAACTCCAGTGTATCCTTTGCTCAGGTTCACTAATCAGTCTCTTTTAATCTGGAATACTTCCTCAGCTTCTCCCCACCTCCCCCCTTGATCTTGACATATTTTAAGAGCATAGGCCAATTATTTGGTGACTTGTCCTCAGTTTTGGTATTTTTGACAGTTCCTCATTATGATTCAGGTAATGCATTTTTGACAAGTTCTTTATATGTACACATTTGAACTATAAATGAGATTAGAATATATTTAGATATAATTCATGTTTTCTAAAACTAGAAAAAATATTGGGGACATAACTGACATGGGGTTTTCTTTTCTTAAACTAGTTTTGAAAGTTCTCACCAACCTCAGTGATTGATAATATTTATATTTTGTTTTCAAGACAGATGCACATTATTCCATACTGTCACTTCTTCTGTGTCTATCTGATTCACCTTCAAACAGCAATTATGTGGAAACACCAAGAGATAAAGAAGTGGGTACGTTGCCAAATGTTTAATATATAACAAAAGCAAAAACAAAAAGAGTGACATTGAGATTTTTAAAAAGTTGTAAAAATCTATGAGACTAAAACATTTCTGTTGGTTTGAATACAATTGCAATTGCAAATCCTCTGTTAAAATTTAAATTCTGACTTAGTTAACTTTCAATTATTTGAAGAGAAAAGTCACTTTTGACAATAAGTTAAATTTTAAAATGTGTTAGAATATCAATTAATTGAGTGTTTCAGTATTTCTGAATTTCCATTTCCTGAGTGCATTTTATTATTATTTTTTTAAGAACTCATTTATTTATTCATGAGAGACAGACAGAGGCAGAGACACACAGGCGAGGGAGAAGGAGGCTCCGTGCAGTGAGCCTGATGTGGGACTTGATCCCAGGACCTGGGATCACACTCTGAGCCGAAGGGAGATGCTACACCGCTGAGCCACCCAGGCGTCCCACCTGAGTGCATTTTATTTTGAGTTTTGTTAGACTTTTTTCTTATAGTTTTGGGGATTTCTCCCACATAATTTTGATAAAGCTGATTAAATTCTTCTGTTACATTTTAGAAAAGAAAGATGATTTTGACTGGGGAAAATACTTGATGGAAGGTGAAGAAATTGACCTTGGTCCAAATGTAGACACACCAGTAAGTGGCAATAGTTTTACTATTGAAAATATGAATATATGTCAAGTGATACATTTTTTATGATTCCTTTCACCTTAGAGCAACTTAACTAAAACAAGAACGCTGTTCACTAAATGAGAGTAGTTTATATTCAAAGATTTATTGAGATTTTGCAGTGAGTCAATAGTACTAGGAAGTTGAATAGAATGAATGTTAAGTATCCTTTATAGAGCTGTGAATCTTGGGGGTTTTGCCATCAAAAATAATTTCATGTTATAATAGTAACTTTGAAGACATTTAGAAAAAAGTGTCATTAGATATATGTTTTGCTCTTCTTTGGAAGTTTTCTTAATCTTTTTTTTTTTTTTTAAGATTTTTTTTATTCATGAGAGACACAGAGGCAGAGACACAGACAGAGAGAGGAGCAGGCTCCATGCAGGGAGCCTGATGTGGGACTCGATCCCAGGACCCCAGGATCACGCCCTGAGCCGAAGGCAGATGCTCAACCAGTGAGCCACTCAGGCATCCTTTTTTTTTAAGATTTTATTTATTCATGAGAGATACAGAGACAGATAATCTTTTCATCTAACTAGTTCTAGTCACCGTACACTCTTAAGGGTAAAATATATTTCCATTTTGTATCAGAATTGGTCTGAAGAAAGTGAAGACGAAGATGATCAACAGCCATTAAGTAGAGAAGACTCTGGGATTCAGGTGGACAGGACACCGTTAGAAGAACAAGATCAAAACAGAAAACTGGGGCCTCATATCAGCTGGAAAGGTACTGTGTATTCTCAGATGTTGGCATCATTTTCTTGTAGTAGGACAGGCTCATTTTGGGAATCAGTTCTATGTAATTTAAGATATTGGTAAGTTCTGCCATCCTCATAATCTTTAAACCATTAGTAGATCTATAGTGTCTAAGAAGTGATACTATGATACTACAGAATTAATATGAAAAGAGATTTAGAGTAAAATCTGTTCTCTTTTTTATAGTTCTAAGAATTTTAGTAGCCCTAAATGTTTCAGTTTGTTTTTTATTGGAAAAGGGTTGACTTTGCTAAAGTTAGCTAAATAAAATGAAAAAAGATCTATATGATTGAATTTTAAATTGAAATGCTTAAGTTTTAGTGAAGACTATGAATGAGTAGACTCTAGAAAGGACTGGAAGCAGTTTAGAGGCAAGATGGTGGAAGAGTAGCAGTCCTCACCACACCTGGCCCCACCAACTTACCTGGATAACTTTCAAACCATCCTGAACACCTACGAATGCGACCTCAGATTTAAAGAGAGAATGGCTGGAACCCTACAGAGAAAAGGGTTTTCACTTCTAACAAGGTAGGGAGGTGGGGAAAAAAAAAAAAAGAATCAAGTTGGGGGGGGGGGGCCCACCAGGAGCCGGGCTAAGGCTGAGCGGCGATTACAAACTGAGACAGGAAAGTCCGGCCCTGGAGAAGTGAGAATCTTAAAAATCCTCACCAAATTAATTCTTCCCAGACAGAGAAGTCCTCAGCAGGGAAATTGGGCAGAACTGCAGGAGGGGCAGGGATGCCTCCATTCTCCCAGAGTCACTAATAGAGCGCACTGCACACTGAGGCCAATCTCAGTAAAGGGCTGGAGTACGCAGCCGGTGGGGCCTCAGGGAAAAGCTATTGGGTCAGGTGGCAGCTCTGGACGGAGGGGTCTGTGCCCTGCTGCTTTCAAGAGCTGCGGCCCAGGAGTGCAATCCCAACAGAACAGGCCCCAGATCTCAGATTGCCGGGGAGGGCATAGGATAGCAGGAGCCCCCAAGCTGTGTAGGTTAGCGCCCCCCCCCTACCCCGCCCCAGGAGCATCTAGGCCAGTGCGGGCTGGGACTGCAGTCATTACTGTGGGGAGCTGACTCCAGAACTGGAGACCTGGCCACCCCCAGTGTTATTGTTCTTCCCGGTATCACCTTGTGCCCGGGAGAGGTGGGGCCACCATGGAACAGAGACCTAAGGAGGTAAACCGCTCCCACTGAGCCCAGCACCCAGCTGGAGGCGGGACATCTGCCCCAGGTGCACACACCTGAGAGTCAGATTATATTATTAATATAATATAACTAATATTATATTAATATTATATATTAAGTATTATACTTAATAGTATAGTATCTCTACTAATCCCTAGTATTAAAGTAGAGGGTACCTCCTTTTTTTTTTTCTTACTTTTTCTAGTAGAACTCGTTTTTATATCAGACTAAAATTTTCCAGTATTTTTTCTCTTTTCCTACCTTAACTACAATATTTTACCATCTCTTCATTTCTAAGTTTCTTCCTTTCTGACTTTCATGTTTCTACAATAACATGTCTTAGATGTATTTTTCACTTCCAGATTCCCTTCAACATATTCAAATTTAATTTTGGGAGATATACAAGATACGATTTTGTTTTCTGTTTTTTGTTTTCTTTGCCTCATTTTGTTCTACAATGGTGGAAGTTAATACCTTCTAAACCATGACCAGCATGCACCCAGAACCAAGTGGAATACCTTGCTGGTTCATTCTGTGAGATTATATTCTCTCTTAATTTCTCTTCTGCCCCTCTCACGTATATTGTTTCTGTGTTGGTGGTCAATGTTGGGGCTTTCTACAAGTATTGCTGGTTTATACAAATTTGGGACTGAACATCTTTGGACATACAGAACTTAATACACTCAGAACCAAGAGGATCACCTCAATAGACTACATTCTCCGTCCACTACAGCTTAACTACCACAACCTCCCAGTACCCCCCTTCGTTTTTTATTCTCTTTATTTTTCTTTCTCTTTTTTTCCTCTTTAATTTTCTTTTTTTCTCTCTTTTTTTTTTCTGTTCTTTGGGATTTTTGGCATATTGTTTTTTACTACATTGTTTTAAAATTTGTTTTTCACCTTAGTGGTCCTTTTGTTTTATTTTGTTCTGGTCTTTGTTTTCTTTTTCGGGTCTCTGACCGCGTTAGAATCATCTAGGGTGAAATTTACTTAGGTCATGGTTGATATTCTTGACTCAGCTCACTCATACAGCCAGTCTGCACTGAGCAAAATGACTAGAAGGAAGAATTCACCACAAAAGAAAGAACTGGAAACAGTACTCTCTGCCATAGAGCTACAGAATATGATTTGATGTCAGAAAGCCAATTCCAAAGCACAATTATAAAACTACTGGTGGCTCTGGAAAAAAGCATAAAGGACTCTAGAGACTTTGTTACTGCAGAAATTGGATCTAATCAGGCCAAAATTAAAAACAGATTAAATGAGATGCAATCCAAACTGGATGTCCTAACAAGTAGGGTTAATGAGGTGGAAGAAAGAGTGAGCGACATAGAAGACAAGTTGATGGAAAGGATGGAAGCAGAGGAAAAAAGAGAAAAACTACTAAGAGCTCATGAGGAAAGGCTTAGGGAAATAAATGATAGTCTCAGAAGGAAGAATCTACATATCATTGGTGTTCCAGAATCGCCAAGAAGGCCAGAGGGCCAGAAAATATATTTAAAGAAGTCATAGCTGAGACTTCCATAGTTTGGGGAGGGAAATAGGCATTCAGATCCAGGAAATAGAATCCCCCCATAAAATCAATAAAAAACACTCAACACCTCGACATTTAGTAGTGAAACTTACAAATTCCAAAAATAAAAAGATGATCCTTAAGGCAGCAAGAGACAAGAAATCTCTAACTCTTATGGGGAGAAATATTAGATTAACAGCAGACCTCTCCACAGAGACCTGGCAGGACAAAAAGGGCTGGCAGGATATATTCAGGGTCCTAAATGAGAAGAACCTGCAGCCAAGAATACTTTATCCAGCAAGGCTCTCATTCAGAATAGAAGAGATAAAGAGCTTCCAAGATAGGCAGAAACTGAAAGAATATGTGACCACCAAGCCAGCTCTGCAAGAAATATTAAGGAAGATTCTGTAACAGAAAGAAGTCCAAGGGAACAAACCACAAAAACAGGGACTGAATAAGTATCATGATGACACTAAGCTCATATCTTTCAGTAGTAACTCTGAACGTGAATGTGCTTAATGACCCCATCAAAAGGCACAGGGTTTCAGACTGGATAAAAAGCAAGACCGATATATTTGCTGTCTACAAGAGACTCATTTTAAACCTAACCCTGAAAATAAAAGGTTGGAGAACCATTTACCATTCAAATGGTCCTCAAAATAAAGCCAGGGTAGCCTTCCTTATATCAGATAAATTAAAGTTTATCCCGAAGACTGTAGTGAGACATGAAGAGGGGCACCATATCATACCTAAAGGATCTATTCAACAATAGGACCTAACAATCATCAATATTTATGCCATGAATGTGGGAGCTGCCAAGTATATCAGTCAATTAATAGTGAAAGTTAAGACATTCTTAGATAATAATACACATGTACTTGGTGACTTGAATGTAGTGCTTTCTACAATCGACAGATCTTCTAAGCAAAACATCTCCAAAGAAATAAGAGCTTTCAGTGATACACTGGACCAGACGGATTTCACAGATATTTACAGAACTTTACATCCAAACGCAACTGAATACACATTCTTCTCACGTACACATGGAACTTTCTCCAGAATAGACCACATACTGGGTCTTAACTTATACCAAAAGATTGGGATCATCCCCTGCATATTCTCAGACCATAAAGCTTTGAAATTAGAACTAAATCACAAGAAGAAGTTTGGAAGGATTTCAAGCACGTGGAGGTTAAGGACCATCCTGCTAAAAGATGACAGAGTCAACCAGGAAATTAGAGAAGAATTAAAAAGATTCATGGAAACTAATGAGAATAAAGATACAACTGTTAAGAATCTTTGGGATGCAGCAAAACTAGTCCTGAGGGTGAAATACATCGCAATACATGCATTCATCGAAAAACTGAAAGAACTCCAGTGCACAAGTTAACCTTGCACCTAAAGGAGCTGAAGAAAAAACAGCAAATAGATCCTACACCCAGCATAAGATGAGAGTTAATAAATATTTGAGCAGAACTCAATGAAATACAGACCAGAAGAACTGTGGAACAGTTCAAAAAAACCAGGAGTTAGTTCTTTGAAAGAATTAGTAAGATAGATAAACCATTAGCCAGCCTTATTAAAAAGAAGAGAGAAAAGACTCAAAGTAATAAAATCATGAATGAGAAAGGACAGATCACCACCAATACCAAGGAAATACAAATGATCTTAAAAACTTATTATGAGCAGCTTTACGCCAATAATTTAGGCAATCTAGAAGAAATGGGCGCATTTCTGGAAAACCACAAACTACCGAAACTGGAACAGGAAGAAATAGAAAACCTGAACAGGCAATAACCAGGGAGGAAATTGCAGCAGTCATCAAAAAACCCCCAAAACAACAGTCCAAGGCCATATGGCTTCCCAGGGGAATTCTGACGAATGTTTAAAAAAGAAACCATACATATTCTACTAAGGTGTTCGGCAAGATAGAAAGAGATGGAATACTTCCAAACTTGTTCTGTGAGGCCAGCATCACCTTAATTCCGAAACCAGACAAAGACCCCACCAAAAAGGAGAATTATAGACCAATATCCCTAATGAACATGGATTGAAAAATTCTCAACAAGAAACTAGCCAATAGATTCCAACAGTACATTAAGAAAACTATTCACCATGACCAAGTAGGATTTATTCCTGGGACACAAGGCTGGTTCAACACTCGTAAAACAGTCAATGTGATTCATCATATCAGCAAGAGAAAAACAAAGAACCATATGATCCTCTCATTAGATGCAGAGAAAGCATTTGACAAAATACAGCATCCATTCCTGATCAAAACTCTTCAGAGTTTTGGGGGATAGAGGGGACATTCCTCAACATCTTAAAAACCATCTAAGAAAAGCCCACAGCAAATATCATTCTCATGGGGAAGCACTGGGAGCCTTTCCCCTAAGATCAGGAACAAGACAGGGATGTCCACTCTCACCACTGCTATTCAACATAGTACTGGAAGTCCTCACCTCAGCAATCAGACAACAAAAAAGACATTAAAAGCATTCAAATTGGCAAAGAAGTCAAACTCTCCCTCTTCACCGATGACATGATACTCTACATAGAAAACCCAAAAGACTCCACCCCAAGATTGCTAGAATTCATATAGCAATACAGCAGTGTGGCAGGATACAAAGTCAATGCCCAGAAGTCAGTGGCAATTCTGTACCCTAACAATGAGACTGAGAAAAGAGAAATTAAGGAGTCAATCCCATTTACAATTGCACCCAAATGCATAAGATACCTAGAAATAAACCTAATCAAAGAGGTAAAGGATCTATACCCTAAAAATTACAGAACACTTCTGAATGAAATTGTGGAAGACACAAAGAGATGGAAAAATATTCCATGCTCATGGATTGGAAGAATGAATATGGTGAAAATGTCAATGCTACCCAGGACAATTTACACATTTCATGCAATCCCTATCAAAATACCATGGACCCTCTTCAGATATTTGGAACAAATTATCTTAAGATTGGTTTGGAATCACACCATCTCCAGATTTAACGCCAAGAACACACTGTATCTGCAGATGAACAGCCTGAGAGCCGAGGACACAGCTGTGTATTACTGTGCAAGTGACACAGTGAGGCGACTTCAGTGTGAGCCCAGAATAAACCTCCCTGTAGAAGGGGATTGGGACCACCAAAGCATGCACACTCATCACTTCTGTCTTGAAGGCCCAGGAGCAAGTGCAGATGGAGGTTCTGGGCAGGTTTCCTGTCAGGGCCTGGGTTTCCTCTACATGGAGCAGTTTCCCCCAGGGAGCCTCGATTTTTTTAATTACTTTTTATTGCAGTTCAGTTTGCCAACATATATCACCCAGTGCTCAAGGGGCCTCTGTTGACACCAGATGCTGTGTGTACCAATGCAGTGTCTCACGTGATAATTTGCTTCATGGAAAAAAAACAAATATTCTTATATGCACACACACACACAAAAAGATTGATGTGGAATCATAAAAGATCCCGAATAGTCAGGGGGAATATTAAAAAAGAAAACCATAGCTGGGGGTATCACAATGCCAGATTTCAAGTTGTACTATAAAGCTGTGGTCATGTGTGGTACTGGCACAAAAACAGACACATAGACCAATGAAACAGAATAGAGAATCCAGAAGTGGACCCTCAACTTTATGGTCAACTAATGTTCGACAAATCAGGAAAGACTATCCACGGGAAAAAAGACAGTCTCTTCAATAAATGGTTCTGGGAAAATTGGACATCCACATGCAGAAGAATGAAACTGGACCATTCTGTTACACCATACAAAAAGATAAACTCAAAATGGATGAAAGATCTAAATATGAGACAAGATTCCATCAAAATCCTAGAGGAGAACATAGGTAACACCCTTTTTGAACTTGGCCACAGTAACTTCTTGCAAGATACATCCATGAAGGCAAGAGAAACAAAAGCAAAAATGAACTATTGGGACTTCATCAAGATCAGAAGATTTTGCACAGCAAACGATACAGTCAACAAAACTAAAAGACAACCTACAGAATGGGAGAAGATATTTGCAAATGAGGTATCAGATAAAGGGCTAGTTTCCAAGATCTATAAGAACGTACTAAACTGAACAGCAAAGAAACAAACAGTCCAATCCTGAAGTGGGCAAAAGACATGAACAGAAATCTCACACAGGAAGACTTAGACATGGCGAACAAGCAGAGAAGAAAATGCTCCACATCACTGGCCATCAGGGAAATACAACCAAAACCGCAATGAGATACCACCTCACACCAGTGAGAATGGGGCAAAGTAACAAGGCAGGAAACCACAAATGTTGGAGAGGATGTGGAGAAAGGGGAACCCTCTTGCACTGTTGGTGGGAATGTGAACTGGTGCAGCCACTCTGGAAAACTGTGTGGAGGTTCCTCAAAGAGTTAGAAATAGACCTGCCTTACGACCCAGCCATTGCACTGCTGGGGATTTACCCCAAAGATACAGATGCAGTGAAACGCGGGGACCCCTTTACCCCGATGTTTCTAGCAGCACTGTCCACAATAGCCAAACTGTGGAAGGAGCCTCGGTGTCCATCGAAAGATGAATGGATAAAGAAGATGTGGTTTATGTATACAATGGAATATTACTCAGCCATTAGAAATGACAAATACCCACCATTTGCTTCAACAAGGATGGAACTGGAGGGTATTATGCTGAGTGAAGTAAGTCAATCGGAGAAGGACAAACACATGTTTTCATTCATTTGGGGAATATAAAAAATAGCGAAAGGGAATACAGGGCGAAGGAGAAAAAAATGAGTGGGAAATATCAGAAGGGGAGACAGAACATGAGAGACTCCTAACTCTGGGAAACGAACTAGGGGTGGTAGAAAGGGAGGTGGGTGGGGGTTGGGGGTGACTGGGTGACGGGCACTGAGGGGGGCACTTGATAGGATGAGCACTGGGGGTTATTCTATATGTAGGCAAATTGAACACCAATAAAATATCAATTTATAAGAAAAAAGAAAATATAAATACTCTTCTTTTGCTTCAATGTGGATAGAACTGGAGGGTATTATGCTGAGTGGAATAAGTCAGTCGGAAAAGGAAAACATGGTCTTATTCATTTGGAGAATATAAAAAATAGTGAAAGGGAATAAAGGGGAAGGAGAGAAAATGAGTGAAAACATCAGTGAGGGTGACAACATGAGAGACACCTAACTCTGGGAAACGAACAGGGGGTTGTAGAAAAGGAGGTGGGTGGTGGGTTGTGGTGACTGGGTGACGGGCACTGAGGGGGCCACTTGACGAGCTAAGCACTGGGTGTTATGCACTATGTTGGCAAATTGAACTCCAATTAAAAAAGTAAAAAAAAAAAAAAAAAAAAAAACAATGGTATTCAGCAACACCTCTGACCTGGAGGGAGTTTTAGGTATTCCTCTGCCATTTGGTGGACCTTCTAGGGTAGTGAATGGGTTTCCATCAATTTTAGTCTAGTTGTCCTTTTATCTGCAGCTTTTTTTGTGTGTCCTACAGCTGACAAATCTTGAGGGACCAAATTGGTCCCTCAGTACTCTGTCTCCCCACTGCACAGCATTTGGAGTCAGGTTCCTGTCATGACCATGTTTCTGTCTCTCCTACCCCTCTCTGTGTGGTTCCTCTGTTGTTTGTTGTTCAGTCAGCCCTCAGTTTTTTGTCAGGAGGAAGTGCTCCATATGTAGTTGTACTTTTGGTGTGTTTGTGGGAGGAGGGAAGTTCAGAGTCATCCTATACCACCATCTTGGATGCCTCTCCCCGTTAGTTTTTTTTTTTTTTTTTAAATAATAAATTTATTTTTTATTGGTGTTCAATTTGCCAACATACAGAATAATACCCAGTGCTTATCCCGTCAAGTGCCCCCCTAAGTGCCCACCACCCAGTCACCCCCACCCCCCGCCCTCCTCCCCTTCCACCACCCCTAGTTCGTTTCCCAGAGTTAGGAGTCTTCATGTTCTGTCTCCCTTTCTGATATTTCCTACCCATTTCTTCTCCCTTCCCTTCTATTCCCTTCCACTATTATTTATATTCCCCAAATGAATGACAACATATAATGTTTGTCCTTCTCCGATTGACTTTCTTCACTCAGCATAATACCCTCCAGTTCCATCCACGTTGAAGCAAATGGTGGGTATTTGTCATTTCTAGTGGCTGAGTAATATTCCATTGTATACATAAACCACATCTTCTTTATCCATTCATCTTTCGATGGACACCGAGGCTCCTTCCCCATTTCGGCTACTGTGGACATTGCTGCTATAAACATTGGGGTGCAGGTGTCCCGGCGTTTCACTGCATCTGTATCTTTGGGGTAAATCCCCAGCAGTGCAACTGCTGGGTCGTAGGGCAGGTCTATTCTTAACTCTTTGAGGAACCTCCACACAGTTTTCCAGAGTGGCTGCACCAGGTCACATTCCCACCAACAGTGTAAGAGGGTTCCCCTTTCTCCGCATCCTCTCCAACATTTGTGGTTTCCTGCCTTGTTAATTTTCCCCATTCTCACTGGTGTGAGGTGGTATCTCATTGTGGTTTTGATGTGTATTTCCCTGATGGCAAGTGATGCAGAGCATTTTCTCATGTGCGTGTTGGCCATGTCTATGTCTTCCTCTGTGAGATTTCTGTTCATGTCTTTTCCCCATTTCATGATTGGATTGTTTGTTTCTTTGCTGTTGAGTTGAATAAGTTCTTTATAGATCTTGGAAACTAGCCCTTTATCTGATACCTCATTTGCAAATATCTTCTCCCATTCTGTAGGTTGTTTTTTAGTTTTGTTGACTGTATCCTTTGCTGTGCAGTAGCTTCTTATTTATATAGATGATCATTATTTGCAAACAGTTTTATCTCCTGTCAAAAATTTTTTTAAGAGTTATTTATGTATTCATGAGAGACACAGAGAGAGGAGGAGATACAGGCAGAGGAAGAAGCAGGCTCCCTGCAGGGAGCCCATTGTGGGATTCTATCTCAGATCCTGGGATCACATGCTGAGCGGATGGCAGATGCTCAACAGCTGAGCTACCCAGGCATCCCAGTCCTGTCAATTCTTGTATCTTGTATTTTCTTTGCAACACATTAGTGGTGTCTGTTCTGGCCAGGCCTTTAGTCTGAAGAGAAAGCATCAGCAGTGAGAGCAGGTTTCCTGGATTTGTTCTTCTGAGAGGGTTACATCTGAAATTCCTCCATTAAGTGTGATGGGTTTTGTTATAGGTTCTGGGTATGTGGCCTTTATTGAGTTAAGGTAGTTCTATTCCTGTTTTTCCAGGAGTCTTTAGTCATGAATATTGAACTTTATCATACATTCTTCTCTGTGAGATAATCCTATACTTTTTCTCTTTTGTTCTATTTCTACATTGATAGATTTTGTGATAGTGAATCATCTTTGAATTCCTGAATAATTATTCTCTTATTAATGATTAATGAATTAATGATTCTCTTATTAAAGTAGTAAAAACTACTTTTTTTTTTTAATTATTATTTATTTACGATAGTCACAGAGAGAGAGAGAGAGAGGCAGAGACAGGCAGAGGGAGAAGCAGGCTCCATACACCTGGAGCCCGATGTGGGATTTGATTCCGGGTCTCCAGAATCGCGCCCTGAGCCAAAGACAGGCGCCAAACCGCTGCGCCACCCAGGGATCCCCTAAAAACTACTTCAAAAAAAAAATAAGCTCTATGCTTAATGTAGGGCTCCTGCGAACTCAAGACCCTGAGATCGAGAGTCACATGATCAACAAACTGAGCCAGTCAGGTGCCCCTAGGTTAGCTGTTTTTAATTTAGGATTTTTCATTTTTATGTCATTATTATTTCTTCTTATGTAATTATCTGGTTTAGAAGCAAATTTATATTAGCTTTATAATCCATTTAGTTCTTTAAAGCTTAGTCCCAGTCCTAAGGGTTTGGGGGGATTCATGAGAACATCTTTGATTACCATTTCAATTTCTTTCATGATTATTGAACTATTTGAATATACTGTCTGTGTTTTCTTATTCATAGTTCATTTAAAATAGAGTAATTTTTCTTTATAGCCAATGATATTTAAATTTTGAATATACATTTTATATGTATGTGTGTGTGTGTATACTGTTCTTAAGGATTTTTTTTTTTCTGTTCTTAAGGATTCTTTTAATTTAACTTTTGTTAACATACAGTGCAATATTGGTTTTAGGAGTAGAATTCAGTGATTCATCACTTACATACAACACCCAGTGCTCATCACAAGTGCCCTTTTTAATACCCATCACCCTTCTGTAGAGCCCGTCCCCAACTCCTTTCATCAGTCCTCAGTTTATTCTCTATCATTAAGAGTCTCTTATGGCTTGTTTCCCCTCTCTCCTTTTTTTCTTTTCCCCCTTCCCATATGCTCATCTGTTTTGCTTCATATCATAAGAGTGAGATCATATGATATTTGTCTTTCTCTGATTTATTTCACTCTGGCTCCATCTATGTGGCTGCAAATGGCAAGGTTTCATTCTTTTTGATTACTGAGTAATACTCCATTGTGTATGTATACCATATCTTCTTTATCTGTTCATCAGTCGATGGACATTCGGGCCCTCTCCATGGTTTGGCTGTTGTTGATAATGCTGCTGTAAACATTGGGGTATATCTATCCCTTTGAATCTGTATTTTTATATCCTTTGGTTAAATACCTAATAGTGCAATTGCTGGATCAGAGAGTAGTTCTGTTTTTAACTTTTTGAGGAACCTCCATACTGTTCTCCAGAGTGGTTGCACCAGTTTGCATTCCCACCAACAGTGTAGCAGGGTTCCCCTTTCTCTGCATCCTCATCAACATCTGTTGTTTCTTGTGTTGTTAATTTTAGCCATTCTGACAGGTGTGAGGTGGTATTGTGTTGTGGTTTTGATTTGTATTTCTCTGATGGTGAGTGATGTTGAGCATCTTTTCATGAGGCTGTTAGCTGTCTGGATGTGTTTTTTTGTGGAAATGTATCTATTCATGTCTTCTGCCCATTTCTTAACTGGATTATTTGGTTTTTTGGGTGTTGAGTTTGGTAAGTTAAAGGGCTTTTTTAAATTGCATATTTGAATGGAGTCGTAAATCCAGAATTTTGGGATAGCTGCTCCAGTATTTTTTGTTAACTCTCATAACTTAAACTTATTAAATATTCTTTTAGTAGATGAGATAGATGGCCAGAGTTGGCTGGAACAGCATGTGGTTCATCAATACTGGACAGCCAGATCCTCAAGATTTCCTCATAGTTTACATTTGTACTCCAATTTAGCTGCTGTCTGGTAAGAAGCTAAGTTTTTCACTTAATGTGTTAATTGAAGAAACTTTGATGTTTTAATATTTGCTGTTGATTTGTGGCTTATATCAAATACTTCCCTGAAATTTAAACTTGTTTTTTTTTTAACAATTCTAATTGAACATAGTTTTCAGTTATTTATTTTAAAAATGAGGTTATTATTTAATTATAGTCTGTTTTTTTTTTTATTTATTTTCAAAGCTAATGGATTGGTATGAATTAGCCCATTTGATTTCTGTTTTAATGCACTTATTGCAAAAGTACGGTTACTATTTTTCTAAAACAGTGCATAGTTTTAAACACTTGGTTAAATCAATAATGAATATAATAATTGGAATTGTTCTGAAAATACTTCTGAAAGAATTATAATTGACATGTAGAAATGAGTATGGAGGGCATTTAAAGCATGTTATTTGTTTATTGATTACTGGTTAAATTACCACCTAATGCATATGTTACTAAACATAATTTTACTTCATGAGAAACCTTTACATTAACATTTGATGTTTGCTATCTAATAGGGACCAACACTTGTATAGCAGTGACCCGTTATATGTTCCAGATGACAGAGTTTTTGTTACTGAGACACAGGTTATTCGGGAAACCTTATGGTAAGACCTATTAAACTAATAGTGTAGAAGATTTTGTTACTGAGAAGCAGAATTTTGGTTTTTTAAGGAAAAGTATTCATGGTTTTTTTCACATTCATACTAGAAACAGGCCATTAGGTTTAACCCGAAACTGTTTCTAGTAGGCACCTAAGTGTAAATGGGGGGACTCAGGAAACCCAAACTTCAAATTTGATTGTGGAGATTGTGGGAATTTGATATGTTTATTTTTTTTTTCATCTTAAATCATTTAGTATGCTATTAAATTAGATTAAACCAGTATTTTTTTAATTACTGAGTTCAAAGAAAGGCTCCTAGTTTGCTGCTAACTGCTCTTAATAGGCAGAGTATGTCAGTGAGATCCTGTTTCTTTTACCTGGAAACCAGGAACCTAAGAATTTAGATTGTGGAAAAAAAAAAAAATTTAGATTGTGTTCCCATAAAAATGAAAATGAGAAATGCAGCATGTAGTGCTGATACTGCTGAGATTTTCAGGTTTTGATCCTCTGCCACAAAGTATAATATTGACATTCTTAAAAATGGGAAGACTTATTTAGGCCATCACACAGATGAGGAAATGCTTTGACAACGCTGTCTTGACTTCTAAGATGATGTTGAAATGTCTTGAGTCTTATGGTAATCAGATAAAAAGATTGATGCCCTCTATTTTCTAATTATCTGCTCTCTTTGCCCCAAACCCCCAATTCTGAATCTTTCATTAAAATTTTTTAAGCAGTGTTTGCAATGACAAGGATGGAGCTAGAGTGTATTATGCTAAGTGAGTAAGTCAGTCAGAGAAAGACAAATACCATATGATGTCATTCATTTGGGGAAATTTAGGAAACAAAACAGGTGAATGTGTGGGAAGTGAGAAAAAAAGAGAAGGAGAAAGGGGGAGGCAAACCAAAAGAATTCTTAACAGTAGAGAACAAACAGGGTTGATGGAGGGATGTGGGTGGGGATGGGCTAATAAGGAAGGCACTTGTTATGATGAGTGCTGGTTATTATATGCAAGTAATGAATCACTAAATTTTACTCCTGAAACCAATATTATACTTTATGTCAGCTAACTAAAATTTAAATAAAAATTTAGAAGAAAATATTTTTAGGCATTACTGTAATGAATATTTTTGTAGGCTTATCTCTTTTATTTCATTTTAGGTTACTTTCAGGGGTGAAAAAGCTCTTTATATTTCAGTTGATAGATGGAAAAGTAACTGTGAGAAACAGTGTTACAGTAACTCATTTGACACATGTAAGTTATTTGTATTTATTGTAATTAAAATTAAATAATAGGATTTAAATCTTTTTTTTAAGATTTTTAAAATTTATTTATTCATGAGAGATAGAGAGAGAGAGAGGCAGAGACACAGGCAGAGGGAGAAGCAGGCTCCATGCAGGGAGCCTGACGTGGGACTTGATCCCCGGTCTCCAGGATTATGCCCTGGGCTGAAGGCGGCACTAAACCACTGAGCCACCCGGGCTGCCCAAATAATAGAGTTTATGTAAACCATAGTTCTGTAACTTTAAACCATTTTGCAGTATCAAAATTAATTATTAAATACACTTGAGATCCAAAAGGCAAAATTAAATTGTGCATGTTTATAGTGCTAGAGAATTCTTTAATAGTTTGTTATATTCACATTTAGTTTCAATTTATGTTTTCTCCTTTTTATTTCTGTCAATTCTGTATTGGGAAGCTGTGTACTATAAATTTTTTGTTTTTAGTACATTTACTTACCTTATATGTGTTTTTAAAAAGTGTAAGCCACAATTCTGTATTCTGTAGAAATTAATGCTTACATTGTTTCCTTGGAGTATAAAACTATTCATTTTATTTGTCGTCTACTAAGCACACTGTTTAAAACAGTGACCCAAAGAAACCAGTCGTGAAATAAATATTTTAGTGAACAAATATGTATTTGAATGTTTTTTGAGGACTTCAAATGTTTGCGGTTTGCTTCTATTATAGAGTTGTTTACGATCAGTGCTAGAACAAATAGCAGCATATGGCCAGGTTGTATTTCGACTCCAAGAGTTCATCGATGAAGTCATGGGGCATAGCTCCGAAGGCATGTTACCTGGAAATGGTTCTCTTCCCAAGAAGTTGACTGAAGCTCCCTTTAGGACATACCAGGCTTTCATGTGGGCCCTATACAAATACTTCATTAGTTTCAAAAAGGAACTTACAGACATTGAGAAGTACATCATCAATAATGGTATTTAAATATCCTTCCTTTTTACTTCTAAGACACATAAGTAATATTTAGAATGCCATCTAGGTTATTAAATTATACAAAGTTTGTAAATTCTATGACAAATAAGTAATATTCATGATCATTTTAAATTTGTATTAAACCATTCATTCTCTAAAAATCCAAATAGTACAGAAAGTTTACAGTGAAAATTATTCTTCCTGTGCAAGTTCTCTAGCCAAGTACTCAGTTCCCTTCCCCAGAGACAACCAAGTCATAAGTTTCTTTTGCATTCTTCCAGAAATAATATATATTTTTTGAGATTTTATTTATTTATTCATGAGAGACACACAGAGAGAGACAGAGACACAGGGAGAGGGAGAAGCAGGCTCCATGTAGGGAGCCCGATGTGGGACTCCATCCTGGGATTCCAAGATCATGTCCTGGGCCAAAGGCAGGCTCTCAACCACTGAGCCACCCAGGCATCCCCAGAAATAATTTAAACACATGCAAGCAATACATATTCATATATACATACCTGGTAGTCTGTTAACTTCTCTCTTCAAATTATTTTTTTTTCTTTTTTCTTTTTTTAGATTTTTTTTTAATTTATTTATTCATGAGAGACACAGAGAGAGAGGCAGAGACCTAGGCAGAGGGAGAAGCAGGCTTGATGCAGGGAGCCCGATGTAGAACTCGATCAGGAACTCCAGGATCATGCCCTGGGCACGAAGGCAGACGCTCAACCACTGAGCCACCCAGGCGTCCCTCTCTTCAAATTGTTTCCTAATTTGGGTTTTGAGGATTAAACCATACAAAAATGTAAAGAGCTTCCTCATCTTTTTTACAAATTGAGTATTTAGTTGTGTGAATGTACATTTAGGTTGTTTCTGATCTGCTATTGTCAATAGTGCTACAGTGATAACTACTTACTTAATGTGAAGCAAGCTATAGTATAAATTTTTTTTTAAGATTTTATTTATTCATGAGAGACAGAGAGGCAGAGACATAGGCAGAGGGAGAAGCAGGCTTCCCACAGGGACCCTAATGCAGAACTCAATCCCAGTACCACGGGATCATGACCTGAGCCAAAGGCAAATAAATGCTCAACTACTGAGCCACCCAGGCATCCCTGTAGCATAAATTCTTAATGGAATTCCTAGGTTAAAGAGAATGTGATGGCATATGTGATTTTGATACGTATTCCACATGGTTGCCTGCAATGTATATGATTACCCTTGCCAACAGTGTGTTATTAAACCAGCAATATATATGAGTACCTGTGTCCTCACACTCTTGTTAACAGTGTGTTATCAACAGTGTGTTATCAAACAGATTTAAAATGGTAACCAGCATTTTTGGCTTCCCCCTGCCCTCTACTTTCATTTTCAACTACTGCAAAAATATAGTACCCAGACATCCCAGGTTCCCATCACCCAACTTCCTCCAATAATTCCCACCTTACCATTATTATGGTATGTTATCAAAACTAGGAAATTGACATTGGCACATTACATTTATTGTTCTGCAGACCTGACATGAGTTTCAGCAGTTTTGCAGGCACTTGCTATTTTGTGGGGAGGGGAGTGGTATCTTCGTGTATAGTTCTGTGACACTTTATCACGTGACAAATATCACATATATTTGTAAATCCACTTCCATCTTCAGGATACAGAGCTCTTCCATCTCCATGAAAAAACTTATTCTTGCTCCCCTTCGTAGGAACCATCTCCTCATTAATATAATAGCCCACTGAAGTCTTTTTTATTTGCCCAGTGTAGTTTTAATTTGTATTCTTTTATTATAATTGAGGTTGAATATCTCTATATATTTAAGAATCACTTTTATTTCCTTTCCTTTCCCCTGAACTGTGAGTTCCTTTATATATTATTTATCTTCTGAGTTTTCTTTCTTTAGAGAAATTAGCTCCTTATGATGGGAGATTAAAATCCACCACGCCCGGGCAGCCCCAGTGGCTCAGCGGTTTAGTGCCGCCTTTGGCCCAGGGTGTGATCCTGGGGTCCCAGGATTGAGTCCCACGTCGGGCTCCCTGCATGGAGCCTGCTTCTCCCTCTGCCTGTGCCTCTGCCTCTCTCTCTGTGTGTCTCTCATGAACAGATTAAAAAAACAAAATCTTAAAAAAAAATAAAGTGCTTTCTTTAAAAAAAAAAAAAAAAAAATCCACCATGCCCTAGTTTGCCATGTCTTTCCATAAGTGACTTAGCATTTATATCCTTTTCTGAATGCAGATATTCTTCCTTGCTAAAGGGTTTGATTTTTTGATATTTTGCAGACACCACAATAACTCTTGCAATAGTGGTGGATAAGTTGTCACCTCGACTGGCTCAGCTCAAAGTTCTGCACAAAGTATTTAGTACTGGAGTAGCAGAAGTTCCACCTGACACTCGAAATGTTGTTCGGGCATCTCACCTGCTCAACACACTGTACAAGGCCATTCTTGAATATGACAATGTTGGAGAAGCTTCTGAGCAAACTGTATGTAAGACCTTCATCCTAAGTTGTGTGACTCCCTTCTGTTCAGCCAAAGTAGTGGTAGATAGCCTGTCATAGCTCTTTGTAAAAATACTGCTTAAATCATGGTGTGTCATAACAGTTGTTCAGAGTTTTGTTTTGTTTTGTTTTAAAGATTTTATTTATTCATGAGAGACACAGAGAGAGAGATAGAGAGGCAGAGATACAGGCAGAAGGAGAAGCAGGCTCTATGCAGGGAGCCTGATGTGGAACTCAATCCCGGGACTCTAGGATCACGCCCTGGGCCAAAGGCAGGTGCTAAACCAATGAGCCACCCAGACCCAGATGTCCCTGTTCAGAGTTTTTAAATAAGCTTCTAAAATCAGCACTACAGGAAACTGGCTTCTTGGCTTTAATCACAGAGATTATGGGGAGGATGCGGCAAGGGGAAAGCAAAACGTAAAAAGCAAGATGTGAAAAACATCTAGCTGACTTATATAGATGTTTGCAATTACTCTTCAATAAAAATACAGATTATATAAGGTATCTAGAGTAGTCAAATTCATAGAAACAAAATAGAATGGTGGCTGCCACAAACTGGGAAGGGAGAAGAGGGAAGATGTTTAATGGGTGCAGAGTTTCAGTTCCGCAGCATGCCCAAGAAAAACATTCACAACAATATGAATATATTTAACACTACTGAACTGTACACTTAAAAATGCTTAAGATAGGGGCACCTGAGTAGCTCAGTTGATTATCTGCCTTTAGCTCAGGTCATGAGCCCTGGGTTGGGCTCCCTACTCAGGGGAGTCTGCTTCTCCTTTTCCCTCTGCCTCCCACCTTGTCCTTGCTCTGTCTCTCTAGTGCTCTCTCTCTCTCAAATAAATAAAACCTTTCAAAAATGCCTAAGATAGTATTTTTTGTGTTACATGTTTTAATTTAAAATTTTAATACATACCATTTTAAAATTTTTTTAATTTTAAAAAATACAAATCTAACGGAAACTATAGTCTAGAAAGCTGCAGGTTTGTTTGGATACACATTTTAGGTGTTGTTTCCTAGTACGTTGATGTAACTTTGTTTTCTCACCATTTTGGTCCTACAGTTCAGTATAAAATAGTTTTATTTCTTTCAGCTATGCAATTTTTTTCCTACTGGGAAGTATAATAGAATGAAATCATTTCTTCATTCTTTTTTTTTTTTTTTAAGATTTTTATTTATTTATTCATGAGAGACACAGAGACAGAGGCAGAAACATAGGTAGAGGGAGAAACAGGCTCCCTGCAGGGAGCCTGAAGTGGGACTCGATTCCGGAACTCCAGAATCATGCCCTGAGCCAAATGCGGAGCCACCCAGGCATCCCTCATTTCTTCATTCTTAATGGACGTTTTGCTAATAACATGTTTTAGATAGGGTAGCTGTTCCTCAGTTTGTACTATCCAACTTAAGACTGCTCTTGTAACCCTCTTGTAACTTTAATTCCCAAGAGAGTCCTGGTATGGACTACAGATGATATGGTCATCTTATCTTTAGGTGAGTTTTCATAAGGATTTTATAAAGTATGTTTTGGATTTTTAATTTCTTAATTTCTGTCAAAAAGCAGAAATCCCATCACTTTTTAAAAGGTATTTCAGAGGGATGCCTGGGTGGTTTAGTTGGTTAAGCATGTGACTTGATTTCGGCTCAGATCATGATCTCAGGATCATGAGATCAAGCCCCACTTTGAGCTCTATGCTGGGTGTGGAGGTAGCTAAAGATTCTCTCTCCCCTCTCTCCCTGGACCCACCCTTGTGTGTGCACTCTCTTTCCCTTTCTAGAAAAGAAAAAAAAAAAAAGTATCAGAAATATTTAAACTTCATTTTATCCAGGGACAAGGAAGTTCTGAGAATTGACTGTACACTCTGCCCTCAGGTCTCGCTTCTGTTCTCTCTCTGGGTTGAAACAGTACGACCCTACCTGCAGATTGTGGATGAGTGGATCGTGCACGGACATCTATGTGATGGTGCTAGGGAGTTTATCATCCAAAGGTCAGGTCCTCCACACAGCTTGGGAGATGTGGGGAAATGCTTGCACCTCTTTTCTCTCACAGGAAAATCATACACTTTTGTTGGTTCAGGTGATGCTGAGGGAGACTAGTGCAAGTGACAGAGCTGTGTTTTTATCATAAACAAGTTCTTTTGCATTTTTGTAGATGTTAGGTACCCAAAAAAAGTTCCAAGTTTTATGTAAATTTATACCTTTTCTTAGCAAATTCTGTTTTTTAAATGATAGTGCTTATGATTGGCTGATACTGTAAAAGGCACATTGCTTCCCATAAAATGAATTTAGGTAATATCAAATGGCTTCAGTTAATTCCCATTTTAAATTATCTGTAGGATAAAAGATATGAATATGTTACAGAATATGCCTCTAATATGGTATTTATCCAAATTAGCTAGGGGTTTCTTTGATTACCCTCCTTCATATAATATTTAATAAAGCAAGGAAAATCATAAGTCACTTGTTATGATTTCCCCTTCAGTTAATTGATTTTTCTGAATAGAATCATATACACTGCTATATACAACTCTCTTAACTCAGTTTTAAATTAATGCACTCTGTTTAGATGTATGATTTTTATGGATAGCTATCCATTTAACTCATCAAGAAGGAGAGCATTAAGTTCTTACAGTTCTGAAAAGGTAACCTTGTTTATGCAGTGCTCATATAAATTAGCAGACCTTCTCTAACTAAGTCACGTCTGTCATTTTGTTTTTTCATTGATCTTGCATGATAATTTTGCGAAAATAGGATTCTGGATGTTCTTAGAGGGTGATGAGTGACTTGACCATTGTTTCATTCCAATTTAAGAAACTTTCTAGTTAGTTAAATTTTACCTATGCCATTAAGAGTATTTATCTACTTTTCTATGTTAAACTGAAGTCAGATAAACCTCTGCCCCATTTTGTGCTTCATTTTACTAATAATTGATAAAACTGTTTTGGAATGTCTGGACAACATGCCTAAGCTAGAATAGATGTACTCTTGTTTTTAAGGCTGAAAAGTTGAAATTTAAAATTCTTTTGAATCTCTACAGAAACAAAAACGTTCCAGTAAATCACAGAGATTTTTGGTATGCCACTTATACACTATACAGCGTATCAGAAAAGACAGAAAATGAAGAAAAAATGAGTGATAATGCTAGTGCAAGTTCTGGAAGTGACCAGGGGCCCTCCAGCAGGCAGCATACCATGGTGTCCTTCCTCAAACCTGTCCTTAAGCAGATAATTATGGCTGGCAAGTCAATGCAGCTGCTGAAGAACCTGCAGTGTGTGGAGAGCACCACATGCCAGGACACAGCCAGAGGTAGGTAGCAGTTTCCTTCTTCATATATCTTTCAGCATTCAGGCAACTCTTCTCTCTTCACTCTTGTCATCCTGAGATAGATATGTAATTATTTTGTAGTTTGAAAATTATCAAAGCCTTTTACTTTTGTGGAAATTACCACCTTGATCAAATTACTACTCCTGATTGAAGAATATCCTCAATGGAAATTTTCAGCACTGTGTTTCTAATTTTCTTCCATTTCTTAATACAGTGCAGCATTTAGCTGTTGAAGACCATAAATATAAACCCTGGTGGATAGGAATTTGGTGGTTCAGTGGTTCAGACATGATCATAGATCTTGAGAAAATTTTGATATATTTATGGCCTTTTTTTTTTTTTTTTTTTTACAATTTAAGTAATGAAATACTTCAGGTTTTATCAACTGACTTAAAAAGAATTGAAAGTATATATGTGACCTTAATTGTTTGTAAATTATCTTAGTTTTACATTTCTTTGTATTATTTGTATTTAAGTAATATTTCACTTTGTGGAACATTTCCTTTTTGACTCAATAATAAAATGTAATGAGCTTCTAGGGTCACTGTCAGAAGTGTTTTCCCCAAAGAAATTATGACTCCAATTAGTATTATCATAGTGCTATCCACTATGGTGGTTAACTTAACTGTTAAGCATCCAGTTTATGGTATTACTCTTTCAGAAAAAATTAGCTTATGCTTTGAATGTTTCTGAGCTTTGCGGTTGTCTAATAGAATATAAAATTATTTAGTTCTACCATACTGTAGAAGTAAAGAAACAGGGATAGACTCTCATAAGCCAAAGGAAAAATACCAAGCTATATTAAGATAAAACTATTTAGGGCCCCTAGGTGGCTCAGTTGGTTAAGAATCTGCCTTTGGGGGATCCCTGGGTAGCGCAGGGGTTTGGCGCCTCCCTTTGGCCCAGGGCGCGATCCTGGAGACCCGGGATCGAATCCCACGTCGGGCTCCCGGTGCATGGAGCCTGCTTCTCCCTCTGCCTATGTCTCTGCCTCTCTCTCTCTCTGTGACTATCATAAATAAATTTAAAAAATAAAAAAATAAATAAAAAAGAATCTGCCTTTGGCTCAGGTCATGATCCCAGAGTCCTGGAATCGAGTGCTGCATTGGGTTTCCTGCTCCGTGGGGAGTCTGCCTCCCTCACTCTGTCTCATGAATAAATAAATAAAATGTTTAAAAAAAAAAGATAAAACTATTTAGTATTTCTTAATGTTACTATCATTTACCAGAACATAGTTCACCATACATCTTTCTTCATGTTTCAGATGCAGAAAGAAAAAGCTTGTATACCCTGTTTCTGGAATCTGTACAGTCACGCCTTCGACATGGAGAAGATTCTACTACACAGGTCTTCACTGAGCAGCAGGCAACCAAAGAGAACCTAATTAAGATGCAGTCCATTGCTGAAAGGCATCTGGAACTGGATGATGTTCACGATCCACTGCTGGCAATTAACTTTGCAAGGTGATACATACCTGCAAGATATTGGATGATTTAAATAAAATCTGTGCAATATTTAGTAACCATTTATTTCTGCAAGGTGGGGCTTTCCACCCTTAAAAACCTTTGTAGCTCATCTTTTCTAATGACTGAAATGCAAAAGGACATTGTATTCAGTTTGGCCTCCTTGTTTATGAAAGTCCACAGGCTTTTCGATGTGCCCTATATCCATGGGGAGTTGCCATCACTCATACAGAAGATACTTCTGAACATCTGGGTTATGTGCAGGCATCAGACACAAACACACACACACATACCCTGCTTAAAATGCATCTTGACCCTTATGTATTTTTAGCACCCTGTTGTCTAATGGCCATTTTTCACTGCCTGCGGCCCAGTGATTAAAAAGATCTACTCAGTACTTGACCCTTAAGGAAGAAGGGTTGAAATGGCTGAAAAACTGTTTTTGTGTAAAGAATATTTTGGGGGGAAGTTTCTTTCTGTAATATTTGGTAACTTTAAAGGTAAAAATGGGACTCTGGAGTTTTGATTAAGGGAATTCTGTTGACAACAGCTCATAAAAAGAGACTCACATTTTTATCTTAAAGGTTATATTTAGAACAGAGTGACTTTCATGAGAAGTTTGCTGGTGGAGATATATGTGTGGATAGATCATCAGAATCCGTGACGTGCCAGACTTTTGAGTTAACACTGAGATCTTGCCTCTATCCTCATATTGATAAGCAATATCTAGAGTGCTGTGGAAACCTCATGCGAACTCTAAAAAAGGATTACAGGTATTAAGGGAGTAGTTTTGTGTTGGAAGTAGGTTATTGTACTTTAAAACAGTTGAAATTATTTTGAAATCTGTATTTCAAGTTAATAGAGTAACTAATGGGTACATGATAAACAGTTTTCTTCTGAGAGAATCAACTATCAGTGTTTCATACCATTATATTGCAAAATTTAATCCTTTGTATCTGAGACTCTGTCCTGAAAGAAATACAGAAAAAGCTTGTTGCACAAAAATGCCCATCAGAAAGTTAGCTGTCAGAGGGAAGAACATGAAATTACTTAGTAATGGATGATTAGTTCTTTAAATAATGATACATCCATAAATATGATATAGCCGTATAAACTATGGCATATCCATGTCAAGTATAAACTTTGTTTCATACAAATTATGTTTGTCCAGGGATGCCTGAGTGGCTCAGTGGTTGAGTGTCTGCCTTTGGCTTAGGTCATGATCCTAGAGTCTCAAGATCAAGTCCCGCATTGGGCTCCCCACAGAGAGCCTGCTTCTCCATCTGCCTCTGTCTCTGCCTCTCTTTGTGTGTCTTAAATAAATAAATAAAATCTTTAAAAAAGAATTATGTTTGTCCAGAGTTTGAAATAATATAAAATGTTCTTAAAGCTTAAAATGCAGGATATATAATATGATGGGAAGTATATTTTTTTAATGCATAGAAAAAAGGGCTAGAAAGAAATACCCCAAGAATTAACAGTAGAAATTCACTATGAATAGCAGGATTTGGACTAACTTCAGTTTGTTACAGTTTTTTGACTTTTCCCATCTTTCTACAATGTAATAGGAAAGTAATTTATTTCTTTCTATTAAAAACAAACATATACTATTTTTTTACTTAAAAAGTCTTTAAAAGGTGTTAACATTTCTATTTTTTGTAAATGTAGGTTTTGTAAACCTGTTTTAAAATTAGTAGTGTACAAAGCCTGGTCCTAATCCAGAATTCAGTCTCAAGAGTGCAAGATCTTTGTGTGTTTATTTTCTGTTTAGGTTGGTTGAATACTTACAAGCCATGAGAAATTTTTTCTTAATGGAAGGTGGAGATACCATGTATGACTTCTACACATCAATTTTTGATAAAATAAGAGAAAAGGAGACCTGGCAGAATGTGTCTTTCCTTAATGTGCAGCTTCAAGAAGCAGTAGGACAACGTTATCCTGAAGATAGTTTACGGTAAAACATAAGACCTTTTAGTCTAAATAATATAAAATAATCCATGTGTAACACTTCTGCTGTGAATTCTTAGGTATGTTATTTAATCCTCGCGCTCACGCTATGAATTTTATGAGTATTATTTTTCATATTAGAAAACTGAGGCAGAAGGTAGCTAAATGACTTGCCCACTAAGGAGACGATGAGATGGAGCCAGGTAGGCTGTCAGTCTGGTGGCCTACCCTCACAGCCCTGAAGTCCTTGTCCTCCAGCCAGCTGTGCTTGGCCTCCTTACACAGGAGTCTTAGGTGATGTTCTGAGACCTGCCGACGCCTGAGCTCCAGGCATCACAGACTTTCACTTCCACCACAGGCTGTTGGTCAAACCTAGTCACGGGTCAGCCTGCGTTCAGGGTTGGGAAATGGTTTCTACCACTTAATAGATAGAGTTGCATGTTTTCAAACTGTTATGTCAACCCTGGTGGTCTAGTGGTTAAGATTCGGCTCTCTCTTACCCTCAACTGTAGAGCTGATCAAGCCTGTCTCAGTGCCTCTTGGTCTGTCTGCTGAACGTTCAGCTCACCCAGGTCTGTGGGTTGGTACCACCAAATCTTTGTGAATCTAATACACTGCTTGGTAGTCTTTTTTCTCTTCCGCATCCCTGCTCGGTTCTCTTACTTCTTTTCTTCACATCCTCAGAGGTCCTTCACGAATAGCAGTCATAATAATTAACATTACATGTCATTTCCTCATAGCCATGCTAGATTACCAAGCTACTACTTAGTAGATTATTCTAATTTCTTTTATTTTTGTGTCATTCTTTTTTATTACCTTTAATTCCTCCATAAAAACAGAATTTTCGTGAGTTATGTGCCCAGCAACCCCCATGGAAAACAGGGAAAGTTGTTTTTCACTATTAGCAGAAACTCATAAATTTGTTATATTTAAAGTCACAGTCTATTGCAGCTTTTCTTTTTTTGTTGCTCAGACTCCCATTTTTTACCCAAAGGCACCCCTTCATATGACCCTAGTAATCTGAGAGAGTATCTTTACTTTCAGGGCTAATTGGATGTGCAGGCTGGTCCTGTGCACCTCCTGCCTTAGGCTTGTGCACCTCTCCCAGAAGCACTGGGCCCATCTATTTGGTAGCTTAAAAACACCTTTATCTGGGTGCCAGAGTATTCATCAGTATTGGATTGTTAGTACTTCTGGGGTTTCTCAGTGGACAGAGTGATGAAATATGTAGGAAGAAAAAAATTAATCATAATTTCATATTGGTATTTCCAATTTATATTAAAGATTAGTTTTCAACTCTTTGGTTTTCCTTTGTACTTCGTCTCTTGAGTGCTTACTAACACATTGATGTAACGAATGGTTTTTTAATTCTATAATAAGTAATAGTTCCAAAGTAATAATAGCCCACTGAGAGCTTAAATTAAGGTTTGTGATTCTTTTCTTCCTGTACTGTCATCAGAATACTGTATTTCAGGGCCACTTGGAATAATTCTCCATATGATTATGCCACCAGCTTAATATAAGGTCAAGTTCATTTGTTTTCATTTATTTCCTACTTTTAGGAATTGCTTTGTTTTTTTTTTCTTGATTGGCTTTTGTTTCTTAATTATGTAAACAGCTGTATATGTCTTAAGTTAAAATCACTGGTACAGTGGCACTTCTAGGGAGAACTGTCTTCTAGTCCTGTTCCCACCCTTTTTCTCCCTTTCCTTTAAGTAACTGTTTTTATTAGATTTTGTTTTATCCTTCAGGTATTTATTTTTTGGAATCAAAAACATGTGTCTGTATTCCATTTCCTCATTGCCTACTATACAAAAGGTAGCATGCATTGCCCACTCTGGCATCTGGTTTATTTTTCTTATGTTACTAATGTGTCTCACATCCACTCCATTTATAAGCTAGAGAGCTTGTCCTTACTCCTTTACAGCTGTCTGGCTTTCCACTGTATTCTGTCATTTGTCCTGTTGGTGGGCATTTGGGTTTCTGTTCTGCTGTGCGTATATGCAATGACTAACAAGTCTTGTACATCTTGCTTCATATTTTTGCCAGTGTAACTTTAGAGTATATTCCTAGAATGGGATTGCTGGGTAACAGGGTAAATGTGTGTGCAATTCTGCTAGCTACTCCAAATTTCTCTTCATATGGGCTGTATTTTTTCTGATTCCCACCAGCAATATGTAGAGTGGCTTTCTCCACAGTTCTCACCAACAGACTATGCTGCCAGAGTTTTGGAATTTTGCTGATCTGATGAGAAATGGTATCTCCGTATAGTTTTAATTTACATTTTTCTAATTATGAGTGACTTTTATCATTTTCCCGTATATTTATTTGTAATTTTTTTAAAGATTTTATTTATTTATTCATGAGAGACACACAGAGAGAGAGAGAGGCAGAGACACAGGCAGAGGGAGAAGCAGGCCCCATGCAAGGAGCCTGATGTGGGACTCGATCCCTGGGACTCCAGGATCATGCCCTGGGCCAAAGGCACGTGCTAAACCATTGAGCCACCCAGGGATCCCCTATTTGTAATTTTTTTTAACAAAAACTGTATATATCTTTTCCCACCATTTCTGTTAGTATCAGATTATTGGTCTCTAATTCTCTCCATTTTTAGAAACTATTATATTATATATGTTTCCCAAATGACATTTGTCTTTTCATTCTGCTTACATTTATAATAATTTTTTATTGTTTTGTCAGGTAGATTTTTTTTAGTTTTATTATTTATCAGTCTTTTCCTACTTTTAGATTTTGAGTTGAGAGTCAGGATAAGTTTTACTTTTTCCAGATTACAAAGAAAATCACCCATCTTTTCTCCTAATACTTAGATTTTTTTACATTTAGATATTGATCCATTTGGGATTTATCCCCCTAAACACATGAGAAATAGGTCTAGTTTTATCTTTTTTCCAAATGATTAATTTGTTCCCATCAGTTATTAAAAAAATCCACCTTTCCTACATTTATTTGACATGCCCTTTATCATTAAATTTTCATATGTACTTGAGTATCTTTCTAGATTTTCCATTCTGTTTCTTTGTTCTATTTATTCATGTGTTAATAGCATCCTGTTTTAATAATAAAGTCTTTCCTGGCTATTCTTGTTTGCTTGTTTTCCCAAATGTACTTTATCATCAACTTGTCTAGCTCCACCAAAACAAAATATTTGATGGTATTTTTATATCAAATATAAAGAGATTGCATTCTAGTCATAGATTAACTCAGGAGGAATGAGCCACCTGGGGGACCTCTTTTGCTCTGGCTTCCAAGCTTCCATGTGTTCTAGGCAGCTGTCTGCCTCCTCAGGCTTGCTGAGTCTCCTTCTCAATTCCAGCGTCATTGCCAGTGCTACTCCCCTGCCCTGCACAGTGCCTCTGTCTTAAAACTCTCACACATCACTGCTACTCTTTCTATAATCTCCCTTGGGCCCCTTGCTTTCCACATGTCCTTGGCATAGCTTCTTTCTCTACTGCCTCAGCACTCTTACCAGGGGCAATTCCAGTCCCTGTTAATGGTTTCAGCAATGCCTTATGACCTGCAGATCAGTACCTTTAGCCCAAGTGTCTGCTTGTGACTCCACTCAGATGTCTTGTGTCCAAAACGGAGCACTTCATCGTCTCATCCCAAATCATCTCTTGTCTCTTCTAGTTGAGCACCATTGTTCATTCCAGTGCCCAAAGGAAGTGTGTGGCTTGCTCTAGATTCCTTCCTCTTTCCTAAAACTCCTACACCTTCCTAATTGTTCAGTCCTGCCTCTTAGATAACATTCCCCCTTACCTCTGGGTGCTCACTCAAGAGCTCCTCTCTGACACCTCCTGACTATCTCTGTGTCTAAGCTTCACTCCCTTCCATTTAACCCCAACAGGGTCACCAGAGTGACTACAGTAAACCAGCAGTTCCCTCCACCAGTTGTGTTCAGTCTCCTTATTGGTGCCTCATAACAGATGGGCTGAGCTTCTCATAAGAGGGCAAGCTTTTACTACCTGGCTCATTTCCCAACCCCATTTCTAGTTACATGTACCCATATAGACACATCATGTTCTCTCTCCTACCACACTTTACATTTCAGGGATTTAGAGTATTTCTGGTTTGCCAAAGAGCTGTATACTCTCCCTGCTTCACAGCTTCCTCCAGTTATGAGCTCTTCCATTTGCATGGCCTGGCAGTGGCCTGTTCTACGTAGTCCTGCTTGGCCTGGATTGGCGCAGCACCCTGACCCTGTGTCTGCTCTGGGATTTGCTCTGGGCTATGAGCCTGTAGAAGGGAAGGGATTGACTTTTCTTTCACGTGCTTGGCATGGTGACTGTCAAGGTATCCAGTAAGTGCCAACTAAGTACTTAGTGGATGCACATGTAATAGACTTACAAGCTAAAAAACATTCTAACTAGTGCCTATGACATGGAATGAATTGCCTAATTTATAAGTCACACGCTGTGCTTGCCATCTCTGGTTGTAAGGCTGCCTCCCCATCTGTATTACACTTAAACCTTCCATGGTCTGCATCCTTGTTTCATCACTTGATGCCTCTGTAATTGTGGGAGTGTTACACCATTTCCCAGTCCACTGAGAGAACTCTGAGGATTTAATGAGTAAGGGCACTTAAGTGCCCATGTGGTGCCTGGTGCAAGGACATTTCCATGTACATTTGTTGCTTTCAGTTGAGAGTCACATTCAAACCAATGTTAGGAAACAGTGGATGCAGCAGTGTGTATATACCTTTGCTTTAGAAACAGATCCCATTCCTGTCAATAGACTTGCACACACACTCTCCAGGGCAAGGAGAGCAGTCTGCCTCCACTGCCCTCAGCAAAGAGTCTATCTTCTGAGCCTGTTGCCTGAATTTTATCAGAATTAAGCACCCAGGGCATCCTGGGTGGCTCAGTGATTTAGCACCACCTTTAGCCCAGGGCCTGATCCTTGAGACCCCGGGGTCGAGTCCCACATCAGGCTCCCTATGTGGAGCCTGCTTCTCTCTCTGCCAGTGTCTCTGCATCTCTCTCTCTCTCTGTGTCTCTCATGAATAAATAAAATCTTTTAAAAAATTAAGCACCCAGCCAGCGTATTACCATTATATCTTCTTCCCTGACTTCATCTTTTTCCTAAATAACTTACTACATCTAAGTATCTCTTCTCTTTCATAGCTAAACCCATTATTTAAAAACTTTGCTCCTCTTCTAAAACCAAATTCCTATTCTAGAATATATGCTGGAAAACCTTTATTGAAATATTTGCATTCCTTTTATGAAATGAGTCTTCTTTGAAATTGCTGTGGATGTTAAAATGCTAATGGTTTTTAAACAGTATTTTTATTTGAGCATAGTACTTTCACAAACTAAAGCTGAAATCTATTTTTCTAGTCTGTCTATATCTTATGAAAATGTTGACACAACTAAGAAGAAACTCCCTGTTCATATCTTAGATGGTCTCACCCTGAGCTATAAGGTATGTGCTGATACACTTTATAAGAACATTGTTTTCTGTTGAAATTACAACATGCAAGTAATAGATTACTTTCTACTCTAATTTTTTGTTTTTGTTTTCATAGATCCCATGGCCTGTGGATATTGTTATAAGTTTGGAATGTCAAAAAATTTATAATCAGGTGTTCCTTCTCTTATTGCAAATAAAGTGGGCAAAATATAGTCTGGATGTTTTACTATTTGGTGGTAAGATTTGTTTTCAACAGATAAGTTATAATTGAATTTTAACCCTGAAATAAAGAAGGGGGTGATCTTTGGTCATTTTTTATGTATACATAAGTGCCCAAATCACAAGTACTTACAGCAACAGTTTTATAGATGTCAAGATTAACTTCCCTGAATGAAATACCAGAGAATTATACTGCAGTCCATCTGAATTATAACAGCTTGATTAGGAATTTAGCTAGAATTGGGATGAGAACTGGGTGTTATTCTATATGTTGGCAAATTGAAAACCAATAAAAAATAAATTAAAATAAAGGAATTTAGCTAGAATAAGTACTCTTTAATTACACAAAAATCTTTAAAATGACCAGATATTGGGACTTTGCATTTACATGACAGTGGTAATCAGGATGATAAGGGGAACTTTTCACTGTCTTACCTACCTTCCAGAGACACTAGTGTGCCTCCTGTAGTGTGCCCTTTGCAGGTTGGTGACCATATCAGAAGTCCCATCCCTGTGCAATGGCACAGGTGGGCCTTGAGTAGATGTTCTTCCCACCTTCTCTGCTCTTTCAATCCTATATAGAACTGGCAAGTACTGCTGGAAAACCACAACTTAGAGAAGGACTTTTATGTGAACAAGATACAACTGCTCGGTTTGCACCACAAAAGGAGCCAGTAAGACAGCAAATTCATCGTATGTTCCTCTTGAGAGTGAAGCTCATGCACTTTGTGAACAGCTTACACAACTACATCATGACCAGGGTTTGTGCCTGGACTACTTGTGATATATTTATAAGTAAAGAGCCCAGAGAATACTTGTAGACAATAAGTAAGAAAATAGCACATATAAAATATTTGATCATAAAATAACAAGGCAGTGGGGGGAAATTTTTTTTTAAACATGCCACAACATGTGTAACCAGAGATTCCTGTCCCTGTTGTCCGGTAGCCTCCTCTTTTGTAATTATCCAGGTATATCCAGAGCTCCTCTTTTGTAATTATCTTCAGAACTTGAAATATATAGCCTTTTAAGCTTTATCAGTGATGACAGATCTGTCCCTGGAAAATGGCTTCAAATTTTAGTAACAGCCAAAAATCTGTCAGGCTAGTATGGTGTGTAAAGAGGAAGATGCAGCCAGATTATGTATTTTTTCTTTAAAAAAAGAAGCAACTGATTATGAAGTAAATGAAGCTGCTTTTCTTTCTTCCTTTTTTTCCCAAGATTTTTAATTTATTTATTCATGAGAGACAGAAAGAGAGAGGCAGAGATATAGGCTAAGGGAGAAGCAGGTTCCCTGAGGGGAGCCTGATGTAGGATTCGATCCCAGGATCCCGGGATCATGACCTGAGCCACAGGCAGACTTTTCAACCACTAAGCCACCCAGTTTCCCCTGAAACTGCTTTCCTTATACATCTTAAAAACAGGTCTAGAGGAAGTTTGGAATAGGAGTTCAGATATTTGAACAATAGCAGTATTTTGGAAGACAGTACTTATTTGGGATTTAAAATGGCTGCTTTAAAAAAAAACTCATTTGTACATAAGTTCTGAAAATTCAACTTATTTGGAAGAAGTGAGGCTTTGAAGCCTGTGTTTTAGACATGATGCATATGGCAGAGGTGCTTTCTGCTTACCACGTATTGGCCTTCAGAGGCAGCCTTAAACCCTTAATTACTGAGAGTAAATGGTAGGAGTTTTTAAGTTTTTACTTGTTGTTTTCTCGTTAAACATCTATCTTCCTTTTAAAGAAAGATCATTATAAAAACAGTGAAACTTAAAAAAAACACATAAGTTGGGGATCCCTGGGTGGCACAGCGGTTTGGTGCCTGCCTTTGACCCAGGGCGCAATCCTGGAGACCTGGGATCGAATCCCACATTGGGCTCGGTGCATGGAGCCTGCTTCTCCCTCTGTCTATGTTTCTGCCTCCCTCTCTCTCTCTGTGTGACTATCATAAATAAATAAAAATTTAAAAAAACACAAGTTTAATTTACCTGATAATTGTTTTTTTAAAAATCAATGCATTTTGTATGTGGTTTGATGTACTTGCCCCTGGCCACCAGGAGCAACCTGTTAGTACAAACTAAGGCATTCATTTACTGTACAAGTGGATTTCCTAAAGAACTGACCTCCACCATTATTCTAGGATAAGAATGCCAGCCTTTAAAGAAGGTACTTCGGAGCACCTGCGTGGCTCAGTGTTTGAACTGAATTTGGCTCAGGTCGTGAACCCAGGGTTCTGGGATGGAGTCCCACATTGGGCTCCCCACAGGGAGCCTGCTTCTCCCTCTGCCTATGTCTCTGCCTCTCTCTCTGTGTCTCTCACAAATTAATAAATAAAATCTTTTTTAAAAAAGGTACTTTGTAAATTTTACAGATGTAACTATTGAAGAAAATTTGAGAGGAGTAGAAGAGGTTGATAAACAGTTTTGTGTCTAGCACACAAGTCCTCAAAGAAGTCTGCTGATTAAACTTCATCTTTCTCTTCAAGATTCTTCACAGTACAGGACTGGAGTTTCAACATCAAGTTGAAGAAGCCAAGGATTTAGATCAATTGATTAAGATTCACTATAGATACTTGTCAACCATCCATGATCGATGTTTGCTAAGAGAAAAGGTACGTGAGATGTTATCTGCAGATTTGGCCACTGAGGCAGGAGTGAAGCTGGCCAAGGGAAGTTGTCTATCTGCTTCAGAATTTAACACTTACTAAGCCTCTGTTCTGCAGAGTTTCAAATTTGTTACAAATTTGTGCCATATTACTAGAAATTGTGTCTGAGAGAAGCAGATGAGAACTGCATTGTGATCATCTGCACACTGCGCTTGTATTCAATTGGAAAATTCTGTCTGCAGTTGTGGAATGATACAGTGCTTTAGTCAGGAAGTGCATCCAGCTAGCAAGAATATATGGGATAAGTCCATTGGATTACTTGCTCCCTTTTGTGGATGAATTTAAACGGCCATCCCAGGAAATGGTCTCTTGCTCTATTGGTCAGCTCTGTTGCTAATATTCCCTGTATCTCATTCCAAGTGCACTTATTCATAGTCTGGCACCCTTCCATATTATACTGAAGGCTGTCATTGCACTGATGAGCTTTTTCTGTGACTCATGTAGATTAAATGAAAGTGTTGGTGTCCATGTCCAAACATAGTTATAGAGCCTGTATTTTGTCTGTGGTTTTTATCTCCAGGTCAGTTTTGTGAAAGAAGCCATCATGAAGGTATTGAATTTGGCTCTCATGTTTGCAGATGGTTGGCAAGCAGGTCTGGGGACGTGGCAGTAAGTAGCTTGTGGAACCTCTGCATTGTGACTATTTCAGCTTTCCTTTTAAAACAGGCTTTATGACGACTGCTTGTCTATGAGGGCTCACTGAAGAGTGGGGTCACAAACCTTTAGATCTGGGGCTAGAGACTGGGGCCTGGCCATTTTCATTCTCATCAGGGCTGAAAGCCTTCAGGGAGCAAAACAGCGCCACCCGGTGGCGTCTGGAGCCCCTAACCCTGATCTCAGCCCACTGACAAGGGAGGTGGAATTCGACCACCATAAGGGCACCTCAACATCAGCACAGCAGGTGCCTCCACCAGAGAAGCAGCAGAAACAAGCAGTTAACACTGAGTCCACCAACCATAGAGATCTACAAAATTCAGCTCTTGGAGAAATCACTATATAGCATTGGTGATTTTTTTTATTTAGTTAGTTTTTCTGGTTTTTTACAGCTATTTTCGTATTTTTTCAATTCTTTTTTTATATATACATTATATATGTATATATTTTTTATCTTTGCTTTCCATTCATTGTATATTTTACTTTATTTTCATATACATACATTTTTGTTTCTTATGTTGGGATCTAGTTTCTTTTCATTTTGTTTTTTTTTTTTTAAAGATTTTATTTATTTATTCGAGAAAGAGACGCAGAGACATAGGCAGAGGGAGAAGCAGGCTCCATGCAGGGAGCCTGATGTGGGACTCGATCCCGGGTCTCCAAGGATCACACCCTGGGCTGAAGGCAGCGCTAAACCGCTGAGCCACCCGGGCTGCCTGCGATCTAGTTTCTTTTAACAAGCAGACCAAAATAATCCCAGGAGATAGTATTTTGTTTTGTTCAGTTTGTGTCTGGTTTGATGATTTTTTTTCTTATTTTGCCTTTTTGTTTTCTTCTGGTTTGTTATTTTTCTTGTTTTTCTGGTATTGTGTTTTCTTCTTTTCTGGACATAATGATCAAATGGAGAAATTCACCACAAAAGAAAGAACAGGGGATACCACTCACTACCAGGGATTTAATCAATATGAATATAAGTATAGGATAACTGAACTAGAATTTAAACGATTGTAAAGATACCAGCAGGGCTTGAAAAAACTATAGGAGATATTCAAGAATCCTGTATGGAGAAATAAAAGTGAAAATCTAACAGCCCAACTTAAAATGCTATTACTGAAATGCAGTAAAAAATAGAGCTCTAACAGCAAGGATGAATGAGCCAGAGAAGTCAGTGACATAGAAGACAAAATGATGGAGAATAAAGCTGAAAAGAAGAGAGAAAGCTACTGGATCATGAAGGGAGACTTTGAGAACTCAGCAATTCCATAAAGCAACATAATATCCAGATAATATGGGTCCCAGAAGATGAAGAGGGGTGGGGGACAGAAGGTATATTTGAACAAATTCTAGCTAAGAACTTCCCTAATCCAGGAAGCACAGAGGAACTCCCCCCCCCGCCAATCAATAAAATTAGGTCAGATATCAAATACTTCAACGTAAAATAGTGAAGCTTGCAACTTTCAGAGATAAAGATAAAAATCCTGAAAGCCATTTGGGACAAGAGGTCCTTAATCTACAAGGGTAAACACATAAGGCTGGCAACAGACCTGGTCAAAGACCTGGCAATCTAGAAAGGACTGTCATGATATATTCAGGGTTCTAAATGGGAAAACTATGCAGCTAAGAATATTTCATCCGTCAAGGTTTGTCATTCAGAATAGAAGGAGAGATAAAGAGTTTTCAGGAAGGGGGCACCAGGGTGGTTCAGTTGAAGCATCTACCTTCAATTCAACCATAATATTGGGGTCCTAGGATTGAGCTCCACATGAGGCTCTGCTCAGCAGGGAGCCTCTTCTCCCTCCTCCTCTGCCTGCCACTTCACCTACTTGTGCTCGTTCTCTCTTTTTCTGTCAAATGTATAAAACTTTTTTAAAAAGTTTAAAGAACAAACAAAAGTAATTTGTGAACACTAAACCAGCCCTGGAAGAAATATTAAAGGGAATCCTTTGAGCAGAGAGCCCCAAAGTAACAAAGACCAGAAAAGAACAGAGACAATCTACAGGAACAGTGACTTTACAAGTAATACAGTGGCATTAAGTTCAAATCTTTCAGTAATTATTCTGAATGTAAATGAACGAAATGTTTCAATGAAAAGACATATGGTATCAGAATGGATAAAAAAATAAGATCCATCAATATGCTGCTTATAAGAGAGACTTATTGTAGACCCAAAGATACCTCCTGATTTAAAGTGTGAAGATGGAGAACCATTTATCATGCCAGTGGACATAAAAAAAAGAAACCTGAAGTAACCATCCTTTTATCAAACAAACTAGATTTTAAACCAAAGATTTCAATAAAAGAATTGGTATACTATATATCATAATTAAAGGGTCTATCCAACAAGATTTAACAATTGTAAATATTTATGCCCCGAACTATGGAGCAGACAATTATATAAACAGTATACTGTTAATAATAACAGTATTAAAGAAACACATTGATAGTACAATAATAGTAGGGGACTTTAACACCCTGATCACAGCAATGGACAGATCATCTAAGAAGATCAACAAGAAAATAGGAGCTTTGAAATGACACACTGGACCAGATGGATTTCAGTTTATATCCAGAGCATTTCATCCTGAGGCAAAAGACTACACATTCTACTCAAGTACACATGGAACATTCTCCAGAATAGATCACATACTGGGTCACAAATTAAAATATCAACTGGTACCAAAAGATTAAGATTATACATGCCTATTTTCAGACCACTTTATTTTTTTTTAATTTTTTTTTTATTTATTTATGGTAGTCACAGAGAGAGAGAGAGAGACAGATACATAGGCAGAGGGAGAAGCAGGCTCCATGCACCAGGAGCCCCATGTGGGATTCGATCCCGGGTCTCCAGGATCGCTCCCTGGGCCAAAGGCAGGCGCCAAACCGCTGCGCCACCCAGGGATCCCCAGACCACTTTAAAACGTGAACTCCATCACAAGAGAAAATTTGGAAGCGACACAAATACATGGAGGATAAGGGGCATTGCTACTAAGAAAGAACTGGGTCAACCAGGAAATTAAAGAATTTTTTTTAAAACATGGAAGAAAATGAAAACATCATAGTTCAAACTTTTGGGATGCAACAAAGATGATTATAACAGGAAAGTATATAGCAAGACCGTACTCAAGAATCAAGAAAAGTCTCAAATACACAACCTAAACTTAGACCTAAAGGAACTGGAGAAAGCACGGCAAATAAAGCGTAAATCCAGCAGAAGAGAATAAAGATTAGAGCAGAAATCAATGATCTATAGATTTGAAAAAAAAAAAAAAACATATTAGAACACATCAACGAAACTATGAGCTGGTTCTTTGAATTAATATTGATAAACACCTAACCAGATTATCAAAAGAGAAAGAGAAAGGACCCAAATTAATAAAATCGTGAATGAAAGAGGAGAAATCTTAACCAACACTGAAGAAATACAAGCAATTATAAGAGAATATTATGATCAACTGTATGCCAACATACTGGGCAATCTGGAAGAAATGGATGCATTCCTAGAAACATATAAACTACCAAAACTGAAACAGAAAGAAATAGAAAACTGAACATATCCACAACCAGGAAAGAAAGTGAAGTAGTAATCAAAAATCTCCCAACAAACAAGAGTCTAACAAATAAGAGGTAAGCCTCCCAGCAGAATTCTACCAAACATTTAAAAAAGAATTAATACATATTCTGAAGCTATTTCAGAAATTAAAAATGAAAACTTCCAATCTTGCAAAAATTCTCAACAAGATACTGGCCAATATGATCCAATAGTACATTAAGAAAACTATTCACCATGACCAAGTAGGATTTATTCCTGGGACACAAGGCTGGTTCAACACTCGTAAAACAGTCAATGTGATTCATCATATCAGCAAGAGAAAAACGAAGAACCATATGATCCTCTCATTAGATGCAGAGAAAGCATTTGACAAAATACAGCATCCATTCCTGATCAAAACTCTTCAGAGTGTAGGGATAGAGGGAACATTCCTCAACATCTTAAAAGCCATCTACGAAAAGCCCAGAGCAAATATCATTCTCAATGGGGAAGCACTGGGAGCCTTTCCCCTAAGGTCAGGAACAAGACAGGGATGTCCACTCTCACCACTGCTATTCAACATAGTACTAGAAGTCCTAGCCTCAGCAATCAGACAACAAAAAGAAAGGCATTCAAATTGGCAAAGAAGTCAAACTCTCCCTCTTCACCAATGACATGATACTCTACATAGAAAACCCAAGACTGCACCCCAAGATTGCTAGAACTCATACAGCAATTTGGTAGCGTGGCAGGATACAAAATCAGTGCCCAGAAATCAATGGCATTTCTATACACTAACAATGAGACTGAAGAAAGAGAAATTAAGGAGTCAATCCCATTTGCAATTGCACCCAAAAGCATAAGATACCTAGGAATAAACTTAAACCAAAGACGTAAAGGATCTATACCCTAAAAACTAGAACACTTCTGAAACAAATTGAGGAAGACACAAAGAGGTGGAAAAATATTCCATGCTCATGGATTGGCAGAATTAATATTGTAAAAATGTCAATGTCACCCAGGGCAATTTACACATTTAATGCAATCCCTATCAAAATACTATGGACTTTTTTCAGAGAGTTAGAACAAATTATTTTAAGAATTGTGTGGAATCAGAAAAGACCCCAAATAGGGGAATTTTAAAAAAGAAAACCATAGCTGGGAGCATCACGGTGCCAGATTTCAGGTTGTACTACAAAGCTGTGGTCATCAAGACAGTGTGGTACTGGCACAAAAACAGACACATAGATCAATGGAACAGAATAGAGAACCCAGAAGTAGCCTCTCAACTTTATGGTCAACTAATATTCGATAAAAGAGGAAAGACTATCCGCTAGAAGAAAGACAGCCTCTTCAATAAATGGTGCTGGGAAAACTGGACATCCACATGCAGAAGAATGAAACTAGACCACTGTCTTGCACCATACACAAAGATAAACTCAAAATGGATGAAGATCTAAATGTGAGACAAGATTCCATCAACATCCTAGAGGAGAACACAGGCAACACCCTTTTTACACTCAGCCACAGTAGCTTCTTGCAAGATACATCCACAAAGGCAAAAGAAACAAAAGCAAAAATGAACTATTGGGACTTCATCAAGATAAAATGCTTTTGCACAGCAAAGGATACAGTCAACAAAACTCAAAGACAACCTACAGAATGGGAGATCATATTTGCAAATGACATATCAGATAAAGGGCTAGTTTCCAAGATCCATAAAGAACTTATGAAACTCAACACCAAAGAAACAAACAATCCAATCATGAAATGGGAAAAAGACATGAACAGAAATCTCACAGAGGAAGACATAGACATGGCCAACACGCATATGAGAAAATGCTCTGCATCACTTGCCATCAGGGAAATACAAATCAAAACCACAATGGGATACCACCTCACACCAGTGAGAATGGGGAAAATGAACAAGGCAGGAAACCACAAATGTTGGAGAGGATGGGGAGAAAGGGGAACCCTCTTACACTGTTGGTGGAAATGTGAACTGGTGCAGCCACTCTGGAAAACTGTGTGGAGGTTCCTCAAAGAGTTAAAAATAGACCTGCCCTACGACCCAGCAGTTGCACTGCTGGGGATTTACCCCAAAGATGCAGATGCAATGAAACGCCGGGACCCCTGCACCCCGATGTTTCTAGCAGCACTGTCCACAATAGCCAAACTGTGGAAGGAGCCTCGGCGTCCATCAAAAGATGAATGGATAAAGAAGCTGTGGTCTATGTATACAATGGAATATTACTCAGCCATTAGAAACGACAAATACCCACCATTTGCTTCAACGTGGATAGAACTGGAGGGTATTATGCTGAGTGAAGTAAGTCAATTGGAGAAGGACAAACATATGTTCTCATTCATTTGGGGAATATAAATAATAGTGCAAGGGAATAGAAGGGAAGGGAGAAGAAATCTGTGGGAAATATCAGAAAGGGAGACAGAACATAAAGACTCCTGACTCTGGGAAATGAACTAGGGGTGGTAGAAAGGGAGGTAGGCAGAGGGTGGGGATGACTGGGTGACGGGCATTGAGGGGGTCACTTGACGGGATGAGCACTGGGTGTTATTCTGTATGTTGGCAAATTGAACACCAATAAAAAAATAAACTTATTATTAAAAAGTAAATAAGGAATTTAAGAAAAGGAATATTACTCAGCCATTAGAAATGATAAATACCCACCATTTGCTTCAACATGAATGGAACTGGAGGTTATTAAGTGAAATAAGTCAATCGGAGATGAACAAACATATGCTCTCATTCATTTAGGGAATATAAAAAATAGAAGGGAATAACGGGGATAGGAGAGAAAGAGTGGGAATTATCAGTGAGGGTGACATAACATGAGAGACGCCTAACTCTGGGAAATGAACAAGGGATGGTGAAAAGGGAGGTGGGCGGAGCATTGGGGTGACTTGGTGACCGGCACTAGGGGGGACACTTGATGGGATGACCACTTGGTGTTATGCTATATGTTGGCAAATTGAACTCCAAGAAAAAAATAAATAAGAGGATGGGATCTTTCTGCTAATATGTACTCATGGACTTAGAATGAAAACTCAGGCCTTTGTTAGCAAAATAAGCTTAAATTGACATCAATTAAAATATAAATACAATCTAATTAAAAGATAGAATTGGTCTACTTTATACCTTTACAAAATAACTGTTAAATGCCGTATGTTTCTGTATTGTAGTGGACTAAACCCTCTGAGTCTAAATAAAGATTCATCCTTTTTTAAACAAATGGGGGATCCCTGAGTGGCTCAGCGGTTTAGTGCCTGCCTTTGGCCCAGGGCGCAATCCTGGAATCCCGGGACCCACGTCAGGCTCCCGGCATGGAGCCTGCTTCTCCTCCTCCTGTGTCTCTGCCTCTCTCTCTCTCTCTCTCTCTGTCTATCATAAATAAATAAGTAAATAAATCTTTTTTAAAAATAAATAAATAATCATAATTGCAGCAAAAATAAAAGTCTTACTTGCTTTATTATGACTGTCTCAAAGTGTGTAAAGCACCTTTTTCTCTCCGTATCACTGTGAGGTAAAGGAGAAAATAACACTGCTGCATATGCTTGTCTAAAATTGAACTGTTTCAATTTCTTCAAAAGTAAATTGTTAGAAAAATAACAGGAGTTAGGAGGGCTATAAAGCATTATTTGCCATTATAGTTTATGGAAATTAACTTACAGACTTAAAGCAAAAGAATGAAAAATTTCAAAAGCAACTTTAAATTTGAGTACTGACTGGTTTTTTTATTATATTAAAATGTATATAATATATATAAAATATAAAATTATATTAAAATATTAAGGATTTTCAAGTAAATGATACTGTGGCTATGTTTGAAAAAGGGTTTTATCTTTAATGTATACACACTGAAATACTTACGTCAGAATGCTGTCATGCCTCAAATTTGCTTCTAAGTGTGGTAGGGCTGGCTGCGCATAGAACTCCTTGGTGGTACGTGCCTGCTGAAGCTGGATGTGGATATGCGAATGTCCTCTGGGCTCTCTTTCTATGTATGTTGCCTATTGCCCGTAATAAATTTTTATTATTTAATTTAAAGATTTTATTCTTTATGATTTATTTAAATTCAGTTAGTTAACATATAGTGTATTATTAGTTTCAGTGGTAGAATTTAGTGATTCATTATCCTCTATAACACTCAGTGCTCATTACATCACATGCCCTCCTTAATGCCCAGCACCCAGTGACCCCATCCCCCCCCCAGCATCCCTCAGTTTGTCTCTTAATGGTTTGTCTCCCTCTCTGATTGTCTTATTTTTACATCCCGTTTTTTAAATAATTTTAAGATGTAGGGTTTTATGTCTTTAATGTAGTCTTTGTTTCAAAAGAAGGTATGTAAATGAAAATAAAGAAATGTGTAATGGGAAAGGGAACATCCCCAGTCATCTCAGCTTCAGAATTCAGTACCACCTAAAAGGACGTTTTATGTCCTAATGACTTTTTCTTCAAACATTTGGAAAGCTTGTATTTTAAGGTTGGGCAAGAAATTATGTATTTCTTTAGACTTTGGCAATTAAACTGAAGTACATCTGGAATTCCTCTAAAGATATTTTGTAACCTACTCATTAACCCTTTATATACTTAAATTGAAATTTACTTTCTTTCCTAGAATGGAATCTATAGAGAAAATGGAGTCTGATTTTAAAAACTGCCATATGTTTCTTGTAACCATTTTAAACAAAGCTGTCTGTAGAGGATCCTTTCCCCATTGTGAGTATACCATGTTAAATTATTATTGCTTTTGTATTTTCTTGTAGCTAAGTCTGCATGTTATTATTTTGGTACTAATCTCATGAAGAATTAGAAATTTTTATCTATTCAAACTTGGAAAGTCCCTCAGCAGTTGTGCCATGCTTTGACTTATTTTTTCAGAATTACAATGTGGTAAATGAATATCAGATGCTTTTAATTTTTTTAAAGGTTTAGAACTATTATTAAGTAAACCAGAATAGATCTCAGTCATACCCTACTATTATGTGTAGTATGTTTCATCTGTAGAAACAGGACTAAGTAGTATCTTTGCATAGCTTTTTTTTTTCCAGAAACGTATGGGTTTAATCTCTTCCCTTTTTCTGTGTATTCTAATTGTAATATACTAATTAAGAGTAGCTGAACATTTTTAAAAACACGTGTTAGAGCAAACATTAACCTATTTGTCCATTTTGCATTGGGTTATTGTTTCACAAAGAGGATCCATTCATAGGTTAGAACATAGCATTTTGTTATGAACTGACTCCAGATTCTATGACAGAGGAGACAATCGTGATTTGTTCAGTGAAATGCAAGATGTTTTGTTTTCAGCATTAAAATCTTAAAAATGAAGTAAACCTTACTTTTTCAATTTATATTTAATAAGCCTTATTTTCAAATATTTAAACCTATTTGTAACCTTATTTTTATTATTTCCACAGTGGAATCTCTTGCACTGTCACTCATGGCTGGAATGGAACAAAGTTAAATATCTTTAATGTAGTAAATACCTAAGATTGATATTTATACAAATATAATTCCACCACATGCAGCTGAGGAATCAGAATCTCTGTTCTGATTCATTTTAAAAACTATTCTCTACTGTCTAGACAAGTACATTTGCAGATGTTTTCTTTGGAAATTACTGGATAGTATACAAGGTTATGTATATAAAATTTTATCAATAAAGCAAAGTGTATATAAGCTGTTTATACTTATATATTTCCTACTGTAAGATACATTTTTGGTATCATACCTTTAAATGTGAATTATATCATTTGCAGTTACTGCTATTAAAAAGAGGACATTTTAAAATCTTCTATTCTCCTTTTGCTTGGTTGCAGAAATTCTTACATAGTTTTTCTTTGTTTCTGTTTTTATTTTTTTACGTCTTATTTAAATTCAAGTTAGTTAACATATAGTGTATTACTAGTCTCAGAAGTAGAATTTAGAACTATTATTAAGTAAAGTAGATGGCAGAATAGATCTCAGTCATACCCTACTATTATGTGTAGCTTTTGTAACTCTTCCTTATCAGAGGATAGACTTTTTTAGCAATTTCAAAAGCTTCCAGGAGAGTGCAGGTGTAACAGTTCAAAATACCATGTGAGGCAGACAGATGTTTTATGGGCTAAATCAAAGGGAGAAGGTAGCTGTTTCATCTGTAGAAACAGAGGACTAAGTAGTATCACTTGCTTGTAACACCCAGGGCTCATTCCATCATGTGCCCTCCTCAATACCTATCATGCTCCTATCCAACCTCCTCACCTACCTCCCCTCCAGCAACCCTCAGTTTGTTCCCTATAGTTAAGAGTCTCTTATGGTTTGCCTCCCTCTCTGTTTCCCTCTTATTTATTTTTCCTTCCCTTCCCCTATATTCATTGCTTTTGTTTCTTAAATTCCACAAGTGAAATCTTACAGTATTTGTCTTTCTTTGACTGACTTCACTCAGCATAATACCCTCTAGTTCTATCCACATTGGTGCAAATAGCAAGATGCCATTCTTTTTGTTTTTTTTTTTTTTTATTTTTTTTTTTTTTTATTTTTTTTTTTTATTTATTTATGATAGTCATAGAGAGAGAGAGAGGCAGAGACACAGGCGGAGGGAGAAGCAGGCTCCATGCACCGGGAGCCCGACGTGGGATTCGATCCCGGGTCTCCAGGATCGCGCCCTGGGCCAAAGGCAGGCGCCAAACCGCTGCTGCCACCCAGGGATCCCGATGCCATTCTTTTTGATGGCTGAGTAATATTCCAGTATGTGTGTGTGTGCGTGCGCACACACACACACACACACACACACACCATGTTTTTATACATTTGGCTGCGCCAGTTTGCATTCCCACCAGAATTGTAAGAGGGTTCCCCTTTCTCCACATCCTCGCCAACACATGTAGTTTCCTGAGTTGTTGATTTTACCCATTCTGACCAGCTTTTAGTTTTATTGATCAGTTCTGGTTTTTATTGTTGTTTCTATATCTTTTTTTCCAAACATTTATGTATTTATCTGAGAGAGAAAGTACAGTGGGGAGGAGCAGAGAGAGAGAAAGAGAGTCTTAAGCTGACTCTGCACTGAGCATGGAGCTTGATGTAGGGCTCAATCGCAAGACCCTGAGATCAGGGCCTTAGCCTAAAACAAGAGTTTTGGTTTAACTGTGCCACCCATGCATTCCTCTATACCATTTCTTTCTGCTCTATATTCTCTTCTGCTGGCTTTATGCTTTATATGCTGGTCCTTTTCTAGGATTAGGTTGTATATTTGAGACCTTCCTTGCTTTTTGAGAAAGGCCTGTATTACAGTGTACTTACCTCTTAAGGCTGCTTTTACTGTCTTTGTTTTAAAATGTAGTTTGAAAAAAAAATAAAATGTAGTTTGTCTGATGTAAGCATGGCTACCCTGGCTTTCTTTTGAGATCTGTTAGTATGATAGTTGGTTCTTCATCCCCTCAGTTTCAATCTGGAGGTATCTTTAGATCAAAAATTAGTCTCTTCTACGCAGCATATCGATGGGTCTTGTTTTTTATCCATTTTGATACTTGTGTCTTTTGATTGGAGCATTTAGTCCATTTTACATTCAGAATGATTGTTGAACGATATGAATTCAGTGCTGATGTACAGGGGTAAAGGAGGACAGTGGGCAGAATGGTGTTGCCCTGCTCCCTCTATCCCTGAGCAGGGAGTTCACACCCACCACTCCTGAGGAAGCTCTCACAGAAGAGCAAAGAGTCACCTCTCTTCTGCCCCAGCTTCCATCAGATCCCTGGCTTCACCCTCCCGGCATCCAAGCTGTCTGCCTGCCAGGTTGCACAACACTTCTGTATTTTATCTCAGGCATGGAGTTGGGTTTCAAAACTCCACCAACTTTAAAGATCCCTGAGGTGCAGACCCACATTGTTCCTCCGGAGAAGGGTCTCCCCACACTTTTGCCATCTGCCGGTTTGTCCCAGAAATCAGTTGTGACAGCACAGCCATTTGGAGTTTATGGTAAAGATCAGCAAATAGATAGCACCATGGCTTGCTGCCCTCAGCCTTTGTTCCCATGCAAGGGAATAGCACAGCCAATGGTGCCCTTGGAGCAGTTGTACCCGCTCTCCCAAATGCCTTGAAGTGGGAAATTGAGTCCTGAGACCATGGTGCCTGCTCCCAAGCCTCCAAACCTCCTTCCCACCCATAAGGAACAACCCTGGTAATGTCACAGACATCCAAAACTTTAGAGTTTGTGCTCTACTGCTTAATAGTACTTGTGGTAGTCAGCCCCTTTCCTTTTCCTCCCACAATGGTTTAGGGGAAGAGTTTTTCTTGTGCAATGCCGTGCATGCTGATCACTGTTTCTCTCTGTCTCTCTTTGTCTCTCTCTCCAGTCTCCATGATCAGGCCCCCCCTCCCAACGCAGCACCTGTAGGTCTTTTCTCCCCCAAGTCAACTCTCCACAGCTCCTACCTTCTATGATTTTTGGTTTTTTCTACCCCTAGTGCAGTTTGGCTCTATCACTCCTCAGATCAATTTCTTGGGTGTTCAGGATGCCTGGGTGGCTCAGTGGTTGGGCCTCTGCCTTTGGATCAGGTCATGATCCCAGGGTCCTGGGATTGAGTCCTGCCTCGGACTCCCTGCAGGGACCCTACTTCTCCCTCTGCCTGTGTCTCTGCCTCTCTCTGTGTCTCTCATGAGTAAATAAATATAATATTTATTTTAAATAAATAAATGATTTTATATTTACTCCCGAGAGTAAATATAAAATGGGTGTTAAATGATTTTATATTTATCTAATTGTGTTCGAGAGATAAGGCAAGTCTAGGGCTCCCTACCCCACTCCTCCACCGTCTTAACTCCTCTCTGCAAAGGGATTTTCTTTTCTAATATTTTTATTTATTCATGAGAGACCTAGGCAGAGGGAGAAGCAAGCTGTCTAAAATAAAGGAAATACACAAAGGATAGGGCTTCAGATAATCAAAATGCCATTTAGGATGTATTATTATAAACATGGACATTCCTATGTCTGATGGTGAAGATGACAAGGTGTAATATATTGATAATTATGCCCTTTTTATGATGTATTTGTTTCTTTATTTGTGCTCTTCACTGCACTGTGAGATCCTTGGGAACACGTCTGTATATGACCATGTTATGGTCAGCATCTGTCATGGGGCAAGGTGTACAGTAGGTGCTCAGTGTTTGTTGACTGAGTGAGTACCTACAACAATGAAAAATAGATTATCTGTGTCATGAACCTATACATCTTCATATAAACCAGGATCGGAGTTCCATGTTGTATTCCAGCATATGAGAGGAAGTGCAGTTATGCCCTTGTTTTTGTATGCTGGCTTTTACAAGTCAGTCAGCTTCTTTGCATTGAATTAGGACATATGTTGAACTTTAAATTAAGTTTTCCATTTACTGGCTTGTAGATTGACTTTCTCTTTTTATTTTTTTAAATTTTAATTTTAAGTAATCTCTACACCCAATGTGGGACTCAAACTCAAAACCCTGAAATCAAGAGCCACATGCTGTACCAACTGAGCCAGATAGGCATCCATATTTCTATTTTTATTTTTATTTATTTTACTTTTTTTTTTATTGGAGTTCAATTTGCCAACATACAGAATAACACGCAATGCTCATCCCATCACGTGCCCCCCTCAGAGCACATCACCCAGTCACCCCCACCCTCCGCTTACCTCCCTTTCTACCACCCCTAGTTCGTTTCCCAGAGGTAGGAGTCTCTCATGTTCTGTCTTCCATTCTGATATTTCCCACTCATTCCTTCTCCTTTCCTTTATTCCCTTTAACTATTTTTTATATTCCCCAAATGAATGAGACCATATAATGTTTGTCCTTCTCCTATTGACTTATTTCACTCAGCAAAATACACTCCACTTCCATCCATGTCGAAGCAAATGGTGGGTATTTGTCGTTTCTAATGGCTGAGTAATATTCTATTGTATACATAGACCACATCTTATTTATCCATTCATCTTTCAATGGACGCCGAGGCTCCTTCCACATTTTGGCTATTGTGGACAGTGCTGCTAGAAACATCGGGATGCAGGTGTCTTGGCATTTCATTGCATCTGAATCTTTGTGGTAAATCCGAACAGTGCAGTTGCTGGGTCGTAGGGAAGGTCTGTTCTTAACTCTTTGAGGAACCTCCACACAGTTTTCCAGAGTGGCTGCACCAGTTCACATTCCCACCAACAGTGTAAGAGGGTTCCCTTTTCTCCACATCCTCTCCAACATTTGTGGTTCCCTGTATTGTTAATTTTCCCCATTCTCAATCGTATGAGGTGGTATCTCATTGTGGTTTTGATTTGTATTTCCCTGATGGCAAGCGATGCAGAGCATTTTCTCACGTGCATGTTGGCCATGTCTGTGTCTTCCTCTGTGAGATTTCTGTTCATGTCTTTATCCCATTTCATGATTGGATTGTTTGTTTCTTTGGTGTTGAGTTTCATAAGTTCTTTATGGATCTTGGAAACTAGCCCTTTATCTGATACGTCATTTGCAAATATCTTCTCCCATTCTGTAGATTGTCTTTGAGTTTTGTTGACTGTATCCTTTGCTGTGCAAAAGCTTCTTATCTTGATGAAGTCCCAATAGTTCATTTTTGCTTTTGTTTCTTTTGTCTTCGTGGATGTATCTTGTAAGAAGTTAGTGTGGCCGAGTTCAAAAAGGGTGTTGCCTGTGTTCTCCTCTAGGATTTTGATGGACTCTTGTCTCACATTTAGATCTTTCATCCATTTTGAATTAATCTTTGTGTATGGTGCAAGAGAGTGGTCTAGTTTCATTCTTCTGCATGTGGATGTCCAATTTTCCCAGCACCATCTGTTGAAGAGACTTTCTTCCAGTGGATAGTCTTTCCTCCTTTATCGAATATTAGTTGACCATAAAGTTAAGGGTCCACTTCTGGATTCTCTATTCTGTTCCATTGATCCATGTGTCTGTTTTTGTGCCAGTAGCACACTGTCTTGATGACCACAGCTTTGTAGTACAACCTGAAATCTGGGATTGTGATGCCCCCAGCTATGGATTTCTTTTTTAATATTCCCCTGGCTATTCGGGGTCTTTTCTGATTCCACACAAATCTTAAAATAATTTGTTCTAACTCCCTGAAGAAAGTCCGTGGTATTTTGATAGGGATTGCATTAAACGTGTCAATTGCCCTGGGTAACATTGACATTTTTACAATATTAATTCTGCCAATCCATGAGCATGGAATATTTTTCCATCTCTTGTGTCTTCCTCAATTTCTTTCAGAAGTGTTCTATAGTTTTTAGGGTATAGATCCTTTACCTCTTTGGTTAGGTTTATTTCTAGGTATCTTATACTTTTGCATGCAATTGTAAATGGGATTGACTCCTTAATTTCTCTTTCTTCAGTCTCATTGTTAGTGTATAGAAATGCCACTGATTACTGGGCATTGGTTTTGTATCCTGCCACACTGCCAAATTGCTGTATGAGTTCTAGCAATCTTGGGGTGGAGTCTTTTGGGTTTTCTATGTACAGTATCATGTCATCTGTGAAGAGGGAGAGTTGACTTCTTTGCCAATTTGAATGCCTGTCATTTCTTTTTGTTGTCTGATTGCTGAGGCTAGGGCTTCTAGTACTATGTTGAATAGCAGTGGTGAGAGTGGACATCCCTGTTGTGTTCCAAATCTTAGGGGAAAGGTTCCCAATGTTTCCCCATTGAGAATGATATTTGCTATGGGCTTTTCCTAGATGGCTTTTAAGATGCTGAGGAATGTTTGCCCTATCCCTACACTCTGAAGAGTTTTGATCAGGAAGGGATGCTGTATTTTGTCAAAGGCCTTCTCTGCATCTATTAAGAGGATCATATGGTTCTTGTTTTTTCTCTTGTTGATATGATCTATCTCATGGATTGCTTTACAAATGTTGAACCAGCCTTGCATCCCAGGGATAAATCCCACTTAGTCATGGTGGATCAACTTCTTAATGTACTGTTGTATCCTATTGGCTAGTATCTTGTTGAGAATTTTTGCATCAGGGATATTGGGCTGTAATTCTCCATTTTTGGTGGGATCTTTGGTTTTGGAATTAAGGTGATACGGGCCTCATAGAACAAGTTTGAAATCTTCTCTCTCCTTTTTAATAAGGCTGGCTAATGGTTTATCTATCTTACTAATTCTTTCAAAGCACAATGAGATACCACCTCACATGAGGGAGAATGGGGAAAATTAACAAGAGAGGAAACCACAAATGTTGGAGAGGATGTGGAGAAAGGGGAACCCTCTTACACTGTTGATGGAATGTGAAATGGTGGAGCCACTCTGGAAAACTGTGTGGAGGTTCCTCAAAGAGTTAAAAATAGACCTGCCCTATGACCCAGCAATTGCACCGCTGGGGATTTACCCCAAAGATGCAGATGCAATGAAACGCCAGGACCCCTGCACCCCGATGTTTATAGCAGCAATGTCCACAATAGCCGAAATGTGGAAGGAGCCTCAGTGTCCATCGAAAGATGAATGGATGAATGTCCACAATAGCCAAACTGTGGAAGGAGTCTCGGTGTCCATCAAAAGATGAATGGATAAAGAAGATGTGGTTTATGTATACAATGGAATATTACTCAGCCATTAGAAATGACAAATACACACCATTTGCTTCAACGTGGATGGAACTGGAGGGTATTATGCTGAGTGAAATAAGTCAATCGGAGAAGGACAAACATTATATGGTCTCATTCATTTGGGGAATATAAATAATAGTGATAGGGAATACAAGGGAAGGGAGAAGAAATGGGTAGGAAATGTCAGAAAGGGAGACAGAACATAAAGACTCCTCACTCTAGGAAACGAACTAGGGGTGGTGGAAGAGGAGGAGGGCGGGGGGTGGGGGTGACTGGGTGACAGGCACTGAGGGGGGCACTTGACGGGATGAGCACTGGGTGTTATTCTGTATGTTGGCAAATTGAACACCAATAAAAAATAAATTTATTATTAAAAAAAAAAACTAGTTTGGAAGTATTTTCTCCCTTTCTATCCTTTGGAACAGTTTTAGTAAAATAGGTATGGTTTCTTCTTTAAATGTTTGATAGAATTCCCCTGGGAAGCCAAGTGGCCCTGGACTGTTATGTCTTGGGAAGTTTTTGATGACTGCTTCAATTTCTTTGCTGGTTATTGGCCTGTTCTAGTTTTCTGTTTCTTCCTGTTCAGTTTTGGTAGTTTGTGGTTTTCCAGAAATGCGTCCATTTCTTCTAGATTGCCTAATTTATTAGGATATATATATATATATATACATATATATATATATAAAATGTATCTGCTCATAATATGTTTTTAAAATCGTTTGTATTTCCTCGGTATTGATAGTGATCTCTCCTTTTCCATTCGTGATTTTATTAATTTGACTCTTTTCTGTCTTTTAATAAGGCTGGCTAATGGTTTATCTATCTTATTAATTCTTTCAGAGAACCAATTCCTATTTTTGTTTATCTGTTCCACAGTTCTTCTGGTCTCTATTTCATTCATGGGGGTGGGGGGGAATCTCTCTATCTTCTGGATCTGAATGCCTGTTTCCCTCCCCAAATTAGGGAAGTTCGCAGCTATGATTTGTTCAAATACACTTTCTCATCCTCGGTCTCTTTCGGCACCCTCTGGAACCCCAATTAAATGTAGATTTTTCCTTCTGAGGCTGTCATTTAATTCCCTTAACCTTTTCTCATGGTCTTTTAATTGTTTTTCTCTTTTTTCCTCAGCTTCCTTCCTGGCCATCAACTTGTCTTCTATGTTATTCACTCGTTCTTCTATCTCATTAACACTCAATGTTAGGACCTCCAGGTTGGATTGCATCTCATTTAATTGATTTTTAATTTCGGCCTGGTTAGATCTAAATTCTGCAATCATGAAGTCTCTTGAATCCTTTATGCTTTTACCAGAGCCACCAGTAGCTTTATAATTGTGCTTCTGAATTGGTTTTCTGACATCGAATTGTAATTGAAATTCTGTAACTCTATAGGAGAGAGTGCTGTTTCTGATTCTTTCTTTTGTGGTGAGTTCTTTCTAGTCATTTTCCTCAGTGCAGAATGGCTAGAAACAAGTTGTACTGGAAAAAGGAAGGAAAAAGGGGGAAAAAAAACAAGGAGGGGTATCCTCTGATTCTAGATACTGTAAGTCCCTCGACTTCCCCTGGAGCTTTCCAGCGCTGCTTGGTTAAGAATTTGCTCTTCCAAAAAATGAAAGAAAAAAAAAAAAGAATTTGCTCTTCCCCTGTCCTTCCAGCCGAATTCTCAGGTGTGTGCACTTGGGGGAGCTGCCCTGCCCCTGCCAGGTTCAGTAGGAGCTGTTTATCCTGTGAGGCCCCTGCTCCCTGGTGGCCTTGCTCCTCCCAGGCATAGGGAGACCCAGGAGGAATAACAACACTAGTGGCTGCCAGCTCTCCAGCTCTTGAGTCAGCTCCTGCAGTAACTACTGCAGCTCCCAGTCCACACTGGCCGCGATGCTCCTGGGGGTGGTGGGCACTGGCCTGCACAGCTCAGGGTGCCCGTGGCAGGAGAGTCCTTGCTGTCCTCCTGGCCTCTGCCTGTCCCAAGGGGAGCGCCAGATCCTGGGTTGTGTCCCCCGGTACCTTGGGCTCCGGGGCCTGTGCTGCTGGAATCCTGCTTCTGGGGCCGCATAGCCCCCTCCATGCGTAGCCGCAGCCTGAACTGCTCTCAGGACTATGCAGCCTCTTCCACAGGAGCCACCACGTGAGCTGCTTCCAAGACCCCGCCGGGTGCGCACTCCATCCCTTTATGGATCTCGGCCCTCAGTGTGTGGTGCACTTTCCCCCAGGACGCAGGTCCTCTGTTAGGGACCCTGGGAACCTGGGGGCTCCACTGCTCCTCCTGGGATCCTTACCTAGATCTCTGTGAGCGCCTTTCCATCCGGGAAGTTTGGTAAAGTTCCTGCTTCTCTGGGCCTGGGCTTTCCTGTCCTGCGGGCTCTTGCCCTGCGCCTTAGCCCGGGTCCTCGCGAGTTGCTTTTTTTATTTATTTTTTTTCTGTCTTCCTTTGATAGAAGCGCGAACTCTTCTCACTATAGCATTCCAGCTGTTCTCTTTTAAATCCCAGGCCGAGTTCGTAGGTTTTCAAGATGATTTGAAAGTTACCTTGGTAAGTTGGTGGGGACAGGTGACTTGGGGATCCTACTCTTCTGCCATCTTGCCCCCCTGAGCTTCCTACTTTCTATTTTTAAAGTCGGATTTATTGAGGTAAAACTTGGGTAAAAGTTATTCTTTTTAGGGATGCCTGGGTGGCTCAGTCATTTAAGCATCTACTTTCAGCTCAGGTCATGATCCGGGGGTTCTGGAATTGAATCCCACATCAGGCTCCCTGCTCAGCAGGGAGTCTGTTTTTCCATCCTGCTCCACCCCTCCCTCCTATTTGTGCTCTCTCTCTCTCTCAAGTAAATTAAATAAATAGATAAATAAATAAGCAAACAAACGTATTTTTAAAAAGTTATTCTTTTTAGATATGCAGGTCTATGAATCCTGATGTACCCACCACTCCCTCAAAATAGAGGACCATTTTGTCATCTCCAGAAGTTCATGCATGCCCCTTTGTGTCAGTCTCCTCCTTGAGCCCCAGCCCTTGGCAACACCTTATCTGTTCTCTGTCATATTATGTTGATTTTCCAGAATATAAGGAACCATACATTATGTAGCCATTTAGGGATGGATTAACCTAACACTGTTTTTGAGATCCATCCAGGTTGTTACAAGTTTATGTCTTTTCATTGCTGAACAGTATTTCCTTGTATGAATTGGCGCTGTTAATTCATAGACCAGGTGATAGACATGTGTCTCTGGTTTTTGGCCTTTACAAATAAAGCTGCTATAAACATTTGTGTGCAGGTTTTTGTGTGAACATAATTTCATTTCTCTTGGGTAAATGCTAGAGCTGGAATTGCTAGGCCATGTAAAGTGTATTTATAATATTATATAAAAAAGAAAACAACAAAATCTTTTTCCAAAGTGGTTATACCATTCTGTATTCCCACCAGCAAAGTATGAAAATTCCAGTTGCTTTACATCTATGTCAGGTTTTGATACTGTCACTTTCTTGTTTTATTTTGCTGTTTTAATAAGTGTGCAAATGGTATGTAATTGTGCTGAATTTAAATTAATGTTTTTTAGTAATCTCTACACTCGGTGAATAGCTCAAACTCACAACCCTGAGATCAAGAGTTACATGCTGTTCCAACTGAGCCAAGCAAGTGCCCCTAATTGTGTTGAACTTTTTAAAATATTTACTTTTTAGAATTGAGGTATAATTTACACAGTAAATTGCACAGATCTTAAAGCTATATATGTTTTGACAAATGTAGATACTTGTGTAACAAAAAAAGCTACAGAACATTTCCATTACCCCAGAAAGCTCTCCCTTACCCTTTTCAGGCACTATGCCTGCCCAGAGGCATCTACTGTTCCAGTCATCAATATACATTAATTGTTTGTTGTTAACTGTATATAAATGGAATCATATATCATGAATCCTTTTAAGTCTGGCTTCTTTTTTATCAATATAAAGATCTTGAAATGCTTATTATGTGTGTCAGCAATGTATTACTTTTTAAAAAATGGACTTTTATTTTTTAGGGCTGTTTTGGGTTCACAGCAAAATTCACTAAGGAAGGTACAGAGATTTCCCATATACTCCCTGGCCCTACGCATGCACATTCTCCCCTACTATCAACATCTGTACATCATGTACAGAGCTATGTACATTCACTATAGTTGATGAACTTATATTAACATATTATCACCCAAAATCCATTCTTTACATTAGGGTTCACTTTTGGTGTTTTGTTTTGTTTTTTAAGATTTGATTTATTTATTCATGACAGACACACGGAGAGAGGCAGAGACACAGGCAGAAGGAGAAGCAGGCTCCATGCAGGGAGCCCGATGTTGGACTCAATCCTGGGACTCTGGGATCATGATCTGAGCCAAAGGCAGACGCTCAATCATTGAGCCACCCAGGCATCCTCACTTTAGGTGTTATACATTCTGTGGTTTTTGACAAGTGTATAATGACTTGTACCCACCATTACAGGGTCCTACAGAATAGTTTCACTGCCCTAAAAATCCAGTGTTCCATCTATTCATTCCCCTCTCTCTCCAACCTCAGATCTTTTTATTGTCTCCACAGTTTTGCCTTTTCCAGAATGTCATATAGTTCGAATCATCCAGTTGTTCTCACACCATTTGTTTAAAAACTTTCCTTTCCCCATTAAATTTTTTTGATATTTTAGTTTTTTAAAAAATAGACAATATAAGTCTACTTCTGGACTCTTCTATATCATTAATCTATTTGTCTATCTTTTTGCCAGTACCACACTAATCTTGATGACTGTGGCTTTATAGAAAGTCTTGAAATCAGGTAATGAAAGTCCTATAATATTGTCTTTCAAGATTGCTTTGATTATTCTAGGCCCTTTTTATATTCCTATAAATTTTAGAATCAGCCTGTCATAGAATGCCTGCTGGAATTAATTTGGGTTGTGCTGATTTTATAGCTCAGGTGGGAAGAACTGACATTCACATAGAATCTTCTAATTCATATATATGGTATATCTTCATTTTGGCTCTTAATCTCTCTGAGCAATGCTTTATAGTTTTCAATATAAAGGTCTTATGGGTAGAGGAGGGGCAAGATGGCGGAAGAGTAGGGTCCCCAAATCACCTGTCCCCAACAAATTACCTAAATAACCTTCAAATCATCCTGAAAATCTACGAATTCGGCCTGAGATTTAAAGAGAGAACAGCTGGGATGCTACAGTGAGAAGAGTTTGCACTTCTATCAAGGTAGGAAGACGGGAAAAAGAAATAAAGAAACAAAAGGCCTCCAAGGGGGAGGGGCCCCGCGAGGAGCCGGGCTGAGGCCGGGGCCAGTGTCCCCAGGACAGGAGAGCCCCGTCCCGGAGAAGCAGGAGCTGCACCAACCTTCCCGGGAGGAAAGGCGCCCGCAGGGAGTTAGAGCAGGACGCAGGAGGGCGGGGATGCCCTCGGGCTCCCTGGGACACTAACAGACACCTGCGGCGCGTGCAGGAGAGTGCGCCGAACTCCCTAAGGGCTGCAGTGCGCATGGCGCGACCCGGAGCAGCTCGGAGGGGCTCGGGTGGCGGCTCCGCGGAGGTGGCTGCGGGGCGGCAGCGCGAATCCAACAGCGCAGGCGCCAAAGCACAGGGCACCGGGGACACAGCCCAGGATCCGGCCTCCCCCCGGGACCGGCAGAGACCGGGAGGGCCCAGGACAGCAAGGACGCTCCTGCCCCGAGCTGAGCAGATCAGCGGCCCCGCCCCGGAGCCTCCAGGTCCTGCAGACGGAGAGCCCCGGAGTTACTGCGGGGGCTGAATCCAGGTTTCCAGAGCTGCTCCCGCCACTGTGGCTGTTCATCCTGGGGCCTCACGGGGTGAACAACCCCCATTGAGCCCTGCACCAGGCAGGGGCAGAGCAGCTCCCCCAAGTGCTAACACCTGAAAATCAGCACAGCAGGCCCCTCCCCCAGAAGACCAGCGAGCCGGACCAGTTCCAGGGGAAGTCAAGGGACTTAAAGTACACAGAATCGGAAGATACTCCCCCGTGTTTTTTTGCTTTGTTTTTTGCTTTTTGATTTCTGTTTGCTTCCCCCACCCTTTTTTTTCCTTTCTTTTTCTTTCTCTTTTTTCTTTTTTTCTTCCTTTTTTCTTTTTTCTTTTTCTCTTTTATTTCCTTCTTTCTCTCCTCCCTTTTTCTCCTTTTCCCAATACAACTTGTTTTTGGCCACTCTGCACTGAGCAAAAGGACTAGAAGGAAAACCTCACCTCAAGAGAAAGAATCAGAAACAGTCCTCTCTCCCACAGAGTTACAGAATTTGCTTTAGAATTCAATGTCACAAAGCCAATTCAGCAGCACTATTATAAAGCTGCTGGTGGCTCTAGAAAAAAGCCTAAAGGACTCAAGAAATTTCATGACTGCAGAATTTAGATCTAATCAGGCAGAAATTAAAAATCAATTGAATGAAATGCAATCCAAACTAAAAGTCCTAACGACGAGGGTTAACGAGGTGGAAGAATGAGTGAGTGACATAGAAGACAAGTTGATGGCAAAGAGGGAAACTGAGGAAAAAGGAACAAACAATTAAAAGACCATGAAGATAGATCAAGGGAAATAAACGACAGCCAAGGGAAAAACCTACGTTTAATTGGGGTTCCCGAGGACGCGGAAAGGGACAGAGGGCCAGAATATGTATTTGAACAAATCCTAGCTGAAAGCTTTCCGAATCCGGGAAGGGAAACAGGCTTTCAGATCCAGGAAATAGAGAGATTCCCCCCCTAAAATCAATAAAAACCATTCAACACCTGGACATTTAATAGTTAAGCTTGCAAATTCCAAAGATAAGGAGAAGATCCTTAAAGCAGCAAGAGAAAAAAAGTCCCTGACTTTTATGGGGAGGAATATTAGGGTAACAGCAGCCCTCTCCACAGAGACCTGGCAGGCCAGAAAGGGCTGGCAGGATATATTCAGGGTCCTAAATGAGAAGAACATGCAACCAAGAATACTTTATCCAGCAAGGCTCTCATTCAAATTTGAAGGAGAGATAAAAGAGCTTCCAAGACAGGCAGGAACTGAAAGAATATGTGACATCCAAACCAGCTCTACAAAAAATTTTAAGGGGGACTCTTTAAGAAGAAGTTCAGTGGAACAATCCACAATGGATGAGAGATCTAAATGTGAGACAAGAGTCCATCAAAATCATAGAGGAGAACACCCTTTTTGAACTTGGCCACAGCAACTTCTTGCAAGATACACCCACGAAGGCAAAAGAAACAAAAGCAAAAATGAACTATTGGGACCTTATCAAGATAAGAAGCTTTTGCACAGCAAAGGATACAGTCAACAAAACTAAAAGACAACCTACAGAATGGGAGAAGATATTTGCAAATGACATATCAGATAAAGGGCTAGCTTCCAAAATCTATAAAGAACTTATTAAACTCAACACCAAAGAAACAAACAATCCAATCATGAAATGGGCAAAAGACATGAAGAGAAATTTCACAGAGGAAGACATGGACATGGCCAACATGCACATGAGAAAATGCTCTGCATCACTTGCCATCAGGGAAATACAAATCAAAACCACAATGAGATACCACCTCACACCAGTGAGAATGGGGAAAATTAACAAGGCAGGAAACCACAAATGTTGGAGAGGATGCGGAGAAAAGGGAACCCTCTTACACTGTTGGTGGGAATGTGAACTGGTGCAGCCACTCTGGAAAACTGTGTGGAGGTTCCTCAAAGAGTTAAAAATAGACCTGCCCTACAACCCAGCAATTGCACTGTTGGGGATTTACCCCAAAGATTCAGATGCAATGAAACGCCGGGACACCTGCATCCCGATGTTTATAGCAGCAATGTCCACAATAGCCAAACTGTGGAAGGAGCCTCAGTGCCCATCGAAAGATGAATGGATAAAGAAGATGTGGTTTATGTATACAATGGAATATTACTCAGCCATTAGAAACGACAAATACCCACCATTTGCTTCAACGTGGATGGAACTGGAGGGTATTATGCTGAGTGCAGTAAGTCAATCGGAGGACAAACAGTGTATGTTCTCATTCATTTGGGGAATATAAATAATAGTGAAAGGGAAAAGAAATGTGTGGGAAATATCAGGAAGGGAGACAGAACATAAAGACTCCTAACTCTGGGGAACGAACTAGGGGTGGTGGAAGGGGAGGAGCGCGGGAGGTGGGGGAGAATGGGTGATGGGCACTGAGGCGGACACTTGACAGGATGAGCACTGGTGTTTTTCTGTATATTGTTAAATTGAACACCAATAAAAATTAAATTATAAAAAAATAAATAAAGGTCTTATGTATTGTATTAAATGCATTCCTTTAATATTTTCAATGTTACATTTTACGGTCTTTTATCTTCTAATACTATAAGAATTTCAAACATGCAGGAAAGTTCAAAGAATTTTATAATGAACCCACCACCTAGTTTTATCTTACAAATAAACCACTTCACTACATTTGCTTAATTAAAATTTTTCAGTTTGTTTAATAAATACTCTTTTTATATTGACCTTGAATCTTGTGAACTTATTAAATTCATCTATTAGTTTTACTAGTTTGAGATTCCTTTGTATCTACAATATACACAATTATGTCACTTAGGAATAAATACATTTTACTTCTTATTTTCCAATCATTGTGTCTTTTATTTCTTTTTCCTGTTTAATGCACTGGCTGGAACCTCCAGTATCATATTGCATTGAAGTGTTGGGAGCAGATAGGTTTGCCTTGTTCTTGACCGTAAAGCATTTGATCTTTTACCAGTAAGTATGATTTTTTAAAGATGTTTTTTATTAGGTTGAGAAAGTACTTTTCTATTGCTAGTTTGTTGAGAGCTTTTATTGTGAATGGTCGTTGGCTTTTTTTCATATACTACATCTATTGAGACAACTAGATGGTTTTTGTCCATTGTTAATATGTCGATTAAACTGATTCTCAAATGTTGAACCAAACCTGCTTTTCTGGGATAAATCATCTGTGGTAAATTCGATTTACTTAAAGACTTGATTTCATTAGGGAATTGGGGTCTATCTTATGAGAGATGTTTTTCTGTAATTTTCTTTTCTTGCAATCCCCTATAAATTTCTGTTATCAGCATTATGCTGGACTCATAACATATTTTCCATTCAGAATGATCCAGTTTTCTGGAGCCAGCTCTTCTGGGATCAGAGGGGAAATGATTGTTTTGTTTTGTTTTTTATTTATTTATTTACGATAGTCACAGAGAGAGAGAGAGAGAGAGGCAGAGACACAGGCAGAGGGAGAAGCAGGCTCCATGCACCGGGAGCCCGACGTGGGACTCGATCCCGGGTCTCCAGGATCGCGCCCTGGGCTAAAGGCAGGCGCTAAACCACTGCGCCACCCAGGGATCCCGAAATTATTGTTTTTATTACCATGTAGGTTACATTCATCTTCCAGTGGAGTGAATAGAGCCTCCACCCCTCCACCCCTGACAGTCACCTGACTACAAAACAGTACAGGATTGGCTCCTGGGAATACAAATAGGCTCTCTTGCTTCTCATTGATCAGCCCTTATTATGGTCCCCCTCCCCATACCCAACCTGAGTAGGTCCTTAGTAATAAAGCAGTAGCAAAAGCTCTGCAGTTACTAACTCTGTATTGGATGAGTCTTCCCTTGCTTGGACTGAGGACCCATGTCCCAGAAGTTAGGCCACTATTTTTAAGATATTTTTTCTGGCACATTCACTCTGTCCTATCGTTCTGGTTATCAGTTACACATACATTAGACCAACTTATCCTCTATGCTGTGGATACTTTTTCATTTCCAGTCTCTCTCTTCTTAATTTTTAGTAACATGTCTTCAAGTTTATTAACCTTTAGTCAGAATGGTGTTTTAAATTTTAGAATTTCTTATGCAGTTCTAAAGGTTCCTTTTTTTTTATTTCTCATTTCTGTCCTGAAATACCTATTTTGTTTATTTATTTGAGAAAGTGAGTGGAAGAAGCGAGTAGAGAAGGCCCGAGCAGGAAGCCCTGTGTAGTCCTCAATCCCAGGATCCCAGGATCATGACCTGAGCCAAAGGCAGGCACTTAATCAACCAAGCCACTCAGATGCCCCTGAAATAACTGTTTTCTTTGCCATGTATGCCATCTATTCCTGAAAATTCTTCAACCCACCTATAATTTTTTAAAATAAATTTTATTTATTTATTCATGAGAGACAAAGAGAGGCAGAGAGAGAAGCAGGCTCCATGCAGGGAGCCCTATGTGGGACTCAATCCCAGGACTTCCGGGATCATGTCCTGGGCCGAAGGCAGATGCTCAACTGCTGAGCCACCTAGGCGTCCTAACACACCTATAATTATTTCAAAGTACTTGTCTGCTAACTCTGAGTCAACTATTGGTTTTCTTCTATTGGCTATTTTTCCTCAATTATGACATTTTTTTTATATGTGTCATACATGTCTTTAGGTTTTGAGATTTTATTCCAGATGTCTATGAACATTGGACACTGTAGTATAAGATTGTTTTCCCAGAGAATACAAGTCTGTCCTTGCAATATTGTGATTTTTAACAAGAAATACATATATTTGGTCTTTGTCCTATTCCTGGCAAAGAGGTCCTAAAACCCTTGGGATTTCCTGTAATGTGAGCAATAAATGTGTCTTTTGTTATGTTAATGAGATTACTTTTGTAAAGTTCCTGGGTAACTTACCTAAGGATGAGGAACCAGGTAAGTTACCCAGGAACTGGTGTGATTAGAGGGTTGGAACTTTCAGTCTCACCTCCCAGTTCTGGGCAGGGGGAGGGGCTGAATATTGAGTTCAAATACCAATGGCCAAGATTTAATCAATCATGCTTATGTAACAAAGCCTTCTTAAATACCTAAAACCAACAGGGTTTGTAGAGAGCTTTTGGGTTGGTGAACATATGGAGGTGCTAGGAATGTGGAGTGCCCAGAGGGTACAGAAACTCTGCCCCGTCCCATATATCTTTTGTGCCACGCATCTCTTCCATCTGGCTGTTGAGGAATTATATCCTTTCATGATAAATTGGTAATCTACTAAAGGAAAATGTTTCTCGTGAGTTCTGTGAGCTGCTCTAGCAAACTAACCAAACCCAAATAGGGAGGGGGTTTTTGGAACTTCTGATCTATATCTGGTGAGTCAGAAAAAGTGACAATCTGGACTTGCAATTGGTGTCTGAAGTGGGAGTGGGGAGGCATTCTTGTGGGGTTTAGTCCCCACAAAAGCTACTTGCAGATAAATAGTGTCAGAATTGAACTGGAGGGCAGCCAGCTGGTGTTGGAGAATTACTTAATTTAGGGAAAAAACACACATCAGAATTGGAATATAGAATCTGAATCCTGTAGTTTGTGACAGGAAAGGATTCCTCAGATTCCTTCTAGACTTGGGTTGAATTGCAGCTGGACTTCAGCTTTAATTATATTGAATTGACCTGGATTTCCAGACTCTAACCTCCACTATCACTACCTTTTTATCTCATGAGTAATTGAAGTAGGAAGGATTAAGCTGCATTTTCAGATGCTTTTGGTTAACCTTTGGATTTAGGTTTGTTAGGGCTCCAGAATGCAATCACTCTGAGAACACACAGGACTATAGTCCCAGGTTTCTATTTACTGCGACCTTATCAAAATTTGGGGAGGATTGAGGGAGTGGGGTGGAATTGTTGGAACAAGTGATTGATTTTGTATTTGCAATTTTCACATTCTAATCCATCCTAGCAGAACACATTGCTTGTCAGAGGCTCGATTGATTTCTTCTCATCCCAGTATATTCCCTGCACCGATGGCAGACTAGGTCCTACTGCCAACCCACACATTCACCATTCATCCCTCCTAGGGTATGGAAGTTGCAAAGCCTTTCACTTTCTTATAAAGGACTTATTTCTCTCTGGAATTCAGTTCAAGTTTTCTGTATGGACAGTCTGCACTAATCCCACAGAAAAATATAAATTGTATTTTGTCTTTTCTCGTAACCACAGGAGTGAAGGTCTTTAGTGTCTTTTGTATCCTAACCCAAAGTAGAGAAGTAATGTAGAACATTTTCTGAGATAGAATTTGAATCAACTCTCAGACAAAATTTTATTTCAATCAATTTTATTTCATCTGGGAAATAAAAATAAGTAATTCTAGGACACCTGGGTAGCTCAGTTGCTTAAGCATCTGCCTTCTGCTGAGGTCATGATCCCAGGGTCCTGAGAATGAGGCCCTTATAGGGGTCCCTGCTGAAGAGGAAGCCTGCTTCTCCCTCTGCCCTTGTCCCCCCCCACCACCACCCACGCATGCTGGCTCACTCACTCTCAAATAAAATCATTTTTTAAAGTGAGTAATTGTAGATACGTTATACCTCAGCATTTCAAAAAGGCTAAAACAAAACAAAACAAAACAAAACAAAAAGGCTAGAACTGCAAATACCTTAACCAAGTTCTCAGCCTCCTAACAACTAGATTATGATATGACCATGTAAGAAATTTGCTTGCCCTCTGCCTCTTCTCTTCTTCCCTCCTGTGGGCAGTCCTGCCACGCAGGTTTGATCATGGAAACAAGGGCAGCATCAAAGGCAGTGGCAGGACAAGCCATAAGGAACCTGCATTCTGAACAACATCATGGTGTGGAGCCACTCATCCACCCTGAACGACCCTCTGATCTCTGCACTATATACTACTTTCTTCACAGAAATGGGTTTTGGTCTGTTACAAAACTTGTAATATTTGACCTATTCTTATGATTTTAAGAGTTTCCAAGGAAATATTAGCAAGTTTAAATTGGAGAAAAAGGGGCATCTGTGTGGCACAGTTGGTTAAGTGTCTGACTTTAGCTCAGGTCATGATCTCAGGGCCCTGGGATCAAGCCCCGAAATCAGGCTCCCCAATCATCAGGGAGTCTGCTTGTCCCTTTTCCTTTCCGTCTGTTCCTCCCCCGCTCATACGCATGCACATGCTCTCTTTCTCTCAAATAAATACAAATATTTTTTAAAATAAAATGAGAAGAATACACTGTAACCATCACCACTTAGTTTCTCTGGGAAGCAGCCTCCAAGATGGAGTTAGACATGCAGACTACCAATGGAAAGAGGGGAAAGGTAGACTGGCCAGAGAGAAAACCCAGCCTGCAGTATAGGTCAACAGAATTAACCAGAATTAACCCATCAGTTTATCTTGTTTGAAAAATTTGCCACAGCTCCAAATATTTTCAGCAATTACCACCAGTCAGTAGCCATCAACATCAAGACAAGACCCTCCACCAGCAAAAAATCATCACTCACTAGAAGAACAGATGATGGTTAACATTTTTTTAGCAGTAAAATCTTTTTGTCTTTTCTAAAGATTTTATTTATTCATAAGAGACACAGAAAGAGAGAGAGAGAGGTAGAGACAAGCAGAGGGAGAAGCAAGCTCCATTCAGGGATCCTGATGTGGGACTTGATCCTGGGTCTCCAGGATCAGGCTTTGGGCTGAAGGTAACGCTAAACCACTGAGCCACCCGGGCTGCCCAGCAATAAAATCTTTTAAAATTAATATGTTTTCATTATATGGTCTTATTTATTTGAGGAATATAAATAATAGTGAAAGGGAATAGAAGGGAAGGGAGAAGAAATGAGTAGGAAATATCAGAAAGGGAGACAGAACATGAAGACTCCTAACTCTGGAAAATGAACTAGGGGTGGTGGAAGGGGAGGAGGGCGGGGGGTGGGGGTGAATGGGTGACAGCCACTGAGGGGGGCACTTGACGGGATGAGCACTGGGTGTTATTCTGTATGTTGGCAAGTTGAACACCAATAAAAAATAAATATTATTTAAAAAATTAAAATGTTTTCTCTGTAATGTATGATTCTGGGTGATATAGAAAATAAAATGATGGAGAATAAAGAAGCTGAGAAAAAGATAACTGCTAGATCATAGAATAATTCGAAGAATAAGTGATGCCATAAAGGAAAACATTATTATGATAATTGAAACCACAAAAGAAGAGGAAAGAGAGATGGGGGCATAAAGTATAGTGGAGCAAATTATAGCAGAGAACTTACCTCATCTGGGAAAGGAAACAGGTATCCAAATCCAGGAGGTACCAAGAATCCTCCCTCAAAATCAATAAAAATAAGCCAACACCCTGAAGGATAATAGTGAAACCTGCAAGTCTCAGAGACAAAGAGAAAATCCTGAAAGCAGCTTGGGACAAGATGTCTATTGCACACAAGGATAGAAATATTAGACTGGCAGCAGACCTACTCAGAAAAAAACTCAAATACATGGAGGCTAAAGAGCATTCTACTGAAGAATGAATGGGTCAACAAAGCCAATTAAAGATTTTTTTAAAAAAAATTCATGGAAACAAATGAAAAAAACTGTCAAAAAAAAAACTGTCCAAAACTTTTGGGATATAGCAAAGGTCCTAAGAGAGAAGAATAGAGCAATATAAGACTTTCTCAAGAAACAAGAAAGGTCTCAAAACCACAAACTAACATTACATCTAAAGGAGGTAGAGAGATGGAGGCAAAATGGTGGAGGAGTAGGGTCCTCGTTTCACCTGGTCCCCCAAACTTACCTCTTAACTTTCAAACCATCCTGAAATTCACCTACAAATTCAATCTGAGATGTAAAGAGAGAACAGCTGGAATGCGACAGAGAAGAGTGATCGCTTCTGACAGGGTAGGGAGGTGGAGAAGAGGAACAGAGGGGATATATCAGAAGATAAATGGCGGAAGAGGGAACCTAGGAAAGCAGTGCAGCACACAAGCAGGACCTTTAGAAACCTGCACCTAAGAGAGTCTTCTGACTGAAAAGTGCTCAGTGGGGAAATAGGGCAGAATCTTAGGAGGGGCAGTGAGGTTTCAATGTTCCCAGAGACACAGTAAGAATAGAGGCACCAGGAAGACAGCACACTGGAAAACACAGTCAGATCTCCCTAAAGGGCTCAAACACGGCAACCCCGTCAGGGCATCTGGGAGAAGTGTGCTGGGTTCGAGGACCAGCAGCTGAGCTCTCTTTACCCAAGAGAGAGAGTGACCAGAAGCGGACTACCCTCTGTTCCCTCCGAGACAGGTGGAACTCGGGAGGGCACAAGACAGTGAAAGTTATGCCTCTCGGCACCCTTCAGTCTATACAGATCAATGCCCCGTGCCCACCCCCAGGAGGATCTAGGCCAGTATGCACTGACAGACTGCAGTTCGGTGCATGCAGGGACCTCTTGGCTCCCAGGCTGGAGATCTGGCCACAGTCATTTTAATTTTCTTTCTTCTCTCTTTTCACCTGGGAGAGGCAGGGCCACCAGGGAACAGGGGCCTCATGGAGTAAACAGTTCCCACTGAGCCCGGCACTCAGCAGGGGGTGGGGCATCTCCCCCAGGTACACACACCTGAGAATCAGCACAGCAGGCCCCTTCCCCAGAAGAGGAACTGGAAGGACAGGGGAAGAGCAAGTTCTTGACTGAGCAGCACTGGAAAGCTCCAGGACTGAGGGAAAATAGTATATAGACCTCCAGGTTTTTTTCCTTATTTTTCATTTATATTTCAGGTTAAAATTTTCCAATATTTTTTCTCTTTGCCTGCCATAACTACAGTATTTTATCAACTCTTCATTTTTAAATGTTTTCCTTTTTGACTTCCATAATTTCCAATTATGTGTCTTAGATAAATTCTTCATTTTTGGATTCCTATCAGTGTATTCAATCTAATTTTTCTAAATATATAAATTATGGGGGGGGGTGTCTTGTGTTGTTTTATAATTCTGGAATTTAGTATCTTCTAACATATGGACCAAACTACACTCAGAACCAAGTGGAGCACGACATTGGTCCATTCAGTGAGATTATATTCTCCCTTCCATTTCCATCCCCCACTTTTATCTTGTTTCTGTTTCAGGGTTGCTGTTGTGTCTCTAGGTAAGTCTTACTGGTTATATAAATTTGGAATTCAGCACCTTCCAACATACAGAACCAAATACATTCAGAATCAAGAGGATCGCCTCCTTGTTCCACTCTGTGAGACTATATTCTCTCTCCCCTAGCACTTCCTCCCCACCCTTTTTAAAATTAATTTCTACTATTTTTTTAAAAATGTTTTTCACTTTCATGGTCTTTTTTTTTTTTCATTTTTTTAATTTTCTTGTCCCTGGCCCCTATAGAATTGTCTAGGGTATAGTTTACTTAGGTCATGGTTGATTTTTTTTTTTAAGATTTTATTTGGGATACCTGGGTGGCTCAGCAGTTGGGTGCTGAGGTCATGATCTTTGGCTTTGGCTCAGGTCATGATCTCAGGATCCAGGATTGAGTCCCGCATCGGGCTCCCTGTGAGGAGCCCTCTGCTTATGTCTCTGCCTCTCTCTCTCTCTCTCAGTCTGTGTCTCTCACAAATGACTGAGAGAGAAAAACGATTAAGAACCCATGAGGAAAGGCTTCAGGAAATAAAGGATAGCTTGAGAAGGATTAATATTCGTCTTATTGGGATTCCAGACGAGGTAAAGAAAGAGAGAGGATCACAAAGTATATGTGAACAAATCATAATCAATGGAAGGAAACAGACATTCATATCCAAGAGATAGAGAGGAGCCCCCCACAAAATCAAAAACCGATCAACACCCCAACATATAAGAGTGAAGCTCACAAATTTCAAAGATAAAGAGAAAATCCTAAAAGTACCTTGAGACAGGAGATTCCTAACTTATATGGGGAAAAATATCAGATTAACAGCAGACCTCTCCACAGAGACCTGGCAGGCCAGAAAGGGCTGGCATGATACATTCAGCATCCTAAAAGAAAAAAAAAATGCAACCAAGAACACTCTATCCAGCAAGACTCTCATTCAGAATAGGAGAGATAACAAGCTTCCAGGATAGACAGAAACTGAAAGCATATGTGACCACCAAACCAGCACTGCAAGAAATATTAAGGGGGGACCCTATAAGTGAAGGAGGGAGCCCAAAGAAACAATCTGCAGAAACAGGGACTGTATAAGGTAATACCATGGCACTAAATTCATATATTTCAATAGTTACTCTGAATGTGAATGATCTAATCAAAAGATACAAAGTATTAAAATGGACAAAAAAGTAAGACCCATCTATTTGCTATCTACAAGAGACTCACTTTAGGCCTAAGGACACCTTCAGATTGAAAATGAGGGGGTGGAGAACCATTTACCATGTAAATGGTCCTCAAAAGAAAGCTGGGGTAGCAATCCTCATATCAGATAAATTATATTTTAAGCCAAAGACTGTAGTAAAAGATGAAGTATATCTTACTTAAAGGGTCTATCCAACAAGAAGACCTAAAAATTATGAATATATATCCCCCTAATGTAGGAGCTGCCAAGTATATTAATCAATTAATAACCAAAGTAAAGAAACACATAGGTAATAATACATTAATAGTAGGAGACTTCAACACACTCAGCAGGCACACCCAGCAAAGAACAGATCTTCTAAGCAGAACATCACCAGTGAAACATGGGCCTTGAATGACATACTAGACCAAATAGATTTCACGGATATATGCAGAACATTCCATCCTAACGCAGCAGAATACACATTCTTCTCAAGTGCACACGGAACTTTTCTCCAGAATAGAACACATATGGGGTCACAAATCAGGTCTCAATCAATACCAAAGTTTGGGATTGTCCCCTGCATATTTTCAGACCACAATGCTTTGAACCTAGAACTCAAATCACAAGAAGAAATTTGGAAGAAATTCAAACACCTGGAGGTTAAAGTGCATCCTACTAAAAGATGAATGGGTCAACAAGGAAATTAGAGAAGAATTAAAAAGATTCATGGAAACTAAGGAAAGCACAGCTGTTCAAAATCTTTGGGATACAGCAAAGGTGGTTTAAGTGGGAAATATATTACAAGCAAAAAATTAGAAAAATCTCAAATACACAAGCTAACCTCACACCTAAAGGAATTGGAATAAACAGCAAATAAAGCCTCAACCAAGCAGAAGAGAGATAATAATATCAGAGCAGAACTCAATGAAATAGAGACCAGAAGAACTGTAGAACAGATCAATGAAAACAGGAGTTGGTTCTTTGAAGGAATTAATAGGATAGATAAACCCCTAGCCAGATTTATTAAAAAGAGAAAAGACTCAAATTAACTAAATCATGAATGAAAGAGGAAAGATCACAAGCAATACCAAAGAAATGCAAATGATTTTTAAAATGTATTATGAACAACTATATGCCAACAAATTAGGTAATCTGAAAGAATGGACGCATTCCTGTAAACATACAAATTGCCACAACTGTAACAGGAAGAAATAGAAAACCTGAACAGGCCAGTAACCAGCAAGGAAATTGAAGCATTCATCAAAAAACTCCCAAGAAACAGAAGTCCAGGGCCCAATGGCATCCCAGGGGAATTTGCCAAACATTTAAAGAAGAAATAATACCTATTCTACTGGGGCACTTGGGTGGCTCAGTGGTTGAGCATTTGCCTTTGGCTCAGGTCTTCATCTGGGGGTCTTGGGATCGAGTCCTAAATCAGGCTATCTGCAGGGAGCTTGCTTCACGCTCTACCTATGTCTCTGTCTCTCTCTCCTTCTCTCTCAAGAGATCAAGATTACCTTGATCTCAAAACCAGATAAAGGCCCCACCACAAAAGGAGAATTACAGACCAATGTCCCTGATGAACATGGATGCAAAAATTCTCACCAAGACACTAGCCAATAGGATCAACAGTACATTACGAGAATTATTCATCACAACCCTAGGATGCAAGGGTGGTTCAACATTCATAAAACAATCAACGTGATAGATGACATCAATAAAAAAAAAAAAGACAAGAACCATATGATCCTCTCAGGAGGTACAAAGAAAGCATTTGACAAAATACAACATGCATTCCTGATTAAAACTTTTCAAAGTGTAGGGTTAGAGGGAAAATTTCCCAGTATGATAAAAGCCATTTCTGAAAAGTCGACAGCGAATGTCATTCTCAAGGGAGAAAAACTGAGAGCATTTCCCTTAAGATCAGGAACACTCCAGGGACATCCATTCTCACCCCTGTGTTCCTAGCCTCAACAATCAGAAAACAAGAAATAAAAGGCATTCAAATCGGCAAAGAAGTCAAACTCTCCCTCTTCACAGATGACATGATACTTTATGTGGAGAACCCAAAAGACTCCACCTCAAGATTGCTAGGACTCATACAGCAATTCAGCAATGTGGCAGGATACAAAATCAATGCCCAGAATCAGTGGCATTTCTAAACACTAACAATGAGACAGAAGAAAGAGAAATTAATGAATCAATCCCATTTACAATTGCACTCAAAACCATAAGATACCTAGAAATAAGCCTAGCCAAAGAAGTAAAGGATCTGTATGCTAAAAATTATAAAACAATTATGAAAGAAATTGAGGAAGATGCAAGATGGAAAAACATCCCATGCTTCCAATCCATATTGGAAGAATAAATATGGTGGAAATGCCTATGCTACCCAGGGCAATTTACATGTTCCATGCAATTCCTATCAAAATACCATTGACATTTTCACAGAGGTGGAACAAATAATAATAATAATCGTAAAGTTTGTATGGAACAAGAAAAGACTCCGAATAGCCAGAGGAATGTTGAAAAAGAAAACCAAACTGAGGGCATCACAATGCCGGATTTCAAGCTGTATTACAAAGCTGTAATCATCAAGATGGCGTGGTACTGGCACAAAAACAGACACATAGATCAATGGAACAGAAGAGAGAACCCAGAAATGGACCCTCAACCCTATGGTCAACTAATCTTCAACAAAGCAGGAAAGAATATCCACTGGAAAAAAGGACAGTCTCTTCAATAAACGGTGCTGGGAAAATTGGACAGCCACGTGCAGAAGAATGAAACTAGACCATTCTCTTACACCATACACAAAAATAAACTCTAAATGGATGAAAAGCCTAACTACAACAGGAATCCATCAAAATCTTAAAGAGAACAGAGGCAGCAACCTCTCCAACTTCAGTCATAGTAACTTTTTGTGAGACAAGTTTGTAAAGGCAAGGGAAACAAAAGCAAAAATGAACTGTTGGGACTTCATCAAGATAAAAAGCTTCTGCTCAGCAAAGGAAACAGTCAACAAAACTAAAATTCAACCTACTGAATGGGAGAAGATATTTGCAAATGACATATCAGGTAAAAGGTTGGTATCCAAAATGTATAAAGAAGTTATCAAGGTCAACACCCAAAGAACAAGCAATCCAGTCATGAAATGGGCATAAGATATGGACAGATATTTCTCCAAAAAAAACATGGAAATGGCCACCAGATCCATGAATTATGCTCTACATCACTCAGCATCAGGGAAATACAAATCAAAACAAAATAAGATAGCACCTCACATCAATCAGAATGACTAAAATTAACAAGACAGAAAACAATAGTTGTGGGTAAGTATGCAGAGATGGGAACCCTCGTGCACTGTTGGTGGGAGTGCAAGCTGGTACAGCCACTCTGGAGGTTCCTCAAAAAGTTGAAAATAGAGCTACCCTATGACCCAGCAATTGCACAACTGGGTATTTACCCCAAAGATACAAATGTAGTGCTCCATAGGAACACCTGCACCCCAATGTTTATAGCACAAATGATGGACAAAGCCTAGATGTCCATCGACAGATGAATGGATAATGAATATATGTTATATATGTACAATGGAATACTCAGACATCAAAAAAATCAAATCTTGCCATTTGCAACGATGTGGATAGAACTACAGGGTATTAGAGTGAAATAAGTCAATCAGAAAAACAATTATGTGAAATCACTCACTCATATGTGGAATTTAAGAAACAAAACAATCATAGGGGGAGAGAGGAAAAAATAAAACAAGATGAAATCAGAAAAGGAGGCAAACCATAAGATACTCTTAATAGTAGGAAACAACTGAGTATTGATGGAGGGGAGAGGGGTAACTGGGTGGTGGACATTAAGGAGGGCATGTAATGTAATGAGCACGGGTGTTATATAAGACTGATGAATCACTGACTTCTTGCAATGACTTCTAACACTGAAACTATATGTTAATTAATTAACTTAAATTTAAAAATTAAATAAATTTAACATATATACTGGGTTTTTTATTTTTATTTTTTAATAAATTTATTTTTTATTGGTGTTCAATTTACCAACATACAGAATAACATCCAGTGCTCATCCCGTCAAGTGCCCCCCTCAGTGCCCGTCACCCATTCACCCCCATCCCCCGCCATCCTCCCTTTCCACCACCCCTAGTTCATTTCCCAGAGTTAGGAGTCTTTATGTTCTGTCTCCCTTTCTGATATTTCCCACACATTTCTTCTCCCTTCCCTTATATTCCCTTTCACTATTATTTATATTCTATACTGGGTTTTTTAGACTCAATCCTATTACTATTACACACTTAAAAGATACAGTATAGTATAAACATAACTTTTATATTCACTAGGAAATAAAAATTAATTTGACTTGCTTTATTGCAAAATTTGCTTTATTGCTGTGCACTGGAACCAAACCTGTTATTATCTTTGAGGTTTGTCTGTATAAAGAACTTTACCAGGGGCAGCCCAGGTGGCACAGCGGTTTAGCGCCGCCTACAGCCCAAGGTGTGATCCTGGAGACCGGGGATCGAGTCCCACATCAGGCTCCTTGCATAGCCTGGAGCCTGCTTCTCCCTCTGCTTGTGTCTCTGCATCTCTCTCTCTCTCTCTCTCTCTCTCTCTTAAATAAATAAATAAATAAATAAATAAATAAAAAGAACTTTACCGGAAGAGTCAGCCTATCATCATTTAAAACTCAAATCCATCATGACTGCTAAATGGAAGATTTTTACTTAACAGGACCAGATCACAAGAAACTTCACATACCTTACAGTTGTAAGTAAGTAGTTGCTATGCTATGCGAAGTATTTTCTTGAGACCTGGAAGTAGTTGTTCATTCTGTGACATCTGAGGTTCCCCCCACCACCACCAAATTTCTTCCAAAACCTCAGAGTAAAGCCCCATATCTTAGTTGACTCCCAGGAAGAGTTGTTCCCAGGCTTTGCTGTCTGCATGCTTAAAATACTGATGCTGTGAGATGACTGAAATTGTATCTTAGGTAGGCAGGAATCCTAGTTCTCAGCTCTGAGTTTACTTGGGGTCCAGTGGTTTCTTTTATTTTATTTTTATTTTATTTTTTTTCAGTGGTTTCTTTTAAAAGTAAGTGGTATAAATAGTGTTGAATCACTAGTACTAGAAACATGCCAAGAAGTCTACAAAGAAAATTTGGAAATTTTAATGAGGAAGCATAATTTTACTTAAGATATTACTGTCTAGCTCACAAAAATTGCTCAGAAATGTCAACTAATGTTATGTACCAACAACTGACCTAGGTCAAGTCGGACTTTATACTTACTGATATTGGTTAAAGTTATTTTCCATTTTTAAACTTCACAGTTACATAAAAATCCATTTTTAAGACAGCCTAATCTGTCAAACTTTAGAGAAGACAGCATGTAAAACTTTATTTAAGAGAGAGGAGTTACAATGGTGGAGAAGTAGGGGGACCCTGGGTTTTCCTTGCCCCTTGAACAAAACTGTGTTGAGGTCAGATCACTTGGAACACCCAGAAAATAACTCTGAGGATTGGAAGAAAGATTTCCTTGGTGGGAGGGAGACAGTGTGACAGGTGTGAGATATGTGGAAGTAAATTGGGGTGGAGAAAAACGGCCACACCATGGAAGGGATGGGGCCCTTTCCACAGAGAGAAAAGGGAGAGAAAGAGTAGTTGAGACAGTATGGCACTGGGTCCACATAAGGAGGAAACCTGTCTGTACCACCAACTGGTAAGAACTGAGTGTCACAGGGTTTTTGCAAATAGTGTGTAGAGCTCAGACTTTGGAATTTCGGAAGTGTTAAACTTTTGCCGGAGCAGAGCTGTGGCTCCTGCACAAAGTGATGCAGGGATCTCCTGAGTTGCATAGTAGAGAACATTCCCCCTCCTGGAATACATTTGGAAGAGGGTATATTGCCCCTCCAAGGACAAAAGACCCCGCAGGTGCCAGCAAACAGCCTTTCATTGGCAGTGTGCATAGAGGGTGGCTAATCTGGTCAATGCTTTTTGCAGTGCTACAACATACATTCTGTGCATTATGCAGGCATGGGACTGTTTTTCTGGGACAAAGGACACTAGACACAGCATGGCAGGGAAGCTGTTCTCCAGAGAAAGGAGCAAATCTGCAAGGTGGCCAGTCCTTTAAGATTTGGAGTTTTGAATCCAAGCACGTGCCAAAGATAAAACACGAGAGGTGTGGCACCAGGTACACTAACAGCATTCACTTTTCTGGGAGGGCTTCCTGTACAGCAGAGAGGTATGAGATCCCTGGTCCAGGGACAAGAGTGGGGTGGCACCATTTTCCCCTCCCAACCAACATGGTCCAAATATAGAGAACTACACAGTGTCTCCCCATAGAAGTGGGAGCTCCTTATACCAAACCTCATCCCCCAGTGCCTGGAAAGTGCATATTTACTGGAGCAGGACTAACTCTGAACCAGCAAGTGGTCCTCTCCCTCAGAATACCATCACAGGCAGCAACCTGCATGCACCAAGTCTACTGATCATACAGTGCTTCAAATCATCACCTGCAGTTCTGGTGGAACTAGGACCAAGCTGTATTTTTTTTTTTTTTGCTTTGAAATAAGGCTATAGTTTTTTGTTTGTTAGTTTTTCATTTCCTTCTCTCTCTCTTTCTAGAGATAGAGGAAAATATATATATATATATATATTACCATATATATAAGGGATCAGATTTCTTTTTCCTTGGAATCAGGCTATTTTTTGATTGTCAGTTTAGGGTTTGTTGTTGTTGTTGTTGTTGTTGCTGCTGCTGGTGCTGCTGCTGCTGCTGTTCCTTTTCCCTTTCTCTCTCCTTCTCTCTCTCTTGGATCAGGCTTTTTTCCTTCTTTTCTTTTTCCAGGCTTATTTCAACAAATAAAGCACACCTAGTTAAAATTCCAAAAACTCCACAGTGCAAGCAAGGGGAAACTATGCAGAGTATTGACCAGTGGGAAATAACAGCCAAAATGCAACAGCAGAGTGCTTGCAGAATACAACAGAAATTCCTAAAGTACCAGGCCCTGGACAGTGTATGACACCATTCCCCCTTATTAAAAAGTTTGATTGATTTATTTGAGAGAGAGAGGAGGGAGAGACAAAAGGAGAGAGAAAATCTTGAGCACACTCCCCAATGGGAGCCCAACATGTGGCTCAATCCCATGATCTTGAAATCATGATCTGAGCAGAAATCAAGAGTCAGACACTTAACAGACTGAGCCACCCAGATACTCGAACCCCATTTTAATATAGTATTATTCTCAGATGCAGGTAGCAAGTTTTCATGACAAGCAAAAGACAGAAATTTAGCCAAAATGACAAGATGGAAGAACTCTCCCCCAAATGAAAGGTCAAGAAGAAATCACAGCCAGGGACTTGCTGAAAACATACATAAGCAACATATCTGAACAAGAATTCAGATCAACAGTCATGAGACTACTAGCTGGGCTTGAAAAACATTCATTTCAATAAATTATAGCTGAAAACGTCCTTAATCTGGAAAAGGAAACAGGCATTCAAGTCCAAGAGGCACAGAAAACTCCTCTCAAAAACCAATAAAAAGAGATCAACACCATTACATATCATAGTGAAAATTGCAAAATACAAAGATAAAGAGAGGATTCTGTAAGCAGCTAGGGACAAAAGGTCCTTAAGTTACAAGGGTAGGAGTTAGATGGTGGAGGGGTAGGGGGACCATAAGTTTACCCATCCACTTATTCATCCTTTGAATACAACCAGTTATCAAATCATTCTGAATACCTGATAAATCAGAGGCTTCAGAAAAATGTTGCAAGTCTACAAGTAGAAAAGTGATCACTGTTTGGAAGGCAGGAGGTGCAGAGACTTGAATCCAGTGTGATACAGCTGAGGATACAGTGGTGGGGAGGGGGACTACTTAAGGAGGCTACCACAAAGTATTACAATCAATGGAGCACAAAATCAGAACTTTTAGAAGTCTGCTACAATGGGAGAGATGACTGGCTTAAAGGTGCTCGAGTGGTGAAATCCCAGGTCTGACAGTGTGGTCTCAGGATTCCCTGGGTCCCAGAAAGAAGAGGGTGATGCCTAAGTGCATCACAGTTCTCAAGCATAGTATCATAGAAGCCAGTTGAGAACAGCAAGTCTAGGTGCCTGCTTTCTGCTCCATGTTGCCATAAATTGTGAACTGCGGCACGGTCACATGACTGTTTTATATGGATGGCTCCAGCAAAAGGCAGAAGCATGGCAAGAACCTCCCCAGAAGGAACAGTGCAGGACTGGCCAGAAGAGTCTCTAAAACTTGGAGTTTTGAACCTCAGTGGCATGCCTGAGATAAAAATGCTCAGACACATGCAGGGTGAACACAGAGTTCTGATGGCAACTGGGGAGGCAAGAGTTATTGACTGGTCTTCTGTGAGGGTTCACTGAACAGTGGGCAGTGCAAATTTTCAACTCCAGGGCTAGAAAGCAGGTGCCACTAGATTCATCTCACCTATCAGTGCTGAAAGCCTTCAGGGAGCAAAATATCACTATCTAGTGGTATCTGGAGCTCCTACACCAAGTCATGCCTCCCTGCAACCTGGAGGTGCACTTCCACCCAAGAATCAACACAACAGGCCCTTCTCCTAGCAGACCAGCACAGACAACTCACTTCCAGTGAGTTTACTGATCATAGAGGCTTGCAAACATTCAGCTCTAGGGAGAAACAGCATCTAGCATTCTTTGTATTTTTATTCTTTAGTCATTATTTCAGTTATTTTCTTATTTCATCCTTTTTTTATTCTTTTTTAATTTTTATTTTATATATACTTTATAAATTATTACTATTTTGTCTCCTTTCATTGTTCTTTTTTTATATATAGATGTAAATATAGTTTTCTGATTTTGGGGTTCAGTTTTTCTTTTAATTTTTTATTCAAATCCAATTTAATTAACATATACTGTATTATTAGTTTCAGAGGTAGAATTCAGTGGTTCATCAGTTCATACAAAACCCAGTGTTCATTACTTCAAGTGCCCTCCTTAATGCTCATCACCCAATCACACTATCTTGCCACCCACTTCCCCTCCAGCAACCCTTGGTTTGTTTCCTATAGTTAAGAGTCTCTTATGGTTTGCCTCCCTTTCTGTCTTCCCATTATTTTATTTTTCTTTCATTTCCACTTTATTCATCTGTTTTGTTCTTAAATTCCACTATGACTGAAAACATATGGTATTTGTCTCTCTGACTTATTTCGCTTATCATAATATCCTCTGGTTCCATCATATCCATTGCAAATGGAAAGATTTCATTCTTTTCAATGGCTGAGCAATATTATATCTATCTATCTATCTATATATTCTTTATGATATCCAGTTTTGTTTAACAAGCAGACCAAGACATACCCAAGGATCCAGCTTTTTCTATGTGTGTTTTGTTGTTCTTCTTCTTGTTTCAGTTGTTGCTTTTTTTCTCTCCTCTTTTAATTTCTGGATAAACAGAATATGGAGAAATTCACCTCAAAAGAAAGAATAGGACGTAGTACTCACTGCCAGGGATTTAATCAATACAGATATAAGTAAGATGTCTGAACAATAATTTAAACCAATGATTATACAGATATTAGCGGGGCTTGGGGAAAAAAGCATAAAAGACACTAGAGAATCCCTTACTACAGAGCTAAGAGAATGAAAATCTAGTCAGGCCAAAATTTAAAATGCTATAATTGAGATGCAGTCTCAAGTGGAGGCCATAAAATGAAAGAAGCAGAAGAGTGAATCACTGACATAGAAGATAAAAATATGGAAAATAATGCTGAAAAGAAGAAGGAAAGAAAACTATTAGATCATGAAGGTAGATGTGGGATGTTTTCAGCTTTTTTTTTTTTATTGTTTGAAACAAATTTATTCTGAGAATAATGCACAAAAGTAGAGGTTGAGGCTACCTTTGGGAGGCTTCCCCCCTCTTTTCCTCCCCCTCCTCTCTGCCTGCCAGGGAGAACACAGCTGAAGGAAACATGGAATCACAAACAATGATCAACTCTAAAGACAAAAGGTTTGGTCCAAAAGAACTCAACATAATTAATCCAATTACTGTGAAGAGCTTCACTGAGTAGGATTAAGATATTGCAGATGTAGTGTTTCCACAGGGTGGCTCTTCAGTGCACCAAGGGGGCCTGCTTGAGCGAGATGAGGACAGAGCGCATGCGGGAAGTTGTTTTTGTTTTTTTGTTTTTTTTTTTTTTACATCCCAGAAAGAGCACCTTTACTAAACAGAAAGACAAAACGTGTCAGGAACCCGACCAAATACACAAAGCAGCAGGTGAGATTCCTGATCGAAAAGACTCCCAATGGAACATAAATAGATTCCCCCTCGACGTACACGTATTTCACAGGAGCGTGTACATATATATGTAATATATTAAAAGAAATTTGGTTTCTACCACAAGAAGTTATTCAGAAATAATAAATCAACATCTGAGATCAGGGAAGGTGCACATTATGAACCAGGCATGCACCCCCTCCTGCACACCTCCCCTCTGTACACTATGTACACTTGCTGGGAGAGGGCTGGGGCAGGCGCCTCTCTCTGCCCCGGCCCCTAGACCCAGCACATCCAGTGTTTGTAGAAAAGTGTGCCAGGGAGGGCAGGTGTCCATGTGGCCGAAGCCCAAGGCCACCGGCCACCTGCCTGGAAGGCGTCCTTGGCCTTGGGGTGAAAGGGAATTTCTTGGGACCCCAGGAACGGCGTGGGAATGCTCCTGGTTTTCAGCAGCAACCCTAATTCTGGGGTCGACCTGAGGTCCTTGAGCTCTTTGTAGTTTGGCCAGTCTGGACTTCTCTTAGGATCAAATGGCTTTTAGGAAAAGGGCATGGAGTTTCCAGAGCCACTAGGGCTTGGCCATGTGAATGTGTGTTTGCACAAAACCGTGCACGCACACACGCAGGTGTGTGCTTTAAGAGAGGTCGACAAGTTGCAAATGAAGCACTGGACACGTGGGTCTGGGCTGCAGCTTTCCTAAAGAAGAAATCAGAAGCTCCTTCTGGAGAGAGTCGCAAGTTCCTCAAAAAGATGGAGGATGATGAGGAGGACTCAGAAGATTCAGAAGATGATGAAGACTGGGATACGGGTTCCACATCTTCTGACTCTGACTCAGAGGAGGAAGAAGGGAAGCAGGCAGTGCTGGCTTCAAGGTTCCTTAAAAAGGCCCCCACCACAGAGGAGGACAAGAAGGCAGCTGAGAAGAAGCGGGAGGACAAAGCCAAGAAGAAGCACGATAGGAAATCTAAGCGCCTGAATGAGGAAGAGGAAGACAATGAAGGCGGGGAGTGGGAAAGGGTCCGGGGTGGAGTGCCCCTCGTTAAGGAGAAGCCAAAAATGTTTGCCAAGGGAACCGAGATCACCCACGCTGTTGTCATCAAGAAGTTGAATGAGATCCTACAGGCACGAGGCAAGAAGGGAACAGATCGTGCAGCCCAGATTGAACTACTACAGCTATTGGTTCAGATTGAGTCTGAAAACAACCTGGGGGAGGGCGTCATAGTAAAGATCAAGTTCAATATCATCACCTGTCTCTATGACTACAACCCGAACCTAGCCACGTACATGAAGCCTGAGATGTGGCAGAAGTGCCTGGACTGTATCAATGAGCTGATGGACATCCTGTTTGCAAACCCCAACATCTTTGTTGGAGAGAACATCCTGGAGGAAAGTGAAAACCTACATAATGCTGACCAGCCACTGCGTGTCCGTGGCTGTATCTTAACCTTGGTGGAACGAATGGATGAAGAATTTACCAAAATAATGCAAAATACTGATCCCCACTCCCAAGAGTACGTGGAGCATCTGAAGGACGAGGTGCAGGTGTGTGCCATCATCGAGCGTGTGCAGCGCTACCTGGAAGAGAAGGGCACCACCGAGGAGATCTGTTGAGTCTACTTGAGGCGCATCCTCCACACCTACTACAAATTTGATTACAAGGCCCACCAGCGGCAGCTCACCCCCCAGAGGGCTCCTCAAAGTCTGAGCAAGACCAGGCAGAGAATGAGGGCGAGGACTCAGCTGTGCTGATGGAGAGGCTGTGCAAGTACATCTACGCCAAGGACCGCACGGACCGCATCCGCACGTGTGCCATCCTTTGCCATATCTACCACCATGCCCTGCACTCCCGCTGGTACCAAGCCCGGGACCTCATGCTCATGAGTCACCTGCAAGACAATATTCAGCATGCGGACCCACCAGTACAGATCCTGTACAATTGCACCATGGTGCAGCTGGGCATATGTGCTTTCCGCCAAGGCCTGACCAAGGATGCTCACAATGCCCTACTGGACATTCAGTCAAGCGGCCGGGCCAAGGAGCTTCTGGGCCAGGGGCTGCTGTTGCGGAGCCTGCAGGAGCGCAACCAGGAGCAGGAGAAGGTGGAGCGGCGCCGGCAGGTGCCCTTCCACCTACATATCAACCTGGAGCTGCTGGAGTGTGTTTATCTGGTGTCTGCCATGCTCCTGGAGATCCCTTACATGGCTGCCCATGAGAGTGACGCCCGCCGACGCATGATCAGCAAGCAGTTCCATCACCAGCTGCGGGTGGGGGAGCGGCAGCCCTTGTTGGGTCCCCCTGAGTCCATGAGAGAACACGTGGTTGCTGCCTCCAAGGCTATGAAGATGGGCGACTGGAAGACCTGTCACAGTTTTATCATCAATGAAAAGATGAATGGCAAAGTGTGGGACCTTTTCCCTGAGGCTGACAAAGTCTGAACCATGCTGGTTAGGAAGATCCAGGAAGAATCACTGCGAACCTACCTCTTCACCTACAGCAGTGTCTATGACTCCATCAGCATGGAGACTCTGTCTGACATGTTTGAACTGGACCTGCCCACTGTACACTCCATCATCAGCAAGGTGATCATTAATGAGGAGTTGATGGCCTCTCTGGACCAGCCAACGCAGACTGTGGTGATGCACCGCACCGAGCCCACTGCCCAACAGAACCTGGCCCTGCAGCTGGCTGAGAAGCTGGGCAGCTTGGTGGAAAATAATGAGCGGGTGTTTGACCACAAGCAGGGTACCTATGGTGGCTACTTCCGAGACCAGAAGGACGGCTACCGCAAGAACGAGGGCTACATGCGTCGGGGTGGGTACCGCCAGCAGCAGTCTCAGACAGCCTACTAATGGCCTCGCTTCTGTGCCTCCGGCCCAGACCATTCAGCCTTTAAGTCGTAGACCACATCCTGAGTTATTAAAGTTCTGTTTAAAGTTAAAAAAAAATTTTTTTTCAGGTTCATCTCTGTTTATTGTTTTCAAAACAAAACTAAAAATCACCACTCAAAATGTTTGAGAAGAGTGCTCAGCTCCATCACAGTTAAAAGCTTTATGTAATTTGCAGCCAGAGCATCGAGGACTGGTGGTCACCAACGGGAGCTTCCAGCATGGCCCGGACAGGGCCTGGGGCCTGGGATGGCCACTCCCGCCCCGGGAGCTCCAGCTCGGTCCTCTGCACGTGCCATCCAGGGGCACCCACAGAGGACAAGGACAGCTCAGCCCCCACCGGGCTTGCCAGTTGCCCATCCGGCACCTCCCTCCCCCTCCAGAGGTCCCAAAACGTCCACAAACAAAGGCGTCAGGCAGGTTGAAGCCCAGGTGCTAGTGCTGTCAGGCTGAAGGCCAAACCACAGCTGGGCTGCCTGCATGTTCTAGAAGGGGGAGCTCCCAGCTCCGGGCTCAGAGGCGGAGAAGAGATCTGGTTTTACCTCGGATAGAGGTTTCCAGTTTGTTTCCTCATCTCTTCCAGACATCTGTTATCGCTGTGGTGAGTCTGGTCATCTTGCCAAGGATTGTGATCTTCAAGAGGATGAAGCCTGCTATAACTGCGGTAGAGGTGGCCACATCGCCAAGGACTGCAAGGAGCCCAAGAGAGAGCGGGAGCAATGCTGCTACAACTGTGGCAAACCAGGCCATCTGGCTCATGACTGTGACCATGCTGATGAGCAGAAGTGCTATTCTTGTGGAGAATTTGGATACATTCAAAAAGACTGCTCCAAAGTGAAGTGCTATAGGTGTGGTGAAACTGGTCACGTAGCCATTAATTGCAGCAAGACAAGTGAAGTCAACTGTTACCGCTGTGGCGAGTCAGGGCACCTTGCACGGGAATGCACGATTGAAGCCACAGCTTAATTATTTTCCTTTGTCGCCCCTCCTTTTTCTGATTGATGGTTGTATTATTTTCTCTGAATCCTCTTCGCTGGCCAAAGGTTGGCAGATAGAGGCTACTCCCAGGCCAGCGAGCTTTACTTGCCGTGTAAAAGGAGGAAAGGGGTGGAAAAAAAAAAAAAAACCGACTTTCTGCATTTAACTACAAAAAAAAAAAAGTTTATGTTTAGTTTGGTAGAGGTGTTATGTATAATGCTTTGTTAAAGAACCCCCTTTCCGCGCCACTGGTGAATAGGGATTGATGAATGGGAAGAGTTGAGTCAGACCAGTAAGCCCGTTCTGGGTTTCTTGGATATGTTCCCATGTAGGAGGTAAAACCAATTCTGGAAGTATTTATGAGCTTCCATAAACAACTTTAATTTTAGCATAATGATGGCCTTGGATTGTCTGACCTCAGTAGCTATTAAATAACATCAAGTAACATCTGTATCAGGCCCTACATAGAACATAGAGTTGAGTGGGAGTAAACAAAATAAAAAGATGTGTGTTAATGGCTGTGCAAGAAAAATCGGGATAAAGGCCTAAACAAGAACAACTTCACAGCGTTGATGCTGGATATGCATAAGGTGATGGCAAAGGTTTAGAACACATTTTTTTCAAAGTCTAAATCTAAAACCCAGAGTAAACATCTATGCTCAGAGTTAGCATAATTTGGAGTTATTCAGGAATTGCAGAGAAATGCATTTTCACAGAAATCAAGATGTTATTTTTGTATACTATATCACTTAGACAACTGTGTTTCATTTGTTGTAATCAGTTTTTAAAAGTCAGATGGAAAAAGCAACTGAAGTCCTAGAAAATAGAAATGTAATTTTTTTTCTCTATCAAATGTGGTTTTTATTTCAACTGAAATAAATCCATAAAGCAAAACTATATCCATATTATAGGAGTCCCAGAAAAAATAGAGTGGAGGAAAGAGGGCAGAAATTTTACTTAAACAAATTATATAGCTGAGAACTTACCTAATCTGGAAAAGGAGACAAGCATTCAAGTCCAAAAAGCACAGAGAACTCCCCTAAAAATTAACAACATATAATAGTGAAACTTGGATGCCACAACATATAATAGTGAAACTTGGAAGTCACAAAGATAAAGAGAAAATTCAGAAAGAAGGTTAATACAAGAGGTCCTTAACCTACAAGGGTAGACATGTAAGGCTGGTGGCAGGCCAGTCCACAGAGGCCTGGAAGACCAGAGAAGACTAGCATGATATAGTCAATGTGCTAAATGAGAAAATTATATAGCCAAGAATATTTTATCTAGCAAGTGTGTCATTCAGAATAGGAGAGATAAAGAGTTTCCAGGACAAACAAAAAATAAAGATATTCCTGAACACTAGCCCAGCCCTGCAAGAAATATAAAAGGGGACCCTTTGAGCAGAAAGACGAAAAGGAGCAAAGACCAAAAGAGAGACAATCTCTAGGAACAATGAATTTACAGGTAATACAATGGCAGTAAGTTCATATCTTTTATTAATTACTCTGAATGTAAACGAACTCAATGTCCCAATAAAAAGACAGAGGGTATTAGAATGGATTAAAAAAAAAAGACCCATCAAGATGCTGCTTACAAAAGACTCATTTTAGATCCAATAACACCTCCAGATTGAAAGTGAGGGTTGGACAACCATCTACCTTGCTACTGGACATCAAAAGAAAGAATAGCCATCCTTAGGCAAACTAGATTTCAAACCAAAGAGTGTAATAAGAAATAAAGAAGGACACTATTTCATAATAAAAGAATCTATCCAGCAAGAAGATCAAAGAACTATAACTATTTGTGGCCCTAACTTGGGAGCACCCAAATATGTAAACCAATTAATAATAAGATTAAATAAACACATTGATAATAATACAATAATACTCTGATAATCTTTTAACACCTTACTCATAACAATGGACAGATCGTCCAAACAGACCATCTAAGCAGATCTACAGGGAAACAAAGGCTTTGAATGACACATTAGACCAGAAGGCTTCACAGACATATTCAGTGCATTTCACTCTAAAGCAGCAGAAGCCACATTCTTCTCAAGTGCACATGGAACATTCTTCAGAATAGATCACAACTGGGTTACCTAATCAGGATTCAACTGATACAAAAAGATTGAGATCATACCACACATATTTTCAGACCACAGCACTATGAAACTTGAAGTCAACCATAAGAAAAAATTTGGAAAGACCACAAATATATGGAGGCTAAAGAACATCCTACTAAGGAATGAATGGGTTAACCAAGAAACTAAAGAAGAATTTTTAAAATACATGGAAGCAGATGAGAATGAAAACATAACAGTCCAAAACCTTTGGGAAGCAACAAAGACCATCCTAAGATAGAAGTATGTAGTTAATCCTGGTTTTCCTCAAGAAATAAGAAAAGTCTCAAATATACAACCTAATCTTACACTTAAAAGAGGTGAAAAAAGAACAGCAAATAAAACCTAAATCCAGCAGGAGAAGAGAAATAATAAAGATTAGAGCAGAAATCAATGATATAAAAACAAACAAAAAACAATAAGACAAAGCAATGAAACTAGGAGTTGGTTCTTTGAAGGAATTAACAAGATTGATAAACCCCTAGCCAAACTTATCAAAAATAAAAGAGAAAGGACCCAAGTAAATAAAATCATGAATAAAAGAATAGAAATCACAACCAACCCTGAAGAAAAAGAAACAATTTTGAGAGAATATTATGAGCAGTTATATACCAACAAATTAACAATCTGGAAGAAATGGACAAATTCCTAGAAACTTACAAACTAGCAAAATGGAAACAGTGCATTTCACCCTAAAAAAAGTATAAAACCTGATCAGACCCATAATCAGCAAATAAATTGAATCAGTACTCAACTATTTCCAAACAAACAAGAGTCCAGGACCAAATGGCTTCCCACAGGAATTCTACCAAACTTGTAAAGAAGAATTAATACCTATTCTTTTGAAAATATTTTTAAAAATAGAAACGGAAAGAAAAATTCCAAAGTCATTCTCTGAGACCAGCATTACCTTGATCCCAAAACCAGAGTCCACCAGCATGGAGAATTACAGACCAATATCTCTGATGAACTTAGATGCAAAAATTCTCACTGATACTAGTTAATTTGATCCAACAGTACATTAAAAGGATTATCCACCACAACCAAGTGGGATTTATTCCTGGGGCCACAGGGGTGGTTCGACATCTATAAATCAATCAATGTGATAACCGACATTAATAAAAGAAAAGATAAAAACCATATAATCCTCTCAATAGATGCAGAAAAAGCATTTGACAAAATACAGCATTCTTTCTTGATAAAAATTTTATGTTGTGTGAATTTCAACCCAATTTAAAAAACTGATCCTAAATTTTAAAAAGTACTAATTCAAAATTTTAGAAAACTGCTCTATTAATTGATAGTTCTGATTTTTTTGTCATTAATATTTTCCAAGCATATTTATATTTAAGCAACATTATCATTGTCGATACATCTCAAATTGAAATTTGACTTGTAACTACAGTCACAGAAATGCAACATTTCAGAAAGATTAATCTGGGAGTAGCATGCAGAATCAATGAAAAGGAGAGACAGAAATTTCATGTAGCTGATTATTCCAGTTATGGAGATTGGAATGAAGAAATAAAGACTTTGACGATGGTAGTGATATAGTCAAGGACCTTGAGAACAAGCCTCTATATACCCAGGGCATTCCCTGCTGGCTGTTACTGCTTTTCTGGCAGAGCAGAGCTGGAACCAAGAAACAAGGCCAGACTAGTTCTAAGTGATCTGAGACAGGATGGTCACCAAATCTGACTTTTCTTTGATTTTTCCTCTCATTTTTTTTCAAGTTTGATCCAAATATTTGAAAAGCATTTACATATAGTAGATAAATGGTTATGAAATAATACCAAACCAAAACATTGACAGTGATTAGCATTGGGTGATAGAATTATAGGCTATTTCTATTTTCTTCTTTATTTTTTTATAAATTTATTTTTTATTGGTGTTCAATTTGCCAACATATAGAATAACACCCAGTGCTCATCCAGTCAAGTGCCCACCTCAGTGCCCGTCACCCAGTCACCCCCACCCCCCACCCTCCTCCCCTTCCACCACCCCTAGTTCGTTTCCCAGAGTTAGGAGTCTCTCATGTTCTGTCTCCCTTTCTGATATTTTCCTCTCATTTTAATGTTAAAAATCACACTCAAAGGTGGAGAGTTAACATGTAAATGAAACCTACAATTTATGAAGAAGCATGTTCTGTCAACTACAACTGTATGCCCAATTCCCTATATTCCCCACCCCTACATGCTTACACAGCACTCCTTTCCCACCTCAGCCCCTTTAAAACTTTCTGTGGCTATTTTTGGAGGAGCGAGTCTGACACCTCTGTCTTGATTATGCCTCACCCCTTACCTGTAGCTGTTGCCCCAATAAAATTTGCCGGTGCCTTTCAACTTTGAGCTCAGCCTTTCTACTGTTGCTGAATCCAAGGTCCCAAGTCTGGGTATTTTAGTATGATGAGTTTTGATGTAAATAATTTATTTTGATGAAAATAATTTTGCAGATGTAATTAAAGTTCCTAGTTAGTTGACTGTAAGTAAAGGAGAATATCTTTGTGGGCCTTACTTAATCAGTGGGAGACCTGTAAAAGACGCTTAGACATTCTCTGACCTAGAATGTATCAATCAGATACAAAAAGAGTATGTGTTTTTTGTTAGTTTTTTATATAAAATTTTTTTATATTTTAAAAATATAAAAAAATTTGTTAGTTTTGTTATATAAAATTCTTTTTGTTAGTTTTGTATATAAAATTCAATTTGCGGGATGCCTTGGTGGCTCAGTGGTTGAGCATCTGCCTTCAGCTCAGGGTGTGATCCCAGAGTCCCAGGATTGAGTCCCACATCGATCTCCCTGCATGGAGCCTGCTTCTCCTCCCTCTGCCTGTGTCTCTGCCTCTCTCTGTCTCTCATGAATAAATAAATAAAATATTTAAAATAAATAAATAAATAATAAAATAAAATTTGATTAACATATAGTGTATTATTAGTTTCAGAATTAGAGTTTAGTGATTCATCACTTGCATATAACATCCAGGGTCATTACATCAAGTACCCTCCTCAATGCCCATCACCCAGTTACCCCACCACCCACCCACCTTCCCCACAGCAACCCTCAGTTTGTTCCCTATAGTTATGAGTTTCTTGAGGCTTGTCTCTATCTGATTTCATCTTATTTTATTTTCCCTTCCCCTGTGTCTGAACTAGACTCTTAGCATGTTGCTCTGCATTTGTTCTCCCTTACTTAGCTGGCACTTCCTTTGCCAATTACCTGTGAACACCAAATTCAGCTTTTGTCTGCTTGTGATCATCTCTTTCTGACAGTATGTGAACAACAGCATTGGCCCGTGCTCAAGAATTCCCAGCTAACTTTCCCTCCTGATGGCCTGTCCTACACATTTTGGACTTGTTTAGCTCCAGTCTGAACAATTAGGTAAGCAAATTCATTGTAATGAATCTTTTAACCTAGGTGTTATATATGCACATATATCTCCTAGTGTTTCTGCCTTTCTGATTTAACTCTGATTGATACATATTTTGATACTAAACATGGCTCCAAAGAAACAGAATCTTAAGATTAAATTCTCTGAATTGTTTTCTGGGTTATCTGGAATTGGTTCTCTGGTGAGATTTTTTTAAAGATTTTATTTATTCATGAGAGACACACAGAGAGAGAGAGAGAGAGGCAGAGACATAGGCAGAGGGAGAAGCAGACTCCATGCAGGAAGCCTGATGCAGGACTCGATCCCGGATCCCGGGATCATGCCCTGAGCCAAAGGCAACCAACCATTCAACCACTGAGCCACCCAGGCGATCCACTGGTTAGATTTAAAGGCACTAATAACCCTGATTATGACTCTGTAATCCATAGAATCATGTGGCAGGACAGTTACTCAAATTTCACTGCTGGATATCTATAATTGAATAACGTTAGTAGGTGAGTTTCTAGGTGCCCAAGTGCTTGTTAGAATATTTCAATAAAAATAAAGAATAAAATGGAGTTAAATGATTGCTCCTAACTGCACAGAGAAATTGAGGAAAGGAAAGTAAAGAATGAGCCAAAGGGACATCTGTAATAGTCCCCCCTGAGATAGTTGCGTTGAGAGGCACTGATGATCTTTGTCAGGACTTACACCCCCAAACTGCTCTTTCCATCTAAACCTATACACTAGACTCAAATCTCAGCAGAATTTGATTACAAATGGAGGATGAGGAGAGGAGTCAAGAATGTGTCCTCATTTAAAAAAGAAGAAGAACAAGACCTCATTATATGGCTTCAGCAACTGGATGAAGAGTGGTACCCTTCCATGAGATGGTGATAAAAGTGGCTGAGCAGATTTGTAGCTTGGGAGGCAGAGGTGAAAACAGTTTTAAAGAATGTTTGAGTCCAGTGCCTGCAAGACAGAAATATACAAGAGTAAGTTTGACACAGGTCTGGCCAAGAGAAATAGAAGGAAAGGATGCAAAAATATTTCAATAAGGAAAATGTTTTCTGGATGCAAATTGTCTTTTTCCAAAGTTTTTCACAAGAGACACACCTTATCTGCCATTATGGTATTACACACAGCATTCTTTCTGATCAAGGAACTCACTTTAGAACAACAACAAAAACAAAATGGGCCTGTGCTCATAGGTTTAACTGATTCTATCATGTTGCCCATCATCCTAGAGCAGATGCCTTGATAGAATTTACTTAGATTATTTTTAATTCATTTCATCAACATTTTAAACTTTTCAGTGTACAAGTCTTTAACCTCTTTGGTTACATTTACTCCTAAGTATTTTATTCTTTTTGATGCTATTGTGAATGGAATTGTTTTCTTCACTTCCTTTCCAGATCGTTCATTGCAAGTGTATATAAATGCAATTAATTTTTAGATACAGATTCTGTATCTTGCAACCTTGCCAAATTCATTTACTAGTTCTAGTAATTTTTTTAGTGGAGTCTTTAAGATTTTCTACGCACAAGATTATGTCATTTGCTAAGAGAGATGGTTTTTATTTTTTCCTTTCCAATGTGAATTCCTTTTCTTTTTTTTCTAATTGCCTTAGGTAGAATTTAAGTACAATGTTGAATAGAAGTGATCTTACAGGGAAAGTATCCAGTCTGTATGGGGATGTCTATAGATGCCTTTCATTGTGTTGAGGAAGTTCACTCCTATTCATAGTTTGTTAAATGTTTTTTATCATGAAAGGTTATTGGGCTTGATCAAATGTTTTTTCTGTATCATTGAGTTGGTTGTGTGATTTTTTGTATTAATCTATCAATAGTGATGTTAGTTGATTTTTGTATGTTTAAATATTTGCATTCCTAGGATAAATCCCATTTATCCCACCCTTCTACTTCCTAGCTCTATGGATTTGACTACTCTAGATAACTCATGAAAGTGGAATCATACAATATTTGTCTTTTTGTGATTGGCTTATTTCAGGTAGAATTTTGTCTTCCTGGTTCATCCACATAGCATGTGTCAGAATTCACATTTCTTTTTAAAGATGAATATTATTCCATGGTATATATATACCACATTTTGTTTATCCATCTGTCAATGGATAGTTGGGTTAGTTCCACCTTTTGACTATAGTAAAAAAAAAAAAAAAGCTAATATAAACGTGGTTGTACAACTATCCCTTTGAGACGCTGTTTTCAATTATTTTGCATATATGTACAGAAGTGAAATTGCTAGATCATATGATGATTTTATGACTCATTTTTTGAAGAGCCTCCGTATTGTTTTTACAGTGTTTGCACCATTTTACATCCCCACGTATGGTGCACAAGAATTCCAATTTCTCCACATCCTCATAAAACTTGTTATTTTCTCTTTTTATGGGTTAGGGAGTGGGAAGACCAGGTGGTTATTTTGGTAATGGGTGTAAGGTGTAATTTCATTGTTGCTTTGATTTGCATCTCACTAATGATTAGTGATGTTGAACATCTTTTCCTGTGCATATTATGCATTTGCAGATCTTTTTTTTTTTTGGAGAATATTTTTTCAACTCCTTTGCCCATTCCTCAATTGAAGTTTTTTTAATTTTTTAACTTAAATTCAATTTAATTGGGGCATGTGGGTGGCTCAGTTGGTTAAGCCACTGCCTTTGGTTCGGGTCATGACCTCAGGTCCTGGGATAAAGTCCCACACCAGGCTCCCTCCTCAATGAGGATCTGCTTCTCCCTCTTCCACTAACTTCCCTCACCACCCCCAACTCATACTCTTTCTCACTCTTTGTCTCTAAAATATATAAATAAAATATTTTCTTTTTTTAAGATTTAATTTATTTATTCATGACAGACACACAGAGAGAGAGAGAGAGAGGCAGAGACACAGGCAGAGGGAGAAGCAGGCTCCATGCCGGGAGCCCAATGTGGGACTCCATCCCGGGTCTCCAGGATCACACCCTGGGCCAAAGGTGGTACTAAACCGCTGAGCCGGGGGATCCCTGGGTGGCGCAGCGGTTTAGCGCCTGCCTTTGGCCGAGGGCGTGATCCTGGAGACCCGGGATCGAATCCCACGTCGGGCTCCCGGTGCATGGAGCCTGCTTCTCCCTCTGCCTATGTCTCTGCCTCTCTCTCTTTCTCTCTCTGTGACTATCATAAATAAATCAAAATTAAAAAAAAAAAATAAATAAACCGCTGAGCCACCGAGGCTGCCCATTATAAATAAAATATTTTCTAGAAGTTAATTCAATTTAATTAACATATACTGTATTATTAGTTTCAGAGGTAGAATTTAGTGATTCACCGGTTGCATATAACACCAAATGTTCATTACTTCAAGTGTTCTCCTCACACACCCACCCACCCCCCGGCCCCGGTGCTGGAATATGTTATTCTCTGAAGTTCTATGTAATATTTAAATTCTGGGGAAAAAAAAAAAAAAAAGGACAAGCCATGTAATTTTTTTTTTTTCCAGAGTCTTGCTGTCAGCTGTGGAAGTATGTCAGAACCTCTACAAAAACCCAAATCATCTTGAATCAGGGTTCATCATCCCAACACGTCCCTGCACCTTTGCTGATTTAATGACACTCCCCTGAGGTCCAATACGGGGACTGCGGATTCCCCACTGCAGTACTCAGTGGCTTGAAACAACAACAATAAAATATTTGTTATGTTTCTGAGGACACAATCTCCTGGGCAGGGCTGGGGTGGGGCAAGGATTGTCTCTGCCTCCCCCTGCTTTAGGCTTCAGCCTTTGGAAGCTGGGGCAGGATGTATCTGAAGGCTCGTCCACGTGCCCGGCATCTGGGCTGGGGAGACACAAGGCATAGCGGCCTCTATGCGGTCTCTGCAGCACGGTGCCTTCGCAGTGGCTGGTTTCTCAGATAGTGGCCCAGGGCTCCCAGGATACGTGTCCCAAGAGAGACAGCAGAAAGCCAGCCACGGAAGTCACAGAGTATCACTTCCCTGCATTTCCTTCATCATGAGCAGGTCACTGAGGTCTCATATTCAGGGAGAAGGAAACTAAACTTCTCCCCCAGTGGGACGAGTGTCCAAGGATGTACGGGTAATTTTTAAACCATCCCTTTTCTTTTGTATCTGCCAGATTCTTATATACTCCCTCAAGTGTTCTCCTTAAAGCTCCTTGCCTAGTTACACCACACTCCACCCACTATCCCTCCAGCAACCTTGTTTGTTTCCTATATTTAGGAATCTCTTATGGTTTGTTACCATCTCTATTTTATCTTATTTTATTTTTTCGTCCTTTTCTCTATGTTTATCTGTTTCGTTTCTTAAATTCCCCATATGCTCACCACAAAGAAAGAACAGGAGAGAGCACACTCTGCCAGGGATTTAATCAATTTGGATATAAATAGGATGACTGAACTAGAATTTAAAACAATGATTAGGGCAGCCCCAGGTGGCTCAGCGGTTTAGCACCGCCTTCAGCCCAGGGCATGATCCTAGAGACCCGGGATCCAGTCCCATGTCAGGCTCCCTGCATGGAGCCTGCTTCTCCCTCTGCCTGTGTCTCTGCCTCTCTCTCTCCTCTATGTGTATTGTCATGAATAAATAAATAAAAATCTTAAAAAAATAAAACAATGATTATAAAGATACTAGTGGGGCTTGAAAAAGCATAGAAGACATTAGAGAATCCCTTATTATAGAAATAAAAGAACAACCACTGCATCACGAATGGAAACTTCAAGAAATCAGCAATTCCATAAATTGAAATAACAACCAGATATAGGGCTCCCAGAAGATGAAGGGGGTGGGGCAGAAGAGTTATTTGAACAAATCATAGCTAAGAACTTCCCCAAGCTGGGGAAGGAAACAGGCATTCAAGTCCAGGAGGCACAGAGAACCCCCCAACCAATAAAAATAGGACATCTCAATATACAATGGTGAAGCTTCCAAATTTCAGAGATAAAGAGAAAATCCTGGAAGCCACTCAGGACAAGAAGTCTTTACCTACAAGAGTAAACACATAAGGCTGGCAGCAGACCTTTCCACAGAGAGCTGGCAGGACAGAAAGTGCTGGCATGATATATTTAACATGCTAAATGGGGAAATTGTGCTGCCAAGAATACTTTATCCAGCAAGGCTGTCATTCAGAATAAAAGGAGAGAAAGGTTATTTCCAAGATAAACAAAAACTAAAGGAGTTTGTGAACACTAAACCATTCATGCAAGAATTATCAAAGGGGGGGAATTCCTGGGTGGCTCAGCGGTTTGGCACCTGCCTTTGGCCCAGGGCTGATCCTGGAGACCCATGATCAAGTCGCACATGGGGCTCCCTGCATGGATCCTGCTTCTCCCTCTGCCTGTGTCTCTGCCTCTCTCTCTGTCTCTCATGAATGAATAAATAAAATCCTAAAAAAATAAAGAAAAGAAATATCAAAGGAGATCCTTTGAATGAAGAGAGACCCAAAAAGTAACAAAGATCAGAAAGGAACAGAGGCAATCTATAGCAACAGTGACTTTACAGGCAATACAATGGCACTAAATTTATATCTTTCAATAATTACTCTGAATGTAAATGGGCTAAATCCTCTAATCAAAAGACAGAGAGTATCAGATGGATTTTAAAAAAGAACCAACACCAAGGAAATACAAACGATTTTAAAACACATTATGAACAGCTATACTCCAATAAATTAGGAAATCTAGAAGAAATGGATGCATTCATGGAAAGCCACAAACTACCAAAACTGGAACAGGAAGAAATAGAAAACCTGAACAGGCCAATAACCAGGGAGGAAATTGAAGCAGTCATCAAAAATCTCCCAAGACACAAAAGTCCAGGGCCAGATGGCTTCCCAGGAGAATTCTATCAAACGTTTAAAGAAGAAATCATACTTATTCTACTAAAGCTGTTTGGAAAGATAGAAAGAGATGGAGTACTTCCAAATTCGTTCTATGAGGCCAGCGTTACTCTGATCCAAAACCAGACAAAGACCCCACCAGAAAAGGAGAGTTACAAAGCCCCATGTCCCTGGAGAAACTGGGGATAAGGGGGGGGGGGGGGGGGGGGGGGGGGGGGGGGGGGGGGGGGGGGGGGGGGGGGGGGGGGGGGGGGGGGGGGGGGGGGGGGGGGGGGGGGGGGGGGGGGGGGGGGGGGGGGGGGGGGGGGGGGGGGGGGGGGGGGGGGGGGGGGGGGGGGGGGGGGGGGGGGGGGGGGGGGGGGGGGGGGGGGGGGGGGGGGGGGGGGGGGGGGGGGGGGGGGGGGGGGGGGGGGGGGGGGGGGGGGGGGGGGGGGGGGGGGGGGGGGGGGGGGGGGGGGGGGGGGGGGGGGGGGCAAAAAATTGCTAAAACCAATACAGGAATTCAGCAAAATCACGGATATAGAATCAACACACAGAAGTTTGCTGCATTTCTATACAACAACAATGAAGCATCAGAAAGGGAAATCAAAGAATTGATCCCATTTGCAATTGCACCAAAAACAATGATACAGAGTACAGAATCTAGAAATGGACCTTAACTCTATGGTCAACTAATCTTCAACAAAGCAGGAAAGAATATTCAATGGGAAAAGACAGTCTTTTCAACAAATGGTGACGGGAAAATTGGACAGCTACAAGCAGAAGAATGAAACTGGGCCATTCTCTTACACCATACACAAAGACAAACTCAAAATGGATGAGAGATCTAAATGTGAGACAAGAGTCCATCAAAATCATAGAAGAGAAACAGGCATTCAAGTCCAGGAGGCACAGAGAACCCCTCAACCAATTAAAAATAGGACATCTCAATATACAATGGTGAAGCTTCCAAATTTCAGAGATAAAGAGAAAATCCTGGAAGCCACTCAGGACAAGAAGTCTTTACCTACAAGAGTAAACACATAAGGCTGGCAGCAGACCTTTCCACAGAGAGCTGGCAGGACAGAAAGTGCTGGCATGATATATTTAACATGCTAAATGGGGAGACTGCCATGTACTCTTAAATAGAACTGGAAAATCATTCTCAACAAACCGGATGACATTTGATAACACAATATACATGCAGAAATGGCCACAATGCCTAATTGAGAAATCGTGTCTAAGAGAGAAAAAAGATGGGCACAAATACAGGAAATTACTCCATTAGAAATGAGCACTTTGATATTAAATTTTCATGTAAACAAATGAAAATGAAATCATGACTGTTCAGAACCTTTGAGATGCAGCAACAGCGGTCCTAAGAGGGAAGTATATAGCAATACAGGACTTCCCCAAGAAATAAGAAAAGTCATGGGATCCCTGGGTGACTCAGTGGTTTGGCGCCTGCCTTCAGCCCAGGGCATGATCCTGAAGTCCCAGGATCGAGTCCCACATTGAGCTCCCTGCATGGAGCCTGCTTCTCCCTCTGCCTGTGTCTCTGCCTCTGTGTGTGTGTGTGTCTCTCATGAATAAATAAATAAAATCTTAAGAAAAAAAAAGAAATAAGAAAAGTCTCAAATACACAATCTAACCTTACACCTAAAGGAGGTGGAAAAAGAATAGCAAATAAAGCCTAAGCCCAGCAGGAGAAGGGAAATAGTAAAGATCAGAGCAGAAATCAGTGATAAAAAAAAAAAAAACTAGTAGAACATATCGCTGAAACTAGGAGCTGGTTCTCTGAAAGAATTAATAAGATCTCTGAAAGAATTAATAAGGCCAGACTTACCAGAAAGAAAAGAGAAAGGACTCAAATAAATAAAATCATGAGTGAAAAAGGAGAGATCACAACCAACACCAAAAAAACCACAACTATAGGGCAGCCTGGGTGGCTCTATGGTTTAGCGCTGCCTTCATCCTGGGGCCTGATTCTGGAGACCCAGCATCGAGTCCGGCATTGGGCTCCCTGCGTGGAGCCTCCTTCTCCCTCTGCCTGTGTCTCTGCCTCTCTCTCTCTCTCTCTCTCTCATGAATAAATAAATAAAATCTTTTTTAAAAAACCCACAGCTATAAGAAAATACTATGAGAAATTATATGCCAACAAATTAGGCAATCTGGAAGAAATGGATGCAATCCTAGGAACATATAAACTACCAAAACTGAAATGATAAGAAATAAAAATAACCTGAACAGACCCATAATCAGCAAATAAATTGAAGCAGTAATAAAAAATCTCCAAACAAACAGTGTCTAGGGCCAGATGGCCTCCCAGTGGAATTCTACCAAACATTTAAAGAAGAATGAATATCTTTTCTTCTGAAACTGTTTCAAAAAATAGAAATGAAAAGAAAACTTTCAAACTCTATGGGACCAGCGTTACTCTGATCCAAAACCAGACAAAGACCCCACCAGAAAAGGAGAGTTACAGCCCCATGTCCCTGATAAACTTGGATACAAAAAATTGCTAAAACCAATACAGGAATTCAGCAAAATCACGGGATATAGAATCAACACACAGAAGTTTGCTGCATTTCTATACAACAACAATGAAGCATCAGAAAGGGAAATCAAAGAATTGATCCCATTTGCAATTGCACCAAAAACAATGATACAGAGTACAGAATCTAGAAATGGACCCTTAACTCTATGGTCAACTAATCTTCAACAAAGCAGGAAAGAATATTCAATGGGAAAAGACAGTCTTTTCAACAAATGGTGACGGGAAAATTGGACAGCTACAAGCAGAAGAATGAAACTGGGCCATTCTCTTACACCATACACAAAGACAAACTCAAAATGGATGAAAGACCTAAATGTGACAGGAATCCAGCAAAATCCTAGAGAGGAACACAGGCAGCAGTCTCTTTGACCTCAGCCATAACAACTTCTTGCTAGACACCTCTTTCTAAAAGCAAGGGAAACAAAAGCAAAAATTAACTACTGGGACTTCATTAAGATAAAAAGCTTCTCCACAGCAAATATACAGTCAACAACACTAAAGGACAAATACGGAATGGGAGAAGATATTTGCAAATGTTTTATCAGATAAAGGGCTAATATCCAAAATGTATAAAGAACTTATCAAACAACACTTAGAAAACAAAAAATCCAGCCAAGAAATGGGCAGAAGATATGAACAGGCATTTCTCCAAAGAAGACATAGAGATGGCCAACAGACACATGAAGAAGTGCTCAACGTCACTCAGCATCAGGCAAATACAAATCAAAACCACAAGGAATACCACCTCACACCAGTCAGAATGGCTAAAATTAACAACTTGGGAAACAACAGATGTTGAAGAAGAGGAAAAAGGGGAACCCTGTTACACTGTTGGTGGATGCAAGCTGGTGCAGCCAGTCTGGAAAACAGTAGGGAGGTTCCTCAAAATGTTAAAAATAGAAGTGGCTCAGGGCACCTGAGTGGCTCAGTCAGTTAAGCATCTGCCTTCGGTTTGGCCATGATCCCGGAGGCCTGGGACTGAGCCCTGCTTTGGGCTCCTTGCTAAGCAAGGAACCTGCCACACCCTCTCCCTCTGCCATTCCTCTTTGCTTGTGTTCTCTGGCTCTCTCTATTTCTCTGTCAAATAAATAAATTCCAAAAAAAAAGAAGACACTCTGACCCAGCAATTGCACTACTAAATATTTATCCAAAGGGTATAAACATAGTGGCATATGCACTCCAGTGTTCATAGTAGCAATGTCCACGATAGCCAAACTATGGAAAGAGCCCAGATGTCCCCTGACAGATGACTGGATAAGGAAGATGTGGTATATTATTTAGCCATCAGAAGAATGAAATATTACTGGTTGAAATTATGTGGATGAAACTAGAGTATATTATGGTAAACTAATAAGTCAATCAGAGAAAGACTAATATCAGATGATTTCACTGATATGTGGAATTTAAGAAACAAAAGAGATGAACACAGAGGAAGAGAAGGAAAAATAAAGATAAAAACAGAGATGGAGGCACACCATAAGAGACTCTATAGTTAAGGGGACAAACTGAGAGTGGCTGGAGGGGAGGTGGGGGCTAAGTGGGTGATATGTATTAAGGAGAGCACTTGTTTGGATGAGCACTGAGTGTCATATTTGGGTGATGGATTGCTAGATTCTACTCTGAAAATGGGTACTGCATCTTATAAGTTTCGATATGTTGTGTTTTCATTTTCATTTGTTTCAAGATATTTTCTAATCTCTCTTTTTAAAATGATTTGTTTATTTTAAAGAAAGAGAGAAAGCACAAGAGGGAGGGGCAGAGGGAGAGGGGGAGAGAGAATCTCAAGCCAACTCTGTGCTGAGCACAGAGCCCAACATGGGGCTTGGTCCCACAATACTGATTTCATGACCAGAGCCAAAACCAAGAGTTGGATGCCCAACTGACTGTGCCACCCAGGTGCCCCTCTAATTTCCCTTTTGACTTTTTCTTTGACTCATTGATATTTGAATGTGTTTTTTATTTTCATATATTTGTGGATTTTTCCATTTTCATTCTGCTATTTTGGCGGGGGCTTGGTACAGTGTACTTTATTGATGGTACATGACAAGGTAGGGCTCCTCAAACCCCTTCTTCAGACAGTATAGGATCGAAACTGTGTAGGGCTTGGGAGATTATCAGTGTGTTGGGGGATGAGTTGGGGCTAGAACTTCCCAGCAGCTGAGCACCTCTCTCTTTCTCTTGCTCTTGGGAGGGCAGGTGGACTATAAGGTCTACCACCTATTTGCTATAGCCAAATTCACTGTCATACCAGGAAATAAGCTTTGACACAGTGGTCATTGAGATTAATGCCAGTCCTAGCATTGAAAGGGGAAGAGTGTGTGTCACTCTTGAAATCACAGGAGATATCCTGGCCCTCAGTGTGGCCCAGGATGCCCTTGATGGGACCCTCTGATGCCTGCTTCATCACCTTCTTGATGTCGTCATATTTGGCAGCTTTCTCCAGGCAGCAGGTTAGATCCATAACGACATATTGAAGGTGGGGACGTGGAAGGCCATGACATTAAGCTTTCCATTCAGCTCAGGGATGAACTTGCCTACAGCCTTGGCAGCGCCAGTAGAAGCAGGGATGATTTTCTGGACAGGCCTTCAGCCATCATGCCACAGCTTCCCAGAGGGACCATTCACGTTCTTCTCAGTGGCAGTGATGGCATGGACTGTGATCATGAGTCCCTCCATGATTTCAAAGTTGTCATGGATGACCTTGGCCAGAGGGGCCAAGTAGTTGGTGGTGCAGGAGGCATTGTGGACAATCTTGAGGAAGTTGTCATACTTTGCATGGTTCACACGCATCACAAACATGGGAACATCAGCAGAAGGGGCAGAGATGATGACCCTCTTGCCTGTACTCATCAAGTGAGCCCCAGCCTTCTCCATGGTGGTAAAGACCCCAGTGGACTCCACAACATACTCAGCACCAGCATCACCTTACTTGATGTTGGCAGGATCTCGCTCCTGGAAGATGGAGATGAACTTTTCATTGATGGTAAGTTTCCCATGCTTGACCATGTTGTTGAATTTGCAGTGGTTGGAATCATACTGGAATATGAAGACCATGCAGTTGAGGTCAATGAAGGGATCACTGATGGTGACAATACCCACTTTACCAGACTTAAAAGCAGCCCTGGTGACCAGGCGCCCAATACAGTCAAATCCATTTACTGCAATCTTCATCACTGTGTCTTAGGGACATGGCTGGCACTGCACCAGAAGATGCCACTATCTGATGAACAGGGAGGATCAGAGAGCTCCTTCTGGTATTGATTTCTGGTTTCATTCCATCATAATCAAAAAAGATGTTTTGTATGATTTCAATCTTTCTAAATTTTTAAAGACTTGTTTTGTAGCCGCACATATGGTCTATGCTGGAGAAATGTTTCCTATGCACTTAAGAAAAATGTGTATTCTGCTGTTACTGATTTCAGTGTCTGTTTGTCTTTTAGGTCTGAGTGATTTAAAAAACTTACTACAAAGCTATAGTGATCATAACATACAGTAATCATAACAATGTGGTACTGGCATAAAGACAGACATAGAGACCAATGGAATAGAATAGAAAGCCCATAGAGAAACCCTCCCATATATGGCCAAATTATTTTTGACTAAATAAGGAAATAGAATACTTGAACAATATGTTCTTAACATATTAATTAATAATAGTTTTAAAAAATCCTATTCTGATGATTCCAACATCCCTGCCATATCTGAGTCTGGTTCTGATGCTTCCTCTATCTCTTTAAACTGTGTTTTTTGCTTGTTAGTATGCTTGTGATTTCTCTTGAAATACATATATGATGTACTGGTGATGCTAGCAGGCTGGTCCAGAGATCCAGAGGGAATCCTGCAGACCAGCCAAGAGGTCTGTGCATATGGAAATCAGCAGGAGGTGAAAGCAGAGTTTATCAAAGATCTATAGAGAGTGCAGATACAGAGTGTCTGGGGGACCCATCAAGGAAAGGAAGGAGTCTTTGGAGTCTGGGTTTTTTTTACTGAGGACAGTGGTCCAATGTCCATGTCCTCTTAGATATCCAGGAACAGATTAGAACAAAGATGAGGGCCCAGGTGTTATTCCTTGGAGCCAGGGGTCTTGGCGTTGAGATGTTTATCTCTGGTGGTGTGGAATACACATATGATCACTTCATCTGGTCATTCTCACCTGGTCCTTCCTTAGATGCTATCTGTTCTAGAGAAATCATTAGCTCCTTGTCCCTTACAAGGAGGACATATGCTATTTGCATTACAAGGCATGTGTCAAATGGGATGGAGATGCCTGTCCTAGCAAGGATAGAAGCAGGAAATGGAGAAAAAGCAGATTTTTATTGAGCTCTTCATTTTCTCTGTCTTCTTGGGTAAGAGGATCTGTGGTAAATAGACTTTTATTGATATGGCATTAAGATGTAGGGGGAGGTTAAACATTGCATAGTTAATGAAATTATGATTAGTTCTCAGTTTTCTAGTGATGCAGTGTCCCTGGGCTGTGAACTTCACAAGTGTTTCTCAGTTTCCCCCCTCCTTCAGGTGGGACAGGATGGCTAGAGAGGCTGACATTGAATATTTCCCTTCATGCAGGTTGGTTATGCTTTGATAGTACCTGAATGAGTTAGGGTTTGTGATATAGTTCTTTTAAAGGCAAGCTTTGTTAAGAACATAGTGCTCTGGCATATTTCAAAATGGTTCCTTTTTTCTTTTCCCCTGCTGGAAGCACAGGCGATTTATCTCCATTCTTTGCTGTGAGAACATGGTAAGGCTTCTAGAGATAAAAATCACAAAATAGTAGGCACACCTATTTAAGACAGGAGCTCTCCTGGAGTTTTTTCATTTTAGGCCAGTCTACACTGAGCCTCCAGCAGTTTATCAGATTCAGCTTATCAGTTTCCCTACCCAGATACTGGTTCCCCGAGAGGCTTCTGCTCATGGGTTTCTCTTTAGGTATGTTCTGATTCTTTGTATCCACCTGTCCTGTCTCTCTGATTGATAAGTCAGCAGTTTACCCTGTGAACTTACTTCAGTTCTCAGAAGAGTTGTTGATTTTCAGTTCCTTTAGCTTTTTACTTGTTAAGATAGAATGACAGGTTTCAAACTCCAGATGTGCTAGATCAGATACTGGATTTCTAGAATTTCTGTCTCTGTCAAACATTCTCATTTTGTTCATATATTGGCATATAAAAATATGTTCTTATTTTGTTTTCCTGACTTCCTTTAGATCTATATATGTGTTCTTAGTCCATTGAACATATTTAAGGCAGTTGGTTCAAAGTCTTTGCCAAATAAGTTTGAAATCTGTATTTTTTTTTAATTTATGATAGTCACACGCACACAGAGAGAGAGAGGCAGAGACATAGGCAGAGGGAGAAGCAGGCTCCATGCACCAGGAGCCCGACTTGGGATTCTATCCCGGGTCTCCAGGATCGCGCCCTGAGCCAAAGGCAGGCGCTAAACCGCTGCGCCACCCAGGAATCCCTGAAATCCAATTTCTTTAAGGTCACTTTCTGGAGATTTATTTTGTTCCTTTGAATGGATCATGTTTTCCTGCTTCCTTGTATGCCTTGTGATATTCTGTTGAAAACTGAACATTTGAAAAAACTGATGTTTCTCCCAGTTTCTGTAAACTGACTCCATACAGGGGAAGATATTCATTGACCATTGCAGAATGAAGGCTTAAGTTCTTTTGGTCACATATCATTCTTGGGCCTGTGTGTATGCTTTTTATTTCCCCCCTAATTCTCTGTATACATAGCTGCTTTTTAAAAGTCTTATTTTCCTAAGAGTCTCACCCTGCTTCTCCTCAAGGCCTTAGATGTTCTATTGTATTCCTCTGCCCATAATTAATATCTTGCCCCCAGGTACCCAAAAGTCCCCTGCAGCTCTCCACCATTCTCTGGCATCCACCACTGCTTTCATCAGCTTCCGATCTGATATTCAAACTAATCCACTATTTCTGTCACCACTGTAAGCCAGGCAAGACAAAAACCAGTCCCTCCAGTAACCCCTAGACAAGTCAGACCTTTGCAGACAACTCCCACTTTTTCCCTTTCATCCTTCTGGTCCCTACCGTAAGTCGAGCAGTTTCCTCCTAAATCCATGCCAGGGAGGGAGTAGGCAAGGGTGATCAAAAGTGCCATGAAATTTTGTTTGGAATGTTTTGAATGCAACTTTTTCCTGCTTGTGTGTTTGTTGCTACAAATGCTTTTTTTGTTGTTGTTGTTTCAGAGAGAGAGAGTGAGCACACACAGAGAGAGTGAGGGGAGGGGCAGAGGGTGAGGGAGAGAGAATCTTAAGCAGACTCAGAGCCCTGTGTGTGGCCCAAGGTGGGGCTGGTTCTCATGACCTGAGATCATGACCTGAGTGGAAATCAAGAGTCAGTTACTTAACTGAGGGAGCCTCCTAGGTGCCCTCCCTTTTTTAAGTAGGCTCTATGCTCAGCATAACCTATGGAATCACCCAGGCACCCCATGTTGCTGTGGGTTCTTTACTGGTTTATAGAACATTCGTAAAGCTACTTTGGTCAATATTGTGTTTGTGGTTCTGTGGGAGAACAAGGGCCTAGGGTTTCCTACTCTTGCCATCTTGCTCATACTAACCAATATGTTATCTTTTTTATTTTATTTTTAAAAGACTTTATTTATTTATTCATGAGAGATACAGAGAGAGACAGAGAGAGAGAGAGAGAGAGGCAGAGACACTAGAAGAGGGAGAAGCAGGCTCCATGCAGGGAGCCCGATGCGGGACTCAATCCCAGGACTTCAGGATCATGTTCTAGAATGAAGATAGGTGCTAAACAGCTGAGCCACACAGGGATCCCCCCTTTCTTGTTTTATAATACGTGTATTTCATATGTAAACTTTGCCTTTGAGCAGCCATTTAGCAGCAACTTGCAAATTTTGATGCTGTTTTTTCATTATTAATTCAGCATATTTAAAATTTTCCATTGTTGGGACGCCTGGGTGACCCAGGGGTTGATCATCTGCCTTCAGCTCAGGGCGTGATCCCGGGTCCAGGGATCAAGTCCTGCACAGTCTCCCTGAGACGGAGGAGCCTGTTTTTCCCACTGTCTGTGTCTTTGCCTCTCTCTGTGCGTCTCTCATGAATAAATAAATAAAATATTTTTTAAAAAAGTTAAAACTTGCAACCCCAAGGTCAAGAATCCCATGCACTTTTGACTCAGCCAAACAGGTATCCCAGTTAATTACTTTCTAAATTTTTCTGTATCATAACTAATTTCATGTTTCTGTATTCTATCAATTACTAAGAGAGGATAGGATCTCTCATTATGACTGTATACTTACATGTTTCTTCTTTTGCTTTTTAATGACTGCTTCAATTACCTCCCTGGTATTGGCCTGTTCAGGTTTTCTATTTCTTCCTGTTCCAGTTTTGGTAGTTTGTGGTTTTCCAGGAATGTGTCCATTTCTTCTAGATTGCCTAATTTATTGGCATATAGGTGCTCATAATATGTTTTTAAAATCGTTTGTATTTCCTTGGTGTTAATAACAATAAAATAATAAATAATATTATAATTATAATTAATAATTATAATATAATAATAAATAATAAATTAATAAATAATAAATAATAATAATTTTTATTGGTGTTCAATTTGCCAACATACAGAATAACACCCAGTGCTCATCCCGTCGAGTGTCCCCCTCAGTGCCCGTCACCCAGTCACCCCCACCCCCCACCCACCTCCCCTTTCACCACCCCTAGTTCATTTCCCAGAGTTAGGAGTCTTCATGTTCTGTCTCCCTTTCTGATATTTCCCACACATTTTTTCTCCCTTCCCTTATATTCCCTTTCACTATTATTTATATTCCCCAAATGAATGAGACCATATAATGTTTGTCCTTCTCCGATTGACTTATTTCACTCAGCATAATATCCTCCAGTTCCATCCACGTTGAAGCAAATGGTGGGTATTTGTCATTTCTAATGGCTGAGTAATATTCCATTGTATACATAAACCACATCTTCTTTATCCATTCATCTTTCCATGGACACCGAGGCTCCATCCACAGTTTGGCTATTGTGAACATTGCTGCTATAAACATCGGGGTGCAGGTGTCACGGCATTTCATTGCATCTGTATCGTTGGGGGAATGACGTATCAGATAAAGGGCTAGTTTCCAAGATATATAAAGAACTTACTAAACTCAACACCAAAGAAACAAACAATCCAATCATGAAATGGGCAAAAGACATGAAGAGAAATCTCACAGAGGAAGACATAGACATGCACATGAGAAAATGCTCTGCCTCACTTGCCATCAAGGAAATACAAATCAAAACCACAATGAGATACCACCTCACACCAGTGAGAATGGGGAAAATTAACAAGGCAGGAAACCACAAATGTTGGAGAGGATGTGGAGAAAAGGGAAATCTCTTACACTGTTGGTGGGAATGTGAACTGGTGCAGCCACTCTGGAAAACTGTGTGGAGGTTCCTCAAAGAGTTAAAAAATAGAGCTACCCTACAACCCAGCAATTGCACTGTATCCCAAAGACTTTGAATGGTTGTATCTTCATTCTCATTAGTTTCCATGAATCTTTTTAATTCTTCTCTAGTTTCCTGGTTGACCTTTTCATCTTTTAGCAGGATGGTCCTTAACCTCCACGTGTTTGAAATCCTTCCAAACTTCTTCTTGTGATTTAGTTCTGATTTCAAAGCATTATGATCTGAAAATACGCAGGAGACGATCCCAATCTTTTGGTATCGGTGAAGACCTGATTTGTGACCCAATATGTGGTCTCTTCTGGAGAAAGTTCCATGTGCACTTCAGAAGAATATGTATTCAGTTGCATTTGGGCGTAAAGTTCTGTAAATATCTTGAAATCCATCTGGTCCAGTGTATCTTTGAAAGCTCTTATTTCTTTGGATATGTTGTGCTTAGAAGACCTATCGAGTGTAGAAAGTGCTAGATTGAAGTCACCAAGTATAAGTGTATTATTATATAAATATGTCTTAACTCTGGTTATTAATTGATTGATATACTTGGCAGCTCCCATGTTCGGGGCATATATATTGATGATTGTTAAGTCCTCTGGATGGATAGATCCTTTAAGTATGATATAGTGTCCCTCTTCATCTCTCACTATAGTCTTCAGGATAAACTTTAGTTTATCTGATATAAGGATGGCTATCCCTGCTTTCTTTTGAGGACCATTTGAATGGTACATGGCTCTCCAACCTTTTATTTTCAGGCTGTAGGTGTCCTTCTGTCTAAAATGAGTCTCTTGCAGACAGCAAATAGATGGATCCTGCTTTTTTATCCAGTCTGAAACCCTGTGCCTTTTGATGGGGTCATTAAGCCCATTCACGTTCAGGGTTACTATTGACAGATATGCGTTTAGTGTCATCATGATACCTATTCAGTCCCTGATTTTGTGGATTGTTTCCTTGGACTTCCTCTTTCTTTTACAGGGTCCACTTTAATATTTCTTGCAGAGCTGGTTTGGTGGTCACATATTCTATCTGTTTCTGCCAATCTTGGAAGCTCTTTATCTCTCCTTCTATTCTGAATGAGAGCCTTGCTGGATACAGTATTCTTGGCTGCAGGTTCTTCTCATTTAGGACCCTGAATATATCCTGCCAGCCCTTTCTGGCCTGCCAGGTGTCTGTGGAGAGGTCTGCTGTGAATCTAATATTTCTCCCCATAAAAGTAAGAGATTTCTTGTCTCTTGCTGCTTTAAGGATCTTCTCTTTATTGTTGGAATTTGTAAGCTTCACTATTAAATGTCGAGGTGTTGAGCGGTTTTTATTGATTTTGGGGGGGGGGGAATCTCTCAATTTCCTGAATCTGAATGCCTGTTTCCCTTCCCAGATTAGGAAAGTTTTCACCTATGATTTGTTCAAATACATATTCTGGCCCTCTGTGCCTTTCGGCGCCCTCAGGAACCCCAATTAAATGTAGATTTTTCTTCCTCAGGGTGTCACTTATTTCCCTTAATCTAACCTTATGATTTTTTGTTTGTCTCTTTTTTCCTCAGTTTCCCTCTTTGCCATCAACTTGTCTTCTATATCACTCACTTATTCTTCCACCACGTTAACCCTCGTCTTTAGGACTTCTAGTTTGGATTGCATCTCATTCAATTGATTTTTAATTTCTGCCTGATTAGATCTAAATTATGCAGACATGAAGTCTCTTGAGTCCTTTATGCTTTTTTCTAGAGCCACAAGTAGCTTTATAATAGTGCTTCTGAATTGGCTTTCTGACATGGAATTGTAAAGCAAATTCTGTAACTCTGTGTGAGAGAGGACTGTTTCTGATTCTTTCTTTTGAGGTGAGGTTTTCCTTCTAGTCATTTTGCTCAGTGCAGAGTGGCCAAAAACAAATTGTATTGGGAAAAGGAGAAAAAGAGAGAAGAGAAAGAAGAAAAGAAAAAGAAAAAAGAGAAAAAAGGGGGGGGAAAGAAAAGAAGAAAAGAAAAAAAGGGGGTGGAAGCAAACAGAAGACAAAAAACAAGGGGGAGTATCCTCTGATTCTGTATACTATAAATCCCTTGACTTCCCCTGGAACCCTCCAGTGCTGCTTGGTCAATAATTTGTTTTTCCCCTGTCTGTCTAGCTGGTCTTCAGCGGGAGGGGCCTGCTCTGCTGATTCTCAGGTGTCAGCACTTGGGGGAGCTGCTCAGCCCCCTGCCTGGTGCAGGCTCAGTGAATGTTGTTTAACCTGTTTATCCTGTGAGGCCACTGTGAAGCTTAGTGGGGGTTGTTTATCCTGTGAGTCCCCAGGAGGAACAACCCCAGTGGCGGTGGCCAGGTCTCCAGCCCTAGAGTCAGCTCCCACAGTAACTATCAGAGCTCTTCGTCTGCAGGGCCTGGATGCTCCCGGGTGGGCCGCTGATCTGTTCAGCTCGGGACTGGAGCGTCCTTGCTGTCCTGGGCCCTCCAGCCTCTGCCTGTCCCGGGGGGAGGCCGAGGGGAGGCCGGATCCTGGGCTGTGTCCCCGGCACCCTGTGTTCCCGGGCCTGCGCTGTTGAATTTGCGCTCCCGGGTGCACAGTCCCGTCCGCGGAGCCGCCGCCCGAGCCCCTCCGAGCTACTCCGAGCTGCTCCCGGGTCCAGCCGTGCGCGCTGCAGCCCTTTAGGGAGCTCGGCGCACTCTCCCCGGGGCACAGGTGTCTGTTAGTGTCCCAGGGAGCCTGAGGACATCCCCGCCCTCCTGGGGTCCTGCTCCAACTCCCTGCGAGCCTGTTTCCACCCGGGAAGGTTGGTGCAGCTCCTGCTTCTCCAGGACGGGGCTCTCCTGTCCTGGGGACACTCGCCCCAGCCTTAGCCCGGCTCCTCGCGGGGCCCCTCCCCCTTGGAGGCCTTTTGTTTCTTTATATCTTTTTCCCCGTCTTCCTACCTTGATAGAAGCGCGAACTCTTGTCACTGTAGCCTTCCAGGTGTTCCCTCTTTAAATCTCAGGCCGAATTCGTAGGTTTTCAGGATGATTTGAAAGTTACCTGGGAATTTGTTGTGGACAGGTGACTTGGGGACCCTACTCTTCCGCCATCTTGCCCCGCCCCTCTTCTTTTGCTTTTATTTTTCCCAAGTATGCCAAAGCTTATTTGGTGTACACATACTTAAAAAATATTTTTCTTAAGGAGTTGATCCATTTATCTTTATCAAAGTTCAATTTCTTTTTCTTTCTCCCTTTCCTTCCTTCCTTTCTTTCTTACTCTTTCCTTCTTCCTTCCTTTCTTTCTTACTCTTTCTTTCTTTCTTTCTTTCTTTCTTTCTTTCTTTCTTTCTTTCTTCTTTCTTTATTTCTTTCTCTTCTTTTTTTCTTTTGTATATATTTTTTAGTTCAATTTGCCAATGTATAGCATAACACCCAGTGCTCATCCAGTCAAGTGCCCCCCTCAGTGCCGACACCCATTCACCCCCAACCCCTGCCCTCCTCCCCTTCCACCATCCCCAGTTGGTTTCCAGAGTTAGGAGTCTTTATGTTCTGTCTCCCTTTCTGAAATTTCCCAAACAATTCTCCTCCCTTCCCTGATATTCCCTTTCACTATTATATTCCCCAAATGAATGAGACCATATAATGTTTGTCTTTCTCCGATTGACTTACTTCACTCAGCATAATACCCTCCAGTTCCATCCACGTCGAAGCAAATGGTGGGAATTTGTTATTTCTAATGGCTGAGTAATATTCCATTGTATACATAAACCACATCTTCTTTATCCATTCATCTTTCGATGGACACCGAGGCTCCTTCCGCAGTTTGGCAATTGTGGACATTGCTGCTATAAACATCGGGGTGCAGGTGTCCCGGCGTTTCATTGCATCTGTATCTTTGGGGTAAATCCCCAACAGTGCAATTGCTGGGTCACAGGGCAGGTCTATTTTTAACTCTTTGAGGAACCTCCACACAGTTTTCCAGAATGGCTGCACCAGTTCACATTCCCACCAACAGTGTAAGAGGGTTCCCTTTTCTCCGCATCCTCTCCAACATTTGTCGTTTCCTGCCATGTTAATTTTCCCCATTCTCACTGGTGTGAGGTGGTATCTCATTGTGGTTTTGATTTGTGTTTCCCTTATGGCAAGTGATGAGGAGCATTTTCTCATATGCATGTTGGCCATGTCTATGTCTTCCTCTGTGAGATTTCTCTTCATGTCTTTTGCCCATTTCATGATTGGTTTGTTTCTTTGCTGTTGAGTTTCATAATTTCTTTATAGATCTTGGATACTAGTCCTTTATTTGATATGTCATTTGCAAATACCCTCTCCCATTCTGTAGGTTGTCTTTTAGTTTTGTTGACTGGTTCTTTTGCTGTGCAAAAGCTTCTTATCTTGATGAAGTCCCAATAGTTCATTTTTGCTTTTGTTTCTTTTGCCTTCGTGGATGTATCTTGCAAGAAGTTACTGTGGCCGATATTCAAAAAGGGTGTTGCCTGTGTTCTCCTCTAGGATTTTGATGGAATCTTGTCTCACATTTAGATCTTTCATCCATTTTGAGTTTATCTTTGTGTATGGTGAAAGAGAGTGGCCTAGTTTCATTCTTCTGCATGTGGATGTCCACCTTTCCCAGCACCATTTATTATTGCACATGAATATCTTTTTTCCAGTGGATAGTCTTTCCTGCTTGGTCGAATATTAGATGACCATAGATTTGAGGGCCCATTTCTGGAATCTCTCTTCTGTTCCATTGATCTATGTTTTAGTTTTTGTGCAGTACCACACTGTCTTAATGATCACAGCTTTGTAGTACAACTTGAAATCTGGCATCATGATGCCCCTGGTTTTGGTTTTCTTTTTCAATATTCCCTGGGTATTTGAGGTCTTTCCTGATTCCAGACATATCCTAAGATGATTTGTTTCAACACTCTGAAGAAAGTTCATGGTATTTTTGTAAATATTGCATTAAATGTGTAAATTGTCTTGGGTAGCATTGACATTCTCACAATATAATTCTTCCAACCCATGAACGTGGAATATTTTTCCATCTCTTTGTGTCTTCCTCAATTTCTTTAAGAAGTGTTCTATAGTTTTTAGGGTATAGTTCCTTTACCTCTTTGGTGAGGTTTATTCCTCGGTATCTTATGTTTTTGCGTGCAATTGTAAATGGGATTGACTCATTAATTTCTCTTTCTTCAGTCTCATTGGTAGTGTATAGAAATGCCACTGATTTCTGGATATTGGTTTTTTATCCTGCTGCACTGCCAAATTGCTGTGTGAGTTCAAGCTATCTTGGGGTGGAGTCTTTTGGGTTTTCTATGTACAGTATCATGTCATCTGTGAAGAGGGGGAGTTTGACTTCTTTGCCAATTTGAATGCCTTTTTTTCTTTTTGTTGCCTGATTGCTGAGGCTAGGATTTCTAGTACTATGTTGAATAGCAGGGGTGAGAGTGGACATCCCTGTCGTGTTCCTGATTTTTAGGGGAAAGGCTCCCAGTGCTTCCCCATTGAGAATGATATTTGTTGTGGGCTTTTCGGAGATGGCTTTTAAGATGTTGAGGAATGGAGGAGGGGCAAGATGGTGGAAGAGTAGGGTCCCCAAATCACCTGTCCCCATCAAATTACCTAGATAACCTTCAAATCATCCTGAAAATCTACTAATTCGGCCTGATATTTATTTTCTTTTAATTTTTTAAAATTTATTTATGATAGTCACACACAGAGAGAGAGAGGCAGAGACACAGGCAGAGGGAGAAGCAGGCTCCATGCACTGGGGGCCCGACGTGGGACTCGACCCCCAGTCTCCAGGATCGTGCCCTGGGCCAAAGGCAGGCGCTAAACCGCTCTGCCACCCAGGAATCCCTCCGCGTGAGATTTAAAGAGAGAACTGCTGGAATGCTACAGTAGAAGAGTTCGGCTTCTATCAAGGTAGGAAGACGGGGAAAATAGAAATAAAGAAACAAAAGGCATCTAAGGGGGAGGGGCCCCACGAGGAGCCCGGGTAAGGCCGGGGCTAGTGTTCCCTGGACAGGAGAGCCCCGACCCGGAGAAGCAGGAGCTTCACCAATCTTCCTGGGTGGAAAGGCGCTTGCAGGGAGTTAGAGCAGGACCCCAGGAGGGCGGGGGTGCCCTCAGGCTCCCTGGGAGACTAACAGACACCTGCGCCCTGGGGAGAGCACGCAGAGCTCCCTAAAGGGCTGGACCGGGAGGAGCTCGGATGGGCTCGGGTGGCGGCTCCCGGAGGGGGCTGAGCAGCCAGGAGCCCGAATCCAACAGCACAGGCCCCCGAACACAGGGCGCCAGGGACACAGCCCAGGATCCGGCCTTCCCCGGGACAGGCAGAGGCCAGGAGGGCCCAGGACAGTAAGGACGCTCCTGCCCCAAGCTGAGCAGATCAGCGGCCCCACCCCGGAGCATCCAGGCCCCTGCAGAGGGAGAGCTCTGTAGTTAATGCGGGAGCTGACTCCAGAGCTCCAGAGCTGGCCGCCACCACTGGTGTTGTTCCTCCTGGGGCGTCATGGAGTAAACAATCCCCACTGAGCACTGCACCAGGCTGGCGGCTGAGCAGCTCCCCCAAGTGCTAACACCTGAAAATAAGTACAACAGGCGCCTCCCCCAGAAGACCAGCTAGACGGACAAGTTCCAGGGGGAAGTCAACGGACTTAAAGTATACAGAATCAGAAGATACTTCCCCGTGTTTTTTTGTTTTGTTTTGTTTTGTTTTTTTGCTTTTTGATTTCTGCTTGCTTCCCCCACCCTTTTTTCCCTTTCTTCTTTTTCTTTCTCTTTTCCTTCTCTTTTTTTCTTTTTTTCTTCCTTTATTCTTTTTTCTTTTTCTCTTTTCTTTCCTTCTTTCTCTCCTCCCATTTTCTCCTTTTCCCAATACAACTTGTTTTTGGCCACTCTGCACTGAGCAAAATGACTAGAAGGAAATCCTCACCTCAAAAGAAAGAATCAGAAACAGTCCTCTCTACCACAGAGTTACAGAATTTGCTTTAAAATTCCATGTCAGAAAGCCAATTCAGAAGCACTATTATAAAGCTACTGGTGGCTCTAGAAAAAAGCATAAAGGACTCAAGAGACTTCATGAGTGCAGAATTTAGATCTAATCAGGCAGAAATTAAAAATCAATTGAATGAGATGCAATCCAAACTAGAAGTCCTAACGACGAGGGTTAACGAGGTGGAAGAAAGAGTGAGTGACATAGAAGACAAGTTGATGGCAAAGAGGGAAACTGAGGAAAAAGAGACAAACAATTAAAAGACCATGAAGACAGACTAAGGGAAATAAACGACAGCCTGAAGAAGAAAAAAAATACGTTTAATTGGGTTTCCCGAGGGTGCTGAAAGGGCCAGAGGGCCAGAATATGTATTTGAACAACATTCCTAATCTGGGAAGGGAAACAGGCATTCAGATCCAGGAAATAGAGAGATTCCCCCCCTAAAATCAATAAAAAGCGTTTAACGCCTTGACATTTAATAGTTAAGCTTGCAAATTCCAAAGATAAAGAGAAGATCCTTAAAGCAGCAAGAGACAAGAAATCCCTGACTTTTATGGGGAGGAATATTAGGGTAACAGCAGACCTCTCCACAGAGACCTGGCAGCCCAGAAAGGGCTGGCAGGATATATTCAGGGTCCTAAATGAGAAGAACATGCAACCAACAATACTTTATCCAGCAAGGCTCTCATTAGAATGGAAGGAGAGGGGGATCCCTGGGTGGCCCAGCGGTTTGGCGCCTGCCTTTGGCTCAGGGCGTGATCCTGTCGACCCGGGATTGAGTCCCACGTCGGGTTCCCAGTACATGGAGCCTGCTTCTCCCTCTGCCTGTGTCTCTGCCTCTCTCTCTCTCCCTCTCTCTCTCTGTGTGACTATTGTAAATAAATAAATAAATAATTTTAAAAAAATGGAAGGAGAGATAAAGAGCTTCCAAAATAGGCAGGAACTGAAAGAATATGTGACCTCCAAACCAGGTCTGCAAGAAATTTTAAGGAGGACTCTTAAAATTCCCCTTTAAGAAGTCCAGTGGAACAATCCACAAAAACAAGGACTGAATAGATACCATGATGACACTAAACTCATATGTTAACTAGTAACTCTGAACGTGAATGGGCTTAATGACCCCATCAAAAGGTACAGGGTTTCAGACTGGATAAAAAAGCAGGACCTATCTATTTGCTGTCTACTAGAGACTCATTTTAGACAGAAGGACACCTACAGCCTGAAAATAAGAGGTTGTAGAACCATTTACCATTCAAATGGTCCTCAAAGGAAAGCAGAGGTAGCCCTCCTTAGATCAGAGAAACTAAAATTTACTCCGAAGACTGTAGTGAGAGATGAAGAGGGACACTATATCATACTTAAAGGATCTATCCCACAAGAGGACTTAACAATCCTCAATATATATGCCCCAAATGTGGGAACTGCCAAATATATCAACCAATTAATAACCAAACTGAAGAAATACTTAGATAATAATACTCTTATACTTGGTGACTTCAATCTAGCTCTTTCTATACTCAACAGGTCTTCTAAACAGAACATGTCTAAAGAAATGAGAGCTTTAAATGATACACTGGACCAGATGGATTTCACAGATATCTACAGAACTTTACATCCAAACTCAACTGAATACATAGTCTTCTGAAGTGCACATGGAACTTTCTCCAGAACAGAACACATACTGGGTCACAAATCGGGTCTGAACCAATACCAAAAGATTGGGATCGTCCCCTGCATAATCTGAGACCATCATGCCTTGAAATTAGTACTAAATCACAACAAGAGTTTGGAAGGATCTCAAACACGTGGAGGTTAAGGACTATCCTGCTTAAATGTGAAAGAGTCAACCAGGAAATTAAGGAAGAATTAAAAAGATTCATGGAAACTAATGAGAATGAAGATACAACCATTCAAAATCTTTGGGATGCAGCAAAAGCAGTACTAAGGGGGAAATACATCGCAATACAAGCGTCCATTCAAAAACTGGAAAGAACTCAAATACAAAAGCTCACGTTACACATAAAGGAGCTAGAGAAAAAACAGCAAATAGATCCTACACCCAGCAGAAGAAGAGAGTTAATAAAGAGTCTAACAGAACTCAACGAAATTGAGACCAGAAGAACTGTTGAACAGATCAACAAAACCAGGAGTTGGTTCTTTGAAAGAATTAATAAGATAGATAAACCATTAGCCAGCCTTATTAAAAAGAAGAGAGAGGAGACTCAAATTAATAAAATCATGAATGAGAAAGGAGAGATCACTACCAACACCAAGGAAATACAAGTGATTTTAAAAACATATTGTGAACAGCTATATGCCAATAAATTAGGCAATCTACAAGAAATGGACGCATTCCTGGAAAGCCACAAACTACCAAAACTGTAACAGGAAGATATAGAAATCCTGAACAGGCCAATAACCAGGTAGGAAATTGAAGCAGTCATCAAAAATCTCCCAAGACACAAAAGTCCAGGGCCAGATGGCTTCCCAGGGGAATTCTATCAAACGTTTAAAGAAGAAACCATACCTATTCTACTAAAGCTGTTTGGAAAGATAGAAAGAGATAGAGTACTTCCAAATTCGTTCTATGAGGCCAGCATCACCTTAATTGCAAAACCAGACAAAGACCCCACCAAAAAGGAGAATTACAGACCAATATCCCTGATGAACATGGATGCAAAAATTCTCAACAAGATACTAGCCAATAGGATCCAACAGTACATTAAGAAAATTATTCACCATGACCAAGTAGGATTTATCCCTGGGACACAAGCCTGGTTCAACACTCGTAAAACAATCAATTTGATTCATCATATCAGCAAGAGAAAAACCAAGAACCATATGATCCTCTCAAAAGATGTAGAGAAAGCATTTGACAAAATACAGCATCCATTCATGATCAAAACTCTTCAGAGTGTAGGGATAGAGAGAACATTCCTCAACATCTTAAAAGCCATCTATGAAAAGCCCACAGCAAATATCATTCTCAATGGGGAAGCACTGGGATCCTTTCCCCTAAGATCAGGAACAAGAAAGGGATTTCCACTCTCACCCCTGCTATTCAACATAGTACTAGAAGTCCTAGCCTCAGCAATCAGACAATAAAAGGACATCAAAGGCATTCAAATTGGCAAAGAAGAAGTCAAACTCTCCCTCTTCGCCAATGACATGATACTCTACATAGAAAACCCAAAAGCCTCCACCCCAAGATTGCTAGAACTCATACAGCAATTTGGTAGCGTGGCAGGATACAAAATCAATGTCCAGAAATCAATGGCATTTCTATACACTAAGAATGAGACTGAAGAAAGAGAAATTAAGGAGTCAATCCCATTTACAATTGCACCCAATACCATAAGATACTAAGGACTAAACCTAACCAAAGATGTAAAGGATCTATACCCTAAAAACTATAGAGCACTTCTGAAAGAAATTGAGGTAGACACAAAGAGATGGAAAAATATTCCATGCTCATGGATTGGCAGAATTAACATTGTGAAAATGTCAATGTTACCCAGGGCAATTGACACGTTTAATGCAATCCCTATCAAAATACCATGGACTTTCTTCAGAGAGTTAGAACAAATTATTTTAAGATTTGTGTGGAATCAGAAAAGACCCCGAATAGCCAGGGGAATTTTAAAAAAGAAAACCATAGCCGGGGGCATCACAATGCCAGATTTCAGGTTGTACTACAAAGCTGTGGTCATCAAAACATTGTGGTACTGGCACAAAAACAGCCACATAGATCAATGGAACAGAATAGAGAACCCAGAAGTGGACCCTGAACTTTATGGTCATCTAATATTCGATAAAGGAGGAAAGACTATCCACTGGAAGAAAGACAGTCTCTTCAATAAATGGTGCTGGGAAAAGTGGACATCCACATGCAGAAGAATGAAACTAGGCCACTCTCTTTCACCATACACAAAGATAAACTCAAAATGGATGAAAGATCTAACTGTGAGACAAGAGTCCATCAAAATCCTAGAGGAGAACACAGGCAACACCCTTTTTGAACTCAGCCACAGTAACTCCTTACAAGATACATCCACGAAGGCAAAAGAAACAAAAGCAAAAATGAACTATTGGGACTTCATCAAGATAAGAAGCTTTTGCTCAGCAAAGGGTACAGTCAACAAAACTAAAAGACAACCTCCAGAATGGGAGAACATATTTGCAAATGACGTATCCGATAAAGGGCTAGTTTCCAAGATCTATCAAGAACTTATTAAACTCAACACCAAAGAAACAAACAATCCAATCATGAAATGGGCAAAAGACATGAAGAGAAATGTCACAGAGGAAGACATAGACACGGCCAACAAGCACATGAGAAAATGCTCCTCATCACTTGCCATCAAGGAAACATAAATCAAAACCACAATGAGATACCACCTCACACCAGTGAGAATGGGGAAAATTAACATGGCAGGAAACGACAAATGTTGGAGAGGATGTGGAGAAAGGGGAACCCTCTTACACTGTTGGTGGGAATGTGAATTGGTGCAGCCACTCTGGAAAACTGTGTGGAGGTTCCTCAAAGAGTTAAAAATAGACCTGCCCTACAACCCAGCAATTGCACTGTTGGGGATTTACCCCAACGATTCAGATGCAATGAAACGCCGGGACACCTGCACCCCGATGTTTATAGCAGCAATGTCCACAATAGCCAAACTGTTGAAAGAGCCTAGGTGTCTATTGAAAGATGAATGGATAAAGAAGATGTGGTTTATGTATACAATGGAATATTACTCAGCCTTTAGAAATGACCAATACCCACCATTTCCTTCAATGTGGTTGGAACTGGAGGGTATTATGCTGAGTGAAATAAGTCAATCAGAGCAGGAGAAACATTATATGTTCTCATTCATTTGGGGAATATAAATTATAGTGAAAGGGAATATAAGGGAAGGGAGAAGAAGTGTGTGTGAAATATCAGAAAGGGAGACAGAACATGAGAGACTCCTAACTCTGGGATATGAACTAGGGGTGGTGTAAGGAGAGGAGGGTGGGGGGTGGGGGTGAATGGGTGACGGGCACTGAGGGGGGCACTTGATGGGATGAGCACTGGGTGTTATTCTGTAAATTGGCAAATTGAAAACCAATAAAAAATAAATTTATTATAAAAATAGTAATGGATGCTGTATTTTGTCAAATGCTCTCTGTGCATCTATTAAGAGGATCATATCGTTCTTGTTTTTTCTCTTGGTGATATGATCTATCATGTTGATTGTTTTATGAGTGTTGTACCAGCCTTGTGTCCCGGGGATAAATCCACTTGGTCATGGTGAATAATCTTCTTAATATACTGTTGGATCCTACTGGCTAGTATCTTGTTGAGAATTTTTGCATCCATGTTCATCAGGGATATTGGTCTATAATTCTCCTTTTTGTTGGGGTCTTTTTTTGGTTTTGGAATTAAGGCGATGCTGGCCTCCTAGCGGGGCCTCTCCCCCAGTTGATTCTTATTTATTTTTTTTCCATCTTCCTACCTTGTTAGAAGCGCAAACTCTTCTCCCTGTAGCATTCCAGCTGTTCTCTCTTTAAATCTCAGGTCGAATTCATAGGTTTTCAGGATAATTTGAAAGTTATTTAGGTAAGTTGGTGGGAACAGGGGACTTGGGGACCCTACTCCTCCACCATCTTGCCTTTCTTTCTTTCTTTCTTCTTTCCTTCCTTCCTTCCTTCCTTCCTTCCTTTCTACTTCTTTCTTTCTTTCTTTCTTTCTTCTTTCTTTCTTTCTTTCTTTCTTTCTTCTTCTTTCTTTCTTTCTTTCTTTCTTTCTTTCTTTCTTTCTTTCTTTCTTTCTTTCTTTCTTTCTTTTCTTTCGTAAAGATTCATTTATTGTAGAGAGTGAGTACAGGTGGGGAGCTGTGAGCACAGGTAGGGCATGGCAGAGGGAGAGAGTCTTCTAAGCAGATTCCTTGAGGCCAAAAGGGGGCTCCAATGTGAGCCAACATAGGGCTGGAAGAGGAGCCAACCTGAGGCTGGAGGGGGATCCATGGGTAGGGGCTCCATCTCATAGCCCTGAGAACAGAACCTGAGCCAAAACCAAGAGCGCAGAGCTTAACTTTCTATACTACCCAGTCTCTTTTCATTTCTGATGTCTCTTTTCATTTCTGGTGACACTTTGCCTTAAAGTCTTTGATATTCGGGATCCCTGGGTGGAGCAACGGTTTGGCGCCTGCCTTTGGCCCAGGGCGCGATCCTGGAGACCCGGGATCGAATCCCACATCAGGCTCCCGGTGCATGGAGCCTGCTTCTTCCTCAGCCTGTGTCTCTGCCTCTCTCTCTCTCTCTCTCTCTCTGTGACTATCATAAAAAAAAAAAATTTAAAAAAGTCTTTGATATTCAAAGCATCATAGTCAGTAGCCAGTGGAACATATGCTTTCTTCTCTCCATCATTGGATGTTTCCATCAAAACTGGGATCATTTAAACTGGCTATAAATCTAAATATAAATTTTTTTCAACATAAAAAAGTCTTTTTTTTATAAATTTATTTTTTATTGGTGTTCAATTTGCCAACGTATTGAATAACACCCAGTGCTCATCCCATCAAGTGCCTACCTCAGTGCCCATCACCCAGTTACCCCTGCCCCCCGCCTGCCTCCCCTTCCACCACCCCTAGTTGGTTTCCCAGAGTTAGGAGTCTAAAAAAAAAGTCTTTGATATTAACATAGTCACTCCAACTTTCTTAGGATTATTATCTAAGCGGTATATGTTTTCCGTCTTTTCAATGTCAACTTCTTTGATCCTTATATTTAAGGCATGTCTCTTTTGTTATTTTTAGAAGATCTTATTTGAGAGAGAGAGAGAGAGAGAGAGAGAGAGCATGATGGGGGCAGGGACAGAGGGAGAAGCAGACCCCCAGCTGAACAGGGAGCCAAACTGCGGCTGGAGCCCAGGATCCTGGAATCATGACCTGAGGCAAAGGCAGATGCTTAACCTACTGAGCCCTCCAGGAGCCCCTAAAGCATGTCTCTTCTATATAGCACATATTTGGTATTTGTTTTATTCAATGTGACAATTTATCTTTAATTGGAGTATTTAGTGCATTTACATTTAATGTAATTGCTAATATAGTTGGATTTAAGCTTAATAGCTTGCTGTCTATTACTCCTTATCCTCTGTGCTGTTTGCTTCTTTGCTGCCTTCTTTGGAGTAAGTGTTTTAACATTCTACTTTGTTTCCTTTCTTGGATTTTTAGCTATGCTTCTTATTTTTTATTAGTTGTTTTAGGAATTAAAATGTTCTTAAAACCTCACAGCACACCTTGATATTATATTCTATCCCTTCACCTACAGTGTAAAACAAAACAAAACCCTTTGGAATCTAACTTGGAGTCTCAGGCAGGGGCAGAGGGAGACAGTAATCTGACTGAAAATGCGTGGGCTGGGAACCAGGAAGTCAAAGCCCATGTTCTGTAGTTGTGTCAGGGACCTCCGGGAACCTCCATAAAAGCTCGTAACATTTAGGCAACTGGTAGATTTTGGTCTAGTCAGGATCCTTTTGCTGTGACTTTTTGCAGTATCCAGGGGACAGATGCAGTAAGCAAATGTGTTGTGGTTTCCGCGGTCTAGTGGCCAGATTAGAATACTTGATGCCCATCATTACTGCTCTTCATTAGGACCAGAATGCGAATGCGGGTGGGTGGGTGAAGGGGAAGTGGGTCGGTGGGGGGGGGGGTGGAGTTTAGGGCAATTTTTTCTCCTAAACACGCGTGTGAGAAACTCACCCCATTCACTGCTTCCGTACAATCTGTCACTTAATTGGCCTCCCTAAAGACGGATTTTGGGGACCTGTTGGAGACGAGTTTTCTTGTCAGCCATTCCCACAAGTTTGCACGCGCGTTTGCCCCCGGCTCACGGGCGATGGCGCTGGACGACGTGATCACTTCGGGGGCTGCGTCGGTCTCCACTCGCGGCCGACTGGGTGCGGCGTGCGCGTGTGACTCGGTGCCCAGCCGCCAGCGGCTTCCCGCGGGAGGGGCGCAGGTGCGCCCTGCTCACCTGGCCGGGGCGTCGGCGGCGGGCGCGCTGCGCGACCCGGCCCGCGGCCCACAGGTGCTTCCGCCGCTCAGTACCTCGGCGGCGTCGGGGAGCCCCGGAGGCCCTGCGGACCTGCTCCCCCAGGAGCCGGGCGGTTCTCACGGGCGGGCCCGCCCAAGCCGGCCGGTGGTCCTCCGAGACGTCCTGGGAAGCGCTCCGGGCGGCCGGGGCCAGTCCGTCGCCTCGTTGCCGCCCGAAGAGGCTGGGCGCGCTGCCGCGTGGGACCCGGGGGCGGCGGGGGCGGCGGCGGCGGCGGCGGCGGGCCGAGGCTGAGGCCGACGCGGAGGGAGGAGCGCCGGGAGGAAGAGGCCGAGCCGGAGCGCCCCCGCCCCGGGAGGAAGGGGAGGAGGCCGGGCGTTTCCTGGCGCATTCCCGGCGCGCCCGGGTGACTCACCCCGCAGGAAACTCCCGGGCCCGCCGAGACCAGCGAGCCGCCGCCGCCGCCGCCGCCGCCGCCGCCGCCGCCGCGGACCAGGTGAGGACGGCTGCTGTCCCCGCCGCCCTGCGGCCCCCACGGCGGCCCTCGGACCCAGGGGGCACGGAGGCGGCGGAGCCCGGCCGGGGCTGCGCGGGCGGCGGGGCTGCGCGGGCGGCGGGGCTCGGGCTCCCGCGGCCTCGCTCGCTCCCTCCTCCGCGGCCTGCCTGGCTCCCTCCCTCCCCGGGGGGCCTCCGGGCCTCCGCCCTGTGCGCGCCCGGACACCCGCACACTCTCGGCCCCGCCGCAGGGGCCCGGGGCCCGGGGCCCGGGTCCCGACCCCCGGCACGTGGCGGAGCTCCAGGCGCAGGGCGTGCCGGTGTTTCGGGGTCATTGTTGGAAAGGAAGGCGCCGGCCGCCGGCCCCGACAGCGGGAGACAGAGTCGCCCCGGGCCCGCCGGCTGCGGCCCAGGGCAGCGCGGACGCTGGCGGAGCGAAACCATTTTGCAGATTCTTGGAAATGAGTTGTGGGCTTTGTTACGGGCCCAGTGCTGTTAGGTGCGCGGCACTGTTCCGCACAGCCGTGCTGAATTGTGTATTTTAAGCCTGAAATGAGTGCATTTAGTTTGCAGCATATCGTGGATGTAATAAACACGGTGAGAGTCACCTGGAAATGGGGTTTACGGAGCGTTTTTTAAGCTGGGAGAGGCGCCCAGACCGTGTCCACTCTGGTGTTACTCTAAACACTACAGGTAGCAATTGCTCATTAATCCCAATGTTTAAAAAAATAAATAAACCCAGTGTTGGGTGACCTGTTTCTGTGGACTGAGACCTGGCAGTGTTTCTTCTCAGCAGTAGAGGGTGCGTGTGCCGCCTTGGACAGTTTTGCTGCTTCGTGGGCCCAGTGGAATTCCTTGGCCTTTTGGTAATAGTATTCGTTAAAAGGTTCGTGATTGAAGTAGCGGGGATACCCGGTACTGTTTATCAGATTGCTGTGCTTGCCGCTTGGTCACCAGCTGGTGATGGTGCCAGAAAATCCTGTCCAGGTTCATCAGCCAGAGGTGGCAGTTTCTGAACGCCCAGTGCTTGTGCTTGGACCACTGAGGGTGTCCTGCAGCTCATCCGTGGTTCTCCGCGGGAACCTTACATGTGCAGACTCAGAACTGAAGTCACTATTTAAATAGACGTGAGCCACAGCAAGTATGCGTTTGCACGACTTCAATAGGAATTTGGTGCTAATGTTTGGTTCCCTGCTGCCTTCTTCCCCCACACCATCATCTCTGTGACAGAGGCAAACATAATTGTGGTGGAAAACATTTCCTATTTTAATACATATGTTTGTGTGCTGATAGGTCGCTCAAAGAAAATTTTTCAGGTTTTTTTCTTTTCTTTCTTTCTTTTTTTTTTTTTTTTGTATAGGTGTTTATTTGGATTTATTTTTAAATTTCCATATAGTAAAATTTGCTTTTTGGTGTATGGTTATGAGTTTTGACAAATACATAGTCATGGAATTACCATCACAGTCAAGATAGAGAACAGTTCTGTCACCCCCCCCCCCCAATTCCTTCAGCTGTCTCCTTTTAGGCAGCCCCTCCCACATTCTCAACTCCTGGCAACACCTGAGTTCTCCATTCCTACAGTACTACTTTTCCCATATGAGAGGTCTTTGTGGCTTAGTTCACTTAGCTAATGCGATTTGAGAGTAACCGTTTTCTAGTTTGTCCCTGAGGGGCAAAGGCACAAAGTTTTCAAAAGTATTCATTTAGGATACAATCTGAGAGATTCAAATATGTTTTTAAAAAAGATTTACCCGTTTATTTGACAGAGAGAAAGCAAGCACGCATGTGCGAGTGAGGGGAGAGGCAGAGGGAAAGTATCTCAGGCAGACTCCCCACCTAACTGGGAGCCCCAGGTGGGCCTTGATCCCAGCACTACAGATCACCACCAGAGCAGAAAGCCAGAGTTTGGAGTCTGTTTCTACACCCACGGGGCCACCCAGTTGTCCCTCAAATAATACTTTTAAATCATGAGAAAAATTATAAAACTCCCACTTATTAAAAAAATTGAAACAGTACAGAACTATGTATAGTAAAAGTGAAATTCCCTCTAATTTTGTAGTACTATATAGCCTTTTCTGTGCATACACATAATTTTTGTTCTTTTGATAACAGATTATATTGCATATATCATAGCTTTTCACCTAGTGATTTTGGCCCATTGAAAGATCTTGAAGTGGGGCACCTGGGTAGCTCATTCAGTTGTGTTTGCCTTCAGCTCAGGCCATGATCTTGGGGTCCTAGGATTGAACCCCACAAGGGGCTGCCCGCCTAGTGGGGAGTCTGCTTCTCCCTCTCCCTCGGTCATTCCCCCTGCTCGTGCTCTCTCGCTCAGCTCTCTCTTTCAAATAGATAAATATATAAAATCTTAAAGATCATGAATATCTTCATTTTCCTTCTTTTTCTTTTTTTTTAAGATTATTAAGAGAGAGAGGGATCCCTGGGTGGCGCAGCGGTTTGGCGCCTGTCTTTGGCCCAGGGCGCGATCCCGGAGACCCGGGATCGAATCCCACATCGGGCTCCTGGTGCATGGAGCCTGCTTCTCCCTCTGCCTGTGTCTCTGCCTCTCTCTCTCTCTGTGACTATCATAAATAAATAAAAATTAAAAAAAAAAAGATTATTAAGAGAGAGAGAGAGAGAGAATGAACGAACGTGCTCAGGTAGGGTGAGGGGCAGAGGGAGAAGACGCCCTGCTGAGCAGGGAACCCAGCTTGGAGCTCAATCCCAGGACCCTGCTATCATGACCTGAGCTGAAGCAGACACTTAACCGAGTCACCCTCCATTCTTTTTAATGGCAGTGTAGTGTTTCATAGTATGGGTATATTGTGATTTATTTGATCAGCCTCTTGTTTATTGACATTATTGTTTCACATTTTTCACCACCGTAGTCAGTGCTTTTGTTTATATCTTTAGTCTTTTTTTTTTTTTTTTTAAAGATATTTTATTTATTTACTTGAGAGAGTTAACGAGAGAGCTCAGGAGCAGGGAGGAGAGGCAGAAGCAGGTTCCCTGTGAGCAGAGAGCCTGACATGGGGCTTGATCCCAGGACCCTGAGATCATGACCTGAACCAAAGGCACGTGAATAACTGACTGAACCACCCAGGTGTCCTTGTTTTTATTTTTATTTTTATTATTTTGGTTTCTGGAGTAGAATTCAGTGATTTGTCACTTATATATAAGACCCAGTGCTCATCACAAGTGCCATCTTTAATACCCATCACTCATCTATCTCCCTCCACCAACCCTCAGTTTGTTCTCTAGCGTTGAGTCTCTTATGGTTTGTTTCCCCCCTCTCCTTTTTTTCTTTTCCCCTTCCCGTATGTTCACCTGTTTTCTGTCTTAAATTTCACATATGAGATCATATGGTATTGTCTTTCTCTGACTGACTTATTTCACTTAGCATAATACTCTTTAGTTCCATCTACATTGTTGCAAATGGTGAAATTTCATTGTTCTTGATGGCTGAGTAATATTCCATCCTATGTATGTACCACATCTTCATTCATCAGTCGATGGACATTTGGACTCTCTATAGTTTGGCTGTTAATGTTGCTCTAAACATCGGGGTGCATGTACCCCTTCGAATCTGTATTTTTAATTTTTTTATTATTATTTTTTTGAATCTGTATTTTTATATCCTTTTGGTAAATACCTAGTAGTGCAATTGCTGGATTGTAGGGTAGTTCCATTTTTAATGTTTTTTTTTTAATTTTTATTTATTTATGATAGTCACACACACACACAGAGAGAGAGAGAGAGAGAGAGAGAGAGAGAGAGGCAAAGACAGGCAAAGACATAGGCAGAGGGAGAAACAGGCTCCATGCACCGGGAGCCCGACGTGGGATTCGATCGTGGGTCTCCAGGATCGTGCCCTGGGCCAAAGGCAGGCGCCAAACCGCTGCGCCACCCAGGGATCCCTCCATTTTTAATGTTTTGAGGAACCTCCACACTGTTTTCCAGAGTGGCTGCACCAGTTTGCATTTCCACCAACACTACAAGAGAGTTCCCCTTTCTCTGCTTCCTTGGCAAACCTGTTGTTTCTTGTGATGTTGATTTCAGCCATTCTGACAGATGTGAGGTGATATATCATCAGCTTTTGGTTTGCATTTCAAGTGATGGCAAGTGATGTTGAGCTGATTTCATGTGTCTGTTGGCCATGTGTATGTCTTCTTTGGAGAAATATCTGTTCATGTCTTCTGCCCATTTCTTGACTGGATTTTTTGGGTTTTGGGTATTGAGTTTGATAAATTCTTTATAGATTTTGGATACTAACCCTTTATCAGATATGTTATTTGCACCTGGGTGGCTCAGTTGGTTGAGTATCAGACTCTTGGTTTTGGCTCAGGTGATGATCTCAGGGTTCTGAGACCCAGACCATGGCTCAGGCTCCACACTCAGCATGGAATCTGTTGGAGATTCTATCCTCCACCACCACCCACCCCCACCGCCTTTCCCCTCTGGTACTCCCCCAACTTGTGCTTTTTCTTTCTGTCTCTCAAATAAATAAATAAAATCTTAAAAAAAAATGTTGTTTGCAAATGTCTTCTCCCATTCTGAAGGCTGCCTTTTATTTTGCTGATTGTTTCTTTCCTTATGCAGAAGTTTCTTATTTAAACGAAATCCCAGTAGTTCGTTTTTGCTTTTTTTTTTCTCTTGCCATATGTCTTTTAAGAAGTTGTTATAGCTAAGGTCAGAGAGGTTTCTGCCTGTGTCTCCTCTAGGCTTTCTGTCGTTTCCTGTGTCACATTTAGGTTTTTCATCCATTTTTAATTTATTTTTGTGTATAGTGTCAGAAAGTGGTTCCATTTCATTCTTCTGTATGTGCAATTTTCCCATTTGTTGGGAATACTGTCTGTTGAAGAGACATTTGTTGAAGAGGCTATCTTTTTTCCATTGGGTATTCTTTCCTACTTTGTTGAAGATTAGTGACCATAGAGTTGTGGATCCATTTCTGGGTTCTCTATTCTGTTCATTGATCCATGTGTCTGTTTTTGTGCCGGTACCACACTGTCTTGATCATAGCTTTTGTAATATAGCTTGAAGTTTGGAATCATTATGCCTCCAGTTTTTTCTTCTTCAGAATTGCTTTGGCTATTCGGGGCCTCTTGTGTTTCCATACAAATTTTAAGATTATTTGTTCCAGCTCTGTGAAAAATACTAGTGGGATTTTGATAGGGATTGTATTAAATGTGTAAATTGCTTTGGATAGTATAGACGTTTTAACCATGTTTGCTCTTCAAATCCATGAGCATAAATGGAATGCTTTTTCCATTTCTTTGTGTCCTCTTCGATTTCTTTCATGAGTTTTCTATAGTTTTTAGAGCATGGATCTTTAACCTCTTTAGTTAGGCTTATCCCTAGTATTTTATTGTTTTTGGTGCAGTTACAAATAGGATTGATTCCTTGATTTTTTTTTCTGCTGCTTTGATATTGGTGTATAGAAATGCAGCAGATTTCTGCACATTGATTTTATATCCTGCAACTTTGCTGAATTCAGGTACTAGTTCTAGCAGTTTTTTGGTGGAGTCCTTCAGGTTTTCTACAAAGCATATCCTGTCATCCTCAAATAGTGAAAGTTTGAGTTCTTCTTTGCTGATTTGGATGCATTTTATTTTTTGGGGGTCTGATTGCTGAGGCTCTGACTTCCAATAGTATGCTAAATAGCAATGATGAGAGTGGACATCCTTGTCTCATTCCTGACCCTAGGGCAAAGGCTTTCAGTTTTTCCCCCACTGAGGATGATATTTGCTGTCAGTCTTTAGTATATGGCCTTTAGGATGTTGAGGTATGTTCCCTCTATGTTGAGGGTTTTTTATCAAGGACGGATGCTGGGGCAGCCCCGGTGGCGCAGCGGTTTAGCGCCGCCTGCAGCCCAGGGTGTGATCCTGGAGACCGGGGATGGAGTCCCGCATTGGGCTTCCTGCCTGGAGCCTGCTTCTCCCTCTGCCTGTGACTCTGCCTCTCTCTTCGCTCTCTCTGAATGAATAAATAAATAAATCTTAAAAAAAAAAAAAAAGAATGGATGCTGTATTTTGTCAAAAGCTTTTTTTTTTTTTTGCATTTATTAGGTGGATCATACGGTTCTATCTTTTATTAATGTGGTATATCACATTGATTGATTTGCGAATATTGAACCAGCCTTGTAGCCCAGGAATAAATGCCACCTGATTGTGGTGAATAATTTTTCTAACGTACTGTTGTGTTCAGTTTGTTAGTATTTTATTGGGAATTTTTGCATCCGTGTTCATCAGGGATGTTGGCCTGTAATTCTTCTAAAAAGAATTTTTAAAAATTAAAAAAAAAAATTTTTTTAAGATTTTTTTAAAAAGAACTTGAGGTCTTTGCCCAGTTTTGGAATCGAAGTAATGCTGGCTTTAGAGAATGAGTTTGGAAGTTTTCCTTCCATTTCATTTTTTGAAACTGTTTGAGAAAAATGAGTATTATTAACTCTTCTTTCAGTGTCTGGTATAACTCCCCCGGGAAGCCCTCTGGCCCAGGACTGTTGTTTGTTGGGAGATTTTTGATTACTGATTCAGTTTCTTTGCTGATTATGGGTCTATTCAAGTTTTTTATTTCTTCCTGTTTCACTTTTGGTAGTTTGTAAGATTCTAGGAATTTGCCCATTCCTTCCAGGTTGCAGTTTGTTGGCATGTAATTTTTTGTGGTATTCTCTTGTAATTGTTTTTCTGTTTATATTTCTGTGGTGTTGGTTGTGATCTCTCCCCTTTCATTTATGACTTTCTCTATTTGGGCCATTTCTCTTTTTGATAAGTTTGGTTAGGGGTTATCAATTTCATTAATTCTTTTGAAGAACCAGCTCTTAATTTCATTACTCCATTCTACTGTTTTGTTTTTTTGTTTCCACATTGTTTATTTCTGCTCTAAGTTTTACTGTTTCTTTTTTTCTGTTGGCTATAGACTCTATTTGCTATTTCTGTTCTGGCTCCTTTAGATGTAAGTTTTGGGTGTGTTTGAGTACTTTCTTGCTTCTTGAGGTGGGCTTGTATTGCAATATACTTCCCTCTTAGTATTGCCGTTGCTGCCTCCCAGTGTTTTGGAATATCATGTTTTCATTTTTGTTTTCTTCCATGTACTTCTTAATTTCTTCTTTAATCTCTTGGTTAACCCATTCATTCTTTAGTAGATATTCTTTTTTTTTTTTTTTTTTTTAGTAGATATTCTTTAACCTCCATGATTTGAGGTCTTTCCAAATATTTTCTTGTGATTGACTTCAAGTTTCCTAGTATTGTGGTCTGAAAATACGCATGGTATGATTTCAGTCTTTTTGTACTGATTGAGTCCTGATTTGTGCCCCAGAATATGATCTATTCTGGAAAATGTTCCATATGCACTTGAAAAGAATGTGTATTCTGCTCCATTAGGATGAAATGTTCTGAATATTTCTTTTAAGTCCATCTAGTCCATTGTGTCATTCAAAGCTTTTGTTTCCTTGTTGATGTTTTATTTAGATGATCTGTCTACTGTTGTATGAGGGTGTTAAAGTCTCTTACTATCATTATGTTATTATCAATGAGTTCTTTTTTTTTAAGTTTTATTTACTTATTATTTTTTTAAGATTTTATTTATTTTATTCATGAGAGACACAGAGAGAGAGGGAGAGGCAGAGAGACACAGGCAGAGGGAGAAGCAGGCTCCATGCAGGTAGCCTGACTTGGTACTCAGTCCCTGGTCTCCAGGATCACGCCCTGGGATTAAGGCAGCGCTAAAGCGCTGAGCCACCCGGCCAGCCCTGTTTACTTATTTTAGAGAAAGTGCGAGTGAGCAGGGAGAGGGGCAGAGGGAAAGAAAGCCTCAAGCAGACTCCTGCTGAGCACAGAGCCAGATTCGGGGGCTTGGTCCCAGAACCCTGAGGTCATGACCTAGGTTGAAATCAAAAGTCAGCCCTTTAACCAAGTGAGCCACCCAGCACCCTTACCAATGAGTTTATGTTTGTTTTTAATTGAGTTATATTTGGGTGCTCCCAAGTTGGGGGTATATTTACAATTATTATATCTTCTTGATGGATAGACCCCTTAATTGTGATGTAATGTCCTTCATCTCTCATGTCTTTGTTTTAAAATCTGGTTTTTCTGATTCAAGTATGGCTACTCTGGCTTTCTTTTTGACGTCCATTAGCATAGGTGGTTCTCTGTTCCCTCACTTTCAATCTGACAGTGATTTATGTCTAAAATGAATCTCTAAGAAATAGTGAAAGGGACTATAAGGGAAAGGAGGGAAACTGAGTGGGGAAAATTAGAGAGGAAGACAAACCATGAGAGACTCCTAACTCTGGGAAACAAAGGGTTGTGGAAGGGGAGGAGAGTAGGGGGATGGAGTGACGGGATGATGGACACTAAGGAGGGCACTTGATGGGATAAGCACTGGGTGTTAGATGTTGGCAAATTGAATTTAAGTTTTTTTTAAAAAAAGGGAAAAAATCAAAGACACACAAAATAAATAAAATGATTTTATTTTCTTCTTTTCTTCTTTGCTCTCTTTTCTTTTAAAGATTTTATTTATTTGAGAGAGAGACAAAGATAGCTTAAGAGAGCACAAGTGGGGAGAAGAGAGGGGAGTAGGCTCCCCACTGAGCAGAGAACCCAATGTGGGGCGTGACCATGGGGATCATGACCTGAGCTGAAGGCACTTAACCAACTGAGCCAGGTGACCCTAAAATGAGTCTCTTGAGGCAGCATGTAGATGGACCTTTTTTTTTTTTTTAAGATTTTATTTATTTATTCATGATAGACACACACAGAGAGAGAGAGAGAGGCAGAGACACAGGCAGAGGGAGCCTCACGCGGGACTCGATCCCAGGACTTCAGGATCGCGCCCTGGGCCAAAGGCAGGTGCCAAACCACTGAGCCACCCAGGGATCCCCTAGATGGATCTTTTTAATCCATTCTGATATCCTGTCTTTTGACTGGAACATGTAGTCCATCTATATTTGGAGTAATTTTTGAAAGATACAAATTTAGTGCCATCGAGTTGGTGTTTCTGATGAGGTTCTTGGGTCCCTTCTATCCTTGTTGCTTTTGGTGATTTCTCCCCCCTCCACCTAAGCAGTCCCTCTTAAAATTTCTTGCAGTGTTGGTTTTCTTGTCATGAACCGCTTTAGTTTTTGTCTGGGAAACTCTTATCTTTCCTTCTATTCAAATGACAACCTTTTGGATAAAGGAGTCTTGGCTCTGTATTTTTTTTTCCATTCAGCACATTAAATATTTCCTGCCATTTTATCTGGCATGCCAAGTTTCTGTGGACAGGTGTGCTACAACCCTGATCTGTCTTCCCTTGTAGTTTAAGGACTTTTTCTGCCTTCTTTCAGGATTGTCTCCTTGTCTATGTATTTTGTGAATTTTACTATTATTACATACCTTAGCTTAGTTGGCTTTTGTTGAATTTAATGGGAGTTCTCTGTGCTTCTTGTATTTTGATGTCTGTGTCCTTCCCCAAATTAGGGAAGTTTTCAGTTATTTTCTCTCCATTTTTTGGGACTCTGATATTTTTATTATTTTTATTATTATTATTATTATTATTATTATTATTATTATTTAGCTTATTTGAAGATTTTTTTTGAGAGACAGTGTACCTGTGCAAAAGAGCATGAGTGGCGGGAGGCACAGAGAGACAGACTCCTTATTGAGCAGGGATGGGAGGCTCAATCCCAGGACTCTGGCATCAAGACCTGAGCCAAAGGCAGATGATTAACGAAGTGAGCCACCCAGGCCCTATTACAGGAAAAACAGAGCATTTGAACAGACTGATTACCAACAATTAAACTGAATCAGTAATTGAAAAACTCTCAACAAATGAAAATCCAGAACCAGACAGCTTCTGTTACTGTCTTATTAGAACTAAGACAGTACTTTACCTTCTTTATCACTGATTTGCTTCTCTGCTTTTCCAACCTTGTTTTTATGGCCTCCATTTGCATTTGTATCTGCATCTTGGTTATAGCATTTTTGATTTCAGCCTGACTAGATTTTAGTTCTTTTATCTCTGCAATAGGAAATTCTCTAGTATCTTCTATGCTTTTCTATGCCTAGCTAGTATCCTTATGCTTGTTGTTTTTAAATTGTATTTCTCTAGTATCTTCTATGCTTTTCTATGCCTAGCTAGTATCCTTATGCTTGTTGTTTTTAAATTGTATTTCAGACTTATGTCAGTGTTGACTAAATCCCTGGCTGTGAGTTCTACTTGCTTTTCTTTCTTTTGGGGTGAGTTTCTCTGTTTTGTCATTTTGTCCAGAAAAGAAAAGAAGGAAGGAAGGAAGGCAGGCAGGCAAAAAAAGAAACAAAGAATAAAGACAAAATAACTAAATCCTGGATGTATTTTGGTCTTCCAAGAGATGGTTGCTTTTTGTAGACGTGCAGTTTTGTTCTCTTGGACCTCCTATCAATTTTTTGGGGTATTCAGAATGATTTGATAACTATCTACCTGTGTTCGAGGGACAAGATGCACTTAGGACCTCCCTGCTCCTCTGACACTTAACTCCTGATTTCTTAGGATTTTTGCATCTGTGTTCCAGAGATATTGTCCTGTAGTTCTCTTTTTTAATAGTGTCTTTAAAAAAGAAAATAATCAGCAGCAGATGCCCTTTTTGTTTTTTAAGATTTTATTTATTTATTCATGAAAGACAGAGAGAGAGAAAGGCAGAGACATAGGCAGAGAGAGAAGCAGGCTCCATGCAGGGAGCCTGATGTGGGACTCGATCCTGGGATTCCAGATGTCCAGGGCCAAAGGCAGGCGCTCCACCCCTGAGCCACCCAGGCATCCCTAATAGTGTCTTTATCTGGTTTTGCTATCAGGGTAATGCTGGCCTCATAGGATGAATTTGGAAGTTTTCCCTTCTCTTCTGTATTTTGGAATAATTTGAGAAGAATAGATTATTAACTCTTTTAAGTGTTTGGTAGAATTCTCATGTGAAGCTGTCTGGTTCTGAATTTTCATTTGTTGAGACTTTTTGATTACTGATTCAGTTTTATTGCTGGTAATCACTCTGTTCAAATGTTCTGTTTTTCCTGCTTCAGTTTTGGAGGTTTTATGTTTCTAAGAATTTATCTATTTCTTCTAGGTTTTCCACTTTATTGGCATATGGTTTTTCATAGTATTCTGTTGAAATCATTTGTATTTCTGTAGTGTCAGTTATTATTCTCCTCTTTAGCTTGTGATTTTGTTAGAGTCCTCTGTCTCCCTTCCTCTTCTTTTTTAAATGAGTCTAGCTGGAAGTTTATCAGTTTTGTTGATCTTTTCAAAGAACCAGCTCCTAGTTTCATTTATCCATTCTATTGTGTTTTTTGTCTGTTTCATTATCATTTATATTTACTCTAATCTTTATTATTTCCTTCTTTCTACTGGTTTTGGGTTTTATTTTCCTTTTTCTGGCTCTTTTAGGTGTAAGGGCAGGTTGTTTGAGATTTTTCTTGCTGCTTGAGACAGGCCTGCATTGCTACTATAAACTTCCCTCTTAGAACTGCTTTTGCAGCATCCCAAAGATTTTGGATTGTAGTGTTTTTATTTTCATTTGTCTCCAGGTATTTTCAAAAATTTCCTCTTTGATTTTCTGGTTGACCCATTCATTGTTTATTTTATTATTATTATTATTTTTTAATTTCTTTTTTATTTATTTATGATAGTCACACAGAGAGAGAGAGAGAAGCAGAGACACAGGCAGAGGGAGAAGCAGGCTCCATGCACCGGGAGCCCGATGTGGGATTCGATCCCGGGTCTCCAGGATCGCGCCCTGGGCCAAAGGCAGGCGCCAAACCGCTGCGCCACCCAGGGATCCCTATTATTTTTTTTTTAAAGATTTTATTTATTTATTCATGAGACACGCGCACACACACACACACACACACACACACAGAGGCAGATAAAGGTAGATAGAAAAGCAGGCTCCATGTAGGGAGCCCGATGTGGGACTCGATCCTGGGACCCCAGGATCATGCCCTGGACTGAAGGCAGACGCTCAACCACTGAGCCACCCAGGCGTCCCCACCATTCATTGTTTAGTAGCATGTTATTTAACCTCCATATATTTGTGCTAACCAGATTTTTTTCTTTAAAAAAAATTTTTTTTTTATTTTTATTTATTTATGATAGTCACAGAGAGAGAGAGAGAGAGAGGCAGAGACAGGCAGAGGAAGAAGCAGGCTCCATGCACCGGGAGCCCGACGTGGGATTCGATCCAGGGTCTTCCGGATCGCGCCCTGGGCCAAAGGTAGGCGCCAAACCGCTGCGCCACCCAGGGATCCCTAACCAGATTTTTTTCTTGTGGTTGATTTCTAATTTTATAGCGTGGTCAGAAAAGATGCATGGTATGACTTCAGTCTTTTTGAATTTGTTGAGATTTGTTTTGTGGTATAATATGTGATCTGTTCTGGAGTATGTTCTGTGTGCACTTGAAAAGAATTGTAACCTGATGTTTTAGCATGGAATGATCTGAATATATCTGTTAAATCTATTTAGTCCAGTGTGTCAGGCAAAGCACTGTTTCCTTGTTGATTTTCTGTGTGGAAGATACTGCCATTGATCTGTAAGTGGGGCATTATTAAAGTCCCCTATTATTATTGTATTACTATTCATTAGTTCTTTTATGTTTATTATTAACTATTTTATATATTTGGGTGCTCCCAAGTTGAGGGCATAAATATTTACAATTGTTATATCTTCTTGTTGGATTGTTCCCTTTTATTATATAGTGTCCTTCTTTGTCTCTTGTTACAATCTTTGTTTCAAAGTCTTTTTTGTGCACAATAGTGTTGTTACCTTGGTTTTCTTTTCACTTTCTTTTGCTTTTCTATTCCTTTCAAAATTCATGTCTTTAGGTCTGAAATGAGTCTCTTATTGGAACCCTATAAATGGGCCTTGTTTTTTCATCCATTCCATCACTCTGTATGTTTTGATTGAAGCCTTAGTCTGTTTACATTCAGAGTAATTATTGATAAGTATGTACTTATTGCCATTTTGTAACTTGTTTTATGCTTGTTTTTGTAGTTCTCTGTTCCTTTCTTGCTATTTTCTCTCATGGTTTACTGGCTTTCTTTAGGTATATACATATGGATTCCTTTCTCTTTATATTTTGCATATCTATTATTTGTTTTTGATTTGTGATTTCATTAGGTTTATATATGACATCTTAGGCATATAACTATCTATGTTAAATTGATGGCTGCTTAAGTTTGAACCCATGCTTTACTCCTCTTCCCCCAGCATTTTAGGTATATGGTGTCATACATTACATCCTTTTATTTTGTGAATCCCTTGCCACCAGCGTCATTGTATAGATATATTTAATTTTCCTGCCTCTATGCTTCCTACTTTTCTTACTCCTACTTAAGGTCTTTCCTTTCCAGTAAGAGTTCTCTTGAACATTTCTTGTAAGGCTGGTTTAGTGGTGAATTACTTTAGCTTTTGTTTGGGACTATTCTGAATGATTGTCTTTCAGGATAGTGTATTCTTGGTTGCAGGTTTTTGTTTTTTGTTTTCCCAGCATTTAAATACATCATGCTACCCTCTTCTGGCCTGCAAAGTTTATCCTGAAAAATCCACTGACAGCCTTATGAGATTTTCCTTGTATGTAAGTGTCTTCTTTTCTTTTGCTGCAATAATTTTTTTTTCTTTTCACTACTTTTATTACTTCAATTTCTGTGTCTACCTGTGGACCTTCTTGGGTTGTTTTGCTGGTGGCTGTTTGTGCCTCCTGGATCTAGATTTCTGTTTTTCTTCACCAGACTTATGAAGTTTTCAGCTATTTTTTTTTTAAGATTTTATTTATTTATTCATGAGAGACACACACAGAGAGAGAGAGAGAGAGAGAGAGGCAGAGACATAGGCAGAGAGATAAGCAGGCTCCATGCAGGAAGCCTGATGTAGGACTCGATCCCAGGACTCTAGGATCACGCCCTGGGCCAAAGGCAGGTGCTCAACTGCTGAGCCACCCAGGCATCCCTCAGCTATTATTTCTTGAAATAAATGTTCTGTTTCCTCTTTTCTTTCTTTTCCTTCTTGATCCCTATAATGAGAATGTTATTACACTTGATGATGTCATTGAGTTCCCTTTGTTGTGACTTTTAATTATTATTTTTCTCTTGTTCAGCTTGTTATTCATTATTATGTCCTACAGGTTACTGATCCATTGTTCTGTTTCCTCTAGTCTACTATTTGTTCTCTCTAGTGTATTTTTAATTTCACTTATTGAATTCTTCATCTCTAATTGGTTCTTTTTATGTTTTCTATCTCTTTTCTGAGGGTCTCCTTGAAGTCCTCCACTTTTTATCAAGATCAAGTCCACTGAATATATTTTTTCTTTCTTTCTTTTTTTTTTTTTTAAGCCTAGTGAGTATCTTTATTACTTTAAATTCTCTATAAGGCATATTGTTTATTTCTGTTTTGTTTAGGTCTCTGGCTGTGGATTTTCTGTTTTATCATTTGGGACATATTCCTTTGTCTCATTTGGTCTAACTTTCTGTGTCTGTTTCTATGTGTTAGGAAAGTCAGCTATGTCTCCTGTTCCTGAAAATAGTGGCCTTATGAAGAGGAGGTCCTGAGATGCTCTACAGTGCAGTGTGTCCTATTCACCAGAACCTGGTGTTTCAGAGGTGTCTCCTATGTGTGTTCCATTTGCCCTACTGTTGTGGCTGAGCTGCATTTGCCTTCAGTACGGTCATATGCCGTGGCTCTCTGCCTGTTGTGGTCAAGTTTTAGTCCTTTTGTTGTTAATGGGTTAGTCTGGGGCTCTCCCTCTTTCTTTTTTAAAAGGATTTTATTTATTTATTTATTTGAGGGAGGGAGAGAGGGAGGGGGAGAGAAAACACAGGTGAGAGAGCAAACACAAGTGGGGGGAACAGAGGGAGAAAGAGAAGCAAGCAGGGAGCCCAATCTGGGGCTCAATCCCAGGACCCCAAGATCATGACCTGAGCTGAAGGCAGATGCCCAACTGAGCCACCGAGGCACCCCTAAAATGTTTTCTTAATACCTTTTTTGGTTGTTCATTGCTAAATATAGAAATGCAACTGATTTTTATGTGTTGCTTTTGTATCTTACAAAAAGCTTATCTTCAAAGCTTATCTTCAGCTTTGCTGAATTCATTTATTGATTAGCTCCAACAGTTTATATGGAATCTTTAGGATGTTTTGCATATAAAATTATATTCTCAGCAGTTTCATGTATTATAAAGCTGTGTTAAGTACATATGTGTTTATAATTGTTAAATCTTGCTGAAGGATTGGAACTTTTATCATTTTTTAGTATTGGTTTTTGTTTTCAGTTCTCTTTTATTTCATTTTATCTATTACTAGTAAAGCTACTTTTGTCCATTTTTGGTTTCTCTTTACATGTTGTATTTTTTTCCATGCATTCAGCTTCACCCTGTTTTTAACTTTAAAATATGTCTCTCGTAGCATATAATTGGTTCATTTTAAAAAATTCATTGTGTCAATACTGCTTTTGGATTGTCTAGTCCATTTACATTTCATATAAATACTTAACATGGTAGGGTTTATATCTACCATTTTGTTATTTCTCTTCTTCATATCTTGTATCTGGAGAACATTTGCCTGCAAGCGGGGGCCTTAAGCACAGAAACTTCACAGGAGTTAGTGGAGAACCTGCCCTGTGAGTGGAGTGTAAAATGTCATCTCTGGCCTAATTTCAGGTTATCTAATAGGATTGCAGAGCATTCCAGGGATAAGATTTGCATTTGTATGAATTCTGTGCTTGGTGGGATCTTAGAACATGGTCTCAAGGAAATACAGATGTGTTTTTTTATTTCTGTTGGTTTGAGCCTGGTGTGCATTTGTGCTGTTCAGCTGAAGTTCATTAAGCATTCATTTAACTCCTTGCTCCCTGCACCCAGCTTTATCATGACTGCCTCATCTCTGTGCATGGCTGTGAGGATAGAAATGACGGACTTTGAATGTGGCTTTCAGAATTTTTAGTTGTGAATAAAACGAATGGACAGTGATAACTACTGTGACCTAGAAACCAGCATATTTGTGATTTGTATTTGTATCTCAAATATTCCACTAGCCAAGCTTGTTAGGCCCAGTTCATCACTCTTCCTTGGGTACATATTACTCCACAGTGGAGAATGCCCAATGCTTAAGAGAACAGTGAGTTCCCATCTAGGATCCTGATTTGATGGCCAGAATTTTGTGCTCAGAGCTAGCATGATCATTTCTTTTTTTTTTTTTTTTTAAGATTTTATTTATTCATGAGAGACACACACAGAGAGAGAGGCAGAGACACAGGCAGAGGGAGAAGCAGGCTCCATGCAGGGAGCCCGACGCGGGACTCGATTTGGGTCTCCAGGAGAGGACCCTAGGCGGAAGGTGGCGCTAAACCGCTGAGCCACCCAGGCTGCCCGCATGATCATTTCTTTGCCCATGTTGTCTTGGCCAGGACAGTGGGGATGGGCATGTATTCATCCTTCAAGATATTCTTCAGAAGAAGGTACACTTGGCTTCAAAGAACCTTGTAGCTGCGAGTCAGAAATAGTGATGAGGATTTGCATTGTATTTAAATCCCTGACCTACTCAAGCTATTTATTTTAAATAATTTTCTTCTTACTCCACAAATCCCACCTAGAAGAACCAGTCTTCACAGAACCAATGAGCTCTAAAACTACCTGGACTCTTGATTCTTTGGGAGAAGGTATCCCCAGAGATCACTAAATAACTTGTGTGTTAAATAAAGTAAACTTATGCATGCATGTGATCATTCCACAGGCTCTGGAAAGTCAGCTTTGCTGCTGCTCTGGAGACTGCACTCATAAAGTTTTTGTACAGGGGCAGCCCGGGTGGCTCAGCGGTTTAGCGCCACCTTCAAACCGGGGCCTGATCCTGGAGACCTGGGATCGAGTTCCACGTCAGGCTCCCTGTATGGAGCCTGCCTCTCCCTTTCCCTGTGTCTCTGCCTCTCTCTGTCTCTGTCTGTCTCTGTGTGTGTGTGTGTCTCTCATGAATAAATAAATAAAATCTTTAAAAAAATAAATAAAGTTTTTGTACATACAAGCTGTATTTTTTCCTTTGCATTGTTGGACATGGGGTGTGAAGATGGTCCAGACAGATCTCAGCTGATCCAGCCAGCTAAGGAACTCAGAAGAGTTGACCTGGCCTTCAGCCAGGCATATTCCCTCCTGGGGCTAATAGGTCATAACAGGTTCTTCTAGGAGAGCTGGTAGGGCAGTCTAGTGGGGGCATGCCCTCCGATTATTCTAAATGAAATCACGACTCTCTTGAGGCACAGAGTTCTAAGCATACTCTCAAATACACCATCTTGGGTAGCAGTGCAGGAATGCACATGACCTATGCATAAAGGGAGAATTCAGAGGGAACTTGAGACTTTCATACTCAGAGTCTGCAGGAAGGGTGTGTGTGGCCACAGTGCCCAGGACCACCCCTACCCAGTCTGTAGGGCCCCTCCCCCCACTTTCCCCCTCCTCCCCCTAGGCTGAGTCACATGCTAGCAATGGGACAGTACAGCACATCTCCCTTCCTGCCTTGACCTTGTGGCAGAATGGGGGCAACAGAGATCCAAAAGCTTCTCAAATGCAGTCACACAGAAGTGCAGGGCAAGGAAGTCACCAGGTGTGTCTAAAAAACACATTTATAGCAACATCTAGACTGGCATTTGACCAAAAACCGTGTAATACTATAGTATAGCCAAGTTATCACATAAAGTTAACTATCACATTTTTTTCATTTAATTATATTTAATTTTCATTTAATTTTTTAAAACTAATTTTCATTTAATTTTTCTTTTGTGTTTTAATAATTTGCCTCTAGATAATTGGCTCATCCAACGAGGTTGGATGAGTGTGTGCAAAGGGTGGACATGGGACCGGGGAGGTCCTTGACCCCTGGAACTGACACCTGAGTAAAGGGAGAATCAACATCCCCCCACTACCCTCCATCAGGAAAAAGGAACACATCCTTTCACATACGTCACTGTCAGACCATGCACGTGATATGTGGGAAGCTGTAACCCTCTCCGCATGCACATATGGCATCCCCCACACCAGAAGTGAACAGAGTGGGGTGAGTCCACTTGGGGATGCCTCTGCCAGAATGGCCAAGGACTGGGACAGCTACCACAGGGGATGTGACTTCACACTCTTGCAACACTCTCCAAGCTTAAGAACTGGTTTGTTCCTGATAATTGTAGCCCCCATGCTGGTTCATAGCCTCTGCTTATTCAGCCGGCAGCTCCCAGAAAGGAGTGATGGGGTAGCACTGTTTCATCCCCTATCTCCACCCATATGCCAAGTTGATGTTTCTAAGTACCTCATGTTGCTTGGAAATTCAGCTTAAATAAATTATACACACTCAGTATTTCTCTTTTCATCTTTTATCTAGTTTATTAACTCCTCTTGCAAAGAAGAAGAAAAAGAGCAAAAACAATGATTTTGAAAAGCAGAGCATTTCATATCCCTGTCATTTTCATCTGCTTGCTCCATCCCTAAAGTGACTCTGAGCATGAGCTCCTGTTGGTGGCTTATAAATGTAAATTGTCTCTGATTCTGGTGGGTAAATCATAAAACATGTGCAGTCAATAACAGATACTAGTTTGAAAGGATGTGACTAGAATGTAGGAGACAGTGTTGTATGTGCTTGTTGGTTGTGGTGGCCTTTTGCTGGCTGTTTTAGAGCTTCCCATGCCTGCAACTTGCAGTGAGGCCAGTTGTTAGGTGTAGTGGGTGCCGGTACTGCTGGTACCCCTGATTTCCTCCCATCTACGGTATATTTGCAGGAATGAAGCCTTGCCAAGGGGCTTGTGCGTTAGTCCATTAGGGCTCTTTTAACAAAGTACTACAGATTGGATGTCTTAACGACAGAAATTTATTTCATTCAGTTCTGGGGGCTGGGAGTCGAAGATCAAGGTGTTGGCAAGGGTGGTTTATCTTGAAAGCCACTCCTTGGCTAGTAGATGGCCATCTTACCTCTCTCCTCACATGGCCTTTTCTCTATGTCTGTCTCCTAATTTCTTATAAGGGCACTAGCCATGTTGCATTAGAGCTACACTTGAGGTGTAGCTCATTAGGCTTGAGGTCATGACCCTGAGCTGAAATCAAGAGTCGGATGCTTTACTGACTGAGTCACCCTGTGCCCCTATAATGATTAAATTGAAAAAGGAGCCTTTTAAGAATATGTATAAATGAGATGCTACTTGTATAAAAGAAAAAGATATAACTCATTTTACCGTAATTAGTCCTGTAAAGATCCATTCATAAGAGGTCTAAGGTACTGGGGATCATGGCTTCCACATATGGATGGGGGGGACCATTTCAGCCCATAGCAGCTCATTTAGTTAAAACTCAGTGTTAACAGTAGCACTCCTCATTCCATAGGCCGGGCCCTCAATGATGGGGCACCTGTGAGCCCTCAGAGCTGTAGGCTCCCACTGCTCCTTGAGGACAGATGACAAGGAAAGGCTGGAGCGAGGTGAGTAGCTATTAGAGCAGCTGAATTCCTTGTCTTTGTTAGGTAGAAATGTAGTTGCTCCACTGTTTTCTTCCATCATTTCAAAGGATTATATAATGCACCCCATATATATATATATATATGTAATGCACACTTGTCCTGAAATGGTTTCTCAAAGTGTGGGTCAGAGATTCTTACCTTAAAATCAAGGCAAGGGGTTGGGGGAGAGGTTGCGGGGGGCTCTAACACTACCTCTAAAGAATTGGGTTTGAGGTCCGAGATTTGGCATTTGTGCTCAGCCTCCCTGATGATTTTCTGCTGTGTTTATTTACAGCCAGCTAATACCTCAGCTCTGTGGGGACTCTTGGGGAGTTGAGTTGGAGGAACCTACTCAGGATTTTATAGTTTTCTTTTCCTAAGACTTTATTTATTCGTGAGAGACACAGAGAGAGGCAGAGACAGAGAAGCAGGCTCCATGTAGGAAGTCTGATGTGGGACTCGATCTCGGGACTCCAGGATCACACCCTGAGCCAAAGGCAGATGCTCAACCGCTGAGCCACCCAGGCGTCCCGATTTTATGGTTTTCTGAATAAAGTATTGACCTTATAAGCTTTTTAGCAGACTGAAAATGGCTGATTGCAAAAGCTCTTACCTTTTCAAGACTTTTAAATTACCACAGGAAAAAAGGAATTAAAACTAAGCTGGAAGGAACTTAAGCATTTTAAAAGGTGGGGAATGGCTGCCAGGCCATATACCTGGGCTGAGGACCCTTTGTGTCTACAGGCAAAGCCACTAGCTGCTGCCTCATCACCCACAGGGATGAGGGACTTGAAATCTCACATATATGTGTATTAAACTGTTCATTGTGGCAATTCCAAAATGTACAGACACAGAAAATAGTGTCAGGAACCCTCAACAGTGATCTCCGTTCGTCTTGTGACACCCCTACACATGCACTATCCTTGCAACAAATCCCAGATGCAGCATTTCATCTCATTCACAAATGCTTTAGTGCATATTCCAAGGGATAGAGTTCTTTTTAAAAACATAAATAGTGTTGGAATTTTGCTCCATTTTTCTGGGTCAGAAGTGGAAATAGTTCTGCATTTCAAGATCTTTCACTATTTTCTTTAAACTTTTATTTCAGATCTTAAATATCTGGGAAATATAAAATTATTGAGTAATTGAAACTCAAAATTTGAGGAGTGCCTGGGTGGCTTGGTGGTTGAGTGTCTGCCTTCAGCCCAGGTCATGATCCTGGGTCCTGAGATCAAGTCTTGCATCAGGCTGCCTGTGGGAGGCCTGCTTCTCCCTCTGCCTGTGTCTCTGCCTCTCTCTGTGTCTCTCATGAATAAATAAATAAAATCTTTAAAAAAACCACACACACACACACACACAGACGGAGAAAATTTTTTTCCACCAATTTGAGGCCCTTTACCCTGAAGCACATCATTGTATTTCTCCTAAGTATAATAATATTCTCTTACATACTCATAGGACAATGACCAGATTTGGACCTTTTATAGCAAGTTTGCCAACCCCTGCCCTAGTGAATTCATTACACATGTATTAACATACAAGATTTTCCTCATAGTTCATGATAATAAAAACCCTTCTTATCAGCTCAGAAGATTGGGCCCATAGTCTGTGGTCTGTTTGTTCAGTGGAATAGTATATACCTGTCAAAACACTTCAGAGCAACTTGTGATTGTGATTGCCTCTTAGTGATACAAGAGCAGTGAAAAAAGTCAGACAGGGATCCTTGGGTGGCGCAGCGGTTTGGCGCCTGCCTTTGGCCCAGGGCGCGATCCTGGAGACCCCGGATCGCATCCCACGTCGGGCTCCCAGGGCATGGAGCCTGCTTTTCCCTCTGCCTGTGTCTCTGCCTCTCTCTCTCTCTCTCTGTGACTATCATAAATAAATAAAAATTTAAAAAAATTATTAAAAAAAAGTCAGACAAATATATATAGCATGATATTCCTTTTGTAATTATAAAATTTACTTTTTTGTGTGTTTTAAAGATCAATTGATTGACTTTAGAGAGAGAGAGAGGGGTCGAGGAGGAGGGGCAGAGAGAGAATCTCAAGCAGACTACCAACTAGGTGAACAGCTCTACAGAGGGCTTGAGGTCATGACCCTGAGCTGAAATCAAGAGTCGGATGCTTTACTGACTGAGTCACCCTGTGCCCCTATAATGATTAAATTGAAAAAGGAGCCTTTTAAGAATATGTATAAATGAGATGCTACTTGTATAAAAGAAAATGGGGGATCGATGCTTGGTTAGTGTCTGCCACGGATCACTTGCAAGTCCCTAGCTTTTGTTGTGGATGGTGGTTCACCTGTGGTTATGGCATTATTAAACATAACTAAGTTGAAAGTAGATCAGGTTCTAAGAACTATTGTGCAGCTGAGGTCCAATAAAAGAACTGCTAACATTAATCAGCTTACTGAACTTTCTGTGGATCTCGACATTACTTTCAAGTTAGTGCTTGAGGATTAACTGTTGCCTCAAACTGTTTGCCAGATGGGTAGCGTTTGACTTATGGTAATGGGTCAGCAGTTTGCTGAGATGGGGGCTGTGCACTAGAAACTGCTTCCTTCTCTGGGCGGGGCTGGTGGAGTTCTTCTCCTGGGTAAATTTAGAAATGAAAGAGGAAATTCCAATGGGTAAAGGCTGACAAGGTTGATAGGATAATATTTTAAAACTGAAATTTCAGAGGAAAATGTGGCATAGAAAGAAAGGCATGTAGCCTGATCTGGGAAAAATGTTTGCAGCAACTTTCACATGGCTTTAATGTCCGTAATGTCAGTGTTATACTGAGCGCCTTACACATTGATAAGGAAGATGCCAACACTTCAAAGGACAAAATAAGAGGAAAACAATCAAGCTGGCAAGTCACACAAAGAAAAAGAAAAAAACCCAGCGGGTTACTGCATAGGGATTGTGTTCAACCTTAATAAAAATAACAGGAATGCCTATTAAAAGAACATTTAGATACAGTTTCATCTGTGGGAGAGTACCTAACCTCAATCTACCTGCAGCTTTTAAAAATTGAGATATAATTGACATACAACATTATATTAGTTTCAGGTGTACAATGTAGTGATTTGACATATGTATATACTGCAGAATGATTACCACAGTAAGTCTAGGTAACATCCATCACTTCACATAGTTACAGAAACATTTTTTTCCTGTGATGAGAACTTTAAAGTCTATTCTCTTAGGAACCTTCAAATATGCAATACATTATTATTAACTATAGTCACCATGCTGTGTAATATATCCCCAGGATTTATTTATTTTATAATCGGAAGTTTGTACCTTTTGACCACCTTTATCTTTGTCATGCATCCTGTACTCCCTGCTTCTGGCAACTACCAATCTGTTTGCTCTATCTTTGAACTTGTTTTTTTTTTTAGATTCTACACATACGTGAGATTGTACGGAATTTGTCTTTTTCTGCTTTATTTTGCTAAGCATAATGACCTCAAGATCCATCTGTGTTGTTGAAAATGACAAGATTTCCTTCTTTTTTTATAGCTGAATAACATTCCTTCGTGTGTCTACATATATACACACATACCATATCTTCCTTCATCCATTGACAGGCACTTAGGTGGCTTCTGTGTCTTGGCTATTATGAATGATGCTGCAGTGAAGATGGACTGCAGATATTTTTTTGAGTCAGTGATTTGTTTCCTTTATTTCCTTTCACTCAGAAGTGGGATTCCTGGATGTGGCCCCCACCCCGAGCCCCGGAGACTGCCACGGTGGGATGTATTTTACTAGAAAAAGTATACTCAGCTGGACATACTGTGTTCCTTTACTGTTTTACACAGGCATTGGATTCTGTGTGAAAGAAGGACTACTGCATTCACACGAGGAAACATCCAGTAATTCATTAGTAGACCATGCTGTCTCTCTGTATCCCAGACCATGAGGAAAACAACCACTTCACTAAGGAGAGTCTGTCCAATCTAAACATCTGCCAGATGGCAGTATATCAGTTTCTGTGTTCTTGCCCATCTATGTGACTGCATTTGTGGTGAAGAAACTCAGTCATTTTAATTCACAAAAGCTTTAAAGCCATTCTCAAAAGCAGAACTAGTCTCTTTGACAGCCACCTCAAAAGAACCATGGTACTTACCGATGTGCCCCTGGTTTCTAGCATTTCCATTTTCCCAAGGGACCCACATGGGGCCCTGGGAGTGGGAGAGCACAGTACGGATATGTCAGGCTGGGCCTGGGTGTTAGGTTGCTGAGGAAGGGTGGCTGTAAGGAGGGCCCCTGACTTTACCTCAGGGATTGAGACTTCAGTCTGTGGAATACTGGGCCCATTCTTTTATTGATTGATTGTTTTAGCATCTGAGTAGTTTCTTCATAGAAATCTCAGGAGGCGAGCCAGTATATAAAATAGCTAAAGGTGGGGTTGCTTTCCTTTGTGATCACGGAGTACCCCAGAGTTTCATGGAACAGGATTTGAGAGACATAGCTGTTGGTAGCAGTGGCCATGTGGATATGAGCAGAAGAGTAACATGATGAGAGTTGTACTTTCTACAGTTCAAAGAAGTGAGGAAGGAGAGTGGCAGACATGAGTGCAGCTTCGGAGTGCCACAGACAGAAGAGTGGCTGGTCCCACTGAGTGGGGTGGGAGCAGGAGACCTACAGCATGACACACAGCTCTGGTCTTGGGAAGACCCTGTGAGTTGGAGAACCGTGTCCTGAAGGGAAGAGCCCAGAGGCTCAAGATTTCCAAGCATGCTCCATCTCAGACTTCACCTCATTGTGATTTTCAAGCATACTTGATTTTGTTTCTTTGTCAAAGCAGCATTTCTTTTGACGTGATCATCAGAGACTAGTGCTGCTTTTGAGAATGGATTTGAAGTTTTTGTGCATTTAAAACAATCTAGTTTCTTTAGCCACTCAAGCTTGGCTAGAAAATGATGTTTTGTTTTTAATTAGGAGCTTTTTGCCTGATGATACAGCAGCCTCATCCCCACCCTTCCAACTACCCCCTTAATCTGGAGAAGTAAATTGGAGTCCATGCTAGTTGGTGATACAGAAAAAAAGTTGTTTTAATTTTTTCTTTCCAAGTTTTGTTTAAGTTCCAGTTAGTTAACATACCGTGTATATTTAGTTTCAGGTGTACCATGTAGTGATTCAACACTTAACATACATCTCCCAGTGCTCATCACAAGTGCTCTCCTTACTCTTACTCTTACTTTCTTGGTTAAGAGTCTGTTTCTTGGTTTGCTTCTCTTTTTTCTTCCCCCATGTTTGTTTGATTTCCTAAATTCCACATATGAGTGAAATTATATGGTATTCTCTGACTGACTTATTTCACTTAGCATAATACTCTCTAGCTTCATTCATGTCATGGCAAATGACAAGATTTCATTCTTTTTCATGGCTGAATAATATTCCATTGTACATATATACAACTTCTTTATCCATTTATCAGTCAGTGGACGCTTGGGCTGTTTCTGTAATGTGGCTTTTGTAGATAATGCTGCTATAAACAGAGGTGTGCATGGATCCCTTCAAATTAGTATTTTTGTATCCTTTGGGTAAATACTTAGTAAGGCACACTGTTTTAAAATGTGGGAGAGAAAGGCAAGGTTCAATAAAGTATGCTTCTCTTCCTCACATGATTTATTTTACATGTGAACAGATTGTGTAAAAATATGGGACATTTCTACTTTTCTGGGAGGTGCCTTTATTTGCATATAGAAAAGAAAGAAAATCAGTATCCATCTTACACACGTTAGCAGAGTCATTTCATAGTTTCTTGTTTGGTTATGCTGTGGAGTCTGATGAGCAACATACTTTCAATTTGTAAAATAAAAGTTTAGAAATACTGAGAAGACTGCTCTTGGTCATGTTGACTCAGGGTGGAAGCAACACATGCACAGCACTCTCACTGTGGGTGTCACAGGCAGGACACATGAATGGGCACCAAAGTTATCAGCTCTGCATTTCCCTGCCTATGGTTTCACCATGTTGGTGTTCACTTGCCCTGACAGTTCCTAGTGCTTCATTCCTTCCTTTGGGCATCCAGGTGCTAGCTATGGCTACACATACTACTTCCTGCCCCTCCAGAGCTTTGCGGTCAGTTTGTAATCCTGTTTGCGACCTGGTTTAGCTGCCACCCTATCTTATGGACAGTGAGACCTAGCACTGATTCCTGGCCCTTGGATGCTTTATATTTATTAATAGGCACGTACTTAGCAGAACAGTTGTAATTTCATTTCTGTTTTTGTGGACAATAATTTATCTAGGTCAGACCTTGCTTTGATAAAAGTTACAGATCCGTGGAACTATGTGTTGAGTTCCTTTGTGAGAATGTGAGATATATTCGAGTTAAATGTTTGATTTGCTTAAGATTTAAATTTGGAGGCCAGAAGTAACTAGAATCAGTTTGCTTACTGTTTATGTTTTAGGGTTTTTCTCTTGGTGTTTTGTTTTTAAAGATTTTATTTATTTATTCATGAGAGACACACAGAGAAAGAGGCAGAGACATAGGCAGAGGGAGAAGCAGGCTCCATGCAGGGAGCCCGATGTGGGACTCGATCCGTGGACTCCAGGATCACACCCTGGGCCAAAGGCAGATGCTAGACCGCTGAGCCACCCGGCTGCCCCACCTCTTGGTGTTTTTAAGCCGTCCTTCTACATGAGTCACTCTCCTCAAGCTGATGTCCGTTCAACTTTTATTGGCATTTATTTCCTTTCGCTCTTTGTTTTTATTTTTTTACCCTGGTAGATGAATGTCCTTCTTCCAAATACATGCAGATGATTTCACCCAAAAGTATTTTCAGATGTTTTTTTGTTTGCAGAAAATGCTAGGGGAATGATGATAGAACAGAAATACAGCTCTATGGTCATAGCAGTTTGTCCTCCAATCTGCTAAAATGTAAGGCCTCCCTCCCTGGCCTGAGTCTGGCTCCAGGCTGGCCTGGGCTGGCCCCAGAGGGCAGTGCAGGTTGAAGTTGTCTGGGCTCAGAGGAGGCCTTATGTGGAGACTTCACATCAGCTCTGTAATACTGCCCCTTGAGCCCTGCCATCACACCAAGGTACTGTTGAGGATCTGAACCAGGTGAGCAGATGCCTCCATGCTATGCTCTTAGGGACCTTGGCAGGAGTGTCTGGATTGTGGGTCCCTTCAGGAGCCCCTTGTCACCAACCCCTGGTACCTGTCTTCTTGCTTTACCTACAGTGCCCATCTCACACCTGCCTTACCTTGCTCCTTTGTTTTGTCTTGTCTCTTCAGTGGGTTTTCTGACAGTGTTCCATTTTCCTAAGGGTACTGGCTTATTAGAGACATACTCATAACCAGTGTGTGCGTGTGCGCACACACACACACACACACACACACACACACCATACGTACTTTTTTTCTTTCCCTTTTAATTTCTTGGCACCACCCATGCTGCTAGTTGAAAATCAGTCTCATGCTTTAATTTCTATGAATTCTTTGCAGCTTAAGTGTTCTTTTTTCCCAAGACCATTGAGTTATATAAGGACTCATTGTCTGTTATTACCTTTTTATGGAACTGCCCGCAAACAGGGGGCTTCCCTTTCTTCCTTCCCTGGATGCTACCCAGAAACAGGGAATATGATTACATCATATATTTTTAAGCAAGTTCTCTTGTGCAGTATTCTTTGCTTCAAAGTGTGTGGTGACTATTACATTTATAGAAATCCTCTGGCCTTTTCCCTTAGATGCTCACGGAGGCCCTGTCTCCTGTTCCCGTACTCCCCTGGGCAGCTCTGTCTGGGGTTCCAGCTCTTGCTGCCCCTCAGGCCTAGGCTGCTTCCTAACACCCTCACATCAGCTCTGTAATACTGCCCCTTGAGCCCTGCCAAGGGCTCACCCTTTGTGAAACCCGCTTTTTTGTTTGCCTCTGGCCTTTATCCAGGTAGACACAGTGCCTGGCAATGGAGCGGGTGATTCTGTCCCTGCTCTGGCCATGGGACCTCTGAACCTTGCTCTGCTCATCTGTTGGGATGGGATGGCACCACCGTGAGGGTGGCTAAGAGGACAGCTTGTTGAGAAGATGCAGGGTGAATTTGAGGCTGAGGGGCAGACATTGCCAGGTGAGGGAGAAAGGAGGTCAGCAGCTTTGGGGGCCTTCAGCATGTCAAGTAGGCACAGCCTTTCCAGTGGGCAGCTGTGAGGCTCTCCAGCCCAGTGTTGGGAACCCCAGCCTCCTGACTGGGGGAGGGTGACCCCACTGTGGTTGCTTGACCCCACCTAGGGTCCCCTGATGCTCACCTGTGGTGGCCACCTGAGGTGCATGGGGCATGATCCTTGGGCTCTAGCTCTGGGTGGGAGATGAAAGGAAGGGATGCCCCTAGTTTGCACTGGCAGCGTTGTGTGAGAGGGATTTATGTATACCAGTGTGGTGGTCCATCTTGTAGCGGGAGAGTGAAATCTGCAGTTAGATACCTCTTACGGAGGCAAATAAATGCCAGCAGGATTTTGAAGACCCTGCCCTGCATAGACCTGAGCCTCCATTCTGCATGAGTCTGTTCCTGGTAGTGAGCAGGAACCTGTGGTTGCTTGAGTCCCAGCTGAGACACAGCTGGTGCCTGTGTCCTGGGAGTGCCTCACCCAAGGGTAGGGAGTATGGGGCATAGGAGGAAGAAGTACCTCGCTAGGGTCTCCCTGGCTGAGAGTGTTCTAGTGTGTCACACACAGCAGGGCTTTCCCTCCTATCTCCAGCACCCCTCCTCTCCATCTTGAGCTCATGGGCATGAGGTCCCCATGCCAGGGTCATGCCCTAGGGGTCCTGTTGAGCAATCAGCACGGCACCTTCCCCACACAGGCTGAGTGAAGAAATAAGCTGGTTGAGTGGGGCACACGGCACAGTGTGCAGGCTTCAGAATTCAGGCGACTGGCCAGCTCCCAGCCACTAATGTTGACACCAGAGCATAGGTGCCCCTTGAGCCAAGGGGATCCCTGTGAGTGATTCAGGGGTATTCGAACAGTCACTGGAAGAGCAACAAAGTATATTCAGTAAGTCCTTTGAAATCTTTATTTTAAAAACTGTTAAATGTACAAAATCAGTTTGTTGATGGTTTGTTAAAATGGCAGTGGTATACCTTAACGAGCTGTAGAGCTTGGACATGAACCTGAGGGCTGGGAACCACTGCGGGTAGAATCAGTCAGTGGGGCAGCCTGGCTTGACAGTGTATGCTGATTATGTAAACCAAGGAGTCAGTTCACTGCAAGGGGAGGTGGGGGACCACACTCTGGAGGTGCCTGTGCTAGCTCTTTGAGAATGAGGTTTGGGTGGTCCGCTGGCCCTTGTTGCACTCCTAGCCATCTGCTTTTTGTGCACTGAGCATATAGTTTTATATGAACAAAAAACACCAGTACATGGTAGACTTTAGCAGCCAGTTGGTGCAAGGGTACAGGGATCGTTTTGCGGCAATTTTGTGTGACTCGTTCTTATTAGCTCTGTGTTGGTTTGCTTGGGATGCCAGAACAAATACCACAAACAAGGTGGCTTGAGCAACAGGAATGTATTGTCTTATGGTTAATGGAGGCTGAAAGTTTGAGATCAAGGTGTCAGCAGGGCTGGTGCCTTCTGAGGCCTCTCTCCTCAGCTTGCAGATGGCCACCTTCTCTCTCTCTTCCCCTTGTACTTGTGGTCAGAGGCCATCCTGCTGTGAACAGGCCTTGAGTGGTGCACATCTCTTTACATGTTCATGTGAATTGCGTTGGTGGAGACAGAAATGTGACTTGAGTTGTTAAACTGTAAACTCTCCCCTGGCAGCATGGGCAGGATTGAGCACTATTCCAAAGAAGTCATTTTCATTATGCTTTTGGGCATTGGCATTGTCGAAACTGGTTACAAAGTCTTGTCACTCCCTCAGGTGCAGTAGACGCTCTGCCCCACAGGTCATGTGCTGGCTAGGCAGATGAGGTGCCCTTGTCCTGGGGACACAGGCTTTCTCTGGCTGGTGGCAGCATAGGCAGTGAGGGGGGAAGGGAACCAGAGGCCACTGGGGCAAGTGTCATGCCCGGAAGAAAGCCCAGTGGGCTTGAGAGGATGTGGCAGGAAGGAGTGAGGTCCTGCAGCGACGAGGGCGGCCAGAGTGGTTACAATGAGCATGGACATCATTTCTAGAGTTGTGTGTCCATCATGAGCGTAGGGTCTGTTGGTGGCACTTAGAGATGGAGAAAAGTAAGTAGATTTGAAAGAAATCTTGGAGGTAGAACTGTGAGGTATTAGAGAACAAGTCAGGACAGAGACTTTGGAGAGTAGGACCCAGAGCTGACTATTCACAGGTTTCCTTAATGTGGTTGAGGGGAAGGCTGTGCAGATATGCATTTGTGGACGATGCACAGGGTGGAGAGACATGAGAGTGTTTGTGGGGCCCTGGGGTATGTGTGTGCATGTGCTCATGGCAACTGCAGCACTCTATGGGGGGGGGTGGTCTTTTAGGGGGTGTTTATGACAGGAAAACATAAAATACGAAAATGTGACAAGGGGAAGACAGCAGGGAGCTACAGCAGGGCCTTGGCCATTGGCCTACAGGAAGCTGAAAAGGTGCTGCAGAAACATGTTCAACAATGGTGGTTTTTTTTTGTATATAGAATTCCCTTATAATTAATACTTGTTAGAAAATAGAGTTTGACATTACTTACAATTATATCAACATTCATAGAGTCTGAACATCATAGGCATATGGGTGTACTATCACCACAAGATGTCTTTACTTCCCAAGTATTTTTTTTTTTCTTCCCAAGTATTTTTAAACTTTAGCTATGAAGGTCAGTTACCAGAGCCAAATTTGTTCTTGACAAGTAGAATTTTTATGTCCATTCAATCAAAGAGTCTCTTACATCTTTCTGGGCCTATTCATTTGCAGATAGGAGTAGAAATTGTAACTGGGTTCCTCATATCTCTCATTTACATGTGATGCCCATCTTCATATGCTGTCCAATTTCTTTAGGATAAAAGGTACGACTCACAGCAGGGCCACATAGATAAGAAAGTTCTGTATGGACGAGATCACATCCTCATGCATCTTCCGTTTCATCTCCTCTGGGTCCAGCTTCAGTGCAAGACCCTCGATCCGGAACATCACTGCTTTGCTTCTCCGCCTTGCAGCTGCCACATTCTGCTCTCCTCAGAGGCTGCCTCATGTTCAACAATTTTAACTTTTTTTGTTTGTTTGTTTTTTAGTTTTTTAAAGATTTTATTCATTTATTTGACAGAGAGAGAGCACATACTGGGGGAGCCGCCGAGGGAGAGGAAGGAGCAGGCTTCCCAGACCACCCCAATTTTAACTGATATACTGACAGTTGTTTTGAACTCCCTTTCCACCTCTTCCTGTATCTAACCACCAAACCCTTTTTATCTGCCTCTGTGATATATCCCAGATCTGTAATCTTTTGTCCAACATTACTACTTCCACTTGAACTTAGATAATCAGGATTTCTTGCCTGGATTCCTGTGTCAGCCTTCTTTGTACCTAGTCTCCCTATCACATAAGGGTTGTCCCTTTCCATCTATCTTTCCTATCAGTAACCCAAATTACCTGTCATATGAGAAAGTTAAATATGTATATATTACAGAGAGCAGTATAACAAACCCAAAATGACTGTTGTTAATATTATTTGTAATTTTTTATGAAGCAAATATGACAAAGTTGTGTCATTCCCTCCATAAGGGCAAACACCTTCTTATACTCTCCTGATCCTATACTGAAATGTATCCTTGGTATATTTTTAACATCTTTTTAAAAATTATTTATTCATTTATTCATGAGAGACACAGAGAGGCAGAGACACAGGCAGAGGAAGAAGCAGGCTCCCTGTGGGGAGCCCAATGTGGGACTCTATCCCAGGACCCCAGGATCACGCCCTGAGCCAAAGGCAGACGCTCAACCACTGAGCCACCCAGACGTCCCAACACTGTGAACTTTTTTATGAAAGTTGGAAGAAAAAAGCAGCATACAAAACAGCTTGTATCATAACATCTTTCTGTGGGGGATGAGGGGGATTATGGATTTTTTTCCCTTGTCCATATTTTCTAATTTATGTACAGTAAACATTGCTATTTTTTTCTCTTGATTTTTTAAAATTGTAACATCAGATTTACCATTTTGACCATTTTTTAATTGTGCCGTTCAGCAACATTGAGTGCATTCATTCACACTGTTGTGCAGCCATCACCATTGTCCTCTCTAGAACTTTTCCCATCTTCCCAGACAGGAACTTTTTACCTATTAAACACTAACTCCCATTTCCACCTCCTTCAAACTCCTGACAACCCCATTCTACTTTCTCTCTATGACTTTGACTACTCTAGGTACCTAACATAAGTGGAGTCATACATTATTTGTCCTTTTGTAACTGATTTCACTCAGCGTAATGTCCTCAAGGTTCATCTGTGTTGTAGCATGGGTGAAAATTTCCTTCCTTATTTCCTTTCTGATTAATAATATCTCATTGTGTGTATCACACAAATATTGATATTTTTATATGAGGAAAGTGTCTTTACTGATTTGAATTAAGTTGAGCATTTATGTTTTTCCCTGGATGTGACCTAAGTGTGTCATGGACCCTGTGCGAGCCTCCTGCACCACTCTTCCCCCACCGAGGGTGATCTTGGCCTCTCTTGGGCAGAGGTAGGGAGGAAGAAGGGTCTTGTGGGTGTGGGCAGGAGGCCAAGGTGCCTGGTCACATGGGCAGTTAGCCTGACCATTTCCTTAATGGCCAGTTGCATGAGTGTTGTGGGGCATGCAAGGGCTGCAGGAGCCCCCAGGCCTCTTGTGGCATGTCACACGGCGTGGGTTCTGGCCATGCAAAGGCCTAGTGTGGGACTCAGAGCTGGATCTGTAGGATGCATGTTGTCTGGCCATCTGGTGCTTCAGAAGACGTCGCTGGGACTCCCCACACTGCAGAGCAGTGGCCAGGGTGAAGACCAAGCCCCTGCTTTTCTGTGCTTCGCTGTCCTGGGCTGCTTCTTTCATGAGTATGTGGAACAAGAAGTCCTGATGATAGAAGGAAGTTGATGATGGAAGTTTTTAAAAGGCCATCTTCCTTGTTTACAAAAGGACCAGCTATTTTGAAAAATTATCTGCTACATTTTATTTATTTATTTATTTTTAAAATTTATTTATTTATTTATTATAGTCACAGAGAGAGAGAGAGGCAGAGACACAGGCAGAGGGAGAGAAGCAGGCTCCATGCACCGGGAGCCCGACGTGGGATTCGATCCCGGTTCTCCAGGATCGCGCCCTGGGCCAAAGGCAGGCGCCAAACCGCTGCGCCACCCAGGGATCCCTACATTTTAAATTTATAGTTAGAAACACACAAAACAGATCTGTTGTTGAGAGGAGTTTTGTGTGAATGCCAGTTAGGCCCATTAGGTCCCACTGTCTTTGCTCCATGTTCTGGCTGATTTCCTGTCAAGGACAGAAATGTCACTGTCACCAGTGCACTTGTGGATTTACTTTTCCTTTCAGTGTTGGCCTGTCAGTGGCCTGTCTCCTGTCAGTGTTGGCCTGGTGTCATCTGAAGCTGTCTCTTGTCAGATGCATCCATGTTGATCATTGTTCTGTCTCCCTCTGTCAGTATGTGGTGCACCTTGTTATTCCTGGTAGTCTTCTTGCTCTGAAGTTTACTATTCACACAGCTATTCCAGCTTCCTTTGGCCTGGTGCTTGCATGGTTTGTCTTTTTCCCTCTTACTTTCAACTTATGTTGTTATATTTGAGGTGAGTTTCTTGTAACTGGCGTATAGTTGAGTCAGGATTTTTTCATCCTTTCTGACAATCTCTGACTTTTAATTAATGTGTTTAGACTTTTTAAAAATCTTTTCTTTTCTTTTCTTTTCTTTTCTTTTCTTTTCTTTTCTTTCTTTCTTTTCTTTTCTTTCTTTCCTCTCTCCCTCTCCCCCCATTCCTTCCTTCCGTCCTTTCCTTTCTTTTCAGAGTGAGCAGAGGAGGAGATCCTGCTGAGTGAGACTGATCCCACTGAGACACACAGGCACCCCTGTTTAGACTGTTGATGATCAATGTAATTACTGATATGTTTGGATATCACGCACACTTTGTGTGGTTTTTTGTTTTTTGTTTTGTTTTGTTTTGTTTTGTTTGCTTGTAAACAGTAGAAATTTATTTCCCACAGTTCTGGAGGCTTAGTAGTCCAAGATCAAGGTGTTAGGGTCCCAGCATGGTCATGTCTGGTGAGGGTCTGTAATATTCTGATTTTTATATATTTGATCTTTATCTGTTTCTGACAGAGCTCCTAAAACTCATACAATTTCTTAAGTGATAAGGAAGATACTGATATTCATAACAAACCTCTTTCAACCATCCCTGAGTTTATGGTAATGAAGTGACTTTTGGAAAGCCCCTTAAGAAGGGCACTGATTATCAGGAGACCTAGTATGGGATTAGAGGGTTGGAACTTGGCATTCCACCTCCCTGACCTGGAAGTTAAATCCTTTGCCAATGGCCAGTGATTTAACCAGTCATGCTCATGTGGGGCAATCCATAAGGACAGGGTTCAGAGAATTTCTGGATTGATGAAATATTTGGAAAGAGTGTGGAGCACTCAGAGAGGGCACACCCTTTCCCCATATAACTAGCCCTATGCCTCTCTTCCCTGAGTTATATATCCTTTATAATAAACTGGTAATCTAGAAAGTAGAACATTTTCCTGAGTTCTATGAGCCATTCTGGCAAATTAATTGAATCCAAGGAGGGGGTCATGGTAACCTCTGATATATGGCTGGTTGGTCAGAAGCACAGTTGACAACCTGGAATTTTGATTGGCGTCTGAGGTGAAGGGGAGTTTGTCTTGTAGGACTGAGTCTTAGACATGTGGGATCTGATGCTATCTGCAGGTAGATAGTGTTAGGATTGAGCTGAACTATAGAACACCCAGCTGGTGTCCAAGAATTCCTTGGTGGTGTGGGAAAAAAAGTCACAAGTTGGAATTGGTCACAGAATCAGAGGAACCGTTTTCAGGTTGCAGACACCAACTTCTCATTGTGTCCTAAAATAGCAGAAAGAGGATCCCTATTTTTTCATTACTCTGCTTCCTTTTCCTGCCTTTGTTAGATTGTTTGACATTTTTAGCATTCTAAATTTATTATATGTGATCTTTTCATAGTTATATTGCTTTTCATAGTTTCATTTATTAGAGCTGTGAGCTGTGAAGGAAATAATCTAGTCTTTTTGCTCACTGTTTAACCTTTGGATTGCTTTTTGCTTTATTCTACATGTCCCAAGTTTCCTTCTTGTAGTACTTCCCTTTTATTGAAGAGCTTTGATTTGCCTGTTGTTTATGAATCCTCTTTATTTTCCTTCATCTGAGATTTTTTTCTTTGTCAGAGAGAGAGAAAGAGAAAGAGAGCACCAAGCAGGGAGAGTGGCAGGCAGAGGGAGAAGCAGGCTCCCCTCTGAGCAGGGAGCCCGATATGGGACTTGATCCCAGGACCCTGAGATCATGACTTGGGCTGAAGGTGGACACTTAACTGACTCAGCTACCCAGGTGTCCCTCATCTGAGAATTCTTATTTTACCTTCATTCCTGAAGGGTATTTCACTTGATGTAGGATTCTCTGTTGACACTTCTTTTTCTCTCAGACTTAAAAAGTGTCATTCTACTTCCTCAAGTCTCCTTGGTTTCTAAGGAGAAATCCACAGGCATTCAAATTGTTCTGTAGATAATAAGGCACTTTTTCTCTGTTTCTAACACATTCTTTTCTTTTTGTGTTTCACCAGTTAATTTTTAAAAAGAATTTTAGTTGACACAGTGTTATACTGGCATACAGTGATAAGTTCAGCAATAATTTGTATTGCTGTAAACTTGTATAAACAAGTTTATAGATTATGCTGTGTTCACTATAAGTATAGCTACCATCTGTCCTGATGTATCACTATTACAATATCATTAACTGTATTCCTTATTCTTTGTCTTGTGTTCCTGTGACTTAGTCATTCAATTTTTTTTTTCTTTGCTTTAGTTTATAACAGTTTGACTATGATGTGCCTGGTGTGGATTTCTTTAGATTTATCCTGTTTGGAATCCATTAAGCTTCTTGAATTCATACATGAATGATCTGCCAAATGTGGGAGGTTTTTGGCCATTGTTTTCACCCAGTTTCTGCATCCCTTCCACTCTCATGACACAAATATTAGACCATTTCTCTTGTCCCAAAGATCTTCGGAGGCTCCTCATTTTTTTTCCAATCTTTTTTCTGTTGTCCGGATTGGAGAATTTTTATTATTGTCTTCAAGTTCCTTTGAATTTTTCTTTCCTTTGCTCTTGAGCTTGTGTAGGGAGTTTTTGTATAGTATTTTTTAGCTTTAAAATTTCTAGTATTTTCATTTGGTTCTTTATGTGGTATCTTTTCTTCCCTGGTTTTTGATTTTTTTCTTTCAGTTTGGGAGTGTTATTATTGTTTATTAGAGCATTTTTATAATCATTGCTTTAAATTCTGTTACATAATTGTAATATCTATGGTAATATCTGGGTTTTTTCATTGTCGGTATTTGTTAATCATCTTTTCTTTGTGTGCTGGGTAGTTTGGCCTGCAGCTGAACATTTTGGATATTATGAAATGGAACTCTAGGTCTGAAGTCCTAGGAGAATGCTATTTTTTTTTTTTTTTTTTTAGCAGGCAAACCACCTGGTTCAATGTAGGTTGTGGTTCTGACACCTCCTTCTCTGGGGTGTGATTCAATGTCAGTTCTGTTCTCAGAGCCTCTAGAGTGCCATTTGGGTCTGTCCTGTTTGTGCCACCTGTGGCCATCTGGGAGCTGGCTGTGACCTCAGGGGTTGGAGTGTGAGAGGATCAGATTCATGCATTTACAGCTTAGGGGTGGGCCCAGAGTTCATTAGCAACTTTATAATCTCATTCTTCTGAGATTCTTCCTCTCCATACTGTCCCTGGGGCTTTCCGGTGCTCTGGGGTTCCCTTTTTGGTTTTCCAGCCAGTAGCTGGGGGTTTAGTAACTCTCCTCACCATGCACTTCTACACTGACACCTTGTCTGGTGCCCAGTGTTGGGAGGAGCAACTGAGGGTTTCTTCCATTTAGTGTTCTCACCAGCCTGCCTGCTGCTCTTTCCTTTACACAATGCCTATAGCTGCTCCGCGTGTCCGGAGTCAGGGCTGCTTGGTGTATTGTGTCTGAGGATGGAGCTGCTACTCCCTGTATCCCATCCAGGGTCAGAGCAGCATTCTGAAGGAGGCAGGCTTGGAATGTGCTGTTTCCTCTCCCCTGGAGCTGCCACAGATGTTTTTAGATGACATCCACCCCCTTTTTGTGCTTTCTTGCACTGGCCTTGGAGTTTGTGCTGTCAGGCCTGTGCTAACAGTCCCCTCCCTCTTTCATGTTGACCCTTGGCCCCCACCTTAGTAGTCCCTACAGGCAGTGGCTGGAGGAAGAAGGGCTCTGACCTTCTCCATCTCTATTCCTTAGTGTGTTGCCTTGCATAGAAGAACCACTTGGGAAATGTCCATCTGCAGGGAAGCACTCTTGCCCCCTTGGAGGTTGGAGGCTGTGCTGGCTTCCTTGGGGCAGACAGTGGTGTTGAAGAGGACATTCCCTCTGCAGGGAAGCACTCTTGCCCCCTTGGAGGTTGGAGGCTGTGCTGGCTTCCTTGGGGCAGACAGTGGTGTTGAAGAGGACATTCCCTCCTCTGGCCCAGTGAACAGGTTGTCAGACCCTCCCAGAGAGCCCAGTAGGGACGATGGCTCCAAGGTGGGAAGGTGGGACAGGAAGCAAAGGTATGTGTGGTGGTTCATGTGCCACTGTGACACAACTGGAGGCCAGGAGAGGCTACATCATGACTTCTTTGCCAGCAAGTCCTAAGAGAGACAACAGACCCAAGGGATTGGTCATGACCACGTCAGCCATCCCCATTGCCCAAGAGAGGGATCAGGCAAGTGGGGGTCTGATTTCCCCACCTTGGATGATTGTCAGTATCTCCACCCTTCCTCACAGTGCAGGTTTGTGCTGTGTTTTGTTCTAGGCCAAGATGGCGGCCCAGGTGACACTGGAGGATGCACTATCCAATGTGGACCTCTTGGAAGAGCTGCCTCTGCCTGACCAGCAGCCCTGCATCGAGCCCCCACCATCCTCACTCCTCTACCAGGTTTGTGCTGGGTAGCAGTGGGTTGTACTGCCTGCAGTACTGACCTCCACATGATGGTTTTTCTCTTCTTTCAGCCAAATTTCAACACTAACTTTGAAGACAGAAATGCATTTGTTACTGGTATTGCAAGATATATTGAACAAGCGACTGTTCATTCTAGCATGGTAATTCCTTCTGCATGTTTTTGTTTTCCTTGGGGGAATACTACTAGTGATGGCAAATATACACTTTTTGGTGTTATCTTAGTATGATATATACTAAGGAAAAAGAGAAGAAAGTGGATGAAAATGCCTTATGTTTTTAGAGAAGACTTTGTTTTCTTTATTATAAAAATGATACATATTCTTTCTGAAAATTGAAGCAAGAAATTGAGCAAGAAAGCTTCTGTCAGCATTTTGAGGGAGTCCATTCTCTCTTATCATTTATACCTGTACTCATGCATGCAGTTATATACGCAACTGTGATTCAGATTGCATGAATGAATTGTGTTGCCATTACATATTTTAATGATTTCATGAACTTTTCATATGACATATGTCAAAATGTGCCAGCTAAAGTAATATTTAATAGCTATCTATTCCATTTTGTAATTTCCACAATTTAATTATTTTTGCATGTTTAGTTTCCCTATTTTCTTTGTCATAAAAAATACAATAATGAATATTTTTCCAAACACATCATTATTCCCATTGGCTAGATTTGTATAAGTGAAGTTACTAGATCAAAAGTTGTAAACATTTTAAAGCATCTTAAGAACATAATGAAATTGTAGTTGACATTTTTACAACATCTCTGTGCTTTTTACCATTTTTACCAAAGGAAACAATGTGAAAAGAGTAAACACTACAGCAGTTAAAAAATTATGGCAGTCCTCTTTGCATGGATATTGTTCTCTGGATTTTAAGTGCTACAGAAATACTTGCAGCTTTTCCTCCTACACACTAGGGATGATGGAGCTGCCTCAGTCTTAGGAGCCCAGAGGCTCTCTGTAGCATGGTGGTAAGGCCTTGACCCTGTGCGCATCTGCGCTATGCTGGCATCTGTGCTCAACTTCAGATCTGCACTGCCAGCAGGTTGTTTTGGATAGAGCAGAGTTGAGGAATAGCGGCTGTGGCAGGTGCCAAGGTTTGTGTTGGCTCCTCTCCAGCCCACAGAGCCATGGGGGTGTTTCCGGAGGTCATTATGGCCACAGTGCTACACTGCAGCATCACCAACTTCTTAGCTGCCTCGTGGCATGCAGGTCCTGGTACTTGTCTGTCCCTCAGAGTGAGAGTCAGGAGAGTTTATGCCTCTGGATTTTAGCAACAAGGCATCTCCGTTTTTATGATTGTTTTCCTGCTTGCCTCTGATTTGCCCTGTGTACCCTTACAGAATGAAATGCTGGAAGAAGGCCAAGAGTACGCGGTCATGCTGTACACCTGGAGGAGCTGCTCTCGGGCCATCCCACAGGTGTCCCCACCCCAGCCAGGCGCACCCATTCTTGCTGACCATGCCCCTACCACAGTCAGACAGTGCTCTTACCCTTCTGCCCCCCATCTCAGCCTAACCACACCCCTACTCCACCAGCCTACCCTCCCTCCCACATCCCACCCCACAGCAGGCTGGGACTGCAATGACCTAACAATGACCTTCCCTCTCACTTCTAGCTAAGTTGAAGCCTCTTTATGTCATACTTGTTTATTCCTAGGTGAAATGTAATGAGCAACCTAATAGAGTGGAGATTTATGAGAAGACCGTCGAGGTCCTGGAGCCTGAGGTCACAAAACTGATGAATTTTATGTACTTCCAGGTAAAACAGTGAAGTAATCCTAGGACTTTAATGCAGATGAGTAGGAATCTGGCCCACTTTGACATATCACCATGACTTCTGAACAAAGTGCATGTGAACGAAAGCAGCCAAAACAACTTCTGAGATGAAAGAGAACAAATTCCTTTGTCAGTCTACAGCTTTACTGGCCCTTTCAGAATAAATACCTCTTCTGTGTTTCACTACTCTTGTCTCTGAGAGTGAATTTGTATTTCCTTCATGAAGACTGCTTTCTGTCAGTTCCAAATATGTTTGTCTTTCTGCCAATTTATACTTGTGACTCATCTAGTTTTTCAGGTGTTTTCTTCTTCTCACTCCCTCCTGCTGTCACTTGGGGGTCCTTGCCCTGCCTTGGCTACTCTGACCCATTGTTTACATGGAGTTGCCACAGGAGGTGGACTTGCTGGCTTTTTAAAGATCTACTTTGAACATGTAGGGTTCTTATTATAGATTTCTTTAGCAAAGGTGAGAAGATAGAACTTATTAGGAGATGAGTGTTTGCTTTATCTTCAAGGTTGTCAAGAGGAAACATTTCTCTGCGCACCCCTTCCTTTTCATCTCTGCTAAAACATCTGTTGTAGACCTTCTGTTGGAGGTTTTTCTCAGTAACTTTGCTTGAATAATCAACAAAATTCTTTTACTTTAGGGATGTAGTTGGTAAAGTGGAAAGTTAATGATGATTGTTACACAACAAAAGCATGTGGAAATTACTTTTGTAACAAATAAAATTTGTTTTATAAAAACAAATCTCTTTACCTGAGCTGTAAATGTCCACTCTTTTGGGTGGGTATTTCATCAAGGAGTGACAGTGAGTCCAGCCACTGTGCTTGAAGCTGGGCATGGAGTTAGCCCTTCACTGACAGCAGCCTTTTTTGCCTTTTCTTCCTCTGCTTAGAGAAATGCCATTGAGCGTTTCTGTGGGGAGGTGAGGCGCCTATGCCATGCGGAAAGAAGGAAGGACTTCGTGTCTGAAGCCTACTTGATCACGCTGGGGAAGTTCATTAACATGTTTGCTGTGCTAGATGAGCTTAAGAACATGAAGTGCAGTGTGAAAAATGACCACTCGGCTTATAAGAGGTGAGCTTTGACCTTTCCCTCTATGTCCTTGCAGAGAGTGCCCCCGTAGACAGGGTGGTTCCTGGTTAGCTGCATGCTCTGCACATGGTAGGTATGCATCCCATACGTGCTGAAATAATGTCACTGTTTGGTAACAGTTATTTGACAGGCTCAGGACTCTTTGAATACACACTCCTAGGTGCGTAAGGGTAGCTGGCAGATTATGAGTATGGCAATGCATCATGGTGCGTCCTCATAGGCATGTGTACATTGTGGTTTCATGAAGCTAGAGTGGGATCTGATTATCCTCAAACATTTGTTGAGGAGCGTGGGTGCTCAGCACATGTGGTAAGACAGAAGTACATAAGACCAGTCCCTTTTACAGAGGGTTAGGGGCACTGCAAGGCTTTTGGCTCAGTAGGCATCTTCCTGAGGGCACAGGCAGGTTTGCAGCCTGAGAGCAACACCTGTGCATGTCATTTCCTGGTTACACATTCCTAGAAGGTACACACCATCACAGCAGTGGGCAGAGCTGGTCTGTAGACTGTCATGGGATAACACTGAGCTTCCAGCTCCCTGAGACTAGCTCTTCTCCTGGGAGACAGGAGAGAACTTACGGAGAAGAGAATTGGAAAAGGTGGGTGTGGCATGATAGTCTGCTTCTAGAAAATAGTGAGGGTCAGTTGGCAGGAAGATGGAGGGTGATCAGTCAGAACAAAGCCAACTATCTTCTAATAGACTTCTTTATAAAGTATGTGCTTTAAAAAAAAGAAAGTCTGTGCTTGATACTGTTCAATGCATGAATGCAGGAATGAGATGCTGACTTTTGTTTGTTCTGCTAGATAAGGACTCTTGGTTGTGAAATTAAATTTGATGAGGTTTTCCTTTGCATCAGAATGGGCTGGCATTTATACTCAGAAGGGGTTATACTATTATACTGTTAGCTGTCGCTATATTGTATCTGAAATCATATAACTTTTGCCATGTCTTTAAAATAAAATCTACGTGGGATGTGGTGCCAAACTGAGATTTAGGATGAGTTAGCAGTGGGAGTTGGACTAGATCACTTAGAGTTGAAGCCTCACAACTGATGAGGGGATTCCACAGTGTTCACACCCCAGGGGTCCTGCTGGCTGGCTGCTCTGCTGTCTTCATGTGTTATCTCATGGTCCAGGATGGTTGCTTGAACTCCAGCGATCATTTCTTCATTCTAGTCAACAGGGAGGAAGGAGAATAGAAGGGGCCATACTACCTTTTATAAGTAAACTTCCAAGTTCCTTGTGCTATTTTTTGTTGTATCTCATGGCTCAACCATTAGTCACATGGAGATGAGGCACATTGCTATAGCATGGAAATTTGGGGTTTATTTCTAAGGAGGCACAGAGGAAATGACTGTTGGTATAGGATATCAGTCTTTACCATGAGAATTTTTCTTCAATAAAACCCCCAAGTTTTTAGGTAGCAGACAGGTCCTTATGTGGACAGTTTCCACGAAACTTTTGGGGGGGCTGCCCTAGACGTGCAGGAAGCTCACACCCATGTTTACATTGCTTTGCAAGACTCAGACACTCAGCATGTACCTTACAGTTTTATTGTACCTAAGTGTACAGATAATTTTGTGTGTGCTGTTCCCTCTTTCCTCACATCTGCTTTGTGGGTAGACAGATGGACAGTCGTTTGTTACAGGTGTGATAAGTGAGCTTCAGGAGAGTGCAGGGGGTTAATCCAAGATCAACTAGCCTATTAGTGGAGGAAATCGGGATTCTGTCTCTGACCATTGGCACCAAAACTGGGTGTGGCGCCTGACTTGTGGGAGGTGTGGTAGCCTAGGTGATTCTTGGCGGAGACACTGGATGGTGCTAACCATCTCCCTTACCATATTCTAGGAGTCAAAAGGGGAGGCAGTCTTTCTCAGACTTGAGAACAGGTCGCTATGGGGAGAAACCAGTATTATTAGGTACCTGGCAAGAAGGCCCGTGGTTGGCACTGCCACATCTGAGGAAATCTTTCAGCTGTGGACAGTGGGGTGGTGAGCTGTCCCGGCTGGGACAAGAGTGACCTGGAGTCCAGGGTAGAGAAGCTCGAGGAGGCTGAAATTACAACCAGCTTCTAAGGCCCACATTTTTACATTTAACTGTAGCCAGATAAATAATCTGGATTATTTTATGCTTTTTTTTTTTTCTTTTTAAAATCATTAAGCACATTGATTAACTCTTTTTTTTTTTTTTTTTGCTTTCAAAGAGCTGCTCAGTTTCTACGGAAAATGGCAGATCCACAGTCCATCCAGGAATCACAGAATCTGTCCATGTTCCTGGCCAACCACAACAAAATCACACAAGTAAGGCTTGCGCTCTTGCTGCTCTAGCTGATGGGGTGCATGACTGGGGCCACGGCCAGGAAGCCAGGAACAGTCTATGGCATGGATCTCGCATTCTGTGTTTTAGTCTCTGCAGCAGCAGCTTGAAGTGATTTCTGGCTATGAAGAGCTCCTCGCCGACATCGTGAATCTGTGTGTGGATTACTACGAGAATAGGATGTACCTGACACCCAGTGAGAAACACATGCTTCTCAAAGTACGTGTGTGGGCATGGCTGCTTGCGTAACTGTGGAGAGAAGAGGCTGTGTTTTGACTACGATCTTTTTGGTAGCCTTTTCTTATTCTCATGCTTGCCACTGTGTGTGTGCGCATGTGTTTATACACAGTATCCTCCGTGCACTAGCAGCTCTCACCACATTCGTATGACTGTCTCAGGCTTGACCTCAGTGCCAGTTGAGATCATATGCCTCCCCCTGGGAAGGCATGCTCATGGGTGAGGAGGTCTGGGGTGGGGGCTTTTCTTAGCATCAGCTTCTTGCAGCAGAGGATACATCAGATTCTAATTGTTCAGGATGTGATTTCTAGGAATTAAGAATATGGCGTCTTCATGATTATGGTAGACTTTTCTTGGTCAAGAACATGACCATTCACCATATTGGGGAGGTCTGTGATATTTCTTACTGGGAAGAGGGAGGAGAAGGCAGTTCTGCCATTGCATTTGCTTTGCTTTCCACCTTTGGGGAGGATAGCCTTGAAGAACCTTGTGCTAGGTGTCCAGTCAGCCCAAAGCCTTCCCTGTAAGAGTGGGCCCAGTCCCAAGATCTCTTCCTGTAGGAGAGCACCATGGGTGAGTTGGTGCTGGAGGACGCTGTAGTGGACCTCTTTGTGATGGTGGAAATACTCTATGTGTGCCATCTGGGGCAGGAGCCCCTGGCCATGGATGCTTATGGAAATCCACATTTAGTATTGCATTTGCTTGACGAGAGGTGGAGATGGTGTTTGTGCCTGGGGAAGACATTAAAATAGCCACAAGAAATGACACACATAGAAGAATAACTTCATATGAAAGGATATCTATTTATTTATAAGGAACTTTTAAAAGTGCTTTTTGGGATCCCTGGGTGGTTCAACAGATCCCTGGGTGGTTCAGCGGTTTAGTGCCTGCATTTGGCCCAGGGCATGATCCTGGAGTCCCAGGATCGAGTCCCACATCAGACTCCCTGCATGGAGCCTGCTTCTCTCTCTGCCTGTGTCTCCACTTCTCTCTCTCTCTCTCTGTGTGTCTCTCATGAATAAATAAATAAAAGCTTTAAAAAATACATAAATAAATAAAAATAAAAGTGCTTTTTGAAAGAAGAGCAAACTATCATTTTAATTTATGAACTATAGCAATAGAAGAGCTTTTGGGTAACTAAACTTGCAGTTCTGAGTTTTATGTGCCATTTTGTGATTTTCAGGTCATGGGGTTTGGTCTATACTTGATGGATGGGAGTGTCAGCAACATCTATAAACTTGATGCCAAGAAAAGAATAAACTTATCCAAAATTGATAAGTACTTCAAGGTGAGTTACGTTTTTTAGGTTAAGTGTATCAGTTTGAATTTGGGGAGGTAAGCCTCTGTGACCCACATCTGGAAACGTGGGCATAGGCAGTGGGAAAGGGGGAAAGCACTGGCTTCCATCTGCAAAGGCCACTAGTCTCCTTCCTGTTTTGCCTCAGCTTTGCCTGGGTTTGAACCTTTGTGTGACAGGATCTTTTGCATCTGGCTGCTTTCATTTGTTAGATTCATCCCTGGGAGATGCTGCATCTGTTGTCCTTAAGTTTCCATTGTGGTATCCATTTTATGATTAGATCTCAACTTATCCATTCTGTTGTGACATGGCATGAGGTCATTTCTGAGTTTGGCTGGTACGAGCAATGCTGCTTTGATCTATACAGGTTTTTATTGAACATGTATATGCCCAGGGCTAGGATTGGGGGCCATAGGCATATATATTCAGTGTTAGATACAGCCTCACAATTTCTCACATGGGTATGCTGATTTGCATTGCAATGTTGCCTCCGTCATAAAATAGGTGTCTGTAAGGGTGTGACTCTGTCTTAGGTTCTCTGTCCTGCTCCGCTGGTCTCCATTCCTGCTCAGGACCACCCTGTCTTTGTTGCTATAGCTTTCCAATAGAACAGATCTGCTTTATCAGGAGGCTTTCAAGTTATGTTCTTCAGATTGTCTTGGGTGTCATGCCTTTACCATTCAAAATAAATTGGCTTGCTGATTTCCGTATGCACACGTACTCACTACCCATAAACCATTTTTCTTCTTGGAATTTGTTTGGGATTCCATTGAATTTATAGATCAGTTTAGAAATAAATACTAAGCATTCCAATGTATGACCAATCTATGACCTATGGATATAGTTCTCCATTCTCTTAGAACTTCAAAACTTTCTCTAGAATTTTGACAGTATTTTTGTTTAGAGGTCTTTACCATATTTTGTTGGATTTGTTCATATTTTTAGTTCTTTTGATGCTATTGCAAATTGTTTCTCTTTAGATTTTCATTTTGTTACTAGCATATGGAAATGAAAATTGTTTTTTATGACAGATCTAGCAACAAGGTAGGTTAATTTTAATATTTGAATTGGTTTTATGAACATTGGTTCTTAAATTGTGTTTTGTCCTTCTTAACGTGATTGTGTAAGTTGCTTACAGTTTTTTTTTTCTAGTAAATGATTTACAGAGATAGTATTCAGCCCATAGTAATTACCAGCATTACTCTTTTTTTTTTTTTTTTAAAGCATTACTCATTCTTGTGACTATGTTTGGTGACTGAACACACATAATGACCTTATTTTTTTTTTTTTTTTTTTGTGTGTGTGTTCTTTGAATATAGCAGCTCCAGGTGGTTCCACTATTCGGGGACATGCAAATAGAACTGGCAAGATACATCAAGACCAGCGCCCACTATGAGGAAAATAAATCTCGGTAGGATGACAGTGAGCTGTCCAGTTGGAACATTCTGCAGTGTTCTCATTGTGGTTTATAACACTTATCTATCTAGAGAGAACGCCTTTGACATTTTTAACCATCTGGAACCAAATGCCCCATACAGTAGGCCTTGTTACTTGTAACTGCTTACATTTAAATTCACTTTAAAAGTACAGTTTATGTTAAAAAAAAATAAATAAATAAATAAAAAATAAAAGTACAGTTTATTTTCTTGGTTAGAACATTCACATTTCAAATGTTCAGTAGTGGCTACTGTGTTGGACAGCACAAGTACAGAACTTTTCCATCATTTCAGAGAGTTCTATTGAATAGAAGTGGCTGAGAATGTACCAGCTTAAACAAGTGGTGTGCCAGAATGCTTAAAGACTAGCCCTGCTGGGGAAGGGGATATTTGCATTTACATTACAGAGGATGTACAACTAACATACCTGAGGGCCAAATCCAGCCCAGGGCTGTTTCTGTAAGATCTCAGTAGCTTTGAATGGTCTTTCCATTTTTAAAGGGTTTTTTTTGTTGTTATTTTTCCTTTTCTTATTTTTGAAGAAGACAATGATTGTGTGACAGAGACCATATAGCCCACAAATTCTGAAGTATTTACTGTCTTGGACCTTTGGGGAGAAAGTTGGCCAGCAACTGGCTAAAGGATCCATAGCTCGCAATTACAGATGATAAAAAACACACCATACTCTTTTTTTGGATTCCACATAGCCAGTTGGGTCTTGCAGGATGCTTTGGTTGATCCTTGCCAAACACTTGTACCTGTTGCCAGCTTCCAGTTGCAGTTTAGCCATAATTTTGAAAAATGCAATTACCTCCAGTCTGCTTACTAAGGGTCGCCAGTCTTTTTTATTATTTTTTTTAATGCTGAATTGTGAACACTTTAAGACTTGGTAGGCCACTTGTGGTATCTGTCATATATTCTTTTCTGTTGTTGTGGTTTTGTTTTTTTAGACGTACCATCTTGTATGATGCTAGGGCGATACAAACACAGGTTGTATTTGGCCTGTGCTGTAGTTTACTGAGCTCTGTGCTAGCTTATTTCATAATAAATCTCCCATTAAATTTGATATGCTATCCAGTTAGGTGACTTCTCATTCTCCTCTAAGTTACATTCATTAAACTGGAACCTGTTTCTACTTTAGCACCAGTTCAGGCTCTGATTTGAAGCAGTGCTCATTTCCATGGTGTAAGTCCTCTCACCATGATGGACCTGAAGCTAAGGATGTGACCACGCTAGTAGCATGCCATTCCACAGTGTGTCTACCCTAACAAACACAAATGAACTCTAGGTGATAGGTCATGGTAAAACCAGTAAGAGAATCAGGAAACAATGAGTTTTGCATACTTACTTCTGTGTTTTTGATATGATTTATTGTAAGTCAATAGCATTTAATTGGTGATAATAGCTGTGTTTAATAGCCACCTTGGGACTTGCTTGAGCATGTAGCCATCGGCTTTGATGGCCCTCCCCGGCAGCCCCGGCAGCCCTACATCAGCATTTGGATCCAGATGGGGAGCCAGGGAGTGTGGTGTCAGCAGTCAGGTTCTGGGCTCTAGGGCTTCACCTGAGGTGGACACACTCTTTAGGGCCTGCAGGGACACAGGTATCCTGAGGGTGGAATCCAGTGTAGGGTCTAGGCGACAGGTACTCATTGCAGACTCAGGGGGCCTGCTTTGGATGATGGCCAGCATAATCCTTGCATCATCCTACAGAGGAATCAAAAGGTAAGAAAGGGACGCTGCTTCAGACGTGTATCCATTAGTTTGAAAAGTGGTAGCCTGCATTCATTCCCCTCAAAGCAAAGAGGACCCGCTTGTTAAAAACATGGCAAGGGTGTCAGTGCTGAGTGTGAGGGAGCAGAGGTCAGAGCCCCAAGGCCCATGCTTTCTGTTTGAGAGCTCCAGCAGATTGAATTGTTAATAAACTTCTTTCCCACTAAATTGACTGTATGTTTGCTGCTGAAATGATGCGTTGTGCAAGTAAATAGTTATGATAGCACTGTTTAACCTGTCATTGAAAACAATGTCCATTTCCAACTCCCGGTAAGGATAACTGTTGTTTCTGGGTCTTTGGCTGACTTATTTTCTAATATAACATGTGAATAATAAAGAAATATTAGTTCCTATCAAATCTGCAGTATGTGTTAAGTTAAGGGGCCCTTGCAAGTGTGGTGCAGTATCCTATATCCAGTAGCAACTCTCAGCTTTTTTGAAGGTACTTGGCTGGTTAAGCAGAAATTACGACTCCTTTTCCAAGACACATATATGAGAAGGTAGGACAGTGACCCTGATTCAGGTAGATGGGGCTGGCCTGGCTATTTATTTGCAGAGAATTCATGTTCTCTCCAAGCCTCTTATCTCCTCGTCAGCATGCAGGACCAGTAGTCCATCCTGTGTGCCTGCTGTACATGTGTCCCCAGCCCCCCAACATTGTGATGCCTAAGTCTTATGCAGGCCCCCCCTTCACGTAATACATTTCCCCTTTCCTGCCAGATGGATGTGCACATCATCCAGCAGCAGCCCACAGTATAACATATGTGAACAGATGATCCAGATTCGGGAGGATCACATGCGCTTCATTTCAGAGCTTGCACGCTACAGCAATAGTGAGGTAAGTGAGCCTTCTATGCCCGCCGGTGCTGGTACCTAAGGCCAGAAACCATGGGCTAGGTGGGAGTTTATGTCCTGGGTGTCCAGAGAGCCTGGAGTTGAGGGTAGGAAGAAGTACTGTTTCCTCAGCTGTGGGTCTTTTTAATTCCTTCCAACTTGGCAGCTGGGTTTTCTGTGTTTTTGTTTGGGCTGGTCACATTCTCCCTACCTGCAATGCATAGTTCCAGGCTAGCCCCTCCAGTGTATGGGATGGACAGGATGGGGAGGTCTGAGTGCAGAGGACCTGTGGGGATGTCATTTCTCACATCTGAGCAGGCAGGGAGTAAGGTCGGTGGTATGGGTGCTATGCACAGTCTTAGAGGGACCTGGGGACTTGAGTCTGCATACACAAGTCTGGTTTTTGAAATTTTGGTACCTCGGGGTTCCCAGGAGGATCATTGACATTTGGAGGGACAACACTGTGTGTTGGCCCCACCCGATGCAGAATGATGAGCTCCCCTGTCCTCTGCCCAGCAAACACGAGCCATCATGTAACCAGAATGACTGGAAGACACCCCAGATGGCTCAGAGCACACGCTGGCTCCCAGCCGACCCCTCATCGACCCCTGGTGGCCCATTCCCCAGGGACAAGGTGCTAGCTACTGCTTCCCCAGCTGCCAGCACAACCCACAGGATAGAGACAGAGGCAGGGGCTGTGCTGAGAGAATTGTAAACCAAATATGCAAGATGCTCTCAGACAACATACAAAGGTGATTTCTACCCTTAAAATAGGTGTACTTAACAGCATGTGTGGCGCCTGTTTCCCTCTGCTGTCTACTCTAGTACCTTTATAATTAAGATGATAGTTTTATTTTATTTTAAAGATTTTATTTATATTCATGAGAGACCCAGAGAGAGAGGCAGAGACAGAGGCAGAGGGAGAAGCAGGCTCCATGCAGGGAGCCCATTGTGGGATTCAATCCCAGGACTCCAGCATCATGCCTTGAGCCAAAGGCAGATGCTTAACCACTGAGCCACCAAAGTGTCCGAAGATGATAGTTTTAATAAGAAAAAAAAGAGATCTATCTTTGCATGCCCTGCTCATTTATTTTTAAACAAGTTTATGGAGATTTAATCCACATATCATATCGTTCACACATTTAAAATGTATAATTCAGAGGTTTTTAGTTTATTCATTGTATTGTGTAACTACCACCACAGTCCATTATTGGAATATTTTCTTACCCTAAGAGCAACTCTGTACCCATGTGCTTCTGATCTGTATATGAATCAGAGGTTCCAACCACCCTCTCCTTTGGGGTTCCCTTGTGTCTTACAGAGATAAAGGCTCTTTTTAAACATGACTATAATACCATTATTACACCTAAAAAAATCAAGAATTCCTTAATATCAAAGTCATTGTTCAATTTCCTCTGTTGACTCACAAATTGTTTTTCCAAGTTGATTTGCCTCAGGATCCAAATAAGTTTTACACAATATAGTTGGTTGGTGTGTCTTTTTGAAGATGTGTCCCTTGTCCATCTTTCTCCCTGTGGTGTCATTTGGCATGACCACTGTCCCCTATTAGGTCTGGAGGCCTACAAATACCCACCATTTGCTTCAACGTGGATGGAACTGGAGGGTATTATGCTGAGTGAAATAAGTCAATCGGAGAAGGACAAAAATTATATGGTCTCATTCATTTGGGGAATATAAAAAATAGTGAAAGGGAATAAAGGGGAAAGGAGAAAAAATAAGTGGGAAATATCAGAAAGGGAGACAGAACATGAAAGACTTCTAACTCTGGGAAACGAGTGGTGGAAGGGGAGGTGGGCGGGGCATGGGGGTGACTGAGTGACAGGCACTGAGGTGGGCACTTGACGGGATGAGCACTGGGTGTTATTCTGTATGTTGACAAATTGAACACCAATAAAAAACAAATTTATTTAAAAAAAAAAGTCTGGAGGCCTGATGAGAGACTCCACTTCCATCCTCTCAGTTCCCCTGGCCCTTTGTTGATCATGCTGCAGACTGCTCAAGTGTCTGGCTGTCTCTCTCTAGAGTGTGGACACCCGTTGTCTACTGCCAAATGTATAAATTCATTAGGGCTGCCACATGATGTCTTCTAGTCCTTTCACTCCTTTTCAACTCCTCCTCACAGCTGAGCCTTGCTTTGCAGTGTGATTCCTTCAGGGGAGACAGGTCAGAGCAGAATTCCTTTGCTATGTGTATCAGTTTTTCAAATAATTGATTTTCTAGCATCATCTAAGGTAACAAACTTTCTGGAGTACTGATTTGAAGGCAGTCTTTTTTTTTTTTTTTTTTTAAGATTTTATTTATTTATTCACGAGAGACACACAGAGAGAGGCAGAGACATAGTCAGAGGGAGAAGCAGGCTCCATGCAGGGAGTCCGACCGATACAGGACTCGATCCCAGGACCTCAGGATCATGCCCTGAGCCCAAGGCAGGTGCTAAAAAGCTGAGCCACCCAAGGATCCCCTGATTTGAAGGCAGTCTACTTCAGTTTTTATCTTTTTATTTTTTCCCCTTTAATGCTGAGAATGCTGGTTCTTAATGACTACAGCATGTCTTGGTATACACTTAGTCTTAAAATAGCAATACCAGTGCTGCTAATAACAATATAATTACTAGAAACAGTATAATTATATATTATAATATATAACAGTACAATATTATGGTAATATAATTACTAAAAATTGTTTTAAGATTTATTTTGTAAGTTAATTTTGTCCTTCGATTTTTTCCCTCTAGGTATAGAGATCAAATCATTGTTTTTCTTTCATTTTTTCTTTTTTAAATCATTGTTTTTGAAAGTCACTTGAAGTGGTTTGTTTTATGTTGGTCTCAGGCTATTGATAATGGTGCCTGAAGGACTCAGCTGTTTTGGCAGCCTCCATAGGGGACTGATATTGTGGCTGGACAGTCCCTTGTGGTTTCTACTATGCTGGCAAGATACTCTCAGCAACAACCATCTGGGAACTCTGGGAAAAAGAGGCTTATTGCTCACAAGTTCTAAGAGGGCGCATGGCACCCCTCGAGCCACATGGTGAAGTGACAGGTAGAGAGGAAGTGTGGATCTGAAACTGTGCCTTTACTGGGGTCTAGTGTGGGCTTCCTAGGATTTCATGGGTTTATTCTTTATTTACAAATTTCAAACATAAGAGCAGGAATTAGGGTACTAAAGTGGGGTCTCTCAAGTGATAAGTTATCCAGAGCTTTCTAAAATGGGAGCTTCATAGATGGGGCCACCTGGCTCTTTATCTACTTGTAGAGCTGGGACTGTGTGTATTCTAGATGATGTCTTTGAAATGGATGCCTCGGCAATCAAAAGCTTAATTCCAGGCACTTACACTGTAATCAAAAAAGCTTATTGTCAGGTACCTGTGCTACATTGTTCCTCTGTGCAGTCATGAACCCAATTCAGTACACACTTTTAATTCATGGTTTCATTTTGCTTTTGACTTTTAGGGATTGCTTTTATCCTGTAATTTAATTTTTATGTCATAATTATATAAAATATTTATGTGGTTCCAAAGTCAGATGTACAAAAGGAGGTATGTGTCCTTCAAAGGAGCCCACCTTCTTTCCACCCTATGCCTTCCTGCCTTTTAGGTAACCATTCTTTTTTTTTTTTTTCTCAAGACTGATTTTATTTACTTATTTATGTTTGTTTATTTATTTATTCATTCATTCATGAGAGACAGAGAGAGAGAGAGAGAGAGAAAGAGGCAGAGGGAGAAGCAGGCTCCATGCAGGGAGCCTGACGTGGGACTCGATCCTGGGTCTCCAGGATCAGGCTCTGGGCTGAAGGCGGCACTAAACTGCTGAGCCACCTGGGCTGCCCTAGGTAACCATTCTTAAGTATAAGTTTTCATTTTTTGATATAAGCAAATGCACATAACGCGCATGTTTTCCTTTATTAGCTAAGTAGAAGCGTAACTGTGTACATAGTTCTCTTAACCCCATCCCAGAGCTCCCCTCTAGCACAGTCTGCAGTGACATTCTCTTCTTTGAGAGCTGTAGAATGTCCATTGTCAGGACTCTGATGTTCCCAGCTGGTTGCTTAAGTAAAGGCTCATATGCCCCCATCATTTCATAATTTTGCAAATGTGCGTTTCCTGGAGATTCCTAACAGGTTTGCTAGGTCATGGGGTGAATGCATAACTGTTTTTTCTAGATATAGATTGACCTCTTGATGTTCCTGTGGTGCTCTAGGTTGTCACAGGGTCAGGCCGCCAGGAGGCTCAGAAGACAGACGCTGAGTACCGGAAGCTCTTTGACCTGGCGCTCCAGGGCTTGCAGCTGCTGTCACAGTGGAGTGCTCACGTGATGGAAGTGGTAGGCACTCTATTTGCTTTTACAGGAAATGCAGGTCTGAAAGAGCACCTATCATCAGAGTTGGTTAGAAGTGTTTTTCTTCCCCAAATTATCAAGAAATTGACTAAATGATATTTTTTCTGCATTAACTTTGGACTTTGTATCAAGAGCAAATTGGCTTTTTTAATCTTTGACCCTAGAAATAAAAATCTGTATCAATTTAAATGTTTCTTAGATGGCTCAAATTACATTTCTTTTAAGTTTGTTACAAATAAAGGGCCTCATCTTTTAAAACATATAGATAGAATTTGTACCATTATGATAATTTTTAATTCTTATCTTTTGAAAATGTTTTCCCTGTGGAGTTCTAGCCATTGGTTTCTTTTGTTTAGCATTACTAAAATAGTTTCTGATGCCATATGAAGATTTGAATACCTAGAAGTCAGAAGATTTTCCCTTTTGTTGTTTATTTTGACCAGATTAAAATTATTAAAAAAAATTTTTAAAAAGATTAAAATTATTAAAGTAGATGAGTATATGATTGTTTGAAAGGCTGATTTTTTTTTTTTTTTAATGGTGATGAAATACCTAGCCTTAGATATTCAACACAAAATATCCAGGACATTTTTGCCTATGTATTTATTAAACCTGAAGTCACATGGCCAGAATGTTTTGCAGTTTTATGGAGATGGACTCTGTGTGTGAGTGTATATGTGTGTAGTATATGTGTGAGCATGTGTGTGTGTGATTCTCAGATGCAGCTAACATTGGTTGCTGTGATGATGGTCATGTCAGTATGACCAGAATATAAGCATTTTGTATCCAGTGTGAATGTCTCCCTCTTTGTGACCACACCAGTATTCATGGAAACTTGTGCACCCAACGGACAAGTACTCCAACAAGGATTGCCCTGACAATGCTGAGGAGTATGAGCGTGCCACCCGCTACAACTATACCAGTGAGGAAAAGTTCGCCCTGGTGGAGGTGCGGTTTGCTTTCTTTTCCTCCTTTGGCTCTTGCAGGCTGTCTTCCCATTCAAAGCAAAGGCAAAAACCTGAGTAAAATTCAATGCAACAGTTTTTGTATTGTTGCTTCTGTATAGGGAGCCCTTTGCACCTTTCTTAGTGGTCAGCAGAACAGTAAAATAGGATTTGGGTTCCTGGTCTCTGCATCAGTGGCTCCCCTGGGTAGCTCATGAGTGTTTGGGAGGGGGGAAAATCTTCTTGGTGTGGGGACAGAAGAGGAACAAGATGCCACCCTGGCGCTCTGAAAGAGAGAGGAATCCCCCCATGTTTCCAACCATTGTCACCGAGCCCTTTGCTCTCCCATATGTTGGCTTTGGCTCCTTCATGAGCCTTTTTTATGAATAGAAGTTCTTAATTTCAGTGCCATTGAATTTCTTCTCTTTTGTAGTTGGACTGTATCTGGTTTAAGAAAATTTTGTATACACTAAGGTTATAAGATATTCTCCTCCACTGCCTTCTAGATGTTTTATTATTCTGCCTTTCACATTTAGATCTGAAGTTCACCTCAAGTTAGTTTTTCTTTCTTTTTTTTAGTTTATAATTTAAGTAATCTATACCCAACGTGGGGCTCGAACTCACAACCCCAAGATCAAGAGTCACACTCTCTTCTAACTGAGCCAGCCAGATGCCCCTGAAGTTAGTTTTTAAAATACTTCTGCCTCCATTGCTCTATGTACCTTTATTGTCAATTAAGTGACTACTCATGTATGTGTCTGTTTTTCCCACTGTTCTAACCCATTGGTCAGTTGGTCTATGCTTGTTCTTATGCCACTCTGTCTTAATGAGTATAGTTGATTCTGTGTCTGGTAAAGCAAGCTTTTCTATCTTCAAGAATTCCTTGGTTATTCTTGCCTTTTGTATTTTCATATAAATTTTAGATTATCTTTCATATCTCACAGTGAAACCTGTTGAAGTTTCTTATGGGGATATGAATAAATCTGTAGGTCATTTTAGGGGAGAATTGATGTTTACCTGGTATATCCCTCCATTTATTTAGATTTTTTTTTTTAAGATTTTATTTACTTATTCATGAGAGACAGAGAGAGAGAGAGAGAGGCAGAGACTCAGGCAGAGGGAGAAGCAGGCTCCATGCAGGGAGCCCGATGTGCGACTCAAGCCCAGGACCCTGGGCTGAAGGCAAACACTCAACCGCTGAGCCACCCAGGCGTCCCATATTTAGATTCCTTTTAATTTCACTTTTATAATCTGTAAAACTTCTTAAATCTTAAAACTCTTTTTTTTTTTTTTTTAAGATTGTATTTATTCATGAGAGATGCAGAGGAAGAAGCAGGCTCTCCACAGGGAGCCGGATGTGGGACTTTATCCCAGGATCCCAGGATCATGCCCTGAGCCAAAGGCAGATGCTCAGCCACCGAGCCACCCAGGCATCCCTGAATCTTAAAACTCTTAAAACATTTCACCATATGATGTGTTTGCTGTAGGTTTCTTATAGCCGACCTTCATCAGATTAAGGAACTTGCCTTCTATTGCTTGTTTGCTAAGAGATTTTATTCTGAGTTTATATTCTGTTAAACACTTTGCATCCACTGAAGTACTTCTGTGACTTTTCTCTTTTATTCCTTAATGTAGTGAATTTACATTGATTGTAGGGCAGCTGTCTCCCCTGCTCCACTTTTTTTCTTTTTTTGAAACAGGTTTCATGTTAAGGTAGCCTTGCATTCCTTGTATAAAATTGACTCAGTCATGACAGATTATCCTCCTTGTATATTATCGGATATAGTTTGCTAGTATTTTTGCTTAGGATTTTTATATCAAACTTGATGAATGAGAGTGTCTTTTACTATTACTTTTTTTTTAAAAAAAGATTTTATTTATTTATTCATGAGAGACACACAGAGAGAGAGAGGCAGAGACACAGGCAGAGGGAGAAGCAGGCTCCATGCAGGGAGCCCGACGTGGGACTCGATCCCGGGTCTCCCAGGATCATGCCCCGGGCCAAAGGCAGGCACCAAACTGCTGAGTCACCCGGGCTGCCCATACTATCACTTTTTTAAAAAAAGATTTTATTTATTTATTCATGAGAGACAGAGAGAAGCAGAGGTGGAGGGATATGTGGGTCTCAGTCCTAGGACCTCAGGATCATGACCTGAGCCAAAGGCAAATGCTTAACCAACTGAGCTGCCCAAGTGCCCCTATCACTTTTTAAAATAAATCTTTTATTTTAAAATATTTTTAGATTTACAGAAAAATTGCAAAGATGATAGTTTCCATATATTCCATACCCGTTTTTTTTTATTATTGACATTTCACATTAGTATTGTTATAATTAATAAACCAATATTGATAATTATTCCTTTTTTTAAGATTTTATTTATTTGAGAGATAGAGGGAGCATGAGTGGGGAGGAGAGGGAGAAGCTGGTTCCCCATGAGCAGGGAGCCTGATGCAGGGCTCTATTCCAGGTCCCTGGAGTCATGACCTCAGCCAAAGGTAGACATTTAACAACTGAGCCACCCAGGTGACCTTGGTACATTGTTGTTAACTAAAGTCTAGACTTTATTCAGATTTCTTCAATCTTTCCATAATGTTTTAGTTCTGATCTAAGATCCCACATTACATTAAGTCATCATACCTCCTTAGGCTCCCCTGGGTTGTGAGTTTTTTATACTTCCCTTGTTTTGGAAGACCTTAACAGTTTTCAGGAGCACTGGTCAAGTATTTTGTAGAATGTTTCTCAGTTGGTATTTATTAACTTTTTTTTCATAATCAGACAGGCATTATAGGTTTGAGGAAGGAGGACCACAGAGGTGAAGCATCATTTCCATCACATCACATTGAGGGTACATACTGTCAACAAATTCATCGTTGTTCGTATTGACCTTGATCACCTGGCCAAGGAAATATTGTCAGGTTTCTCTATTAGGAAGTTAACCTCCACCTTCCCCTCACTCCTGCTTCCCCCTTTTTATAGTGTACTCTAGAGAAGGAAGTCACCGCACACAGCCCACACCTGTGTAGTGAATAACATTACTTTTTTATAACCTTCCATTCTAGTTTCCTGAGTGCTGGCTTCATAAAGCAGCTCATCGAGGACTCTCTTCTTTTTGTATTGTCTAGAGTGGGTTGAGTAAGGTTCATGTTACTTCTTCCTTTAATGTTTGTTAGCATTTACTGGTGAAGCTTTCCCTTTATGGGATGGTTTTTGAAACATTCAATTTTTTTACCATGTGCATTTTCTATTTCTTTTTTTTATTATTATTATTTATTCGTGAGATACACAGAGAGAGAAAGAGGCAGAGAAACAGGCTTCCCGCAAGGAGCCCAATATGGAACTCCATCCTGATCCCAGGATCACGCCCTGAGCTGAAGGCCCAACCACCGAGCCACCCAGGCATCCCAACATTTTCTATTTCTTTTTTTATCAGTTTTATTAAGTTGTATTTTCAAAGAATCTTTTAAAATTTTCTGATATTTGTCATAAAGCTTTCCATAATAAGTTCTCATCTTATTTTGGTAACAGCTTTTTTCTACACAGTATACAATTCATTTGTTTGAAGTATAAAAATTCAGTGCTTTTTAAAAATATATTCACAGAATTATGCAATCACAGTACAATGTAGAGCATTTTTGTTATGTCAAAAAGAAACTTCACACCTATTAGCAATCACCACCAATTATTCCCTCCCTTCAGCCCTAGGGAACCACCAATCTGCTTTGTGACTCTGTAGATTTGCTTATTCTGAACACCTCATAGACATGAAATCATACAGTATGTGGCTAATTGTGATTGGCTTCTTTCACTGAACATAATGTTTTCAGGGTTCACACATGTATCAGTATTTCATTCTTTCCATTGCTGAATTCCATCCCATCATATGAATGTATCACATTCTATTTATTTTTTAGCTGATTTTTTAATTTGCTTGTTTCTACTTTTCCACTATTATGAATAATGCTATTAACTTTTGTGTACTGTTTTGTATGGATGCATGTTTTCATTGCTTTTGATGATACACCTAGGAGAATTCCTGGGTCATATGATTACTCTGTTTAACATTTTGAGAAACTACTACATGGGTTTTCTGAAGTGGCAGCACTGTTTTACATTTTTATCAGCAGTGTATGTGGGTTCCACTTTCTCTGAATCCTTGCTAACACTTGTTATTATCTGTCGTCTTGGTTCTAGCCATCCCACTGTGTGTGAAATGTATCTCATTATGATTTTGATTTCCATTTTCCTGACAATTAATGATGCTGAGCATATTTTCATTTGCTTATTGGCAATTTATATATCTTCTTTGGAGAAGATATAGAACAATTGATTGAACAATTGGATTGTTTATCTTCTTACTAAGTTCTTTATATATTCTAGATAAGAGTTCCTTATCAGACATATAATTTGCATCCTTCCATTCTGTAGTTGTCTTTTTACTTTCTTAATGGGGTCTTTTGAAGCATGAAGTCTTTAACTTTTATAAAGTTCAGTTTACCTATTTTTTTCTTTTTCTGCTTGTGTTTTTGATATTGTTTCTAAGAAACCATTTCCCAATACAAGTCCTGAAGATTTACGTTTTCTCCTAAGAATTTTATAGTTTTGCCTCTTTAAATGTGTGATGCATTCTGAGTTAATTCTTTAGATGGTGTGAGGTAGGGGCTGTGTTAGAAGTTTCCAAAACTGCCCTCAGGCTTGATTTGCTGGAATGACTCATAGTAGCTGTTCTATTCAAGATTATAATTTATTACGATGAAAGGACACGGATTTAACTTAGCAATAAGACATGTGGGTGAAGTCTGGAAGAAACCAGGTGCAAACCTCTGGGTATCTCCTGCAAGTGCAGCTATGCAGGATATGCCTAATTTCCCTGTCAGAGATGAGTGAGGACATGTAGAAAGTGTTGCCAACTAGGGAAGTTTACCCAAGATCTTAGTGTCCAGGTTTTTTATTGGTGGTCAGTAATGTAGGCGCGCAGCACACCTGCATGATTGACTTCAGCTACTCAGTTCCTAGGAGTTGGCCAAGGGCCAGTCCTGAAAACAGGCCCTTCTTGGGAATATGCAGGGTTTGATCATCTCAGGGCTCAGAGTTAACCCTTTCCTACACAGGAGACCAACTTCATTATTTTGCATATGGATACTATTTGTTGAAAAGATAATATTTACCTATTGATTTGTTTTCACACCCTGTTGAAAATCAGTTAACTGTAAATGTGAGGATTTATTTCTGAACTCATATTTCCATTCCATTGATCTGTATGTTTATTCTACACTGATACAGTCACATAATATCTTAATATCTGTAACCTGTGTGATAATGCTTCCCTTTTCATTCTTGGTTGCTCATAGTTCAGGCCTTGTCTGTGTTTCTTTTGATTAGTCTTGCTTGAAAATTGTCAATTCTATTATTCATTTACTTATTTTTTTTTAAACAGCTTTATCTTTGTTGATCATCTTCTATGAGGTGCTTGTTTTCTGTCTTGTTAATTTTTACTTTTCAGTATTTATTTCCCTCTCGTTTGTGAGGAGGTATATTTTCCTATTCTTTTTACAGATTTGTGATGATGAATATCAGATAATTATTGTCAGAGTTTTTGTTTCCTAATGTATGCCTCTGAAGCTCAAAATTTACTTTTTAGCATACCTTTTCCTACATCCTGTAAATTTGAATATATAGTATTTTGATTTTCATTCATGTTGATTTGAATTTGAATTCAGTTCAACTTGAATTTGAATTGGGGCATGCTTTTGTTTTCAAATTTCCTTTTTTTTTTCCTCATTAGAAAGGCAACACAAAGGGCAGCCCTAGTGGCTCAGTGGTTTGGCGCTGCCTTAGGTCCAAGGTATGATCCTGGAGACCCAGGATCAAGTCCCATGTCGGGCTCCCTGCATGGAGCCTGCTTTCTGCCTCTGCCAGTGTTCTGTCTCTCTCTCTATGTGTGTCTCTCATGAATAAATAAGTAAAAATCTAAAAAAAAAAAAAAAAAAAAAGGCAACACAGAACCATCAAACAAATCCCTAAAGCAAACAAATAGAACATAGGAGCATGCGTTGAGGACATTGTAGTGTCTGTGATGCTGTCACAAAGATGAACTTTAAGCATTTTAGTGTATTTTCTTCCAGGCTTTTTTATGCATATGAATTCAGCATACTATTACTGTTTAATGGATGGGATTTGGGCTACAAAATCTTATAACTTTTTTTTTTCTTTTCCAGCTAATAACATATTTGCTTTCAAGAATCTTTTTTATTCTTTTTCTTTTAAAATCCTTCATAGGCGGGGTATGCCCTTATGCATTTGGGAGTGTTCTGAGTGAGTTGCCAAATGCCCGTTAGCTCCATGCCAAGCTGAGCAGATCTGCCCCTGCCCTTGAAGGCTCTTATGGTCTAATGGAGTTGGACCCAGGCACAGGAACAGCCACTGACAGAGCTAAGCTCACTGCTGTTGGGAAGAGCTACAGGGCAGCAGCTTCAGAGCAGAAACATAGGAGGCCGGGGAGAGGTGCTATGCACTAGAGGGAGGCTGCTTCCAGGTGCAACTTGGCATCACCCAAGAAGGCTACATCTCCTCTCACCCTCCACCACACTGAGAGCCGTGTGTCCCCTTGCAGGTGATCGCCATGATCAAAGGCCTGCAGGTGCTAATGGGCAGGATGGAGAGTGTGTTCAACCATGCCATCAGGCATACCGTCTATGCTGCACTGCAGGACTTTTCCCAGGTTACCCTCCGGGAACCACTCAGGCAGGCCATCAAGAAGAAGAAGAACGTCATCCAAAGGTCAGCCTCAGTATAATACCTCCCTGTGAGCTCAGAGTCTGAAATTGTAGAATCAGCTTAGGTTTAAAAAACGGTATAGTTATATTTTCATAAATATGCTCAGCACATTTGTCTTCAACCTCCAGACATTCACTTCTGGTGAATTTCCTCTAAATGTAATGCAATGGGGGATCCCTGGGTGGCGCAGCGGTTTAGCGCCTGCCTTTGGCCCAGGGCGCGATCCTGGGGACCCAGGATCGAGTCCCACGTCGTGCTCCCGGTGCATGGAGCCTGCTTCTCCCTCTGCCTGTGTCTCTGCCTCTCTCTCTCTCTCTCTCTCTCTCTGTGATGACTATCATAAATAAAAAAATAAAAATAAAAAAATAAAAAAAAATAAATGTAATGCAATGAATCCAGTTATTCACCTGAGCAATGCGTAATAAATCAACCACAGACTGTCTGAACAATGGAGATGCGGGAACAAGGGTGTGTTTATCTCTGGCAGGAGAGTGTCTCAAAATCTGATGATTCTAATTGCCAGGCTTGTGGGAACAGGAAGCCCAGCATCACGTTTCTCAAAGTGTATCATACTCAGTATTTTTGTTTCTGATCCTTTTGGCCTGACCAAGTGTGTTGGTCAGAAACTACGACACTTCTTTCAGAGATCCTGCAGTGATCTTGAGCTAGTTTTCTCTTAATTTTAGCCTTTTAAGGTTGTCTTTCAGAAACATCTGTGTGAAATGAAGCTTACCGGGGCTTGTGTGTATTGATTTCATTTTTTTGCTTTCTAATTGATATGTTTGACATCTGGCTTGGTATGAGTTTTAGCATTAATAAAATTGATACTCTAAATCTTTCCATTTTGCTTATGTTTGCCATCATGGGAGGCTCACCACATGGGAAATGTGAAGTATAATCTAAGAGTAACTCAGGTTTTAGCCAGAACTTTCCCATGAAGTGATAGGATGGGCACATGGGTATGTCTGCCCAGTGTGACACCTATGGAGGGGTCTCTGTATGGTGGAGCCTGTTGGAGATGAAAACATGTTCCAAATGTGTCTGAGACAAAGGCCCGGTCCTCGCACTTGGGTTGGTGACATGTTCCTGTTAGAAGTCAAGGAATCAGCCAGTGGAGGTTGAGTTTCCGCTCCCTAGGTAAATATTTATGGTCTGTCCCCAGCTGCCCTTTGCATGACTCAATATTCAGGAAATATAGCATCACTTCCAGGTTAATCGATGCAAACTGCAGCTAAATCAGACCTGGGGCTATAGTAATGTCCCCCAGAGAATGTTCTATTCAAAATTTCCATTACCATGCCCCTCCACTGCCCTCAAAGGAAATCACGTGTGAGAATCAGCTGTCCTAAGAGTGAAGTGCCAGCAGAGGCAGTATTGTGATTGTAAAAGTCTGGAGGTGCCTCACTCATGACTTGAAGGGGCTGTTTAGTGTCCTGCAGGCCATCAGAAAGACCGTGTGTGACTGGGAGACAGGGCACGAGCCCTTCAATGACCCAGCCCTGCGGGGTGAGAAGGATCCCAAGAGTGGATTTGATATCAAAGTGCCGCGGCGCGCCGTGGGACCTTCCAGCACACAGGTTCTCATCCTCCCTGCTCCCCTGCTCCCCCTGTTCCCCTGACTGGGCTAACCCTGAACTGAGGCTTGGTAAGCAATGCTAAGAGTAAAATGCCACAAGTCTTGCCTGTGCCTTTTCTGCTCCTCTGTTCCCTGCCCAAGTGAATCTGGAGCATTAGCCAAGACATCCTTGTGATTCTCGGGTTTGATCGTTTGCATGCAGAACTTAATTTAACTGCATCAACTCCCATTGGAAAAATGTGGGTGAAAGTCTCTGTGTCCATTTTACACTGTGTTTCTTGATGGGTGTTTAAATGTACGGTTATACTTTTTATATTGGGCCTAAAATGATAGTTTCTGAAGATAAAACTTGTAGGAATGTAAGAATGTAGCTTCTTTGTGTCCCTGGTCTTAAGCCACCACTGCTGTTCTCTCTCCCAGCATGCTCCGAGTTCCCTGTTGCCCAAAAGGAGCTTTCTTCTGACCCTCATATCTGATTTAATATGTCCTTCTGCTTTTCTCTTCCTGTTTTGGGACTTAGTATTTCTAACTCATTGTTCTTCTGTTGGGGGCTTTTATAATCTTTCCTGCCAGTTTTTCGGAGAACTGCCAGCAAAGCATGTTGGTGGCTCTGTATGAAACCTCTCAAATGTCTAGGAGGAAGGCATTTGGCCCACTTAAGGACAACACTTGTCCTGGGTCTGTCCAGTGTGCATGCACCCACCCACCCTCTGTTCCCATGTGTGCCTCCCCACCCCATGATGTGTGTGTCCTGTGACTAACGGCTCTCTCCCAACTCTCCCCCCATCTGTCCGTGTCTAGCTGTACCTGGTGCGCACCATGGCGGAGTCCTTGAGCTCTGCCGAGCTGCTGAGGCAGCTCAAGTCTTTGGGCATGGAAAGACTCTTGCATGTGGTAAACGCGTTTCTGAGGCAGTCCTACACCTATCCGCCTCTTTTAACCTTTGGTGGTAAGACATCATTTGTTTTTCTTGTTGATGTTTATGGCACGGAGATGAATTGCTCTGCTACAAATTCCTTCTCTCAAGCAGCACCAACTTGGCTACTTAGATGGGTGCCTAAGACCACTTGGAGGAGCTGGCATAGTGGTAGGCTTACTGCTCCAGCCTGGCTCTGGTCAGGGCATAGCACAGTAGTCTTCCTCTTGTGGTTTACATAAGTTTGGTGTAACTAATGTGCCATGTATATTTTCTCCCCCATAAATGTTTCCTTGGATAATGCAGCTTTACATGGTGAGAACCATGCTAGAGTCCCTCATTGCAGACAAAAGTGGTTCCAAGAAAACCTTGAGAAGTAGCCTTGAGGGGCCCACCATATTGGACATAGAAAAATTTCATCGAGAGTCATTCTTCTACACTCACTTGATAAATTTCAGTGGTAAGAGATACTGCTGACCAGCGTTTGGCCAAGCATGTTCTAACACTGCTAATACCATCTAGAATGCTTCTGCTGACCATCCCCTGCTCTGGTCCCCTCACATACCCAGATGGTGACCTGTGTTGTGACCTATGTGACATTCCCTCACCTTTAACTGCACATCCGGCCGGGGCCCCTCCCTGTGGTGTGGCCCTTCGAAAGATGAGGGCCTTGGGCCTGTGGCTGCTCTGTGGCTTGAATGCAAAGTCTTTGTAATCCGTATGAGGTCAGAAATACAGACAAATGTAATCTGTCACCTGGCTCAAGAACAAGATAGTGATAAGTATCAGAAACAGCCCCCATGAACAGTGGTATGTGGAAGGTGGCAGTGACCTTGACCAGGGCACTGGTGGACACCCTAGGTTCTTGTGGAGTGCTGCAGCAGCTTGCTTAGGGCAGGAAGCCTCTATTTTGGCTGCAAGTGCTACAGGTTTGGAGTAAATAGCAAGGCCTTTGCTTTTCATTTGTCAAATGATAGAGACAGTTTTTTAAAATTTGTTTCTGTTTTGCATTAGATAGACTTGTCCTGAATAGCATGTAATGCTGTATCTTTATCCTAAGTAAAAAAAGATAACGTGGTTTTTATTTCTCCTTTTAAAAAGACATATTTTTCCCTTTCAGTCCCTCAGAGAGGCTCACAGGATTGACAGGGTCCCATTTACGGGTGGTGGTGTCCGTCCCAGGCCAGCAGGGACCAGATGCTGACTTTGTTCTTTTCATAAGTGAGAATGTGCACGGTCTAGGGTGGCTTTGCTTGCAGCCACATCATGGTTGTCTTATCTTTAGTGTGAGGTGCCACGTGACCCCTCCCTGTTCACGTCCACTCCCGCATGGCTCACAGCTGAGATTAAAGGAGCCAGCACCTCCCACATGCCCCACCCTGTCCTCGATCATCCTGCTCAGTCTTTTCTGCCTGCAGAAAGTTAACGTGATGTCATTTGAATCCTCCCAGAAACACTCCAGCAGTGCTGTGATCTTTCACAGCTGTGGTTCCGAGAGTTCTTCCTGGAACTGACAATGGGCAGGAGGATCCAGTTCCCTATCGAGATGTCCATGCCGTGGATCCTCACAGACCACATCCTGGAGACCAAGGAGGCATCAATGATGGAGTGAGTGCCCTGCAGACCCATCTTAGCTCTTCGTGGTGACCAGGGTCCTTATGGTATTTGGGAGATGGAGGAGGGAGCTGGGTTGTTTGCAGCGTTTCATCTGAAGTTGTCATATTTGGGATAAGACTTCAGGGATTAATACGAGTAACAGATTTCTTGGCTTTAGACTCAAATCAGGGACTCAGGCAGCAGAAGTCCTTAAGCCCCACGTGTCAGGTGCTAGTGAGGCCCTGGGGACTCAGGTAGGGGTCAGCAAGAGGAGATGTGGTTTGGCATCTCATGTGGCATAGCCTCTGAGCCAGATGAATTTGGGAGAGGAAGCTTTCTTTTCAGGTCAGTGCTCAAGGCCAGGACAGGGTGTGATAGACTTTAAAAATATGAGGTCCATGAAGGTAAGTTAATAGAAAAGGAGATGTTTTATGAACAGATTGGAAACTGACCCAGCAGGCTCTTTGGCACACACAGCCTGTGCACGTCAGTTCTTGAGTGGCAATCAGAAGGATGACCTTCCACTTTCTCTGGAGTGGCCGTAACATCTGCTCTGCAGCATTGGGGAAGGTGTGAGGAGCCTGGAGGACTAACACAGAGGCTTTGGCATGCATCTGTGTTGTGTTTTTGGAGTTGAGCTTGACCTCACTGCTCACACAGCCTTCCTGCTGTGAGCTGGGAGGGACCTTGTACTCTCAGAGGGACCTTACTACTGGAGACCACTTGGCTGCTGCCTTTTGTCCAGTTATGGGGCCAGGGGAAAAGGGCTGTTGGTTATGCTGGACATGGTTGTAGTCAGCTGTGGGATTCTGGACCTGTATATGTTCTTCTTATCAGAAAGTTCATTCTTAGAAATAAGAAAATAACTTCTTTTTGTGGTTATAAAAAACACTACATTCTGTGGTGAAAAACTTTGAAACATAAATAAGTGAGAAGATGCCCTGATAGACCCTCTAGGGGCCCTGGGCATGGCCAAGTAAATGTATCCCATCTGTGGGACCATAAGGCTTGGTCCATTAGGGACTGTGGCAGGAACCCCATTTGGTGTTTGAAAAGATTGTTTTTCCTCATGTGAGAGGTCAACAATGAATATTAACTTTCACTGAGAGTGTGGGAAGTGAGAGTCAAGAAGGCCCATGTGGAAGGCTAGGCTGACCACTGCCCCCTCTGCAGGTACGTCCTCTACTCCCTGGACCTGTACAATGACAGCGCCCACTATGCCCTCACCAGGTTCAACAAGCAGTTTCTCTACGACGAAATTGAGGCAGAGGTGAGGGCCTAGCACCTTTAATAAATTTTAATTTCCATATTCTGAGTATACGAGGAAGCAGATTTTCTCTATAATACAAGGAGGTTTAAACAATAGAATGAACTTTTGGAATATTTTGGAGCGAACCCTTCTATTTGTACTTTCTTCTCTGTATCTGTATCTGTGACCATTGGGGTCTCTGCATGTCATAAACACCTGTTTCCTCACCTGTCTTCTGTTATGAACTTAGTTTAAATCAACTCCTATTTTATTTTTTTCATTTTAGCTTTTTATTTTTGCATATTATAAGTAATGCTTTGATGAACTTCCTTGCAGCTAATATTTGAGCTGTGTTTGATTTCTTTTTTTTAAGATTTTATTTATTTGAGAGAGAGAGGTAACAGGAGAGAGCACGAGCAGAGGGCGAGGAGAGGGAGAAGCAGGCTCCCCACTGAGCACAGATTTCCCCACTCAGGGCTCTGTCCCTGGACTCTGAGATCATGAGCTAAGCCAAAGGCATATGCTTAACCAACTGAGCCACCTAGGGGCCCCACATTCGATTACTTTTTTGAGGACAAATTCCAGCAAGTAGAATTAAATCTGTGTACATGCAGCTAAGGAGATAAATCTTATTTTCTAGCTTAAGATTTAAGAGCATTTAACCTCAACAAATTGCATTGTGCATCTAGATTTCCTTCTCTGCCTCCTCACAAAACCACTAGAACATGCTTCTTCAGGGAGATTCATAGACTCCTGGGCCATGTAAGGTAGGCATATGGCAGAAACCTGCAGGTCCTGGGATGACTCCCTTTTGAGCACATGATGTCTTTATCAGTTTTGGGTGGGGAAGCCAATGCCATTTGCAAGGGAGGATACAGTTTTGGGGATGGAGTCACAGGATATAATCCATCCTATGTCTCCTCCCTGACCTAAGTGCCTAGAGCAGCTGGCCATGTTCCAGGGGAGGCCACATGCAGCTCCTGGGATACACAGCCTGGTGGCAGGAGCAGAACCCAAATGCAATGTCTATTAACTACTGGGAACACATGATGAAGAGACTTTTTCATATTCCTTTGTCATTAAGAGATAGGGAGCATTTTTCTCCATTGGTAAGAGAGGTTCTGGTATAATTTTCAGTGTCTGTGTAGTGCTCACTTCTGGACATACCATAATGCATTTAATCTGTTTTTGGACAATGAGGTCATTTCTTATTTCTCTTTTCTAATAAGAGCCTTTGTTAGTTGCCTTAACAAAAGATTTTCTTTTAATTTTATATTCCCAGAACTTATTTATTTTATAACTGGAAGTTTGCACCTTTTGATCACTTTCACCCATTCTATCTATCCCTACCCCTGCCTCTGGAAACCACTAGTCTGTTCTTTATGCATTCTTTTTTTTCTTTTTTCTTTTTTTTAAGATTCCACATACTAAATGAAATTGTACAGTATTTGTCTTTCTTTGTCTGACTTATTCAGTAGCATAATGCCTCAGGGTCCATCCATGTAGTTGCAAATGGCATGATTTCCTTTTTATGGCTGAATAAACTCCATAATATATATATCCATACACCATAATTTCTGTATGTGTTCATCTTTTCCTCCATCAGTGGACACTGAGGTCGTTTCCATGTCTTGGCTGTTGCAGACAATGCTACAATAAATATGAAGGTGCAGATATCTTTTTGAGTTAGTGTTTTCAGTTTTTTTGGTTAAAATACCTAGAAATGGAACTTGCTGAATCAAAAGATTTTTTTTTTAATTGTCTTATTTGATCGTTAGGAAATAGAATTCTAACATGTCCTTTCTTTTTCTTCAGGTGAATCTATGCTTTGACCAATTTGTTTATAAGCTAGCAGACCAGATATTTGCATATTATAAGGTTATGGCAGGAAGGTGAGTTTGTGGTTTATGGACCACATGATTTGGACATGAAATCTTGGGTAATTGGATCTGACATTTCCATTAAAATTCACAGCCTATGAGAAATGTCTTCTCTTCCTCCATACTAGTTTGCTTCTTGATAAACGTTTACGATCAGAATGCAAGAATCAGGGGGCAACAATCCATCTCCCACCGTCTAACCGCTATGAGACACTACTTAAGCAGCGGCACGTGCAGGTAAGTCAGACCTCTCTGGGGCATGGTGAGACATGGAGCTGGCATTGGAATGGTGAGGTTTTCTTAGAGCTTATTGAGTTTGAATAGATGTCACGCAACTTCCTTATGTGTTGAGAATTTTTTTTTTATATGAGAGAGAGAAAGTACAAGTGGGGGACAGAGGGAGAGGGAGAAGCAGATTCCCCACTGAACAAGGAGCCTGACTCAGGGCTCGATCCCAGGAACCCAAGATTACGATCTGAGCTGAAGGCAGACACGTCACCAACCGAGCCACCCAGGTGCCCCAAGTGTTGAGATATTAAAGACATAAAAGAATACTTGCAATGTTCTGCACCCTGCCCTACCCTGCTCTGGTTGCAGGGGAAGACATGGCCCCAGAGGGTTGAGTCCTCTCCACATACCCAAAAGTTGGGGCTTTTTTAAGAATGAAGGTGAGAAACATTTGTCAGCTGAGTGGTAGAGAGGAGCTTTTTCTTGGCCAGCACAAAGAATAAAAATACAGTGCTTATTTTTTATTTCCTTACAAATAGTACATATCATAAATTAGAAAAATATGGAAAAATATAGGGAAAATTCCACTTAATTTTACAGATAATGACCAGTCACATTTTGGACATTTCCCACCAGGATCTTGTTCATATTTTTATGTTACTGAGATGATATTGAGGCACACTTACATTATTAGGACTCTGAGATAGGGAATAACTTTCTCTTCCTCATTCCTGTAACACTGTGTAGGTCAGGCATGCACAAGGTCTCTGTGGTGGCAGGTGGTCACGCATACCATTTTGAGGGTTTCCTCACTAACAGACCCAGATTATCCTGGCTGTTTGGTGAAATTTGGGGTTTCTGTTCATGACATAAGTGTAAATTCAGTGCAAAGGATGCTGCTACAAAAGCTCTTTATGGTTTTGACCTAGAGAAATTTCAGCTCTAGGAAAGTAGGGTATTTGATCATGACAGTTGATCAAATTGATTTAAAATATTTACATTTTGTATATTATTTATTTGTCTTCTCTTTTGAAATTGGATTCTGGGAGAATATATATGTTTTGTTGTTGTTGTTCCTTGTTTGTATTTTATTGTTCATTCTTTTTGCTTTCTCCATCTTCCAGCTCCTGGGCAGATCCATAGACCTTAATCGCCTGATTACTCAACGTGTCTCAGCAGCCATGTATAAGTCTCTGGAACTGGCTATTGGACGATTTGAAAGTGAAGATCTGACATCAATAGTTGTAAGTATTCTCCCTTTTGTCAGCCTTACCAGATTTGTGGGAAACTGGTCAAAAGGGTTGGAGCTAATTTTAGTTTTGACCTTACTGATAAACTGAACCATAGGAATTCATAGGAATCAAAAAGTACTCACTGATCGAGCATGGCTTATCCTGAGTATTTTTTTTCAGTGTCTGCTCTTAATAGTCACAATTCTAAATTGGCTTGAAAGAACAATTAATTCTAATCTTGAATAAGTTACACCTAACTATGGGAAAAGAATAAAAAAAGAAAAATTTTAAAAATCAAAAAGAAATGAACACAAAAAGGATTTGAAAGAAAATGATACAGAAGATAGTAAAGATCTAACATACATATAGGGGCATGCATACATTGAGAAGAACCAAAGCAATAGAATGGAACAAATATTAAAAGTTGTATTTCAAAAAAAAGTTGATAAAATTTAAGACATGCTATTATCAACAATAGCCTAACTATGGAGAGAGCCCAAATGTCCATCGGCTGATGAAATGATAATGGAGATAAATAAATAAATAAATAAATAAATAAGTGCGTGCACAAACACACAATGGAATATTAGTCATCAGAAAAATGAAATATTGCCATTTGCAATGATGTGGATGGACTTAGAGTGTATTATGCTAAGTGAAATAAGTCAGAGAAAGACAAATACCATATTGATCTCACTCATGTGGAATTTAAGGCAGAAAGCAGATGAACCTATGGGAAGGGGGAAAGAAAAAAAGGAGAGAAGGAAACAAACCATAAAAGACAATGCTAGAGAACAAACAGGACTGATGAAGGGAGGTCAGGATGGGAGGTGGGCTAGATGGGTCATAGGTGTTAAACAGGGCACTTGTGATGAGCACTGGGTGTTGTATGTAAGTGATGAATCACTGAATTCTACTCCAGAAACCAATATTGCATTGTATGTTAACTACTTAAAATCTAAATGAAAAAAGTTGTATGTAAAAAAAAAATTAAGGAGTACCTGGCTGGTTCAGTCAGTTAAGCATCTGCCTTCAGCTCTGGTCATGATCCCTGGGATCAAGTCCTACATTGGGCTCCCTGCTCAGTGGGGAGCTTGCTTCTCTCTTTCCCTCTTGCCCTCCACTCTGCTATGCTCTCTCATGCACTTTCTCTCAAATAAATAAATAAAATATTTTTTAAAAAGAAAGACATGCTATAAAATATATATTAAAAGCCTATGACGTATGCTTGGGAAAACTGACCCAAAGTGGCCAACACCAAGGAATATTGAAGTAAAAGTATTAGATTTTAAAGGAAAAGAAAAAGTCCTCTGGATATCTGAGCAGAGTGATCAGAGAAAGAAAATTTGTTCTCAGAGCTTTGCCCATAGCAATTCATACCAGAAGCCAAGGAAAGGAAACACAAATTAAGGATTTTGTGCTAAGCCAAATCGGTCTTCCAAGAATGAAGTCCACAGACAAATGATAGTGAAGATGTAAGAACTCAAGGAAGACTGTACACTCCTAGAGAAGCAGCTCTGGATGAGTGGTGGGTGTGAACAACTTGGTTTGAGCATTTCCACGTAGGGTGAGCAGTGCTCCTCATATTCTTTTACAGAATTAAAATATTATTGACTTGGATATCTTACATTCTTTGTCTTCGTATTTGATCTTTTAAATCTAATGTGTAACTGACATGCACAGTGCACCTCAATTTGGACCAGGCACATTCTCATTGCCATATGTGGCCAGTGGCTGCTGCTATGGATAGCGGAGACCTAGGAATGTTTATGGGCAAACTCTGAAAGCTTGGAAGGCCATCTGTGAAAGTGCTTGCTGACTCTGCTTCATAGCTGTGGTTTTGGGTAACTCCAGGCACATGAGGCTGACTCAGGCTGAGGCTTGAGGACACACAGTGCCCCAGCAAGGGCAGAGGTGGATACGTCCCAGTGGTGTGTGCCCTGTGGGTGGTTGGAGGCTGGGGGGCGGGGAGGGGGATGCAGAGGGGACCTTAGTGGAGAAAGGATGATGGCCCTGTGGGGGTGACCATAGTAAAGAGGGGTGTTTCAAAGCAGTGGAGAGGACATAATAAATTTAGGTGTAAGAAGCAAGCTGCTGTGACCTACTAGATCCCCACTGTGTATTCTTGGCCTACTCCCCAGCCTTACCTTTGTGTGTCCTGCTATCTTCTGCCCAGCCTGCTCTGCCCCAACCATGGCACTGCCCACGTGGGGAATGGAGGCCGCTGTGTTGGGCCCATTTCCGTTCTCATACCCATGTTTTTGTGGTCCTGTAGGAGTTGGATGGCCTCTTGGAAATCAACCGCATGACCCATAAGCTGCTAAGCAGGTACCTGACGCTGGACAGCTTTGATGCCATGTTCCGGGAGGCCAACCACAATGTGTCAGCACCCTATGGGAGAATCACCCTCCATGTCTTCTGGGAACTCAATTATGACTTCCTGCCCAACTATTGCTACAATGGCTCCACTAACCGGTGAGTGTGTACCTCATGAATAGTTCTGGATGCCCTTGCCAAAGGGTTCTTAAATGGGACAATCTCAAGGCTCTGCATCATCCAGTAGGTTGCTGTCCCCTCCCCTGTTCCCCATCATCTCTCATGTCCAGGTACTCAGGCCCTCTTAGTCTCTTTTTGCAAATGTAGCCCTAGGCCAGCCTGTGGGCATGTCTGAGGCTTTGCATGTGGAGATTGCACAGCAGGCCAGTGTTCCTGTTTGGGGCATTTGCTTGTAGCTCAGGGCGGGATCTCATGGGGCATGTGGACAGCAGCTACAGCTTACAGTTGTAAGTCTACCTGATGTTGGGATGTAGTCACTGACTCTACTTGTCATCCATTCTGGGATGTTGGGGTGTATAAAGATCCATCAGCCACCCTCTCACCTACCTATCCTTTCAACAACACAAAGTGGCTAATTAGGTGAGTGCCATGGTTGATAGCAACATTATTTCATGTGGTTCAGCTTCATATGGCTCAGATCCTGGGATGCCTTGCCTTGGCTGCTGTGCGCTGGGCAGCTGCCTGTTGGAGGTTTGTTCCATATGTCTTTAGCTCGGGTCCTGCTGTATGTCAGCATATACCAGGGACATTTATCTGTATCTGTGTGTGTGCATGTGTGTATTATGACTGCTTTTTAAAAATCATTGTCTTGGGGCAGCCCTGGTGGCTTAGTGGTTTAGCGCCGCCTTCAGCCCGGGGTGTGATCCTGGAGATCCAGGATCGAGTCCCACACTGGGCTCCCTGCATGGAGCCTGCTTCTCCCTCTGCCTGTGTCTCTGTAACTCTCATGAATAAATAAATAAAATCTTTAAAAAAAAAAATTGGCGGGGGAGGGGCAAGATGGCGGAGGAGTAGGGTCTCCAGGTCACCTGTCCTCAGCAAATTACCTAGAAAACCATCCAATCATCCTGAAAACCTACGAATTCGGCCTGAGATTTAAAGAGAGACCAGCTGGAATGCTACAGTGAGAAGAGTTCGCGCTTCTATCAAGGTAGGAAGACGGGGAAAAAGAAATAAAGACACAAAAGGCCTCCAAGGGGGAGGGGCCCCGCGAGGAGCCGGGCTGAGGCCGGGGCGAGTGTCCCCAGGACAGGAGAGCCCCGTCCCGGAGGAGCAGGAGCTGCACCGACCTTCCCCGCGGAAAGGGGCTCCCCGGGAATTGGAGCAGGATCCCCAGAAAGGCGGGGATGCCCTCGGGCTCCCTGGGACAGTAACAGAGGAACTGCGCCCCGGGAGATGCGCCGAGCTCCCTAAGGGCTGCAGCGCTCGGCGGGACCCGGAGCAGCTCGGAGGGGCTCGGGCGGCGGCTCCGCGGAGGGGGCTGCGGGGCTCCGGGAACAGCTCGGCGGCGGCGGCTCGCGCAGAGGAAGAAGCTCCGCGCGGAGGGGGCTGCGCGGCTCCGGGAACAGCTCGGAGGGGCTCGGGCGGCGGCTCCGCGGAGGGGGCTGCACCGCCGGGAGCGCGAATCCAACAGCGCAGGCCCCGGAGCACAGGGCGCCGGGACACAGCCCAGGATCCGGCCTCCCCCGGGACAGGCAGAGGCCGGGAGGGCCCAGGACAGCAAGGACGCTCCTGCCTGGAACTGAGCAGATCAGCGGCCCCGCCCCGGAGCCCCCAGGCCCTGCAGACGGAGAGCCCCGGAGCTACTGCGGGGGCTGACTCCAGGGTCCCAGAGCTGCCCCCGCCACTGTGGCTTCCTCCCGGGGCCTCACGGGGTGAACAACCCCCACTGAGCCCTGCACCAGGCAGGGGCAGAGCAGCTCCCCCAAGTGCTAACACCTAAGAATCAGCACAGCAGGCCCCTCCCCCAGAAGACCAGCGAGACGGACCAGTTCCAAGGGAAGTCAAGGGACTTAAACTACACAGAATCGGAAGATACTCCCCCGTGGTTTTTTTTTGTTTTTGTTTTTGTTTTTTTTTTGTTTTGTTTTGTGCTTTTTTTTTTTCTTCTCTCTTTCTTCTTGATTTCTGATTGCTTCCCCCACCCCCCCTTTTTTTCTTTTTTCTCCTTTCTTTCTTTTTCTTTCTTTTTCTTCTCTTTTTCCCCTATTTTTTTCTTCTTTCTCTTTTTTCTTTTTCTCTTTTTTTCCTTCTCTCTCTTTTTCTCCTTTTCCCAATACAACTTGTTTTTGGCCACTCTGCACTGAGCAAAATGACTAGAAGGAAAACCTTACCTCAAAAAAAAGAATCAGAAACAGCCCACTCTCCCACAGAGTTACAAAATATGGATTACAATTCAATGTCAGAAAGCCAATTCAGAAGCACTATTTTACAGCTACTGGTGGCTCTAGAAAAAACCATAAAGGACTCAAGAGACTTCATGACTGCAGAATTTAGATCCAATCAGGCAGAAATTAAAAATCAATTAAATGAGATGCAATCCAAGCTAGAAGTCCTAACGACGAGGCTTGACGAGGTGGAAGAACGAGTGAGTGACATAGAAGACAAGTTGATGGCAAAGAGGGAAACTGAGGAAAAAAGAGACAGGCAATTAAAAGACCATGAGGATAGATTAAGGGAAATAAATGATAGCCTGAGGAAGAAAAACCTACGTTTAATTGGGGTTCCTGAGGGCGCGGAAAGGGACAGAGGGCCAGAATATGTATTTGAACAAATCCTAGCTGAAAACTTTCCGAATCTGGGAAGGGAAACAAGCATTCAGATCCAGGAAATAGAGAGATCCCCCCCTAAAATCAACAAAAACCGTTCAACACCTCGACATTTAATAGTGAAGCTTGCAAATTCCAAAGATAAGGAGAAGATCCTTAAAGCAGCAAGAGAAAAAAAGTCCCTGACTTTTATGGGGAGGAATATTAGGGTAACAGCAGACCTCTCCACAGAGACCTGGCAGGCCAGAAAGGGCTGGCAGGATATATTCAGGGTCCTAAATGAAAAGAACATGCAACCAAGAATACTTTACCCAGCAAGGCTTTCATTCAAAATGGAAGGAGAGATAAAGAGCTTCCAAGACAGGCAGGAACTGAAAGAATATGTAACCTCCAAACCAGCTCTGCAAGAAATTTTAAGGGGGACTCTTAAAATTCCCCTTTAAGAAGAAGTTCAGTGGAACAATCCACAAAAACAAGGACTGAATAGATATGATGACACTAAACTCATATCTATCAATAGTAACTCTGAACGTGAACGGGCTTAATGACCCCATCAAAAGGCGCAGGGTTTCAGACTGGATAAAAAAGCAGGACCCATCTATTTGCTGTCTACAAGAGACTCATTTTAGACAGAAGGACACCTACAACCTGAAAATAAAAGGTTGGAGAACCATTTACCATTCAAATGGTCCTCAAAAGAAAGCAGGGGTTGCCATCCTTATATCAGATAAATTACAATTTACCCCGAAGACTATAGTGAGAGATGAAGAGGGACACTATCTCATACTCAAAGGATCTATCCAACAAGAGGACTTAACACTCCTCAATATATATGCCCCGAATGTGGGAGCTGCCAAATATTTAAACCAATTAATAACCAAACTCAAGAAATACCTTGATAATAATACACTTATACTTGGTGACTTCAATCTAGCTCTTTCTACCCTGGATAGGTCTTCTAAGCACAACATCTCCAAAGAAACGAGAGCTTTAAATGATACACTGGACCAGATGGATTTCACAGATATCTACAGAACTTTACATCCAAACTCAACTGAATACACATTCTTCTCAAGTGCACATGGAACTTTCTCCAGAATAGACCACATACTGGGTCACAAATCGGGTCTGAACCGATACCAAAAGATCGGGATAGTCCCCTGTATATTCTCAGACCATAATGCCTTGAAATTAGAACTTAATTACAACAAGAAATATGGAAGGACCACAAACACGTGGAGGTTAAGGACCATCCTGCTAAAAGATGAAAAGGTCAACCAGGAAATTAAGGAAGAATTAAAAAGATTCATGGAAACTAATGAAAATGAAGATACAACCGTTCAAAATCTTTGGGATGCAGCAAAAGCAGTCCTGAGGGGGAAATACATCGCAATACAAGCATACATTCAGAAACTGGAAAGATCTCAAATTCAAAAGCTCACCTTACACATAAAGGAACTAGAGAAAAAGCAACAAATAGACCCCACCCCCAGCAGAAGAAGAGAGTTAATTAAAATTCGAGCAGAACTCAATGATATCGAGACCAAAAGAACTGTGGAACAGATCAACAGAACCAGGAGTTGGTTCTTTGAAAGAATTAATAAGATAGATAAACCATTAGCCAACCTTATTAAAAAGAAGAGAGAGAAGACTCAAATTAATAAAATCATGAATGAGAAAGGGGACATCACTACCAACACCAAGGAAATACAAACGATTTTAAAAACATATTATGAACAGCTGTACGCCAATAAATTAGGAAATCTAGAAGAAATGGACGCATTCCTGGAAAGCCACAAACTACCAAAACTGGAGCAGGAAGAAATAGAAAACCTGAACAGGCCAATAACCAGGGAGGAAATTGAAGCAGTCATCAAAAACCTCCCAAGACACAAGAGTCCAGGGCCAGATGGCTTCCCAGGGGAATTCTATCAAACGTTTAAAGAAGAAATCATACCTATTCTACTAAAGCTGTTTGGAAAGATAGAAAGAGATGGAGTACTTCCAAATTCATTCTATGAGGCCAGCATCACCTTAATTCCGAAACCAGACAAAGACCCCACCAAAAAGGAGAATTACAGACCAATATCCCTGATGAACATGGATGCAAAAATTCTCAACAAGATACTAGCCAATAGGATCCAACAACACATTAAGAAAATTATTCACCATGACCAAGTAGGATTTATCCCTGGGACACAAGGCTGGTTCAACACTCGTAAAACCATCAATGTGATTCATCATATCAGCAAGAGAAAAACCAAGAACCATATGATACTCTCATTAGATGCAGAGAAAGCATTTGACAAAATACAGCATCCATTCCTGATCAAGACCCTTCAGAGTGTTGGGATAGAGGGAACTTTCCTCGACATCTTAAAAGCCATCTACGAAAAGCCCACAGCAAATATCATTCTCAATGGGGAAGCACTGGGAGCCTTTCCCCTAAGATCAGGAACAAGACAGGGATGTCCACTCTCACCACTGCTGTTCAACATAGTTCTGGAAGTCCTCGCCTCAGCAATCAGACAACAAAAAGACATTAAAGGCATTCAAATTGGCAAAGAAGAAGTCAAACTCTCCCTCTTCGCCGATGACATGATACTCTACATAGAAAACCCAAAAGCCTCCACCCCCAGATTGCTAGAACTCATACAGCAATTTGGTAGCGTGGCAGGATACAAAATCAATGCCCAGAAATCAATGGCATTTCTATACACTAACAATGAGACTGAAGAAAGAGAAATTAAGGAGTCAATCCCATTTACAATTGCACCCAAAAGCATAAGATACCTAGGAATAAACCTAACCAAAGAGGTAAAAGATCTATACCCTAAAAACTATAGAACACTTCTGAAAGAAATTGAGGAAGACACAAAGAGATGGAAAAATATCCCATGCTCATGGATTGGCAGAATTAATATTGTAAAAATGTCAATGTTACCCAGGGCAATTTATACGTTTAATGCAATCCCTATCAAAATACTATGGGCTTTCTTCAGAGAGTTAGAACAAATTATTTTAAGATTTGTGTGGAATCAGAAAAGACCCCGCATAGCCAGGGGAATTTTAAAAAAGAAAACCTTAGCTGGGGGCATCACAATGCCAGATTTCAGGTTGTATTACAAAGCTGTGGTCATCAAGACAGTGTGGTACTGGCACAAAAACAGACACATAGATCAATGGAACAGAATAGAGAACCCAGAAGTGGACCCTGAAATGTACGGTCATCTAATATTCGATAAAGGAGGAAAGACTATCCATTGGAAGAAAGACAGTCTCTTCAATAAATGGTGCTGGGAAAATTGGACATCCACATGCAGAAGAATGAAACTGGACCACTCTCTTTCACCATACACAAAGATAAACTCAAAATGGATGAGAGATCTAAATGTGAGACAAGATTCCATCAAAATCCTAGAGGAGAACACAGGCAACACCCTTTTTGAACTTGACCACAGTAACTTCTTTCAAGATACATCCACGAAGGCAAAAGAAACAAAAGCAAAAATGAACTATTGGGACTTCATCAAGATAAGAAGCTTTTGCACAGCAAAGGATACAGTCAACAAAACTAAAAGACAACCTACAGAATGGGAGAAGATATTTGCAAATGACATATCAGATAAAGGGCTAGTTTCCAAAATCTATAAAGAACTTATGAAACTCAACACCAAAGAAACAAACAATCCAATCATGAAATGGGCAAAAGACATGAAGAGAAATCTCACAGAGGAAGACATGGACATGGCCAACATGCACATGAGAAAATGCTCTGCATCACTTGCCATCAGGGAAATACAAATCAAAACCACAATGAGATACCACCTCACACCAGTGAGAATGGGGAAAATTAACAAGGCAGGAAACAACAAATGTTGGAGAGGATGCGGAGAAAAGGGAACCCTCTTACACTGTTGGTGGGAATGTGAACTGGTGCAGCCACTCTGGAAAACTGTGTGGAGGTTCCTCAAAGAGTTAAAAATAGACCTGCCCTACGACCCAGCAATTGCACTGTTGGGGATTTACCCCAAAGATTCAGATGCAATGAAACGTCGGGACACCTGCACCCCGATGTTTCTATCAGCAATGGCCACAATAGCCAAACTGTGGAAGGAGCCTCGGTGTCCATCGAAAGATGAATGGATAAAGAAGATGTGGTTTATGTATACAATGGAATATTACTCAGCCATTAGAAACGACAAATACCCACCATTTGCTTCAATGTGGATGGAACTGGAGGGTATTATGCTGAGTGAAATAAGTCAATCGGAGAAGGACAAACAGTGTATGTTCTCATTCATTTGGGGAATATAAATAATAGTGAAAGGGAATATAAAGGAAGGGAGAAGAAATGTTGGGAAATATCAGGAAGGGAGACAGAACATAAAGACTCCTAACTTGGGGAAACGAACTAGGGGTGGTGGAAGGGGAGGAGGGCGGGTGTTGGAGGGGAATGGGTGACGGGCACTGAGGTGGACACTTGACGGGATGAGCACTGGGTGTTTTTCTGTATGTTGGTAAATTAAACACCAATAAAAGTTAATTAAAAAAAAAAAAATTGGCTTTGGCTTTGCTGCTGGGTCTGAGCATCCCATCAGGTATTGGTTGAATTGTTACTGGCCCAGAGTTTTGTGTCTCAGGGTGCTGATGAGGACTAGAACTGAGGACAGAAAGGAGGCCCTCCTGTGGTCTGATCAGGTCTGCTATTGCCAACATCAGAGCCCCAAGGGTAGATTTCTCTGTGGGGAGGCAGGCCTGTTCCCAGGTGCAAGGGGCTATGCCATCACACTGGCTCCAGGTGGCTGACATCCAGTCTCAGGCAGCAGTAGTGGAGATGTGGCCATGGGTTTCAGAGCCACAAATGAAGGAGCCTTTGTCAGCCTCCTCCAGTTAAGGGTCTTCTGAGCCTGGATGGGCACAATCCCCTAGAACCAGACTTTATGGACTACTCATCCCTGTTTAACTTCTTTTAAGACACCCAGTTTCCTGAAATAGGTATCTTCCGAGTTAGAGTTTGGATTAACTGAAAAAATATTTTTATTACATTAAAAATGTATCGTAATTATAGAAAAGCTAGAAATCATATATACATATATAGGGGAAAGAATTAAATCCCTAGAAATTTCCTTCATCAAAAAAATGGGTCTGTCTTCTGCAGTTTTTGCCATACAGTCAGATATACTGTATATTTTTTATTTTGCTGAAATGGGTGTTGTTATGTATACTATTACATACACATTCTTACCCCATGTGATATATCACAAGAAGGGTCATTCTGGGGCAGCCCCAGTGGCGCAGTGGTTTAGTGCCGCCTGCAGCCCAGGGTGTGATCCTGGAGACCCTGGACCAAGTCCCACGTCAGGCTCTCTGTATGATGCCTGCTTCTCCCTCTGCCTGTGTCTCTTCCTCTCTCTCTCTGTGTGTCTATGAATAAATAAATAAAATCTTTAAAAAAAAAAAAAAAAAAAGAAGGGTCATTCTGTGTTAAGATCTATATATACTTTTCTCCCTGAAAATCTGTTTAAGTCATGGCTGATGTTTGTAGGTCAAAGAGCTGTTTTGGTTAGTCCATTTGAAACCTTTGGAATTAATTTGTTACCTTAAATCATTTTTGGCTTGTCTGGTGTCTCCAAAGGTAACATGCAACAGAACCCCACTGTCAATGGGCTGAAAAAAGATGTTCCAATGAGGTCAGAATCAGGCAACACAGGGAGCTGTGATGTTTTTTGTTCTATTTTAGAATTTTTTTTTTTTTTTTTTTTTTTTTTAGCTATCTAGCATTTCTTCATCCTTTAAGGGATATCCCAGAGATCTTGCAAAAGGAGCAATTAAAGGTATTCCCTGTGCCTCCTTTATGCTTGCTGCATGTAGCACCCACTTGGCCCTGGTGTCCTTGGTGAGGTTCAGTGGGCTGAGCCCTCAGAAGTGACATGAGCTACTTAGAAGGACTGCAGAGGAGGGTCAGCTTTACACTACAATGAAAAGTCAGCATTTGCCATAAACTCTTGTGATAAATCGCTGTATTTTCTGAAAGACGCAGACATCTGAACAAAAGTTGGGTGAGAAGTGTGGAGTTAGGGAAATGGATCTGATTCTGAGTTCAAGCCTACCTAGGTGGGCCCTACCATGTGGGTGCCCTGTTTGGGGCTATTGACGGGGAACAGGCGGCAGGAGCCTCACTATCAAAGGCCAAGTTGGCAGGGCTCAGGTCAGAAAGCTGGTGCTAGTAATCCAGTGACCTACTCGAGGGTAAAAACCTCCAGGCGTGTGTCCGTTAAAGGACCCTGTGCAAGGAGCATTGAGGCATCCAATATATAACTGAAGAGAGAGGCCCTTGTTTCTTGAGACCACACGACACAATGTTGAATGCAGATGACTCCAAGCAGAAAGGACAGCACCGGTGCCTTCACATGCTGTGGCATATTTTTCCCATGGCCCACGCAGTGCTGTGAACATCCCTGTTTGCAGGTTGAGCACAAAGCCCACAGAGGCTGAGAGTGGATCCCACCTGTGTTGCAGGAGGCTGCTCTGCCCACCGAGGCTCCTGGAAACTGAACTGGAACCTGAGAAGACAGACAAAACTGTGTCACTCAGTATTTTTTTTTTTAAAGATTTTATTTATTTATTCATGAAAGACAGAGGGGGGAGGTGGGCAGAGACACAGGCAGAAGGAGAAGCAGGCTCCATGCAGGGAGCCCAATGTGGAACTTGATCCCGGGTCTCCAGGATCACACCCTGGGCCGAAGGCAGGCGCTAAACCGCTGAGCCACCCAGGGATCCCCCGTCACTCGGTATTTTGATTCCATACTTGAGGGTTTTCTAAGAGCTGCTTGAGGGAAACCTTCATTTGTTCTTGGCGTATCTACTGTTTTTGCTGCTTATTTTTGATTAGGAATTTTGCTGATAGCTCTGGGAAGTGGTTTAGGGTGGCCTGTGACTTAAATTTAACCTATACAGCTAATAGTTGTATGAAAATGCTATAGCTCTGGAAATAGGCCAACAGTTGGGATCAGAGTTAGGCTTCAGAGAGGAAGGCCATGGAAGAAGCAGTGTGTCCTCAGTGCAGTGTACCATGAAGCCAAGGGCATTATTTTGTCCCATTTCCAGTATGTTAACTTCTGCCCCTTTGTTAGGATGGTGGCTATCAGGTTTCAGTTCTGGCTTGTTATCAGTTGTCATTATGGTGCTTGAACAATGATTTCAAACTTCATCTTTCCGTGTATATTACTTGGCTTTCTGCTATTTGTGTTAACATTTGTTTGTTTACTATAAGTAAGGACTCAGGGATTCTAACTCAGCATTAGAATCTGTTCTATCATGACTTGGGTTTGTGGCTCAAGTTGGCCCCATTTTGGCCAGTGAGAGCCCCTTCTACCAGATTTTCTCTGTCTGCATCATTTTAGATGCTAGTAGAGCCAGGAAGCATGGCTCTACTTCCTGCACCACAAGAAGTTCCAGGTTCATCTTCTATTTCTCTTGCTCTGTCCTTGTGATTTGTCATTTCTACAGGATTCCTTAGAGTGGAGACTATTTTAGAACTAGGCTTACTATTTAAAAAGTAAGTCTGGGTGTTAGGTATGCTTACTGCTATTGGAATATCATTGTTTCTAGACCCTTTTGATGTTCAGAGCTAGAAGTACCAGATGTGTGCTGTATTAGGTTCCTCTAACAAACTATCACAAACCATGGGGCTTCAAACCACAAAAATTTCTTTTCTCAAAAATTTCTAATTCTGGAGTCTAGATATCCAACATTAGAGTGTCCACAGGGCCATGCCACTTCTCTGAGACTTTTGGAGAACCTTCTTTTGCCCCCTCCCAGCTCCAGGTGGCAGCTAGCAGTTCTCAGCCTTCTTTACTGTGCAGCTCTCTCGTTCCAGGCCCTGCCTCTGTAGACATGTGCTGTTGCCCTGTGTGTGTCTCTTTTCTTACAAGGACTGGAGTCATTGGATTAAGGAGCCGCTCCTCTTCAGCATGACTTCACCTTGACTAATCACAGCTGCAGTGGCCATGATCCCAAATAAGGATCACGTCCAAGGTGCTGGTCATTAAGACTTCAGATTTTCCCTTTGGAGACATAAACCAATAAAATGCATGCATGCACGGCTCCTCTGTAGCTGTTTACATATTATAACCGTGAATTCACACTAGTACCTTCAGTTCCAGTTCAGCACTGCAGGTGTCATTCTTGTTCTCTCCCTCCCTTTCCATTTCTGTAACTCCTTTCTACACTGAGAATCCTGTTTCATTATTCTTGGTTCCTGGATGTAAATAGTCTTGGTATATTTACTCTCTTGCTCAGTTCTAAAAAAGCAGAAAATGGCTTCAAAATTATTAATGCTTCCTACACAAGCCTACTAAATGGAATTCAGTATTTGTTGCCAATGCTTTTGTCTTTACATTGGGTGGGGGGCGGGGAGAATGTGTGTGTGTGTGTGTGTGTGTGTGTGTGTGTGTGTGTACGTGGTTAAAAATTGTTCGGAAAAAATGTGGTTTACGTATGCAATGGACTATTACTCAGCCATTAGAAATGACAAATACCCACCATTTGCTTCAACGTGGAGGGACCTGGAGGGTATTATGCTGAGTGAAATAACTCAATTGGAGAAGGACAAACATATGGTCTCATTCATTTGGGGAATATAAATAATAGTGAAAGGGAATAGAGGGGAAGGGAGAAGAAATGGGTAGGAAATCTCAGAAAGGGAGACAGAACATGGAAGACTCCTAACTCTGGGAAACGAACTAGGGGTGGTGGAAGGGGAGGGGGGGGTGACTGGGTGGCGGGCACTGAGGGGGGCACTTGATGGGATGAGCACTGGGTGTTATTCTGTATGTTGGCAAATTGAACACCAATAAAAAATAAATCTATTATTACAAAAATAAATAAATAAATAAATGAATAAATAATGAATAAATAACTAAATAAATAAAAATTGTTCCGAAAAAAAATAAAAATTGGGATAATGGAGGAATAGGGTTTGGATTTACTCTTTTGCCCTAAGCAAGTGAAAAATTAGACAAAATTTATGAAACCACTGTTTTCAGGCATTGCTTATTTCCCTGAGGGAAAGGAAACAAAAGAAGTGAGCCCTAAGACTTCCCTGGCTTTCTGCCTGGAAGCACTTCCTGGGCCTCAGTGTGGAGGGAGGGTATCCTAATATAGCCTGGAAGTCTTTTTTTTTTTTTTTTTAATTCTTTTAGTTTATTTTTTTTATTGGAGTTCAATTTACCAACATATTGCATATCACCCAGTGCTCATCCCGTCAAAGTACCCTCCTCAGAGCTATCACCCAGTCACCCCAATCCCCCGCCCACCTCCCTTTCCACTACCCATTGTTCATTTCCCAGAGTTAGGAGTCTCTCATGTTCTGTCACCCTCACTGATATTTTCACTCATTTTCTCTCCTTTCCCCTTTATTCCCTTTCACTATTTTTTATATTCTCCAAATGAATGAGACCATATAATGTTTATCCTTCTCTGATTAACCTATTTCATTCCGCATAATACCCTCCAGTTCTATCACGTTGAAGCAAATGGTGGGTATTTGTCATTTCTAATGGCTGAGTAATATTCCATTGTATACATAAACCTCATCTTCTTTATCCATTCATCTTTCGATGGACACCGAGGCTCCTTCCACAGTTTGGCTATTGTGGACATTGTTGCTATAAACATCGGGGTGCAGGGGTCCTGGCGTTTCACTGCATCTGTATCTCTGGGGTAAATCCCCAGCAGTGCAATTGCTGGGTCGTAGGGCGGGTCTATTTTTAACTCCTTGAGGAACCTCCACACAGTATTCCAGAGTGGCTGCACCAGTTCACAATCCCACCAACAGTGCAAGAGGATTCCCCTTTCTCCACATCCTCTCCAACATTTGTTGTTTCCTGTCTAGTTAATTTTCCCCATTCTCACTGGTGTGAGGTGGTATCTCATTGTGGTTTTATTTTTTTTTTAAGATTTATTTATGTATGTATTTATTTATTTATTTATTTATTTATTTATGATAGACATAGAGAGAGAAAGAGGCAGAGACACAGGAGGAGGGAGAAACAGGTTCCATGCAGGGAGCCTGACGTGGGGCTCGATCCGGGGACTCCAGGATCACGCCCTGGGCCAAAGGCAGGTGCTAAACTGCTGAGCCACCCAGGGATCCCCCTTATTGTGGTTTTAATTTGTGTTTCCCTGATGGCAAGTGATGCAGAGCATTTTCTCATATGCTTGTGGGCATATCTATGTCTGCCTCTGTAAAATTTCTGTTCGTGTCTTCTGCCCATTTCATGATTGGATTGTTTTTTTCTTTGCTGTTGAGTTTAGTAAGTTCTTTTTTTATTTTTTATTTATTTTTTTATTTATTTATGATAGTCACAGAGAGAGAGAGAGGCAGAGACACAGGCAGAGGGAGAAGCAGGCTCCATGCACCAGGAGCCCGATGTGGGATTCGATCCCGGGTCTCCAGGATCGCGCCCTGGGCCAAAGGCAGGCGCCAAACCGCTGCGCCACCCAGGGATCCCGAGTTTAGTAAGTTCTTATAGATCTTGGATACTAGCCCTTTATCTGATATGTCATTTGCAAATATCTTCTCCCATTCTGTAGGTTGTCTTTTGGTTTTATTCACTGTTTCTTTTGCTCTGCAGAAGCTTTTTATCTTGATGAAGTCCCAATAATTCATTTTTGTTTTTGTTTTTGTTTTCCCTGCCTTCATAGATGTATCTTGCAAGAAGTTGCTGTGGCCAAGTTCAAAAAGGGTGTTGTCTATGTTCTCCTCTAGGATTTTGATGGATTCTTGTCTCACATTTAGATCTTTCACCCATTTTGAGTTTATCTTTGTGTGTGGTATAAGAGAATGGTCTAGTTTCATTCTTCTGCATGTCAGCCTGGACGTCTTACTTGGTGGAGGAGATAGATTGGAAACTGAGGAAGCTGAAACAGTTGACACTTACAGGGGAGATTTGCAGGGCGGGAGAGGGGAGAGCTGCGTAGAGAAGCAGCTCCTGAGACCAACTCAGGGCCCTTTACTCTTTGCTCAAATATTAAACTGTATGGTGCATTGGTGAAACTCCACAAGGATAATAAAGAATAACTTTTTAGAGCTGTAAGCTATATAATTCACAGAATTAGAAGCCATTTGAGGCCCTGCCAGTAAGAATGGGGAAACCTCACTGAATACCTACCCATTTGACAGAATTGCCAGAGGGCCTAGTACTAGCCCTCAGGTACTGACCACTAAGCCACCCTAATTAGGAAGGGGTCCAGCTGACTTGGGAGCCGTTTAACAGCCTGGTCAAAATAACTCAACACTTTAAGGGTTAACAACAAAATCCAGACACCTGATGCTGCAGGCCACTGACCTGCCCTCAGACATGCATGTTGATTTCATGCGCTGGTGGTATTTTGCCAATTACATCCTTTTTTATTTTTTAAAGTGTAATATGTGTCAATCAAGTTCTTCAGATTTAATAATTAGCAAATCCTTATATTTTTCTTAATGATGGCTTCTTTATAAAAGTTTACATGTTTAAATGAACCATTCTGATTTGAGAGTATTAGCCAAGTTTGACATGTTTCCTTTAAACTCCAAGCATTTGATTTTCAGTATCCCCTAGTCCATTACGAGAGTGGTTATAAGCACTGAATTTCCTCATTTTCCCCTTGCCTTGAAAATAGTGATTTGAGTGATGACTTGACTGCCTGTGCCTGCCTTCCCACTCCTGTCCTCGAGGTCACTGCTGTGCCCAGAGGCCCAGCAAGGCTTGAGTGCTTGTTCATTACCACTTGTCAAAGGACTGATTTAGGCATGAAATGGTCCTGGTGCAAAGATACAGATGCAATGAAACGCCGGGACACCTGCACCCCGATGTTTCTAGCAGCAATGTCCACAATAGCCAAACTGTGGAAGGAGCCTCGGTGTTCATCGAAAGATGAATGGATAAAGAAGATGTGGTTTATGTATACAATGGAATATTACTCAGCAATTAGAAACGACAAATACCCACCATTTGCTTCGACGTGGATGGAACTGGAGGGTATTACGCTGAGTGAAATAAGTCAATCGGAGAAGGACAAACATTATATGGTCTCATTCATTTGGGGAATATAAATAATAGTGAAAGGGAATAGAGGGGAAGGGAGAAGAAATGGGTAAAAAATATCAGAAAGAGAGACAGAACATGAAGACTCCCTACTCTGGGAAACGAACTAGGGGTGGTGGAAGGGGAGGAGGGCGGGGTATGGGGGTGACTGGGTGGCGGGCACAGGGGGGCACTTGACGGGATGAGCACTGGGTGTTATTCTGTATGTTGGCAAATTGAACACCAATAACAAATAAATTTATTATTATAAAAAAAAAAAAGAAAGAAAAAGAAAAAGAAAAGGTGCTGGTGCCCATAGACCAGACTCTGTCCCGGAGTTTGGAGACTGTGCTTATGTGGTAGAAGGACACAGGTGTTCTCACTCTCTTGATGAACTCTGGATACATGTACTATGCTTGGGAGTATTTATATCTCATGGTATTTGATTTCTTAGAATTTTCCTACGTGATGATTACATCAGTTAACTGGAGGAAGATGTAACTGATGGGTAATGAAAAAGTTTTGAATTTTAAAGAACTACCATTAAATTTGTTTTCTTTTTTCTTTTTATCCTTTTTTTGTTTAGATTTGTTCGGACAGTATTACCATTTTCTCAAGAGTTTCAAAGAGATAAACAGCCTAACGCACAACCCCAGTATTTGCATGGATCAAAGGTAGGTTCTTTTGTGTTTATGTTATGATTTTTTTTAAGTTCACAATGAAGCACATTTTCAAGTTTAGTTTAAATCAGGTCAGTTGCGATGATTTAAACCTATCATGCCATATATGAAAGAAATGTTATTGTTTTCTTCCATTAGCACCTTCCTAAAAAGTACTGTAGTGCTAGGACAGCACTCTAGCCATCTGGTGGGTGTCAGGCTGGGCCTGGCCTCACTCCTGCCCCTAAAATCAGTGAGTTTACCAGCAGAGTTAAAGTTTTAAAAATAGCAAACCAGGCAAATGTGTGGAATAGGCTCAGGGCTCATCTCTGACAGAGGGTCAGAATATCTTGTCCAGGTGTGATGCCATGAAAGGAGAGGTGAGGTGAGAAAGGAGGGGCATGCAGAGGACAGTTGACATCCAGAAACCGCAGGCAGACAGGCTGGCTGAGGCCACAGAACATTGTCCAGTAAGGTAAGACAGGTGTCCAGCCTGAGGATGGCTGCATTTGCAACAGGTTAAGAGTATTAAAGGTTAGTGTAGTTAGTATTTAAAGCATTCTTACAGTGTGATAAGAAAAGATGTTCTATACTAAAAAGGAGACAAATGGAATGAGCAGATATTTCCAAAAATGTAGTAAAAGCTAGAAATAGATATCTAGCCTCACCAGTGATTGAAGAAAAATAAATGAGTGCATATGAACCTGTATGATTCTAGGAGACCATCTGCAATGCTTATCAATATTTAAATGTTCTCACTTGTGGGAAGCTGGATAGGCTAAGGAATGAATCAAACAAGTATAATGTGAGGTCCATTAAGGGGGTGGTCATACAACATTGTCATAAAAAATATGGAAGCAGCCCAACTGACCAGCAAGAATATTCCAATATCTGATTGTCTAGTGGAATGCAATACAGTTGTTAACAAATAATTACATAGATCTTATGATAGTTGTGGGACCTGTATTTTATTAAGTTAAAAAAAATCAAACTCCAAACAGAATGATCCTAATTACAAAAAGGTACATCCAGAGAAAAGATTATTGGCATACTAAACAGTGGCTGTCTTTGGGAGGGCTGAGTCTGAGAAATGTCTTTCTTTTCTGAATTCTGTTTATGATGTGTTTGCATTGTTCTCATTTGGGTTTTAAGTTGCCCTGTCCAATGTTGGTGTGAGTCTCAGTCTTCACAGGGCCCAACCTGTGTAGAGAAATGGGGCCTGGCCCCCTTCCCCAAGCATGGACACTAGCCCCTGTGGTCTCAGAGCCGTTAACGCTGAGCCTTTGCACTGCTGATTAATTTTGCTCTGAAGCTCTGAGGGGCTGAGGTTTGAGCAATATCTTCTCTGTGTTTTTTGCATGTTCTGCTCACAGGTGCAAAAATGTGTCTATTAAAATAATGACATAATAATGACATCTTCAGGTCCCTAGTGGTGGCTCTCAGGAGAGTGTCAACATGTCACTCTTCCCTTACAACTAGTCTTTGAAGACACAGGTCCTTGGCTCACCCTCCTCCTCTTCTCCAACTTCTCCAGGCTCATGATGTCATCTCCTTTCAGCTGCCCACTTCTGTCTTAATCACAACATCATAGCATTTTACAAACTGATGTGTCCATTTAAAGTTTTCATCCTGTCAGCCAAGAAAAAATGATAGATGTCTTAGTGGGACAAGCCAGAGGGCTAAGTAGAGGATATATATGGGGAAACCAGAGTTGGCAGAAATAGAAACTTCCTGTGTTTTGCAAGGATATGTGGAATTTCAAGCTGAAATTGCTGCCAACTCTGTGTTCTGCATTTGAGTGGCACCATGTTCTCCGCATGGTGTATGGAAAGGGCATGTCCCTGTGAACAGGTGTGCTCCTAGGATGCTGTGACAGAGCATGGGTTGGGTTTTGGAGAGGCCTTTTTCTAATGAGATCTGGATGCTGAGAAGAAACCAACCTTACTGAGGACCCTGAGGGCCAAGACTGTGTCACAAGATGGGGGTAGATGAGGGTGAATGGCAGGCAATTTAGGGCCAAGGTGGTTGGGGGGGGGTGGGTGGTCAGGAAGTGGACACAGAATGATGGCAGATGGAAAGATGTTACTCTAGTCCCAGCAAGAGGTGGTGTCTTGGACCAAGTAGCATTGACAGAGATGAAGAGAAGTAGATGGGTTCAATATCCAAAAGGATATTTTGGAAGTGGACTTCACTGGACTTGCTAATGCCCTGAAGATGGAGGATGAGAGAAAAAAAAAAGACCCAAAGATATTTCCTAAGTTTCTGGCAGTTGGTGAGTAGAGGTGTCAGTTTTTGAAGTCAAGGAGGGCTAGATTTAGGGAGGTTAAAGGGAAGAGGCCTTGATCCCTAGGGCCTGTGTCCTCTCCTCTTCCCAGGTCTGTCCATGCCACATGGCACAGACCTTGCTGTGAGTAGGGGAGGATGTTGCCCCACTGAGTATCTCTTCTGGTCACAGCCAGGCTGGCTTCACAATTTACTCAACTGAGGCAAGGGTTGTGGGAGTTGTGAGAGGGTGCAAGGTATGGGTTGGAGTATCACGTTACCCCACTTGGTTAGGGTCAGGACTTTTGCTGCCGTTTTAAGCCTCGTGTTGATGACAAGAAGTGAAGAATGCCAGGCGTCATTGTTCTGTCTGCTGTGTTCTAGGATTGAGCATCATTTTAAAAAATACTAAGTAATGTGTTTTTCTGTAGGCAACAAGTTACAGTCATTGTCTCAGGATTCACTCAGCAACTGTTTCCTATGCATGCGCTGTGACTTGGGCTGTGCCTGGCTTCAGTCAGGGAACATGGTTCTTGATGCAGCAGGATGTGAGTGCAGGCCCTGCTCCAGAGAGGCCTGAAGTTGTTGGCTGGGTGTTGGGGTGCAGACAGGCACCAAGAGCCAAATACGCCTGGTCTGAACAATGGAGGGCACCCTAGCAGGTTTGGGAGCATGACCAGTGGGGCAGGGAAGGTGGAAAGGAGGCTAAAGCTGTTGAGACACAGGCCAGGGACCCCTAGACTCCTGCCTTTTTCCCTCCTTCTGCTTGGCCAAAGATTTCTCACCTGCAGAGGAGTCCCCAGTGGTACCTGCTTCAGAGAAGGGAGGTGGGAGATGAAAACACCTGGCTCAGTGCTGCCACTGGGAAGTCCCTCAGGTCAGACAGGTGATGCTTGTGGTGGGACATGAGGCCCAGACAGTTAACAGACTCTGTCTCATACCCACCCCCAAGTGACACCCAGACTCTGTGGACCCCAAGAGAAGCCTGTTGTCATGCTCTGTGAGCTCCTGGTTGAGTGGAACTAGCTTGCCTAATAGCAGGTTCCCTTTTAATCTCAGTGTAATCAAGGCCAGGACACAGGTCAGGAGTTAGGGGACCCCTGACCTACAACACGACACCTTTTAATGCCTCTAACCCATTATTTCCCAGTTTTTTTAAAATGTGAAACTTTCATTTCTGTCTTCTTTCCTCTCACTAATAGATGGCAGCTTGAACTTGACTGTGGTAGGACCATGCCCTTGGAAAATGGAAACAAACTATAATTCTGGCTGGTGTATTAGTGCAGGCTGCCCATCTCCTCCACTCCTCTAAAAAGGCATGAGGTGGACAATTTCTTTTGGTGGGGTGCAGAGAGAGGGAATCTCAAGCAGACTCTGTGCTGAGCACGAAGCCTGATGCAAGGCTCTCATGACCCAGAGATCATGACCTGATCTGAAATCAAGAGTTGGACACTTAACCAATGAGCCATCCAGGCACCCCAAGGTGGATAATTTTTTAAAGAATTAGAATGTAGAGGCACCTGGGTGGCTCAGTCAGCTCAGATCATGATCTCAGGGTCCTGGGATCGAGCCACATCATTGCAAACGGCAAGATTTCATTTCTCTTTTTATTTAAATTCTAGTTAGTTAACATGCAGTGTAATATTAGTTTCATGTGTACAATGTAGTGACTCAAGACTTCCATTCAACCCCCAGTGCTCATCACAAGTGCACTCCTGAATCTCCATCACCTATTTAACCCATCTCCCCACCCACCTCCCCTCCAGTAACCATAAGTTTGTTCTCTTAGTTGAGTGGTTTTTTTCCCTTATGTGCATCTGTTTTTGTTTCTTAAATTCCAGATATGAGTGAAATCAAATGGTATTTATCTTTCTCTGACTGATACTTTAGCATACTCTCTAGCTCCATCCAAGTCATTGCAAATGGCAAGATTTCATTCTTTTTTTTATGGCTGAGTAATATCCATTGTATATATATGCCACTTCTTTACCTGTTCATCAGTCAGTGGACATTTGGGCTCTTTCCATAATTTGGCTATTGTTGATCATGCTGCCATAAACATAGGGGTGAATGCATCCCTTCGACACAGAATTTTTGTATTGTTCGGGTATACCCGGTACTGCAATTGCTAGGTCCTAGGGTTTTTCTGTTTTTTACTTTTTGAGAAACCTCCACACTGTTTTCCAGAGAGGCTGCATCAGTTTGCATTCCCACCAACAGTGTAAGAGGGTTGCCCCTTCTCCACGTCCTCTCCAACATCTGTTGTTACCTTTGTTGTTGATTTTAGTCATTCTGAGGGATGTGAGGTGATACCTCATCGTGGTTTTGACTTGTATTTCCCTGATGATAAGTGATGTTGAGCATCTTTTCATGTGTCTGTTGGCCACCTGTATGTTTTCTATGGAAAAACTGTTCATGTCTTCTGTCCATTTTTTAAACTGGATTATTTGATTTTGGGGTGTCAAGTTTTATAAGTTCTTTATATATTTTGGATATCACCTGTTTATCAGATATGTCATTTGCAAATATCTTCTCCTATTCTGAAGGTTGCCTTTTAGTTTTGTTGTTTCCCTCACTGTGCAGAAGCTTTTTGTTTTGATGATGTCCCAATAGTTTATTTTTACTTTTGTTTTCCTTGCTTCGGGAGACATATCTAGTAAGAAGTTGCTGCAGCTGAGGTTAGAGGTTTCTACCTGTGTTTTCCTCTGGGATTCTGATGGTTTCCTGTCTCACACTTAGGTTTTTCATCCATTTTGAATTTATCTCTGTGAATGGTTTAAGACAGTAGTCCAGTTTCATTCTTCTGCTTAATGGCTGTCCAATGTTCCCAACAACATTTGTTGAAGAGACTGGTTTGGTTTTTTTTTTTTTTTTTCCCAGTGGAAATTCTTTCCCATTTTGTCGAAACTGAGTTGACCATATAGTTGAGAGTCCATTTCTGGGTTCTCTATTCTGCTCCACTCATGTGTGTCTTTTTTTGTGCCAGCACCATACTGTCTTGATGATCACAGCTTTGTAATAGAGCCTGAAGTCTGGAATTGTGATCCATCCAGCTTTGGTTTTCTTTTTCAAGATTGCTTTGGCTATTTGGGGTTTTTGTGATTCCATATGACCATGTGCATGACAAATATTTCTCTATCCCCTTATTTCAATCTGCAGGTGATTTTAGGTCTAAAATGAGTCTCTGAAGAAATGTGTGGGAAATATCGGAAAGGGAGACAGAACATAAAGACTCCTAACTCTGGGAAACGAACTAGGGGTGGTGGAAGGGGAGGGGGGTGGGGGGGGGGGGTGAATGGGTGATGGGCACTGAGGGGGGCACTTGACGGGATGAGCACTGGGTGTTATTCTGTATGTTGGTAAATTGAACACCAATAAAAAATAAATTTATTATAAAAATAAAATGAGTCTGGTAAAAAAAAAATAAAAAATTTAAAATAAATTAAAATTAGTCTCTTGTAGGTAGCATATAGATGAGTCTTGTGTTTTTTTAATCCATTATGGTAGCATTTGTCTTTTGATTAGAACATTTAGTCCATTTATATTCAGAGTAATTATTGATAGACCTGGGATTACGACCTGAACCAAAGGCAGCCGCTCAACTGCTGAGCCACTCAGAGGCTTCATGGCGTGCCATTTCTATGAAGAGATCTGCTGCTAACCTTATGGGTCTTCTGCTTTTAGGATTTTTTCTTTATCACTATATTTTGCGAATTTAACTACAATATGACTTGGTATTGGCCTGCTTTTATTGATTTTGATGCAGCTCCTCTGGTTTTTAAAGCCAAAATTTATGGGGATTAGTCCTTCCTGTGTGAGCTTCCTGGTGCAAGGGTCTATTTCTCTGCCCTCTTTACAACGTGCATCCCCCTCCTCTCATTGGCAGCTTCACTCTGCCTTTCTGATCTTCCTAAGATTTCAGATGTCTTCTTCCCTATATTTCATTGTGGAGATTTTTCTGCCATCTTCAGATTGCTCTCCATCTTAATAACTTGGAGGTGGATGATATCTTGGAGGTAGGATGGGGGTGAGCTCAGGGTCCTCCTCCTCCACCATCTTCCCAAGCTCCTGAGACTATTAGATTTCATTAATTTTTTCATGGTTTTCTTTTGAAACACTAGAACATACATCCAGAAGGAGAGGAGCCCCCATGAATCACTACTTGTACATCCAATATAAACAAGTTTTCTGCGTGCTTAATTAAATGCCCCAGTGCGGGCAGCCCGGGTAGCTGAGTGGTTTAGTGCTGCCTTCAGCCCAGGGCCTGGTCCTGCAGACCCGGGATCGAGGCCCATGGCGGGCTCCCTGCATGGAGCCTGCTTCTCCCTCTGCCTGTGTCTCTGCCTCCCTCCCTCTCTCTCTCTCTCTCTCTGTCTCATGAATAAATAAATAAAATCTTTTAAAAAAAAGTAAAAATAAAAAATAAATGCCCCAGTGGTAGAAGACAACCTTATCAGTAGGTAACATTCTAAGGGCTGAATTCCCAGGAATTGCAAGCAGGCCTCCTGAAGATACTCAAGAGCTGAGCATCCAGGCCTGCTGTGCTGATTCTTCAGTCACTTTTCTGATGATGTGGTTTTTGGTGTATGTAGAGTAAATATTTAAGACAGTGACAAAGGGGGCAAGGAGAAGATTCAGGGAACCTAAGTGGAGGTGAGGTTGATAACACTTCAAAGTGGTAAAATGTTGATAATTGGATTGTTATAACTTACACAACATATAAGACCTAGAACAACCACTAAAAGATGTGTGAAGAGATTTTTTTCTAAGATTTTATTTATTTATTTATTCATGAGAGAGAGAGAGAGAGAGAGACAGGCAGAGGGAGAAGTAGGATCCCTGCGGGGAGCCCAACGTGGGACTCAATCCCAGGACCCCGGGATCACGACCTGAGCCAAAGGCAGATGTTCAATCACTGAGCCACCTAGGTGCCCCTTTTTAGATATTCTTGAAACTTGATCAAGCATAGTGGAATCTAGAAAATGTTTAAGTGACTCAGAAGAAGTCAGGAAGACTGAAACAGACCCTACTTAGATATCAATAATTACATTATATATAAATCTGCTAAATGTAAGTGGTCTTTATACAGTTAAAATACTGAGGTTTGGCAGAGTGGATTTAAAAAACATGGTACAATAATAAAGGTACTTTATTGTGTCTCTCATGAATAAATAAATAAAATCTTTTAAAAAAAAAAAGAAAATTAAAAGAGTTGAGATCATACAGAGTGTGTTTTCTGACCACACTGGACTCAAACTAGAAATCAGAAAGAAGAGAAGAAAATCTCCAGAGACTTGGAAATTAAAACATTCCTGCATGACCCATGGATCAAGATGAAGTCTGAAGGGAAATTTTTTTTTAAAGACACCTAATTAAATGAAATGCAAATATATCAGAATTTATGGGATGCAGCTGACAAGCGCTGATAGGAAAACACACACTGAATGCCTGTTCGGAGTCTCCCTGCTGGGTGCATCCATGTCCTTAGACAAGATTGGAGGTCCCCTCCTATAGGAGGCCACCCTCATAACATTGCCACCTACTCATCTGGTGGGGGCTGCTGTCCCCAGCTCCCTGTGTGTCCCTGAGAAGACAGTTCTCACTGCTCCATCAGTGTCTGTCTTCAGATGTCTCCCCTAGGAGACTGGGAGCAACTCTGAGGAGGCAACAGTGAAGATGTGTTTATTTCTCATTCCAGGACCTCAAAATGGCTTCTGTAGAACTGGCAGTTGGATAAATCTTTGAAATTTGTCTTATTTTTTCTAACAAACCTTTTTTTTTACTTGGATTTTTTTTATTATTATTTTTTTAATTGGAGTTCAGTTTGCCAACATACAGTATAACACCCAGTGCTCATCCTATCAAGTGCCCCCCTCAGTGCCCATCACCCAGTCACCCCATCCCCGCCCCCCCCCCCCCCCCCCCGCCTACCTCCCCTTCTACTACCCCTCGTTTATTTCCCAGAGTTAGGAGTCCTTCATGGTTTGTCTCCCTCTCTAATTTTTCCCACTCATTTTCCCTCCTTTTCCCTATAATCCCTTTCACTAAACTTGCTTGTCATTTCTTTTTGTTGAAGACACAAATACTAGTAAAAGCAGTCTAACAAATTCTCTGGGATTCTCCACCTAAGGGCACTATATATTGAATGCATATTTGGTGCATTGTATGCACCAAATCTTGTATGCATAGTAACCACATTGAAAACTCTGAAGATTTCATCAGGCACTTAACATTCTTTATCCCCCAGGCTTTGAACTTGGCCTACTCTAGCATTTATGGCAGCTACCGGAACTTTGTTGGGCCTCCGCACTTCCAGGTCATCTGTCGGCTGCTCGGCTACCAGGGCATTGCAGTGGTCATGGAGGAGCTGCTGAAGGTTGTGAAGAGCCTGGTATGTTTCCCTCAGTGTGCTTCCTTTACGTGGTCTAGGGTTCTCTACTCAATTCAAATGTTGGAGGGAAATAAAATATTCAGCCACTCCACTGAGCAATTCTGGGATACGAACTGAGTGTTGTACAATTCACTCCATTCTAACACTATGTACCTGGAGATATCATCAGATCCCACAGTTTAAGGGCTCTGACCCACAAGGCTTCCCCACACCCACCCTTCCACTCAATATCAAGTGTAATTTGTCACTTGTACCTCTGGACCCACTGGCTATAAATCAGAGGTTTCTGCAGCCCCCTCCTAGCAATCTGCTAGGGCAACTCACAAAATTCAGGGAACTACTCAATAGATTACCAGTTTATTACAAAGGATACAAATCGACAGCCAGATGAATCAATACATAGGTCAAGGTCCTGAAGAAAAGAGCTTCTGTTCTCGTGCTCTTTGGGGCATGAGACAGTGACCTATGGAACTGTTCTGGTTTCCCAAACTCCACCCTATTAGGTTTTTAATACATAGGCAGGATTGATTAAATCATTGGTCTTTGGTGACTAAATGAACCTCAGCCCCTTCCCTATCCCCAGCAGTCTGGGGGTAGGACTGAAAGTCCCAAATCTAACCATGGGGTTGGTTCTCCTGGCCACCAGCCCCTATTGGTGAGTGCTTTCCAAAAGTCACCTCATTAACAAGAGACACCTTTAAAGTCTCTTTGGATAATTTGAAAGGTTTTAGGATTTCTGTGCCAGGAACAGGAATAAGACCAAATATATTGCACAGCCTTGAATTCACTGGGGTGGAAAAGCCTGGTCCCTGTTATTTTACCTATTCAGAGACAAGTATCAAAATACAGCTTGCTTCATAAGAAAATGTGGCCTTTATATGCAGACATAGTCTTCCCCACCTCCTTTTATAAAGGACCACTGCTATTGCTTGTTGCTCAAGAGAGACATGAAGCCATTTGGGAGAGACCATGTTTCAGCTGGCGAGCATCTGGGAGGGGACAGTTGTACAAACACTCCTGTTTCTGTTTGTGAAATAAGAGGTTTCTTAAAACACAGATCTCCAAGAAACACTTACACTGGGGGAAACAGAGGAGAGTGTGTTGTCCATGAGGAGTTCTGAGCTGTCTCTGGCAGGGCTGCAGCAAGGGGCAGATGGGCTCCACTGAGAGGCAGTGGTCCTACTGTTGTTCAGAGATTCCTGTTACCCAGGGATGGCTGGTCCCCCTGCAGGGCTGATGGTGTGTGCCCCTTTTCCGAGTACCAGGGGTTAAACTGTGAATAAAGGATTCAGACACTCATCTGTGTAACTTCAGATTGAGGTCAGAAGTTAATGTGCCGAAGTCTTTTAGTTAATTAAGTCCTTTTGGAAAAAGAAAAATGAGAAAATGGTATTTGTACGCTATCATAGATTTAGTTTTCTGTGTTATTTCTGTTAACTAAGAAAGAACTTCATAAAATCTTAATCTTTAATCTGTTTCCATTATTTTCATCATTTTTTTAAAAAAAAGGTTTTATTTGAGAGAATGCATGAACAGGGGGAGGGACAGAGGGAGAGGGAGAAGTAGACTCCGCACAGAACTGGGAGCCTGATGCGGGGCTCTATCCCAGGACCCCAAGATCATGACCTGAGCCAAAGGCAGACGCTTCACTGAGCCATGTAGGCGCCCCGATTTTAATCATCTTTCTGTGACTGTGCCCATTTCTTTAGGATTCTTTATTGCCAAATATAGACTTTCAGGGCATTTCTGTACTTGAAGCTGAATTTATGGCCACAATAATTAAAGTGGCAATCCATCAAGGAGATGGTATGATCATTAACAATGCAAAGCAAAAGCTGACAGAATTCTAAGAAGTTGACAAATTATACAACCTTTTTGGATCAAAAATCAATTAGGATATATAAAAGTTGGATCTTTTGACACAGCCATGACTGCATAACCCACTCAGTCTCTGCTAGGACCCCAGCTACAGCCTTTGCCCCAAAATACATAACTTGGAAGGTGTTCGGCACATGCCGAGCCCAGTGTTGGAGCCTCATCAAGTCCATACGAGGAATACAGAAACCACCCCGTGCGGATGTTGTTTCCCAGAGCCCCTGTGTTGGCCAAAGTTGGATGCAACTAGAGCAGGTCCTCACCGTCCTACTGTCACACTTGAGATCACTTGCCTCCTGAAAGGGGATTGTGTTTGAGAACGTAAATTTGGTTAGTCCTATAAAGTCACCCTACCCTGGTAGACATTTTATTTCTGTGGATCAGATTTCCTTTCCCTGTGGAAGTAATTCTCAGTCCTGCTCGTTGCCATGTATTTTACTAACAGACTCCTTTTTAAAAGCCCCATACACCACTCACAACCTCTGGGGTGGTGGCGGCCAGTGGTTAATGCAGCCTGTCTCTCCTGCAGCTACAAGGCACAATCCTGCAGTACGTGAAGACACTGATGGAGGTGATGCCTAAGATCTGCCGCCTGCCTCGGCATGAGTATGGCTCCCCTGGTGAGTGCGGCCCCTCCCTGGGGGTGAAGCATGGAGGAGACAGCATAAGTGTTCAAACTACAGTGCATCAAACAATTCAGACTTTACTGAAAAGGATAGGATCTGCTTTCCCTGGGTGGGAGGATGCAGGGCACCTAATTAGAGTCTGATTATTTCCGGTAGAATGAACAAACCGCCTTTCAACTGGGAGCAAGCGTGTGGGAAGTGTGCTGGTGGCAGGGAGGCAGTACCCATTAGTCACCGATAGGTGATGGGGCTCTGACATTGTGAGGCCCTGACTATTGTACAGCACTGGGACCTTGAAGATCACCAACTGGGGAGAGGCAGGGCACTGAGCTGCCAGGTCCAACTGCCCTGGGGATCCTTGCCAAATGGCAGTTGGGACCTGACATGTTGGGATGAGGAATTTGAAACCTGTTATATCTCTAACTTTGTTCTTCTTAGAGTTATTTTGGCTATTCTAGGTCTTCTGCATGACCAAATAAATTCTAGTATCAGCTTGTGGATTTTTGGCTGGGTCAGCATTTGAATGTATAGATTAAATATTAACCTTCTTTCCAATTCTTAGGCCTGGTCTTTTGTGCCTTATCACAATGTGCAGGATCTCCAGGACAGTGATTAAAATGTGTTGTCTTGCTCTGGAGCTCAGGGAGAAAGTATGTAGGTTTTACCACTGAGAGTGACATTAGCTGCAGGTTCTTTGTAGATGTTCAGATTAAGTATGTTCCCTTTTATACCTATGAAGGGATGCTGAATTTTCTCAAAACCATTTCTGTTTCTGCTGGAGATGATGGTGTGGTGTTTCTCCTTTATTCTTGCAATGTGACACCTCCTCAGAAGATACAGGGTTGAGAGAGAAGCTTTGGAGCTGAGGCCCAAGGCCCAGGTGATGCACAGACTACTGTTGCAAGAAAGAGGTTGGGTTTGGGGGACATGTGACCATCTCCGTAGCAGGCACAATGGCAGCATCAGAGGATGTTTCCTGGCCAGCACAAGTGCCCCGAGCCACAGACCCCAGGCTGTGCCCCCACCCTCCCCAGTCTCCCCATTCACTCTCTGTTACCATAGGTATCTAGAGTTCTTCCACCACCAGCTGAAGGACATTGTTGAGTATGCGGAGCTGAAGACAGTGTGCTTCCAGAACCTGCGGGAAGTGGGCAATGCCGTCCTCTTCTGCTTGCTCATTGAGCAGAGCCTGGTGAGTGCCCAGCCCATACAAGCCCCAGGCCATGGATTCCCCATAGGTGACAGGAAAAGGTATTTTTTAGAGATCTGATTTAATGGGGGTAAAGGGAGTAGGTATTATAAAGCACCAGTGTGTGTGTGAGAGAGAGAGAGAGAAAGAGAGAGAGAGAGAGACACTGCATACAATTTAATTGAATTTGTCTCCTGTACCTGAAAAACAGAACAATGTAGTTCATCATTTAAGAATGTTTTACTATGTGAGTGCTGTGGAATGTTTTATTATGTTGTTTTTAGTACGTCTAAACAAACATGTGACATATATGTAAGGTATAAAGCTCTGCTGCCCGGGAGAGCTGTTTGCATGATGCAAAGTTCTGTATCTGAGACTGTTGAGCACTTACAGTGTAGCTCAGTGTTACTGAAAAACTGATTTTTAAAGTTTGTAGAATTTTAATGTTATGTTTAAAAATCTACAATGTCCCATGACTATTGCAGTGGACAGCATAATAAAGCAGATGCCAGAAGCTTAGCAATACTGAGAAATTGCACCAGGGGACACCTGTTCTCTCCACTGATTGGCTCCTTGTGGTATTGAGCTGTTCCTCAGTCCCCTCACAAAAACTGACTGTTTGGAATTGGAAAACCTAGTGACTGTAACAGAATCTCTTGTGGCCTTACTCAGGTCTTCTCTCTGTGACTAAAGAGGTGGGCAGCTTCATTTGTTGCTTGCTCTTCCTATTCTGTTAAATCCTCCACTGTGTCTTGTGCCCATTCTTCTACAGCTTATTTATGGAAGTTCTTTGTATATCCTTTGTGTGTTACACATATTACATAGACTTCTCCCTGTTTGTGGTTCGTCTTTTCACTCAGATAGTGGTGACTTTATACACACACACACACACACACACACACACACACACACACACTGATATTCTTGAGCGTAGTCTCTTTTTTGGTATAGTCAGCACTTTTTGTATGTTTTTAAAGAAGTTCCTTTCTACCTAAGAGTTATAAAGATTTATATTTTCATCTGAAGGTTTTAAGTGTTGCTTTTTACATTTAAGTTCATAATTCTTCTGGAATTGTTTTTTTTTTTTTTTTTTGTTTTTTGTTTTTTTTTGTCTGTGATGTGGGAGTAGATGTTTCTTTTTTTCTCCACGGGGTTAATCAGTTGTCCCTCCTCCAGTGGCTGAAAGACCCCTCCTTTCCTTGATAATCTGTAGTGTCACCCTGTTATCTGCCAGCTTTCTGTGGATTCACTGGTCAACATCCAGGTTTTCTGCCATGACCCATTGGTCATATGTCTGTCTATGGCATAACTACACATTGTCTTATTCATTATACCTCTAACTTAAATCTTGCTACCTTGCAGGACATGTTCCCTTACCATATTCTTCTTCGAGGGTATGTTGCCTCTTCATATATCTTTGCTCTGCTCTGAAAATATCAGCTTGCCAAATATATTGAAAAAGCATACTGACATTTCAGTGTTAATTGGTTGCAGCTCTAGGCGTATTTGGGGAGATCTTTTGCTATGTTGTTTCTTAAAGCAGTCTCTTGTCTTCAGGACCCTGGGAGCTTGGCAGGGGCAGGATCATGTCTTGCAGTGACTGGGACCATGGTACCCATATGCACTTCAGGACATAGCATTCAGACTGCCATGCCTCTAGGGGCTGAGCCACTGGATCGACCTCCTTCACCCAATTAAAAAAAAATATATATATATATATATATATATATATATATATATATATATATATATATATATTGTCAGATAGTCCAAGGTTGGATGTGGATACATCTGGGAGCTGATGGCCTCCTATCAGGACGTGTGTCTTCTGACTTTCCCCTCTGTTGCTGTGTTCCTGAATAGACTCTTTCCATGTGGTGACAAAAAAGGAACCATAGGCCATCTGAAAGTCAGCATGGACTCCTAGTGCCACCCTTTCACACAGCAGGAGTGACAGCATGAGGTGGAGGACCCACCAGAGTCACCAAGTTGGCTGGGCAGTTCTGCAAAGAGCAGGCAGACTGGCCTTGGAGGCAGCAAGCAGCTGACATCCAGGGCAGCCTTGCTCCAAGAACATGTTAGGGAAAACTGAATCTTCTACTGGAATATCTGTGAATTTTTTTTTTAAAGATTTATTTATTTTAGAGGGAGTGCGTGTGACTAGGGGGAGGAGCAGAGAGCTCCCTGCTGAGTGGAGCCTGACACAGGGCTCAATCCCATGACCCTGAGATCATGATCTAAGTCAAAATCAAGAGTTAGAAAAAACAAAGAAATCAAGAGTTAGATGCTTAACCAACTGAACCACCCATGCACCCCAATATTTGTGAATTTTTAACAACCAAATAAGTTAGGAAGAATTACTTAATTTCTTTTTTTAGGATTTTATTTATTTAGAGACCAATAGAGTACAAGTGGGGTGGAGGGAGGAACAGAGGGAGAGGGAGAAGCAGACTCCCTGCTGAGCAGGGAGCCCGACATGGGGCTGGATCCCCAGACCCCAGGATTATGACCTGAGCTGAAGGCAGACACTTAACTGACTAAGCCACCCAGGTGCCCTAGAAAGGATGACTTAAAATCATAATCTCTTACCATGAATTTTAAATATTTAATATAGGAAGATTCCCTTCATGTGTGATTTTGCCTGAACACCAACATGAAGTGCATTCTTGTCCACATGTGTCTAAGTCTGAAGGTGCCATTAATCTCTGGCTTTGGGTTATGGCAGGGAGCCCCAAGTTTTGCTGAGGGAAGACTGCCTTAGTGGAATTGATTTAGTGGCAGGGCACCATTAGGCTGATTTTTCCTCTGGGCTACCTGTGCTTTAAGGAAATAAGATAAACTATCAAAAGCTTTTCTTCCTTACAAAAAAGAAGATATCAAAAGGCCTTGTATAGACATAAAGAATTATAGAACCATAGGGGTTTGATACTGGAAGGGCAGAACTCATCTCTTGTCAGTTCAAAGGAACAGACTAAACCCACCATCAGGGCAACAATTGGACACGCATTGACTTTTGGATGGAGTGTGATGCTGTATTAGAAACTTAGGAAAAGAGGGATCCCTGGGTGTTTCAGTGGTTGAGCAGCTGCCTTCGGCCCAGGGCATAATCCCGGAGTTCCGGGATCGAGTCCCACATCGGGCTCCCTACATGGAGCCTGCTTCTCCCTCTGCCTCTGTCTCTGCCTCTCTCTCTCTGTCACTCATGAATAAATAAATAAAATATTTAAAAAGAAACAAACAAACAAACAAACTTAGGAAAAGAGAAATCTGAAACCAAGGTGATCTTTGCTGCCTAGATTTTTAAGTTATGCCTGTTGTGCATATCCCTCACGACAAGGAAATCCCTTGTTACAGTTGTTCAGCACTCTTAATCTCACTACAATCCATTGGGGATTGGTGCCTCAATAGTGGAGGGATCCTGTAGGCCTCAGGGGCCTGGTGAGTGCTGGGTCTCTAGTGCCCAGTTGACACAGATCCCCCTTGTCTCCTCCCTTCTGAGATCAGGCTTGTGTCTTAGGTATATACTCTTGTGCTTAGCTCCTGCAAGCACAGTACTGGGCACACAGGAAAAAATGTTATAAATAGTTGTCAGTTGATTTGAAAACAGACTTTGGCTTATGAGCATATGAATATTTCTGAAACAATGAAAAAAAAAAGAGCATCTACATCTTAGTCGAATACAACAGATGCCGGGACCCCTTGCCTGGGACATACTGAGCACCATGCATGGCTGTCTTGTGGACACAGTTGCCCTGCCCTGCAGGGATGTGTGTCACCGCCCCTCCTCACCCCTTCTGCTCATTATCACCCCTTTGCTTCTCCCTTCTCTGGATTCCCGTGTTAGTGCACTTGTGCAAGTGTTGAAAAGCCACCCTTTCTGTGTTGGGCAGGTCTACTCCCAGGTCTGGCCTGAGATTGGAATTTGGTGGTGTTGCTTTTGTCCTTCTGGAAGTTGGAGGTGGTATTTCCCATAGTTTCACCAAGTGAAATTCTCCAAGGTGGAAGATGGCATGGCTGTTCTACTCTGTCTCAGATGGTTATGCCCAAATCCCATCAAACTCAGGGACAGGTTTGAAGAATCCAGACACTGATCTCTTCTTGATGCTTATTTTGGTCTCTCTGATGAAAGTGGTAAAAAATACATTTTAATATTTGAGTAAGTTCCCACTATTATATGTACACAGACACAAACATACACACACACACTCTGAAATACTACTCAGCCATCAAAAACCATGAAATCTTGCCATTTGCAACAACATAGATGGAACTGAGGGTATTAATGCTAAGCCATGTCAGTCAGAGAAAAATAAATATCAGATGGTTTCACTCGTGGAATTTAAGAAAAAACAGATGAACAGAGGGGAAGGGAGGAAAAATGAACAGAAAAGGAGACAAACCATAAGACACTTAACTTTAGGAAACAAATAGGGTTGCTGGAGGGGAAGTGGGTAGGGAAATAATGGGATAACTGGGTGATGGGGATTAAGGAGGGCACTTGATGTAATGAGTACTGAGTGTTACATGCAAATAATGAATCACTACATTCTACTCCTGAAACTAATAATACACTATATGTTAAGTAAATTGGATTTAAATTAAAAATTTTTTAAACCCCAAAGAACCTAGCCTGGAAAGTTTGATTATGTAGTTTTGGGGGGGTTTTGTTATTTGTTTTTAGTTTATGCATGTGTGTATTTAATAAACTTTTAATTTTAGAATAATGTTAATTGCTCATTTGCTTTAAATGCTGGATTTATAGCTATCCTCAATTTTTCTAGTTTGGTTTGGGAGCAAAAATTTGAGCGCATTGATAATAGCACCTGGAAGCAGCACAACTGGATGAACCACCCCTCTTGAGTGGTTTTGCTGGCCTGCAGGCTCCTTTACTGCTTGCAGAGCTCTGTTTCTGTGTGACTCTGCCCTTAGCATTCCTACGTGGCAGCTGTCATCCCTTAACCAAGTCTACCATCTGCCATCCATTGGCCTGACCACTTTCTTGCAGTCAGCCACCTTCCAGCTGCCCCCCTACACTCTGTTGGTTCAGGCCGGCCATTTACTACTCTCCGTGTTACTTTTTTCACTCAACAGTAAGTAGGTCTGGAGATCATTCTACATTAGGAAATGGTGACATTTCTTATCCTTTTTGTAGCTGCAATAGTATTCCATTGACATTGCCGTCTTTTATGTGTTTACGTAGCACAGAATCATCTGATCCTGTCCCTTTTTTAATCTTGTTTCTCTCTCCTCCCCCAACATCTTCACCTCGAATAGAAAGCCGAGGGGAACGGGTCCTGGGTACACTAGCCCAGAGGAGGTTTCATATATTCATATACATATATTCTGCATGAGGAGCTCATGCTTTGCTGCTGGCCTCAGGAATGGAAGACAGGGTATAGAGGGGTCAGTCTGCTTCTGGAGTGTCCTAGTAGAACAGGTGCACTAGATTTATGTTAGTTGATAATAGGACACTCAATAAGTACAAAGTGTCTTCTCTTTCTCTTGGTCTTAGCTTAACACTCAGTGCCACCATCTGGGGAGATTCTCAGAAGGGAAAATATCACCAATTGATCTATATCTTAACTTTCTGAAAACAGTTTCTTTTAGTAATTTGTATTATTACTGTGGAATTACAAGATTTCAAGATGGGCATAACGTAGGAGGCCTGAAAGAGAGCTTATTCACATCTTCTGGTGAGCACACCAATCTTTAGGGCCCTTCTCTGTTGTTCAGGGCCCTTAGAATCTGGAAAAATGCCTTGTTCTTTGGGTTTATGGTAAGTTTTTAGGAGTTCTGCAACCCCTTGATATTGGAGGGTAAACTTTCCCTCTATACTGCAATATTCTGGAGAATGGATCTTCTGTAGGGTTTTTATTACCTCTTTATTTTTTTGTTTTTTAAGATTTTATTTATTTACTAATGAGAGATAGAGAGAGAGAGAGAGAGAGAGGCAGAGACACAGGCAGAGGGAGAAGCAGGCTCCATGCAGAGTGCCCGATGCGGGACTCAGTCCCAGGTCTCGAGGATCAGGCCCTGGGCTGAAGGTGGCGCTAAACTGCTGAGCCACGGGGGCTGCCCCTATTACCTCTTTAGAGGTGTTACAATCCAAAAGCAATATTCAGTGCTGGTTTTTACTCATGTCTGGATTTACATACAATTTAAAGATCAGTTCTTCAGGTGTAGTACCCACATGTGGTTGGTAACTACAGTGTGTAGCACAAACAGAGAATATTTCCATCATCCCAGAGAGTTCTACTGCACAGTGCTGCTTAGAATATTTATTTTACACTAAATGGCAAAGATCTTGTTTTTAGCACCATACTTATCTGTTTGTCTTTGTGATGAGGTAAACTTCCAAATGCAACCTTCTTTTCTTTTGCTCTAGTCTTTAGAAGAAGTGTGTGACCTGTTGCATGCAGCTCCATTTCAGAACATCTTGCCGAGAGTCCATGTGAAAGGTGAGTCTCTGACCAGGGAGTTTAGACTGCCCTTTGCAGTGGTGACACTTCGTCCTTCTGACCAGAGAATTTAGTGCCAGTTTTGTTTGAGTTTGGTGCCTGTTCATTCATAACTGGAGGTAATTGGTAATGTAACATGGTTAAATTAATATTGAATAATTGAAATAGTAAAGGCTGAAATGATATGTCTTGGATGTGCTTCAAAATAGCTCTCATAAAAAAAATAGCTCTCATGCTGTCCCATAAATACTCAACATCTATGAAACAAGAGTGTCATGAATTGATACTCGTGCAGCAAATGGGTACAGAGGGTTTTGTACTCTTCTCTGATTTTGATTACATTTGGTATTTTCATGTTTTAAAAAAAGAATATTGAACAGAAAATCAGTTCAGTCATTTTGAATTAAAATATCAAGCCAGCTCTGTAGTGTTCAGAGATAATCTGTATAATGTTCATCTAAGAAATCTTTCATTTGTTTCTTTGACAAAATGAAACTTTGGCAGTTGTTTTTTTTTACAGAGGAACAGAAATTAAAATATTTTTTCCACTGCAGAGGGAGAGAGACTTGATGCCAAAATGAAAAGACTAGAATCAAAGTACGCCCCGCTTCATCTTGTCCCTCTGATTGAAAGACTGGGGACCCCTCAGGTAATGGATACTCTGGCAGCTGTCACTGTTGCAAGCTTGGTATCCACATCAGGCCACTGGTGGGCTGGAGCTTCAGCTTACAGGCTCTGGGTGACCCACCCTGGAAAGCATCATGAAGTCAGATGGGCCTTTAGGCCTTGGTGTCTCTAGTGGGGTTCTTTTTATTTTTTTTATTTTTTTTATTTTTTTTATTTTTTTATTTTTTCTAGTGGGGTTCTTAATGGGACTTTGTCACGGGGTGGTTGGGAAGTTTGAGCTAACATGTGCAAAGGGCTTCAGACATCACCAGCACATAAAATGTACACAGTAAATGTTACTTGTTTTTTTCTATCTCTTCATGAAGAGGACTTTTTTCATAAGTTTTTAATAACAGAAGAAAGTGGGAGTCTCATATAGGAGGCAAGGTGTCGGGGTAGACCTCCATGATTTCATATCAACTTAAGCTAGATCAGGGTTTCTCAGTCGCAGCACTATCCCCAGTTTGGACCAGATAATTATTTGTTGTGATGAATTGTCCTATGAACTGTAGGATATTTAGCAGTATCTCTGGTACAACAGCCTCATGGAGGTATAACATAGAAGCAGCAGTTTGAAAAACACCTGGGTCAACTGAAATAGTCATTTGCTTATCTTTGAGTGTGTCCTGGAGGGACAGAGATCCTTGGGAGACTTCTCCGGGAACAAAGGAGCCATCAGGCACCATTTCCAACCCCTGCCCCCCAGCATGAACACATGGTCACCTACAGTAAACAGTACCGTGCTGACACTGACTATCTGACTTGCTAACACTGCTGCCCTGCTCCCGTGTGCAGTGCTGCAGCGGATCTGCACTCTCCAGACAGGTCTGCTTCAATCCTGGCACAGCAGGAACTCTCTTGCAGAGGATTGGTGCTGTGCAAACTTTGCTAACACTGTCATACATGGCTCCCACTTCTCACCATTGTAGCTCTGTCTCCCAATGCACTCTTGGCCAGAGCCCATCTAGAGTGGTACTACAGGCCTGGCAGTGTGAGAGCACCTCAACAGGGACCAGCACCACTTTAAAGTGACTCTTACCCTGGAGAGAGGGAAAGAAAACCACACACACCAGTCAGAGGGCCCAGTAATGGGCTGGGGGCAGACAGCTGGGCTGGCTGCAAGCCTTGCCCACAAGTGAAAGCTCAGGGAAAGCACAGTGTAGTTTGGTGCTACCATATCTCTGGCAAATACCTAGTCCAACTTAGCTCAAGCTGTAGATGGCACGAGACTGGCCTACTAACACCACAGGGACCAAGCGCTGGCCACAGCAGGCAAAGAGAGCCACTGCAGACAGCTAGACTAAGGAAAAAGCATCCTAGCCACAATAGCAGGGCATGCATAACACATATAGGAGACACCCCTGAAGTGCTAGGTTCTGGTGAACAGGGGACACTGCATGGTGGTGACCTCTTCTTCATAAGGCCACTACTGTCGAGCAGGAGACATAGCTGATTTTCCCAACATATAGAAACAGAGAGTTAAAGAAAATGAGGAGAGAGAGGAATGTGTCCCAAATGAAAGACCAGGACAGAAATCACAAGAGACTTAAGCAATTGGAGATCAGTAATATGCCTGATAGAGAATTTAGAGTAATTATCATAAAGATACTCATTGGGCTTGAAAAAAAGAGTAGAAGACAAGAGTGAGACCCTTTACAACAACAATAACAACAACAAAGAACCAATCAGAGATGAAGTACACAATAAATGAAATTAAAGTACACTAGATGGGCAGCCTGGGTGGCTTAGCGGTTTAGCGCCACCTTCAGCCCAGGATGTCGGGCTCCCTGCATGGAGCCTGCTTCTCCTGCCTGTGTCTCTGCCTCTCTCTCTCTCTCTGTCTCTCATGAATCTTTTAAGAAAATAAAATGCACTAGATGAAATAAATAGTAGGCTAGAGGAAGCAGAAGAATCAATCAGTGACCTGGAGAACAAAGTATTAGAAAGTAGTCAAGCTAAGCAGGTAAGAGGGAAAGGATTATGCAAAATGAGAATAGACATAGGGAACTCAGCAACATGATCAAGTATAACATTCACATTATAGGGATCCCCGAAGAAGGGAGAGAAAAGGGGGCAGAAAATTTATTTGAAGAAATAATAGATGAACACTTCACAAATCTGGGGAAACAAAAGTCCAGATCCAGGAGGCACAGAGAGCCACCAACACAATCAAGCCAAAGAGGTCCACACCAAGACACATACTACTTAAAATAGCAAAAAGTAGTGACAGAGAATTTTAAAATCAGAAAGAGAAAACCATTATATGCAGGGAAGCCTGATAAAACTATCAGTAGATTCTTCAGCAGAAAGTTTGCAGACCAGAAAGGAGTGGCATGATATACCTGTTCAACATACTGAAAGGAAAAAACCAGCCAAGAATACCCTGTCCAGTAAGGCTATCATTCAAAATAGGAGAGATAAAAAGTTTCTCATACAAACACAAATTAAAGGAATTCATGACTACACCAGCCCTACAAGAAGTGTTGAAGGGGACTCTTTGAGTGGAAAGGAAAAACCATAAGTAAGAGTAAGAAAAATAGGAAGTGCAAAAGCAGTAAAAATAAACATATCTGTAAAAGTCAAGGGATATACAAAATAAAAGGGTGTAAAGTATGACACCATATACCTAAAATGTGGGAGAAGACAAGTAAAGAATGGGTTCAGACTTAAGAAACCATCAACTTAATATATACTGGTTTGTGCAGAAGATGTTATGTACAAACCTACTGGTAACCACAAATCAAAAACCAGTAACAGGCAAAAAATAAAGAGAAATGAATCAAAGTATATCACTAAAGAAAGCTGGAAAACTGAGAGAAGAGAGCAAGAGAAGAAAGGAAAAGAGATAAACTACAAAAATAAGTACAAAACAACTAATTGGCAATAAATATGTATCTATCAATAATTTGAATGTAAATGGAGAAACTCTCCAGCAGAAGACATGGATTGACAGAATTGATGAAAAAACAAGACCTATCTATATGCTGCTACAGGAGACTCATTTCAGACCTAAAGACACCTGCAGATTGAAAGTGAGGGGATGGAGAAACATTATGCAAATGAATATAAAGGTAAAGCTAGGGTAGCAATATTTATATTGGACAAAACAGACTTTATATTGGACAAAACAAAGACTATAACAACATACAAAGAAGGACACTGTATAATCACAAAGAAAACAATCAGAAGATAAAACAATTGAAAATGATTATGTACCCAACATGAAAGTACCTAAATACATAAAGCAGTTAATAACAAATGTAAAGTGAGAAAGCAGCAGTAATACTGTAATGGTAGGGGCCTTTAACACCCCACTTACATCAATGAACAACATTCAAAGAGAAAATCAACAAGGACACAGTGGCTTTGAATAACACACTAGACTAGTTGGATTTAACATATATTCAGAACATCCATCCTAAAACAGCAGAATACACATTGTTTTCAAGTGCTCCAGAATAGATCACACATTAAATGCCCATAAAACAAATCTCAACAAATTATAAAAGATTGAAGTCATGCCATGCGTCTTTTCTGACCACAATACTATGAAACTAGGAGTCAACCAGAAGAGAAAATCTGGAAAGACCACAAATAACATGATACTAAACAATAAATGGGTGAACCAAGGAATCAAAAAAGAAATAAAAAATTACATAGTGACAAATAAAAATGAAAACACAGTGGTCCAGAGTGTTTGGGATGCAAAAAAGTGGTCTGAGAGGGAAGTATATAGCAATGTAGGCTTACCTCAAGAAGCAAGAACAATCTCAAACAACCTACCCTTAGGTCTAAAGGAGCCAGAGAAAGAGCAGCTACAAAATCCAAAGCCAGCAGAAGGAAGTAATATTATAGCAGAAATCAATGACATAGAACCTAAAAAAACCCAAAACAAAACAATGGAACGGATCAATGAAACCAGGAGCTCTGTGTGTGTGTGTGTGTGTGTGTGTGTGTGTGTGTGTTTAGAGATTTATTTATTTATTCATGAGAGGCAGAGACCTAGGCAGAGGGAAAGCAGGCTCTCCACAGGGAACTCGATGCAGGACTCGATCATCCCAGATCCCACGATCACTCCCTGAGTTGAAGGCAGATGCTCAACCGCTGAGCCACCTAGGCATCCCAGGAGCCGGTTTTTTGAGAAAAAAATCCACAAAGTTGATAAACTGTTAGCTGGACTCATTTAAAAAAGAAGAGAGGAAGGACTCAAATAAAATCAGATATGAGAGGAGAGACCACAAAAATACAAACAAGTATAAGAAAATATTATGAAAAATTATATGCCAACAAATTGGGCAAGCTTGAAGAAATGAATAAATTCCTAGAAACATTTAACTTCCCATACCTTAAGCAGAAATAAATAGAAAATTTAAATAGACCAGTTACCAGCAATGCAATTGAATCAGTAACCAGAAAACCCTAAGTCCAGGAACAGCTTCACAGGTGAATTTTGCCAAACATTTAAAGAAGAGTTAATATCTGTTCTTCACAAACTATTCTAAAAAATAGAGAAAGCTTCCAAATTCATTCTATGAGGCTAGAGGCACCTTGATACCCAAACTAGATAAAAACACCACAAAAAAGAGGAGCTACAGGCCAATATCTCTGAACATAGATGCAAAAGTCCTCAACAAGGGCAGCCCCGGTGGCCCAGCAGTTTAGCGCTGCCTTCAGCCCAGAGCGTGATCCTAAAGACCCGGGATCGAGTCCCACGTTGGGCTCCCTGCATGGAGCCTGCTTCTCCCTCTGTGTGTGTCTCTGCCCACCCCTCCCCCCCCCCCCCCGTCTCTCATGAATAAATAAAAAAAATCTTAAAAAAAAAAAGTCCTCAACAAAATATTAGCACACCAAATTCAACCAATACATTAAAAATCATTGACAATCAAGCGGGATTCATTCCTGGGATGCAGGGGGTGGTTTATCCACAGATAAATCAATGTGATAAATCAACAAGAGAAAAGATAAGAACTATATGATCATGGGGCACCTTGGGTGGCTTAGTCGGTTAAGCGTCCTACTCTTGATTTCAGCCCAAGTCATGATCTCAGGGTTGTGAGATCAAGCCCCATGTCAGGCTCTGCGCTGGACATGGAACTTAGCTTGATTCTCTCCTCCTCCCTGTGCCTCTCCCTGCCCCCACTCTCCCTCTCAAAAAACATCAAACATGTCGTTTCAGTAGACGCAGAAAAAGGGTTTGACAAATACAGTACCCATTCGTGATAAAAACCTTCAACAAAGTAAATTTAGAGGGAACATACTGCAACATAATACAGGCCTTATATGAAAAACCCACAGTGAACATCATACTCAATGGTAAAAAACAAGAGTTCTTGCCCTAAGGTCAGAAACAAGATAGGATGTCCACTCTCAACACTTTTATTCAAGATAATTACTAGAAGTCTTAGCCACAGTACTCAGACAATAAAATGAAATAAAAGGCATCCAGATTGGTAAGGAAGAAGTAAAACTTTCACTATTTGCAAATGACCTGATCACTATATATACAAAATCCTAAAGACCCCACCAAAAAACTACTGGAGCTGATAAATGAATACAATTGCATTCTGTACACTGATGAAGCAGCAGAATGAGAAATTCAGACAATCCCATTTACAATTGTAACAAAAATAGTAAGATATCTAGGAGAAACTTAACCAAGGAGGTGAAAGACCTATACTCTGAAAACTAAAAATATTGCTGAAAGAAATTGAAGATGACACAAATGGACAGATATATCATGCTCATGTATTGGGAGAATAAAAATTATTAAATATCCATATTACCCAAAGCAGTCTACAGATTTAATGCAATCCCTGTCAATGTACCAAGAGCATTTTTCACAGAACTCGAACAAACAATCCTAAAATTTGTATGGAAACCCTGAGTAGCCAAAGCAATCTTGAGAAAGCAAAACCAAGTGGGGGGTGTCACAATTCCACACTTCAAGTTAATGCTGCAAAGCTGTGGTAATCAAAAACAGTGGGGTACTGGCACAAAAATGGAGATCAGTGAATAAACCCAGAGGCAATCCCACAATTATATGATTAATCTTTGACAAAGGAGCAAAGAATATGAACTGGGGAAAAGTCTCTAAACAAATCGTGTTGGGAAACTTAACTACATGCAAATATAGAGACCTCAACATGAGACCTCATTCCATAAAATCCTAGAAGAGAACACAGACAGTAATGTCTCTGATGTTGGCCATAACATCTTTCTAGATATGTCTCTTGAGGCAAGTAAAACTAATAAAAATAAACTGTTGGGACTTGATCGAAGTAAAAATCTTCCACATAACAGAGGATACAACCAACAAAACCAAAGACAACCTGCTGAATAGGAAGAGATATTTGCAAGTGACATCTGATGAAGGGTTAGTATTCAATATATTTAAAGAATTTTAACTCAACACCAAAAGACATCCAATTAAAAACGGGCAGAAGACATGAACAGACATTTCTCTATAGAAGAAAGACACCCAGGTGGCCAGTAGACACATGAAAAGAGTTCAACATCAATCATCATCAGGGCAATGAAAGTGAAAACTACCATGAGGTATCACCTCACATCTGTCAGAATGGCTAAAAGCCCAAAGACAAGAAACCAGTGTTGCTGAGGATATTGAGAAAAAGGAACACTTGTGCACTGTTGGTGGGAATGTGTACTGGTGGATCCACTCTGGAAAACAGTATGGAGTTTCCTTAATAAATCAAAAATAGGATAATAGGGTTATAAGATCCAGTAATCATACTGCTAGGTATTTACCTAGGAAATACAAAAACACTAATTTGAAAGGTTGTATGCATCCCTGTGTTTGTTCAACATTATTTATAAAAAGGTAGATTATGGAAACAGCCCACATGTCCATTGATAGATGAATGGATAAAGAAAATGTGGTATGTATACACACACACATACACACACAGTGGAATATTATTCAGTCATAAAAAATGAAATCTTGCCATTTACAACATGGAAGGAACTAGAGAGTATAATGCTAAGTGAAATAAGCGAATCTTTCCATATGATTTCACTTAAGTGGAATTTAAGAAACAAAGGAACAAAACAAGAGACAAATCAAAAAACAGACTCTACAGAGAACAAATTGATGGTTACTAGAGAGGAGGTGGGTGGGGTGTATGGGTGAAATAGGTGAGGGATATAAAGAGTACTTAATGAGCACTGAGTGATCTATGGAATTGTTGAATCACTGTCTTAGACACCTGGAACTAATTATAATAATGTATGTTAATCGTACTGGATTTAAATTTAAGAAAATTTTTTGAAAAAACACAGTGTCCCTGGCCTCTACCAAGTAGCTGCCGTTCCTCTCACTCCAAGCTGTGACCACCAGAACTGTCTCCACACATTGCCACATTTCCTCTGGAGGCAAAATCACTCCCAGTTAAGAACAGCTATACTAGGCAATTCTTGACTGAAATACATTTAATCTAAGACCTATATGCTTATTTCTAAAAATCTTCTTCTGCTAATTAAGATAGTTTTCCAGTAAGTCAGAAACGAATCTGAGTAGTTTGGTTTCAGCAGTTTCTACCCTCCTGCCATGGCTCATAACGTTCTGTCCTTCCTGCAGCAAATTGCCATAGCAAGAGAGGGGGACTTGCTGACAAAGGAACGTCTCTGCTGTGGCCTGTCTATGTTTGAAGTCATCCTGACTCGGATCCGGACCTTTCTGGATGACCCTATCTGGCGTGGACCTCTCCCCAGCAATGGAGTCATGCATGTGGACGAGTGTGTTGAGTTTCACAGACTGTGGAGTGCCATGCAGTTTGTCTACTGTATTCCTGTGGGAACACACGAGTTTACAGTCGAGTAAGTATGTGCTCAGTGGATGGGGAAATGGGAGCAGGCTAACACAGAAGACTGTGTTCCTCTGGAAGTTTGATGAGCTGCTTCAAAGCCACTTAAGTGGAGGTTCTTATGTGATGCTCAGGAGGTGACATGGGGAAGTTTCCTTCACCCATGGAAACATAGGCACACTGAGTATGTCCACAGACTTCACATCACCTGCTCCTCAGCGTTCCCGTCCTGGCCGGTTCCAAGTAGATTCCTTGATCATTGATGTTTGGACACAAATTTGTAAGAGTTTATAATCTTTTGTTGGTTGTCCATTGAGCTTGCTACTTCCTGTTTGTAGGCAGTGCTTTGGCGATGGGCTCCACTGGGCTGGCTGCATGATCATCGTCCTTCTTGGGCAACAGCGCCGCTTCGCTGTCCTGGATTTTTGCTACCATCTGCTTAAAGTCCAGAAACATGATGGCAAAGATGAGATTATCAAAAATGTGGTATGTGGAAGATTCACAAAATCATCATATTTGTATTTATAAAAAAAGTTCTTTTGGGGGGAATGTTTTTATCCCAGTATGTAAGGTGACAACTGAGCTTTCTTTTCATTTCCAAAATGAATCTAAATCTACGTGATAAGTAAATCAGTCAGGCAGTTAAAGTACTAATTGTTCAATTTTCTTTCTCTTTGTAGGGTACTTAGATCTGCTTCATATTATACAACCTCATGGGATCTGCATTTTCAGATTATTGGCATACTATTCCAGTCTTCTGGCTTGTCAGTGAACTGTGTGTGCTTTGTTTTGTCTGTTTGCTTGTTTTGGCTGCCTTTAAGATCTTTTTCCCTTTGTCATTTTATGGATTCTTTGTAATTGAATTCTAGAGAATACTCAGCCTTATCTTTCCAAATATTTTAGTCTTTCTTCCATTCTCTATTTTCTCCTCTTTTAGGACTGCAATTACATCCTTCTTAACATTCTTCTGGCTCCCTTATCCTGTTAGTTTTCTAATTAGTTTCCTGATCCACAACAGATTGCCACAGACTTAGTGGTTTAAAACTGATGCTCATTCTCTCAGTTCTGTAGGTCAGAAATCTGGGTAGAGCATGACTCAGCTGGGTCCTTCATCATCTCAAGGCCAAATTCAGTGTATCTGCAGGTCTGTGTTTCTGTATGCAGCATCTGGGGATGAATCTGCTTCCAGGCTCATTCAGGGGGATGGCTGGACAAAGTCCCTTGCAGATGGACTGAGGTCCCTATTTCTTCCTGGCTGTTAGCCCACATCTCAAGTCCTACGTATGCTTCTAGTCTTTCAACTTTCAACTTTCCTTTCCACCATACCTCCTTCTCTTCTATGATTGAGTTCACCTGGAAAATCCAGGGTACTTTCTTCATTTTAAAATTTATCATCTTAACTATGTTTTTAAAGTCTGTAGGTAACACGTTCGTAGGTTCTGGGGATTGGGACATGGATGTCTTCCAGGGGCCACTCTACGTCCCGTATCTCCATTTTCTTGTCTCTCTAGGCTGTTCCCAGAGTATTGTATTATTCAGTAACTAATTTACTTCAGCTCTGTCTAATCTGTTTTTAATTTTGAATATAAGTTCATATTTAAAAGTTTAATTTGGTTCTTCAAATCTTAGTGGTGATAATTTTATCTTCAATGAATTTTTATTTTTATACATTTCATGTATTTTATATCATGTTATTCTAATATCTGAAGCCTCAAAGACTTACCTGAAAATCTGAGGTGTTTTGTGTGTTAGGTTTATTTGCCAGCTCTTGTCCAATTGAACTTAATTTGGATTGCCTTTTTTTTTTTTTTAAGATTTATTTATTTGAGGGAGAGAAACTCAAGCAGATTCCCCACTGAGCATGGAGCCCAACGTGGGGCTTGATCTCACAACCCTAAAAAATCATGACCTGAGCCAAAACCGAGTTGGGCACTCAACCAACTTTACCACCCAAGCACCCCATGGATTGCTTTTCTCCCAAGATTATTTTTTTAAAGATTATATATTTATTCATGAGCGACAGAGAGAGGCAGAGATACAGGCAGAGGGAGAAGCAGACTCTATGCAGGGATGGAGTGACTCAATCACTCGGATGTGAGACTCAATCCCAGGTTTCCAGAATTAGGCCCTGGGCTAAAGGCCAGCGTTAAACCACTGAGCCACCCGAGCTCCCCTTTCCCAAGATTTTTATTTGCTTCTCATCTCCATGGACTGTTACCAAATGGGGTCACCTAGTCCTGGCTTTATTGGGAATCTCTACATATAGTCCTGCTTGCTTGCAGCCTAGGCCATCTCATCCCACTGCTGCTGATAGCATCTGTCCCTGAGGAGGTCCTGGCTTCTGCTCTGCCTCTTGCATAAACAAAACCTACAATGCTTTTTTTCAGTGTTTTCCTGTGTATGTGTGTGCACATGTTTTCTTTATACCAGGAGGGTCTGTCAAAGCACCTGTCCACAAGAGCTGGAATTTAAAACTCTGAAGATTACTGGTGTTTCCCTACTGACCATATTATTTTCACCTTTATATTCCCAATTTTTAGTACACAGCAGGTTCTTAATACCTTTGTATTGAATGAATAGTAGGCCTCTAAGTTGTATAGGTAAACCTGTAGTCAGTAGCATAAAACCAGTAATGTAAATGCAAAGCATATTCATTGTCCCAATAGGTACATTAAAGACACGCATGCTAGTAGGTAGTTTGCTATAATTTTTATGAAAATGTGAAAATCCTGCCATTTTGAAACATAAAGGCACACTTTTTTAATAGTAAAACATTCTAATTTTAACTGTTACAGCCGTTAAAGAAGATGGTGGAAAGAATTCGCAAGTTCCAGATTCTAAATGATGAGATAATTACTGTCTTGGACAAGTACTTAAAGTCTGGTGATGGGGAAAGCACGCCTGTGGAGCATGTTCGCTGCTTCCAGCCACCTATACACCAGTCTCTGGCCAGCAGCTGAGGACAGGGACATCATGTTTTTGAAGAGTCCCAGTACTGACTGCATTTAGTAACTGTAAGGGCATGTTTTTCTTATCATAAACTATTTAGCAAGATTTTTAGGGACTATTTTTCAGTATCTCTGTGCCTGTTAAAAGGGGGTACTTTTCGATTAAAAGCTTAATTTTATAAAATTGACCTATTTTTCTAGACTAAAATTGTATATGCTTTTGGTAATTAGCCAAGTCTGAGAATATTGGCCGCTGATTGTTGCCATCATGTTCTTAGAGAATTATTTTCCATTTTTCCATGGAATGTTCCAACAGCTAGCTATGTCAGAGTGCTGCTGAGTACATCCATTTATTCCTTAGCAAAAGGATCAGTATGTTTGGGTAAAGATCTATGGACTTAAGAAACTATCAGTTCATTGTAATAAAATCCACTACCAATTAGAATTAAACTTAATGATTATTTAGCTTTTGTTTAGGGATTTTTCTGATGGTCTTTTATGAGTAACCTTTTCTAAGTCATTGTTCCCTTCCCTTTTGTGTCAGTGTTTCAGAAAATAGTGAACTTGATTCCTTTGCTTCTACTAAATCCAGTTGTGACAAAATCTTAATTTTTAAGGTATGATTTAAATAAGGTTACAGAAATAAAACTAATAAAAAGTTTTGTGTTTATTCTTTTATTGTTGTGACACTGCTGTTATTCCCTGCTTTGGGCAAGAACCTTTATCTGCACAGACCTGGCCCAGGAGATAAGTCTAGGTCACCCGCAGCCTTGCAAGAAGGTCATGATAGGGAGTAACTGCCTTATGGCTTTGAAAACAGAACCCTAAAATCCAGCAGCATCATACATGCTACTAAAAATAAAGTGTAAACTATTTAAACTTGAATATGAAATAGAACTGTTCTTTACAAAAAGTTACCTTAAAATGTTGCTTTTGGTAATATGATTAACTCTAGGGGCAGCATTCTGACACAGACTGAGGTAGTATCCACTCACCCTATACTGAAAGTAGAAAATATGAGTAATTAATGGCTAAATTTAAGTAGTAATTCATATTACTAAGTTCTCTAAGACTCTATTATACATTTTTGGTTTATAATTAACATTTATGTACAACTTCAAGTACTAAAGATGTTGAATTAAGAATTTATTAATGTATGCATGCTGAGTGCAGTAGCACATTCATACCCATGGGAGGTGAAAATTGGTTCTTACTCTGTTATGTACAAAGTACAGATATACAGTACCTAAACACATAGTATATCTGTGATACTGATTACATGGGGGAGACAGGAAAAGAAAACATGTATAAGGGCTCAGAGGATTAAAAATTGCTGGGGAAAGGGAAATTTGTGTCATGAAACTTGGAGACCATTAACTCTGCCCTGATAAAGCCAATGGAGAGCTGTGTGATGGGACACTGGTGCCATCACCACAGTAATGCTCTGGCAACCCCCAGACAAGGACAGTGAGGCACGAGTGGTAACTGGTTACACAGTAGGGGTCAAGCTGTGTGACCTTGAGGAGGAGCAGCAGAGTGGGACCAAGTCCATGTTCTTCCTGCTACACACGTGGAAACGGTGTTTTTTAAGGCCAAGTAACTGCTACGATGATAGGTTCTGAAGCTGAAGTCCATTATACTAGTCTGCTTTTTTGCACACATTTGAAACTTTCCATAAACATTTTTTTCATGGACATTTTTAGGAGACCAAAATACATACTGGTCTGAACAAACTAAAAGTAAACTACTGAGTACAAAGAAACCATATTTTACAAACAACTGTATTCTAAGCATTCAGACTTAGAAACGAACTGTTTCAATTTGTCTTTTTATTATAACATGAGCTAAATTTAAGAAATTAGCCTTTTGACTTTATTTCCCAGAGTTGTTAGAAGATCTAAATGACAACATAACTCATTATGAAAATATACTGAAAAGTACAAGGACTGATGTAAAATGGTAGTCAAGGTTCCAGGTACCAAGGGATTAGAATAAGTGAAGGATGAAACCAGTCAGGCTATATAGCCTGACAGATGCAGGATGTGCTGGTTTAGCAAGGTGCCATCAAGGAGTAGGAAGACCATCAAATGTGTGCTGTTAAGTCACAGCGTGAGAAACCTCTCCAATGTGCAACTTCTTTTTTTGTTTGGTAAATTGAGTTTTTCTTCATTAAACTTAGGATTTCTTTAAGCTAACATTTCAAAATTAATTCATCAAACAGGAGTTATTTTAATAGGTAAGGTAAATCATAGGATAACCAATTAGAAAAATGTTCCTTTTTAAGTCAAAAAGCCTTCAAATGGTCAGGGACTGATGAGTGAGGATGGCAAAATGTACATTTCAGATTTTCAACACCAATGTAAAAATAAAGCATTTTTATAGACTTAAAACTGTCAGTGCATTTGGATTTTGATGAAAGAAAATTTAAAATACCTCTACAATAATACAATGTTAATAGAAATTGGCCATGTACTGAGGTCATTTTAGTGAGCTACCATCATGTAAATATAAGAAAAATAATTTCTTGGTCCAAATCAGTGAAACTTTAAAAAAGATTGTCTCTCGAGAACAATGCTTTTTCAGACACATCCTGATATTCAAAATCACTTTTATAAGACAATTACAGATTAACTTTTTAATTATATTTTTCTTAAAAAGCTGTGAGATTTCCATTTCTTCGGGAGATATTTTCACCACTGTGCTGTTCAATTCCACAGGTTAAGCTTTCTTCATTATTATTCAGAACTTCATACACGTTAGAGAGATTGCCATTCATTGTTTTTTCATCTTTTCGAAAAGACACAGGGAGACTTGCTAGACTAAAGCTGACGTCTTTAAAGGCATGCAACAAGAATATTCCCACAATGATTGTAAAGAAGCCACTCAGAGTACCAATGACATCATCAACAGGCATATCTTGCCACTCTTTAAAAAGAATAGCTGAACAAGTTAAAACTGATGTTGTAAAGAATACGTAATATATCGGAGTCACAATGGAAGTGTTGAATATATCCAGGGCCCTGTTCAGGTAATTAATCTGTGTGCTCACACAGACTATAAGGCTCAGCAGCAGAATCCAGGCCAGGGGATGTCGCAGCACAGGCTTTCCAGCAAACAGCTCTTTGATTGCAATGCCCAGGCCCTTAACACAGGAGACTGAAAATGCTCCAATTACAGAGCAGATTGTTATATACACAAGAATATTTGTCTGTCCATGGCGAGGTCCCACCACGAAGATTAATATCAATGACACAATGACCACAAGTGTTGCAAAGACCACAAAACCTGGAGGCAAAGAAAAGTTGTGTTTAGCCAAATGCAGAATAAAAAAAAAAAAACCTGAAAATCCAAAATAAATATTAACTCAATAGGAAGGAGAAAAGGAGTGGCCTTAAAATAAATACTAGCTTTCTCTTGCTATCCTAGCAAAAGTGCATTCATAAAAATTTTGTTAAAATTTTTTAAAAACATTTTACTTATACATTTGAGAGGGAGAGTGAGAGAGAACACACGGGGGAGGAGCAGGTTCTCCACCTAGCAGGGAGCCCAATACGGGGGCTTGATCCCAGGTCCCCAGGATCATACTCAGGATCACAACCGGAGCCGAAGGCAGATACTTAAGTAAGCCACCCAGGCTTGCTTACACTCATAAAAGTTTAGTTAGATGTATATGCTGGACAATTATACCATGTTTCATATTCATAAACTATGTCATAGAAATATTATTAGAAATAATTATTAGAAATAATTAGGTCATAGAAAATGGAGATCACGTTGATTTGCAGCCATCTACACTAGAATATCTTGCTACTTTCCACCCATTGGAATGCTCTTAACTCCAAGAATGGAAACAATCAGAAACTAGTGGACAGAAATTATGAGATGACCTTGAACACTCAACAATTTATAGATGATAAAAATAACAGTTACAAATCAAGTTTGTCCTAAAAGCAGTACATTTTTTAAGTATTTAGAGAAAACCACTGGGGTAAATAGCAAATCAGTAAGAATCAAAAATACTGTTAGGGTTCTGGTTCAATATGGAGAACTGAACCCAGCATAGTAAGAGCCAAAACTGTGTAGCATCATGGGCCAGGCACTTTTCTCAGCAATTTGCACTGATTTATTCCTTACAACTACCCTATAATATAGATACTACCATCTGCTAAAATGCCACAGAAGTCAAATGAATTTATTCTGTTCACTCCTTAAAGTCTGCTAATAAGTAGTAACAGGACTCTTAAAGAAACAGACACACAAAAGCACGAATGGATACAGGAGATGACAGCAACAACATTATGGAAGCCAGAAAACAGAAGATAAACTCCTAACTGATACAGCACATCCACGAAAGCTGAATCCCACCCACATCAGCAATGATAAAAGATGGGAAAGTAACTCAGTTTGCAGCACAGAACACTACAAAGGTACAATGTAACTCTAGAAGCAGGGTAAAGAACAGACAAAAACAGAAGACCTGGCTGAAAATCTATTCAGCATTAAGACCCCAGGAACTCTGCTCAGCTCTGAGTATCTGACTGACTGTTCTTCCTGCCACAGCAAACTGGAGGACTCTGGCCAGGTGAGTGTGTAGGTGCCACACTAAAATAGGGGGCTAGAGTAAGGTCTAACTCCCTTTTTCCCATCACCTCCTAGGACTCAGGCAGGACACTCTGCTGGGAATGTGATATGCCTGACTTTCAGAAGGCAGCCAAGAATCACTAGGAGAGGCACCAAAACTAACAGAAAAACACAAAGCCTTTGTTTGCTCTATGCAGAGGAAAACTTCACAACAGATAAATCATCATCCTACAAAAACATTAAAACAGTAAAACTACCATTAACATCCTCAAAGAGACAATGATGAGGCCAGAACGTGAAAGGCCAAAATCTGGAGAAAAAGGTAAGGTGAAAACTCACCTTTCTCCCTTGCAATAACTGCCAATTCCAGAGCAGGAAGTAAGGAGGGACATAAAAACCAGCAGAAAGTGGTGACCTAGGGCTTGTGGAAGTTTCAGTAGACTAGGTAAAAATAAAAACTTGGAATCTGGGACTGTCTAGGCAGCTGGGACACCAGGGCCAAGATTCTAGAAAGGCAGGAACTAAAGAGACACTGAGTCCCAATTTCTGTGTGCAACTCCCCCTTAAGGCATTTGTGGGCATAAAGCTATACATGCCCACGTCTGAGAAGCCAAGTGGACAGCCTGCTGAAAAAGCCAGGGAGCTGAAAAGACACCTGCAGTCTTGGAATGCCAACACGAACACTGCCATTCAAAGTTCACCCAGGTGGAGGGTCCCAGTAAACATCCTAGGCTATCAGCTGAGAGAAAGAAGAGCTATGATTAAGACTACAGGCATAATGGAAAGAAATCAGCCCCAACAAAGATTGAAGCAATATTTCAAGTTAAAGGTGACTTGCTGTATTCATATCTCACTGACAAAAGAAATTTTGGTTCTCTCTGAAGGAATTAAAAAAAATCACTTAGAGCCTTTATACTTTTTAATAATCTATATCCAGCATTTAATCAAAACTGCTCAAAGACAAAACTAAATGACTGAAAACAAAAGCAAAAACAGAGCCCACAAATAATCCTGATACTGAACTTTGCAGAAAAATTTTAAAATAACCAGGACTCTGCAGGGACTTGCTGCACAACACATGTGGTTGACAATAATGTACTATACATCTGTGAAATATTGAGAGGGTGAATTTAATGCTGTGGGTTTTTTTTTTTTTTTTTTTTTTGACACACACACACAAAACCAAAGAACAAAAGCTCTTTGGAAATTAAAAAATGTAACAGAAGAAAAAAATTCAAAAAAAGGGCTGGAAGACAATACTGAAGAAATCTCCCAAAAGGTAGAGCTAAAAGGGAAAATGGTAAAAACAGGGGGGTAAATATATATATAAAACAAAAGTCACTGTATGGTTCAGGAGGTCCAGTCAACGGAAGAAGAAGAAGAATTTCACAGAAAATAAAGATGAACAAAGGAATAAAAGACAAATTTCACAGAATAAAAAATGAATTTGATATCCTAGAATAAGATGCACATTTCCAAATTTAAAAAATCTATCAAGTACCTAGCACAATGAATAAAAATTAGCCCACATGTAGTTACCTCAGTGGAAAATTTCAGATGATTGAGGGCAAAGAGGACATCCTAAAGGTTTCCTAAAAACAAAATATGGTTAACATATAAAAGATAATTAACTGTGTTTGATTTCTTAGCAGCAGGAAGTGAGAAGACAATGAGGTCACATTGATTAAAGACAGTTTTATATATCCAAGGTCTCATCTCTTCTGTGCCTGTCTTGTCTCCTACAACAGTGGCTCCAACCAAAATGAAGGAGCAAACCCAGGATTCAAAGACAAGAAAAAAATAGAAAGTGAAGGGGATCTTTCATGATGCTGATGAGGGAAAATCCACAGTGACAAGTGTGCTGGTGGCCTCAAGATACCAATCTAGACCAAGGCCAAATAAGACTCTGGGAGAAATTTCCAGAAGATATGAAACTATAGAATATCTAATGTGTTTGAAATTACTGAGGGTAGAATTAAGACCACTGGAGAAGAATTTCAGGATGGCTTGATAAACTCATAGAAAAGTGATCAAACAAGATCATGATCAGTTAAGAAAAAAGTCAAATAAGGAAGGGAAGGTAACTATATCATAGGTGTAAGCTGGGTATAAAAGTGATATAGTGCTTATAAATAAATCATTTAAACAAAAAAAAGTAGATACAATAGATAGTGGATATAACAGATGATGCCTAAAGCCAAAAACAGTAGCAGCAATGTAAGCAAGTTATTTAAACACATGGTTAAAGAACAAAATAAACAAGGGTTAATTAAAGGCTGCTATGGGAGGAAAATGATCACTTGTTTTTCATAATAAGTAATGGCAAACAACTTACCTCTTGCACATAAAACTTTGGTTAAAATAAAAACTAAATTAAAAAGTAAAATAAGGGGATCCCTGGGTAGCTCAGGGGTTTGGCCCCTGCCTTTGGCCCAGGGCGTGATCCTGGAGTCCCGGGATCGAGTCCCACATCGGGCTCCCTGCATGAAGCCTGCTTCTCCCTCTGCCTGTGTCTCTGCCTCTCTCTGTGTCTCTCGTGAATAAATAAAATCTTTAAAAAATAATAATAATAAATAAAAAATAAAAAGTAAAATAATAAACTCATAAAGCTTTTTTTTGTTTCTTACCTGGATCCCCCAGCTTGTGAGACATTTCATTTAAAGTCTCAATCTCCTCTTCTTTTGGAGCATGAATGACCATAACTGTAGATCCTAGAATACTTAGCAAACATCCAATTTTCCCATGAAGATTAAGTCTTTCATTTAGAAAGTATGAAGAAAGAATGGCACTACAGTGGGGAAGGGGATGGAGAACATTAAAATTAATCAACCACTTTTCTCATTTTTAAAAATCAACACAACTCAATTTAAATTACTGAAAAACTACAACACTATGAACTTGTAAAGATTCTTTGGCTTCACAACAAGGTAAAGAAAAGGTGCATTCAATCATAAAATGAAATGTTTCCAGCAAATTAATGATTTTTTTTTCTAGCACTTGTAGTTTATTTTTTATGACACTTTTAATTTTTAAAATATTTTCTTTAAATTCAATTTGCCAACATATGGTATAACACCCAGTGCTCATCCCGTCAAGTGCCCCCATCAGTGCCCGTCACCCAGTCACCCCACGCCCCCGCCCACATCCCTTTCCATGACCCCTTGTTCGTTTCCCAGAGTTAGGAGTCTCTCATGTTCTGTCTCCCTCTCTAATTTTTCCCACTCATTTTTCCTCGTTTCCCCTTTAATCCCTTTCACTATTTCTTATATTCTGTATGAGTGAAACCATGTGATGATTGTCCTTCTCTGATGGACTGACTTCACTCAACATTAATACCCTCCAAGTCCATCCACGTCAAAACAAATGGTGGGTATTCATCGTTTCTAATAGCTGAGGAATATCCTATTGTATACATAGACCACATAATGAATTCATCATACACTAAACCAGTATAGTTCTATATTTCTACTGTAGAAAATCAGCATGAAATTTAACAATAAATGGAGCTATGGTAGAAACTTATAACCTAGGAATATATGTCCAAATCAATGCTTAAATTTGCTCAACTTTAATTTATCCATACTGGTTTGTGCATCTTTCCTATGTGTTCATGTAATTCTAAATTATTTGCCTGTTAAATTAGCAAGTTTTAATACTTTATAGCCAAATGTATCCATATCTAAAAAATATATAATGTAAACCTATAAATATGGCATAACATACAGAAAACTAAGGGTAAAAGACATGTATCACAATAAATCTTTATATACTACAGATTATATATCATCTTGAAAAATTATGTAACCTGCATGTAATATCGATTTTTACACACACACACACACACACACACACACTATATTCGGGGGAAACAAAGATTTTAAAAAACCTATCAATCAACTTTGAGAATAGTAACCAAAACCCAAACTTCAATATAGTCTTAGCTGTTTGGGCTAATCATTAAGTAACAGAAAAAAGGGCAAGTCTTAGACTGCTCCTTCCAAAGGAAGACCCCAGAGCACTTCGGAGGCATATAATACCCTTGCGCCAATCATTGATTTTCTGTAGGTATAGAAATTGATTTATCACCAATACACCTACTGAAGTGTACATGTCTCATATGATATTGATAGTGACGAGTCCAACTTAAAATTTTTAAAAATTGTAATAAAAACTCCTGCTGGCTCTGAAAACAAGACAAAGCACAGAAGCATTTTCTCCTACAAATTGATAGCATGCCTATGCACAAAAGATAAATTACTACACAGCTTAAAAATAATTCTCAAGATTGTTTCAATGTAAATTATGGTGAGCATGTATAATCAAATGGCACTAAGGCTGTATAGACGAATATACTGACTGTTCTTACACACAAAGCATCCTTACCTTACTAGGACGCTGAGAGCTCCTAATGGAGTCACTAGGGTGGCTGGAGCAAAGGCATATGCAGCAAAGTTGGCCACTTCACCTGCTCCCACTTGGAGAAAGAAAAGAAAACTCAGAACAAGTCACTCAAAATGGAAATGCCCACATTTTATTTTCATATACAGTTGACCCTTGAACTGGAATTTGAACTTTAAGTGTCCACTCATGTATGGATTTTTAACAGCACTATAAATGTATTTCATATGATTTTCCTATCTACAGTTGTTTGGAATATAGTATATAATACATATATAAAATGTGTGTTAATCAACTATTTATGTTATTGGTTAAAGCTTCAGGTCAATAGTATGCTAATATTAAAGTTTTGGCAGAGGGGATCCCTGGGTGGCGCAGCGGTTTGGCGCCTGCCTTTGGCCCAGGGCGCGATCCTGGAGACCCGGGATCGAGTCCCACGTCGGGCTCCCGGTGCATGGAGCCTGCTTCTCCCTCTGCCTGTGTCTCTGCCTCTCTCTCTCTCTCTCTCTCTGTGTGACTATCATAAATAAATTAAAAAAAAAAATTTAAGGTTTTGGCAGAGTCAAAAGTCATATGCAGATTTTCAACTGCACAGGGGGTCAGGGGCCCTAACTTCCATATTGTTGAAGGATCAAATGTATATTTTTTAAAATGCTATTTCATTGTATTTAGTAATTTCTCTATTTTCTCCTACCTATTCAATAAGGGTTCTCCTGTAAATTATTATTAGAATAGAATTCAAACCAATTAGAAATACAAATCCGAAAAAAAATACAAATCTGTAATTTTAATTGAATAGATCTAATTTATGCTTACATATAGATTTTTAAATTTTTTTTAAAAACTTATATCCTATTATAACAGACACAAATTAATTAAAAGCAGCTAAAACTGGTGTGAAACACCTCTCCCAAGTCTTTTTCACTAGTTTTTTTTTTTTTCTTTTTTTTTTTTAATTTATTTTTTAAATTTTTTTTTTTTTTTATTTACTTATGATAGGCACACAGTGAGAGAGAGAGGCAGAGACATAGGCAGAGGGAGAAGCAGGCTCCATGCACCGGGAGCCCGACGTGGGATTCGATCCCGGGTCTCCAGGATCGCGCCCTGGGCCAAAGGCAGGCGCTAAACCGCTGCGCCACCCAGGGATCCCTAGTTTTTTCTTTTTTAAAAAACCCAACTCTTATATTCAAAAGACATCATCAGATACTGATTTGAAGTAATTAAATTTTTGGACATGAACCTTCTGTGGGTTAAAAATATTAGTCTTTTTTAAAGTATTATGTAATTTGCCTCTTCACTCTTTTAAATTCTTCCTAAAAGTTCTCAATTTTAATGTCAAATTTTAAAATATTTTTCTTTGTGGTTGGTATTTCATACAAACTGTATGAGAAATCCTTTTTATTTTTAATTTTTAAATTCTACCAGTTAACAGTGTTAATATTAATATCAGGTGCACAAAATACTTAAGGCTTGAATTTGACAATTCTATACATTATTTGGTGTAGGATCTGACAATTCTATATATTATTCAGTGCTCATCCTAAGTGTACTCTTAGTCCCCTTCACCTATCTCACTCATTTCTTTTATTAGAAATCTTTCTTGAAATTCTTTATCCCCTAAATTCTTTAGTGTTCCACCTTTCACATTTAAGCTTCTGAACCACTTGGAGTTGATCTGATGTTTGGAGTGAGTAGAAATCAAATTTTATTTTTTCCACATGGATTGTTACAGCAACATTTACTGAAAAGCACAGTTCCCTATTTCAATACCACCTTTGTAATAAATATACTGTCGTGTTTTACGGTTCTCCATTCTACTGGTTTATGTATTTTGGCACAGTACCATACTGTTTTAATTAGTGTAGCTTCAGAGTAAATCTCTATATCCAGTAGAACAAATCCTTTCACCTCTTCAGAATATCTTTGCTTAGGGAAACAAAAGCAAAAATGAACTTTTGGGACCTCATCAAGATAAAAAGCTTCTGCACAGCAAAGGAAGCAACCACAAAACAAAAGGCAGCCCAGAGAATGGGAGAAGATATTTTGCAAATGAAATATCTGATAAAGAGTTACCACCCAAAATCTATAAAGAATTTAACAAGCTCAAACTCAACACCCAAAAAACATAATCTAGTTAACAAATGGGCAGAAGACACGGATGGGCACTTTTCCAAAAATTCATCCAGATGGCTAGATACTTGAAAAAATACTCAACATTACTCACCAGGGAAATCAAAAACCATAAAAACCAAAAGAGATACTTCCTAGCACCTGTCAGAATGGCTAAAATTAATAACACAAACAACAGGTGTTGGGGAGGATGTAGATAAAGGGGAACCCTCTTGCACTGTTGGTGGGAATGCAAACTGATGCAGCCACTCTGGACAAGTTCGGAGGTTCCTTAAAGAGTTAAAAATAGAACCACCATACCATCCAGCAATTGCACTCCTAGGTATGTTCCCAAAGGCTTGGAAAAACAGATTCAAAGGAGTACGCCCCCTGTTTACAGCAGCATTATCTACAATTGCCAAACCATGGAGAGAGTCCAACTCCATCAACTGATGAATGGATAAAAAAGATGCAGTATATACATATGATGCTATATTACTCAGTAATATAAAAGAATGAAATCTTGCCATTTGCAACAACATGAATGGAACCAGAGTGCATTATGCTAAGTAAAATAAGTCAGAGAAAGACAAATATCCTATGATCTCACTCATATGTGGAATTTAAGAAAAGAAAAAAAAAAGAGATGCGCATATGGAAAGGGAGGAAAGAAAGGAGAGAGGGAAACAAGCCATAAGAGACTCTTAATGATAGAGAATAAACTAAGGGTTGATGAAGGGAGGTGGGTGAAGAATGGGCTAGATAGGTGATGGGTATTAAAGAGGGCACTTGTGAAAGGGAATATAAGGGAAGGGAGAAAAAATGTGTGGGAAATATCAGAAAGGGAGACAGAACATAAAGACTCCTAACTCTGGGAAACGAACTAGGGGTGGTGGAAGGGGAGGAGGGCGGGGGGTGGGGGTGAATGGGTGACGGCCACTGAGGGGGGCACTTGACGGGATGAGCACTGGGTGTTATTCTGTATGTTGGTAAATTGAACACCAATAAAAAATTAATTAATTAAGAAAAAAAAAGAGGGCACTTGTGATGAGCACTGGGTATTGTATATAAGTGATGAATCACTGAATTCTACTCCTGAAACCAATTTTGCACTATATGTTAACAAACTTTAAAATTTTTAACTTAATTGCTTTGCTTTACTTGGACTTCTGTATTACCATATAAAATTTAAATCAACTTACCATGTACTACATAATCACCTAGTTTTAAATGGAACAGCATTTAGCTTGTCACTATGGAAGAAATGATTTTCCAATAATGAATCTTTCAATTCATAAAAATAAAACACCCCTCTATTTGTCTTTTTCTCAGTAATTATTTCATTTTCTCGGTAGGTATCTTTCCCATCTTTTGTTAGATTTATAATTAAATGATTCCTGTTTTTAAAAATTATATGCAAATAGTACCCTTTTAACATTTCATTTTCTAATTGTTGCTTACAATTCAGCTAAATTTTATATGTTGACTTTGTATCTAACACTCTGCTAAATCTTATTTTGTAATTTGTCTGTATATTCATTGGAATTTTTATACTCATAATTATACAATCAGTATAATACAAGTTTACATATTTCTTTTTTTTTTTAGATTTATTTTTTATTATTCAGATAGAGAGAGAGAGGCAGAGACACAGGCAGAGGGAGAAGCAGGCTCCATGCAGGGAGCCCGACGCGGGACTTGATCCCGGGTCTCCAGGATCACACCCCAGGCTGCAGGCAGCGCTAAACCGCTGCGCCACCAGGCTGCCCAGTTTACATATTTCTAATTCTATTCCATCCCCTTGCCTTCCTACACTGGTTAGAAATTCTTTTAAAAATACTGAAGGAGTAACAAGAGGTCATTTGTTTGTTCCCAGTTTCAAAAAGAAAGCCTTCAATATTTCTTTATTCTGGTGTTTATTGTGATTGTTTTGGCTTTTTTTGTCTTTGAAATCTTTTGTCACATTAAGGAAATTTCCTGAAATTACTTGTTTTAGGGGCACCTGGGTGGCTCGGTGGTTGAGCATCTGCCTTCAGCTCAGGGCGTGATCCCAGGGTCCTGGGATTGAGTCCCACATCAGGCTCTGCACACAGGAGCCTGCTTCTCACTCTGCCTATGTCTCTGCCTCTCTGTGTCTCTCATGAATAAATAAAATCTTTTAAAAAAATTACTTATTTGAGATGGTTTCTTTTTATTTATTTTTTTTTTTAAATTTTTTTTTTTTAATTTTATTTATTTATGATAGACACACAGTGAGAGAGAGAGAGAGGCAGAGACATAGGCAGAGGGAGAAGCAGGCTCCATGCACCGGGAGCCCGACGTGGGATTCGATCCCGGGTCTCCAGGATCGCGCTCTGGGCCAAAGGCAGGCGCCAAACCGCTGCGCCACCCAGGGATCCCGAAATTACAATGGTTGGTTTTCCAAAGTTATGCCAACTTTGCATCCCTAGAATATACCTAATTTGTTCATGATGTGCTCTCTAAAATAAATTTTTAAAAAAACTATAAACTTTCATTACTTCAGTAATATGTTCAAAAGTTAGGATATTTTGTATTTGGCACCCACATATTGTTTTCTAACGTAAACACACTTTTAAAATATTTTCTAGTTTTCATTCTGACTTCTTTGAACCATGGATACATTAAGTGTATTTCTAAATTTCCAAACATGGGGATTTTTATGTAATCTTTTTGTTACTGATTTCTATTGTAATTATAATGATCTGTGAAAATACTCCATTAAATCCTTTGAAAAATTTAAGACTGGCTTTATGATCTAGCAAAAATAGTCCATTATATAATATTCTATTAGCCTTTGAAAACAATGTAGACCAGGTTAATTTGGTTAAATTTATTATTCAAATATTCTATAGCCTTAACAATTTTACTTTGCTTCTCCTATACTGAGTGTTACATTAATATTGTACCATATGATTTTGAATTTACTTCTGTTGCTCTGTCAACTGCTGCTTTGAATCTTTCAAGGCCATATTTTATTTTATTTTATTTTTTTAATTTATGATAGGCACACAGTGAGAGAGAGAGAGAGGCAGAGACATAGGCAGAGGGAGAAGCAGGCTCCATGCACCGGGAGCCCGACTTGGGACTCGATCGCGGGTCTCCAGGATCGCACCCTGGGCCAAAGGCAGGCGCTACACCACTGCACCACCCAGGGATCCCCCTCAAGGCCATATTATTAAATAGTGTTGGAACTGTCAAAGCTTCCCAATGAGTTGAAGTTTTTATCTCTACAAAATAAGCCTCTATCTCTAGTATTGATTTTTGCTTTGAAGCTTATTTTCTAGTATATTCAGCAATCTCAACCTTCTTCAGGTTGCTTTTCCATCTTTTTCTTCCAGCCATTCTATATCCTTGTTTTCTATGTGCATCTTGTAAAAGATGTTTTTGTTATTTGTTTTTATGATTCCAATGCAATAATCTTATACAGGCTCTCATTCTTAGTAGCACCTGACTTTGACCCTTAATTAGCCTAGTTCAAAAGTTCACTCTATCTCTCAGATGCCTGCTCTGAAGTCTGTAATTACCTCTACGGCAAAAATGTCTTCAGTTTATCCTTCTGAGCTCCACACCCTTCCCTGATCTTGGCTAGGTAATTCATTACACGTTTGCTGTTTCATGCTTTGGAAAGGTTGTTTTTTATACTCTATCCAGCCTTTTAACTTATCTTCAATAAATCTTACCAGTTCTACCCTCAAAACACATCTAGAATTCTACCACTTAACACACTCACTACAACTACCCTGAGTCCATACCATCATCTGATTTTTGCAATAGCCTCCCCACTTGGTTTTTCTGCTTTGCTTCTGCTTCTATGTGGTCTATGCCCCAACAAAACAGCCTGGGAGATCTTATTAAAATCTAAATTAAATGTCAATCCTTTATTCAAAAGTCTCCAATGACTACCCACACATAAAGTCCTTTCTGTGACCTACAAAGACCCACAGGGTCCAGGCCCTCATTATTCTCTGAATTTATCCCCCGCTACTTCCCCTACATTCACTCCCTTACTATTCTTGCCTCTTTAATGTTACCTTCACGATTTAATAATCCAGTACTGTATTTATAATAAAGCACTGTAAAATTTGACAGTTTAAAACAAAAGCCATATTTTCTGTTGGTCAAGACTTCAGAAAGAGATCAATAGGTACTTCTCAGGATTTTTTAAGAGGTCTAGAGACAAAGATATAAGTTGGGGCGGCAGTCATCTGAAGGCTGGATTGGAGCTGAAGGACCAACCAAGGTGGCTTAGTCACATGACTGGCAAGTTGGTACTGCCTATAGCCTGGGGACCTTCTATAGGCTGCCTGAGTGTCCTAACACCACTGCAGCTGGTTTCCCTCAGAGTTAAAAATCCAAGCAATCAAGGTAAAACCACAATACCTTTGGTGACTTAGCCTTAGAAGACACACATCATCACTTCTTTTGCATTCTATGATCACACTGGGTCAGCATTAATTCAGTGTGAGAGGGGATTATACAAAGGTGTGAATACCAGGGGGCAAGAATCCTTGTAGGCTATCTTGCAAATTGCCTATCACATTTCAACAGGCTAGGCATGGTCTGCCTCATGGTCTTCACATTTACTGTTGTCTCCTGCTTAAAATGTTCCTCCCCGAAATATCCATATGGCTAGCTCCTTTACATCTTTTATTCAGATACTAAGTTCTGCCCTAGTCCCCCTTCTTAAATATAAGAGAACTGTCTTAGCCTCCCATCTAAAACGTAAGCCTGGGGATCCCTGGGTGGCTCAACGGTTTGGCGCCTGCCTTTGGCCCGGGGCACAATCCTGGAGTCCCCGAATCGAGTCCCACGTCGGGCTCCCGGCACAGAGCCTGCCTCTCCCTCCTCCTGTGTCTCTGTCTCTCTCTCTCTCTTTCTCTCTCTGTGTCTATCATAAATAAATAAATAAATCTTTTAAAAAATAAAAATAATAAAAATAAAATGTAAGCCTATCCTTCACATTACATCCCTTCCCTACTTTACCAATGTATAGCATATACCACTAACACACATTTTAATTAACGCGAGTTTGTTTGCTTCCATCTAGAATGTTAAGGCTCAGAGGGATAAGGATTTTTTTCTGTTTGAAGTTTTATGTCCAGCACCTAGAATAAAAACTGGCATACCAGAAATGATCAATAAATATTTGTTGAAGAGTCAAATCAGTCTCATTATTTTAACTGCTCTTAAGCTTACATAGAATACTTTCAAGGCTCAGTGTCTTATTCATTTTTTATTTTGTACCTTTTTAAAGGTAATCATTAAAATAAGCACACTTATCAAATGTATTATCTCCTTTCCAATTTGGAATGAAAATCATGAAGAAGGAATTAAAAACAGGATATTTTTCTAGGACTTTTTTAAGTTACCTTCTTAAACTGAGATTTTTTTTTTTAAGGACTTTTTAATTATTTATTTATTCATGAGAGACACAGAGAGAGGCAGAGACAAATGGCAGAGGGAGAAGCAGGCACCTCACAGAGAGCCTGATGAGGGACTTGATCCCCAAACTGGGATCACACCCTGAGCCAAAGGCAGAATGGTCAACCGCTGAGCCACCCAGGTGTCCCTTAAACTGAGAATTTTAAAAAACATATAGCTCTATCAGACATTTTAATTAGACAGGTAAAAGAAAGTTTTCTTGGGCAGCCCCGGTGGCGCAGCAGTTTGGCGCGGCCTGCAGCCTGGGGTATGATCCTGGAGACCCGGGATCGGGTCCCTCATTGGGCTCCCTGCATGAAGCCTGCTTCTCCATCTGTCTGTGTCTCTGCCCCTCTCTCTCTGTGCCTATGAATAAAATAAAATCTTTAAAAAAAACAAAAAAAAAGAAAAGAACATTTTCTCACTCAAATTAAACTATTAAAGTGCTAGCTTCAAAAAATTTACTGGATTAAATTTTACATATTTTGAGTATTATTCATTAAAAGAACAAAGGTGGGGATCCCTGGGTGGCTCAGCGGTTTGGCGCCTTGCCTTTGGCCCAGGGTGCAATCCTGGAGTCCTGAAATTGAGTCCTGCGTCAAGATCCCAGCATGGAGCCTGCTTCTCCCTCTGCCTCTCTCTCTCTATCATAAATAAATCTTAAAAAAAAAAAAAACGGTATTAAAAAAATAATACATAAAAAATAATAAAAAAAAAACAAAGGTTTATTTAAAGTTTAAAAAAATGCTAGAGGCAGGGGCACCTGGGTGGCTCAGTGGTTGAGCATCTGCCTTCAGCTCAGGGCACGATCCCGGGGTCCTGGGACAAGTTCCGCATCAAGCTCCCTGAGGTGGCCTGCTTCTCCCTCTGCCTATGTCTCTGCCTCTCTCTGAGTCTCCCTCATGAATAAACAAAATCTTAAAAAAAAAAAAAAAAAGTACTAGGGGCACCTTGGGTAGCTCAGTGGATTAAGCAGCTGACTCTTGATGTTGGCTGAGGTCATGATCTTGGAGTCCTGGGGTTGAGCCCCATACCAGGATCCGCACTCAGTGGGGAGTCTGCTTCGGGATTCTCTCCCCCAACCCCCGCCCTTCCCTTTGCTTATTCATTCTGCCTCTCTCTCCCTAGAACAGATAAATCTTTTATTAAAAAAATTAAATAATAGGGATCCTTGGGTGGCTCAGCGGTTAAAGCATCTGCCTTCAGCCCAGGGTGTGATCCTGGAGTCCCAGGATCGAGTGCCATGTCAGGATCCGTGCATGGAGCTTGTTTCCCCCTTTGCCTGTGTCTCCACCTCTCTCTCTCTTTTTCTGTCTCTCATGAATAAATAAATAAATAAATAATCTTAAAAAAATAAATAATAAAATGTTCTAGTAATATGAGGCTGTATTAGTATATGCAAATATCTTAATATACAACCATAGTATTTCCTTGAAATATTCTCTATACATACTTGATAGCAATCCAGCCCACCACAACCATTCTTTAAGATATGCATGGCCACCTTGACCTGTGAATGAAAAAATATTTCACTTTTTTGGAAGATTATCAGACTTTAAAAATTTATGACAATTATTAGCAATGACAGATTTTAAAATAGCTCATTTGTTGATTATTATTATTTTGAAGATTCCATTATGACCATATAAGGGGATTTCTAAGATATTTTTACGATTATCTTGGAAAAGGAAATGAGGATTAGGACAATGTTAAAATGTTTAGGTTTGCACTACACTGTTGAGTGAAGGAATTATGTCAATCCTTATATTCATAAGGTCTATACTTCATTCTCTTGTTTGCAAACTCAGCTTCAAGCAAAGAAAATGAACCAATAAGAAGCAACCCGACTTCAAGTAAGTTAGCTTTATTGTGGATAAGAAATAGGTGTGGTTATGAGGCAGTAACCATAGAGAAAGGAGTCTTATATGACCATACATAAAAAGATTGAGCATTTCATCACAGGCTACAGCTGCCAGGGGATGCTCATCTTCCTTTTCTACTTGACTTTCCTCCCAACCAAATTAATAAAATCAGGAAGCAACTGGTACTTCAGCCATTGTCAAAAAGATAAGGCCAACGTAAATGAACCCTTTGACAGGCATATCCATCATGGACAATGAGAGTGCTTGCCTTAAGACAAGAATAGGAAATACACTTATTCAGGTAACATACTAATCCTTTCTCTTCTGCCCACTAACCTCTAATAGAGGCTACTATTTTAAGATTGATTAGCTCTGGCCATTAAGATGGCACAGCAAAGAGGGAGAAGGTGATTTTTTTTGTATTGCCAAAGTAGGTCATGTCATGAATGCACTAAATGAAGTGAGAAGGGGGTTTAATCATACTGAATATCCTCCAAGGTCCTGTGACTTGTCAACAGTTTCTGGGTAAACCACCAATATAACCCTTCAGTAAATCAATGAACAGAATACTCTTCAACTGCAGTAAGCCTTCTCTTTCCTTCCTGCTAATTTGAGATCATCAGGAAAAATATCTTAAGGTATAAGTAAAACTTCTATTATCCTAGACAAAAAATCCTAGCCTTCAGCCCGGAGCCAAAGTTGACTTGAAAATACAGTTGTTTGGGCCTAAAAAAAAAAAAAAAAAAAATCCTAGCCTTCAGTAAGATTCTGATTCTATTCATAAATCCTTATTTCCTTCTCTACAGTCATACCAAAATTTAAAGATAAGGCTGGATGCTAAATGGGGAATGGTTCCTATTTCAACTTGGATAATTGCAGGAATGAATAATTAGCTTATTTTGACATTGTCTCACTTTTTATTTTTCTCATTACAAAACTGATGTCTGGGGTGCCTGGGTGGCTCAATCAGTTAAACATGTGGCTTTGGCTCAGGTCATGATCCCAGGGTCCTGGAATCAAGTCCTACATAGGTCTCCCTGCTCACTAGGGAGTCTGCTTCTCCTTCTGCCCCTCCCCCCACCCGTGCTCCTATGCATGCAAACCCGCTCTCAAAAATAAATTAAAATCTTAAAAAAAAAAAAAAAGCAAACTCCCCACCCCCAAATTAAACTGACATTTGATTCTCTATAAGCATTTACAAAGCTTGCAGAGTTAAAAGTTTCAAATATACTAACTAGGAATAAAGATGTGATTGTCATCAAAGAACCTAAGTACATAAGCACACACTGATGTCATTTCAGTCACATAGGGCACAGCCTACCTGCTCTCATGGAGCCCTTCTTGGCAAGTCGCAGAAGACCTTTTTTTTTCAAGATGAAACTCCCACCAATGAAAACGCTGGAGCTCATAGCCAATCCCAGACCAATGTAAAAATCATATTTTCCACGCCCCTGGATCATTTCGTTTGTTACTAAAGAAGTTCTTGTGAGTCACATTGAGCACAAAACAGAGAAGCCACTAGTGCTGGAGGCAGGACTATGTAATCTTCAAATCTAAATGCAAAATAAAACAAAATGAGATTTTTAAAAGCAATCATGATCATCCCCATGCAATTCAAATTTTACTCCATTTCTCTTCTCATAAAGGAGTATTTTCATTACAACCATTGATAATATATTTACTATTTATAATTTACTGCTGATGTATTATATTTCTCATAGTTTTGTCAAAAGATGGGATCGTGATAGAAAGCTATACTTAAAAACCAAACTCACAGAATCAAAGAACAGACTGATGATTACCAGAGGGAGAGTGACAGAAATGGGTGAAGGTGGCCAAAAGATAATAAGTTTTAAGTTTGGAGATGTAATGTACAGTATGGTGACTATATTTAACTATATATTGTATTATATATATTTGACTACACTGTAATGTACAGTATGGTGACTATAGTTGACTATATATTGTATTATATATTTGAAAGTGGCTAAGAGATCTTAAAAGATCACAAGAAAAAAAATTGTAATTGTGATGTTAACTTATTGTGGTGATCATTTTACAATATACACATATATGATCACTATGTTGCATACCTTAAGCTAATACAATGTTATAAGTCAAGAAGAACTCAAAACTGAAAAAATAAAAATAAAACTACTTTTATATGCTAATACTAAATTTAAATTTTAAATCAGTTTTATAAACTCCGGTTTCATATTTAAATAACATTTGAGCATCAGCCTTTGGGTCAGGGCATGATCCCAGGGTCTGGGATTGAGTCCTGCATCAGGCTCCTTGCAGGGAGCCTGCTTCTCCCTCCACCTATGTCTGCCTCTCTCTGTGTCGCTTGTGAATAAATAAAATCTTAAAAAATTCTACAGGATGAAAATATATAAATCTAGTTTATAAATACATTCACCAATTTCACATGTCCTTTTTGAATAATCTATACCGGGAAACTCAAAAGAGTTTTCTTACACATACACTTTCTTCTTAGAAATCTATGTAAACAGACAGTAATTTATTTATTTAGCCTATTTAGGGGCATGCAGAGAGAAGCTGGTTTTCACATTATTTTGTTAGCAGAGGATGATGATTCTGGCAGACAGATGTTTGCCAAAGTACAAGTGTGATACTGGTAGACTTTTCAGGGAGCATGAGGGCTATGGAACTAGAAAGGCTCAAGCCACAAGAGCAGAATGGAAGCAGAGGCTTCCCAAAGATTATACATTATTTTCAAATGGCCAATTCATGACCTCTGCTGATAAATGAACTACAGCAAAGTGTAGAAAGTAGAGGAAAAAATATTACTTAGCAATAAGGTTTATGATTGGTTATAACCAACTTTCTGGTATTTTCTTTTTTTTTTTCTTTTTAAGAATCAGCTTTATCTTTTTTAAAGATTTCATTTATTTATTCATGAGAGACACAGAGAGAGAGGCAGAGACACAGGCAGAGGGAGAAGCAGGCTCTAGGCAGGGAGCCCATTGTGGGACTCAATCCTGAGACTCCAGGATCACCCCCTGGGCCAAAGGCAGGCGCTCGACCCCTGAGCCACCCAGGCGTCCCTGGTATTTTCAGTCCCACAATTTAACTTCCAAGTTCCAGAACTAATCTGCAATTCAGTCAGAATCCTCACACATTAACTCTTGCTAACTAGCCAAGTTTTTCCATCCTTCAAGTTATGAGATTCTGGCCTTTAGCAAAAGCAACTTAACTTCCTATCCACACAGTCCTTCAATTAGTTTACCCATTTACTCAAACAGTATTTACCAAACATATGCTGTGCTAAGTAAACTCTATGGATTAAATAGTGATAGCTAAATTTTAGTCTTCAGTGGGGAGACAGACAAAAGGCAGTTAAATAATGGGTGATAATGTTCTGTAATAACGGTGAAAAGTATTCACACTCCAAACAAAGGGGCCAGTGTTTAGATTTGCCTGTTGAGTCACATGATGGTTCCTGGAACACTTCCTAAGGTACAGTCCTTCCCACCCCAATGGCTTAGAACATGGCCTCTAGTGGCTTACTTTGGCCAATAGGAGGTAGGTGTAAATGACAAGAATGCCAGTTCTGAGTGCCCCTTTGCACTCTTCCATCACCACGTGCAGAGCAAAAAACAGTCATCCCTGCTGATCTAAAGACCTTTGAGCAAAATCAAAAATGCTTATTGCTACATGCCACTGGGATGGCTAACTTGTATACCGTAACAGGCTTATTAAAGGTAAATGTAAAATTCCCATCAGACTTCTGAAAAACCAAAACTTGTCTGCAGAAATGGGGATCAGTGGTAAAGATAGGTGGTAGGCACATCCAGGGGTTCACTGTATTATTCAGTCTACTGTATATACAATGTATGTTTAGACATTTCCATTATTAAGGTTTTTAAAATACATGCTGCAGTGATGTCAAGACAGAACCTACTAACGAGGAACCTGGGTGGGGCAGTCTGTTGGGTGGTCTCAACTCAGGTCTTAATCTCAGGATCATGAGTTCAGGCCTCACGCTGGGCGTGGAAAGAGAGAAGGAAAAAGAGGAGGGGTGAAGATAAAGAGAAACGGGGAGGGAGGGAAGAAAGTAGAGAGGGAGGGAAAGTGGGAAGGAAGCAGGGAGGATGGAACGAAGGAACAAACAAACTACTAACAAGTTCTAAAGACAAAGTCACCCCACAATCTAGAAAAAGATAATACTGAAACATGGAAGGAAGGTAAGACACCCCAGTCAAGGATGTGCTGTGAGTTTTTTAAGTATCAGGCACATACGATATGGGTGTCCACCTGACACCTTTCCAGAACTGAGCTCTTTTACTAGGGATTTGGAAAAGTATCCCCAGTCTTTTTAATGCACTCCTAAGGCAAGAAAATGCATTGAGGAATGTCCTAGGTGGGGAATTTGAAGACTCAGTCCTGCCTCTAACTGAGTACATGACCTGGGTGAGGCACAACCTTAACAGACAGATACACTAACGAAGGAAGCTAAACAATCTATTAAGTTATTATGGTTTTTAAATTTAAAATAAAATAAACTATAGTCTCTTTATGTGCCAAACATTGGCAACCTCAAGCTTCAACTTTATTTTGCCTTTGGAATAATTCTAGGGCTGCCTGGGTGGCTCAGTGGTTGAGCATCTGCCTTCCGCTCAGGGCGTGATCCTGGAGTTCCTAGATGGACATGGGGCTCATGTAGAGAGCCTGCCTGCTTCCCTCTCTCTCTCTCATGAATAAACAGATCTTTTTTTTTTAAAGGAATAATTCTAAACCACGAAAATCAGTATATAGAGATGTAAACATGCAGAGAATCTGGAACAAAATGGTTAGCAGTAAGAATTAGGTCTATGAAGTATAAAAAGATTATGCCAACAACAAATATGCTTACAGTTTTTCCCACCACACTGTAAATGACCAGTTATTTTAAATGTCTATGACCCAGTCTCTCTCACTAGACTGCCAGTTCCTAGGCTCCTACACAAGTCACCTTTTTAATCCTGTGCACCTAGCTATCTGGCAGTCTCAAACTATGTCTTTATATATTTCTGGGTTATTACAGATGAATGGAATAATTATAACAGGCCTTAAAAGTAAAGCTGCCATCATTTAGATCAGCATCCTAAAATGTAACAACTATTTTACAGCCCATAAGCTTCAAAAGTGTAGAAACTAGTTAAAAGTATGCTGGGAAGTAACAGTACTATATACAAGTAAAAATGCAAAGGTAAAGTAAGAAAGTCTGGGGAAAATAGGAGTAAAGAAACCCAGCTACCAAACACTTCAGCCCACTCTGTATTCCAATGAGCCTGGGTCACCTAAAAGTCTTGAAAGAACCCCTTAATGTAAAATCAACTCCTTTAAAAGCACTATCATTACCAAGCAATGTTCTTAATCATGCAAATTATACTGAGGAAGTGACAACTTAAAAGTTCCCAGTCCATAAAACATCCCTATAGAAAATCTGCAGAGAACCTAATGTGTAGTCTCCATATCCTGGAATCAATGAAATGTAGCTTTGTTATCTCCAAATGTGATATCCAGAAATAAGTCAGGTTTATCTACAGTTCCAATCCCAGAATAGTGATTGCCTCACAAATCCAAATTTAGACTTTACTTACGTAAGCTTGACTTTCAAATACGAAATGCGTAATTATTTAGTAATATTTATTTAATTTATTAACACTTAATTAAAGACAATGACTTTGGTTCTCTGTGCTGGTTTTCCCACAAAAGACACTCCTTTATAGTGGCAAATCTGATTTACAAGGTATTACAGAATTAAGGTTGTTTGTTCTCTCATGGAACTATACCAGTGTGGTGGTGGGCAGGATGGGGGAGGGAGGGCGATACAGAATTTGCAAATCCTCAAGTTTATAAAGCAGTCTTCATCACTAAACTAAGTAAATGAATTTTCTCATTTGTTTGAAAATACGACATCAGTGTGAATGTCCTAAAAGTTACGAATGAGTTTGTTTCACTATTCTCAATTCTGCTCCCACTCTGTAACTATAAAGGTCAATCACAGCTGGGAGAGCTTGAAACAGATTATTTTTTTTATTTTTAAGGATTAACTAAGAAGTAGGGCCAGGTTTAAGGATAGCTAAACAAGAAAACTTGCTAAATTTCACTTCAACTGTGTTCCTAAGCCAGAGATGACAAGCTTCAGGTGGTAACCTGCCCATTTACCTCTCAGAGGGACACAAGTGGAAGGTCCCACCCCACACTCCTCCCCTCCAGGCTATTATTAGTTCTTATATGTGGCCATCTGATCAATAAACATATACAGGGCAGCTCTAATATGCCAAACTTTGGAGTTATAAAGATCATTGTAAGTCTCTATCCTCAAGGATTCCACAGCTGAGTGAACTGAAAATTCTGAAGATGACCCATTTTAATTTTAAACATACTTTTAAAGGCTCCTAGAATTATCAGCTTCTTTCTAAATTTTAATTTTCACAACTTACTTTACTAATGTTTATGAATACTTAACGTTAACTTTCATTAAATACAAGTTATGTTGAAAATGAAGTAAATACAACCTAAAACTCTGAAATTGGCCTACCTTCTCCTAAAACAGAATGCATAACTTAAGATAGGAAAAGACAGGGGTCTCTGGGTGGCGCAGCGGTTTGGCGCCTGCCTTTGGCCCAGGGCGCGATCCTGGAGACCCGGGATTGAATCCCACATCGGGCTCCCGGTGCATGGAGCCTGCTTCTCCCTCTGCCTGTGTCTCTGCCTCTCTCACTCTCTCTCTCTGTGACTATCATAAGTAAATAAAAATTAAAAAAAAAAAACAACACAACCTTATAAAGGAAAAGACAGACTAGTATTCTAATATCTATAAAATAAACTGAAATTAAGATTTGCTTTGCAAAATGACTAATAGGCAACAGTTACCAAAGTTAGATATTTTTTTAAAATATACCAACAGGGATCCCTGGGTGGCGCAGCGGTTTGGCGCCTGCCTTTGGCCCAGGGCGCGATCCTGGAGACCCGGGATCGAATCCCACGTCAGGCTCCCGGTGCATGGAGCCTGCTTCTCCCTCCGCCTGTGTCTCTGCTTCTCTCTCTCTCTCTCTCTGTGACTATCATAAATAAATAAAAAAAAAAAAAAAAAAAAAAAAAGGGATCCCTGGGTGGCGCAGCGGTTTGGCGCCTGCCTTTGGCCCAGGGCGCGATCCTGGAGACCCGGGATCGAATCCCACGTCAGGCTCCCGGTGCATGGAGCCTGCTTCTCCCTCCGCCTGTGTCTCTGCTTCTCTCTCTCTCTCTCTCTCTGTGACTATCATAAATAAATAAAAAAATAAAAAATAAAAAAATAAAAATAAAAAATAAAATATACCAACAGAAGTACATTTACAGCTTTAAACTTGTAGCATTTTTGACATTTCATTTTCACAAAAACTTGAAAGATATGTGGTGAGGGCTCCATAATGAGAAAACAGGCACAAAGATGTTAAGCAACTTCTTAAGCAGCTGGTGGGTAGCAAAACAGGACTAGAATTCAGGTCTCCCTATTCTCAGCCTTTTGTCTTTCCAACTGGAGTCTCCATTTAGTCCCAGAGGTGGAACACAAGCAAGTTGCAGCTCCAATCAGTCTCTCCGTATAGATCATGGACTTCTTTCCAAACTGCTCCTCGTATTCTGACCGTGGCTTCTCCATCCTCATTACTCACACTGGATACAAGGGCCAAGTGTGCCAGGTGGAGTCTACCTTTGTGAAATACAATCTTCCACTTCCATGTCTCTCCCAATCCTAATCCAGCTTCAACACAGGATGCTGTCACACTGCTCTATAAAACACATCTGTGCCATCTCATTCTCCTGCCACCCGCTGTTTACGGAAAGTTCAAATTTTGTAATCTGCTAAAACCTTTCACTATTTGTTCCAAACCTAACTTTTAATTTTATCTTCCAATACAGTATTTCACGTACCCTGTGTTCCACCTGAGGTCAACACAGTGCTGCCGTTCTTACTCTATTTCCTCCTCCATATCTTTGTTTCCATTATCCTTTCATTTTTAACAAGCCAATTTAAAAAATATCTCGACAATGAAGCCCTGCTTGAATTCTATAAGCCAGAGCAATCAATCTTTTCTGAATTCCCTGGCCTTTACCCACACTTCTCTTTGGACACTTTTCAGGCCTGTATTACCGTTATTTATGTATACGACTTATATCCCGTTCACTGTGGACAGGTGCTTATCTCATTTACTCAACCAACTAACGGCTGAATACATACTATGCTCTAGGAATGGGGATATGGCAGTGAGTAAAAAAGACCAAATCACTGCCTTCATGGAGTTTCCCTTGTGTTGGAGGCAGAGCAAGACAATAAAAATAAATAAGAACATTATATTGGAAGGTGGTAAATGCTATCTATGGTTAAGGGCACTGGGGAATTGGGTAAGGGACTTCAATTTTAACCAGGTTGGTTAAGAGGCCTAGTGGAGAAGAGAACATTGAGCAAAGGCTTGAAGGAGGAAAAGAACAAAGCAGACAAAAAATGCAAAGATATGAACAAGTAGGCAGTTTTCTAGAAAAAGAAAGGCCACTGTGGCTGACGCTGAGTGAACAACGGTAGGTAGGATACCACTGCGAGATATTTTTATATAAAAGAAATATCCTGAAACAAGTGTAATTCTTTTATTTCTAATAGTAATAGCTACCACTTATTGAACACCTGTGAAGCACTGTTCCGGGTAGCTGATATACATTAATTCTAATACACACAATGAGGTATCATTATCTCCACCTTACAAAGAAACCAAACCTCCAAGGCATTAAATCGCATGCGAGGGCGACAGAGAAAGTTACACAGCCTGAAGTGGAACCTAAGTGTCCACTGGACTCCATTTCTATAGGGGCTGCCCACAATGAATGAAAACTTTGGAGTTCTTTATTTATTTATTCATGAGAGACACAGAGAAGCAGAGACACAGGCAGAGGGAGAAGCAGGCTCCCTAGAGGGAGCCTGATGTGGAACTCAATCCCAGGACCTTAGGGTCACAACCTGAGCCAAAGGCAGAGGCTCAGTCACTGAGCCCCCCAGGCAAAGGCCAAACTTTTGGAGTTCTTAATATTTACTTCTGTTTGGTTTCCACAGCTTTAATTTTTTATTTAACTTTTAAATAGTTTTTAAGTTAATTTTTATTTAATTAAAATTTTTTTTTCCAATCTCTTATTTAGCCAATCATTATTTTTAAAAGCAGTACTTATAAATACTACAGAACCTGCATCTCCAACCCTAACTTAGCAACATTAGTTATAAATTAAAATTTTAACTTACATGTAAATGTAATATGGTCTCATGAAAAAAAAGGCTGGAAGCGGTTAGAGATGACTTATTCACTCTCATTTCCTTGTAAATAACACTCTTTATTCTCATTTAAAGTTTTAAACCCTGGCAGAGTAGCTCTGGCCTGGAAAGAAGAAAGTACAGAGGTAGGCAAAAGCACTGCATAGTTACTAACACTTTCAAACATGTGGCTACTAGTGTCCATACTCCTTTTACTTACCAACATGAAACCTACTCGTCCAACCACACAACACACTGCTTCAAAAGACAGTTTACTGCAATGAAACATATCTCTATTCTCTCATGTCTCCTAAATGAACTGAAAAACCTAGCGAAGAAATTAAAGAGACAAATACGAAACTAAACGTACACAGAGTCATGTACACTTGTAGTAGGAAGAGGGAAACAGGATTAAATGACTCTACAAAGTCAAGAAATTATAAAACAGTCGTGTTCAAAATGTCACAGCCGACTGCTGAGGCTTGCTCCGTCGTTGGCGAGGATCTCGGCGCATCTGAGACCATCTTCTACAAACTCACCACAGAAGGAAAACTACGTGGAGGAGCCCGCGAACGCGCGCCAACCCCCCCCCCCCCCACCCCGCCCCGGGCCGAGCCGGGCTTCCACGGGACTGCACAGGGATTCCTCCATGCAGGACCCAGAAAAGCCCTTCCAACCCCGAGCTCACTTGTCCCCAGAGCGGAGAGGAGCCGCCCTGACGGCCCCTGCCGCCCCGACGCCGGCACAGCGGCCCAGCGCCAGCCCCGTCGCGCTCACCCCGGGCGGTGGCCGGCCATGCGGCTGCCTCTCCACTCTCTGGCCCTCGTCACCTCCGCTTACACGCCCACACAGGCCGCACGGGCCGCCGCCTCTCGAGCTCGCGCGGCCTGGGCCTTCGTCGCCGTACAGAAAGAAGCGAGAGCATTCGGGGCTGCAGCCGTGCGCGCCGCCTCCTCCATGGGGGAGCGCCCAGGGGAACCTGCCCCGGACGACCTACGACGACCGCCGCAGCCGGAACCCAGGGCCGCCGCCGCCGAGAGCCCGGGCGCGGCCGACTGACGCCAGAGGCGCCGCGCACGCGCAGAGCGGCGCAGCGGAGGCCCCTCCGCCGCGAGCCTTCGTATGGTTTCCGGTTCCTTGAGGCGGCCCAGGTTCCGGGGAGCCGGGGGAGCCGGGGGAGGAGGGCGGAGGGCGCGCGGGGCGCGGGGGGCGAGCTTTGCAAGGAAGCTCACCAACCGGTTCATCAAAGTAAAAGTACCGTGTGCCGCTTTCCTGAACTGCGAATTCCCACGTGTGGTTAGCCTGTGAAGCTGCCTTTTCAGCAATCTCCCCAGCGGTCCCCTAGGAAAAGGGAGCTCCGAGGGGGCCAGCGGGGGCCAGGGTTGCGCCTGGGACCGGGGGCCTGGTGGTGGACGCGGAGGACTGGCTCACAGCAGGGCCCTTTCGTAACTCAGACCCGAAAGAGGAGCTCGGGGGCGACTTGGTTTGGTAAAGGCGCTTCTGGAGACACTAGGAGCGGAAATGCGTTTTCAGGAGATACATAGGAAACCCACTGTTCGGCTCTCCTGCGTTGGCTTCTCCAATGGAGAGCGTCCTTAAGACCCACCATCATCATGGTTTTCTCTAAAGATTTGTGTATTTTAGGGACAGCTCCCTCAAGGCAGAGGGTGCGAAGGAGAGAGAGAATCTCAGACTCCCACTCAGAGGGCAGCCCATCCTGGGGCTTGGTTTCAGGATCCTGAGATCATGACCTGAGCTGAAATGAACAGAAAGATAGCTGAACTGACAGCCTCCCAGGCACCCTGGTTTTCTCTAAAATGAACGAAGGCTCAGTTGGCTGAGCCTCCAACTCCATTCAGGCTCAGGTCATGATCTCAGCGTCCTGGGATGGAACCCCACCACCTTGGACTCTGTGCTCAGAGGGAGTCTGCTCGACAATTCTCTCCCTCTCTCTCTGCCCCTCCTGCAACTGGTTTGCTCTACCTCAAAATAAACATATCTTAAAAAAATAATAATAAGGGATCCCTGGGTGGCGCAGCGGTTTGGCGCCTGCCTTTGGCCCAGGGCGCGATCCTGGAGACCCAGGATCGAATCCCACATCGGGCTCCCGGTGCATGGAGCCTGCTTCTCCCTCTGCCTGTGTCTCTGCCTCTCTCTCTCTCACTGTGCGCCTATCATAAATAAAAAAAATAAAATAAAATAAAATAATAATAATAATAATAATAAAATGGGCAAAGACAGTACTCATCTTTAAGACGTGTGTGTGGTAGAGAGGAACAAGCCAGATCAGGTGTGAGGCCTGTTAATATCTTGGTTGGAGGTTCTAAGGTCCTTTGGGTATGTTCTGGTTTCTGAATAGACACTGGTATACGAAATGTAAATAATGTTGGGTGGGAATGTTTTTTAAGTGAATGCTTGTTGAACCAGAAAATGCCAAATATAATTTGCTCTTTTCAGACTCATCTGATTAGCCAGCAACCTCCAGTTTTGTTATAGGTGACTATGCAGCTACTAATTAACTTATTTATTTTTTGCAGCTACTAATTTAAAAGCTTTTTAATCTTCTGTGAGCTGGTAACCAGGCAACCATACATTTAGAACTGGCTCAGAAGACTTTTTTTTGCTTAATTATTTGGTCTCAGCCAAAGTCTACCTAGGTAACATAGTCAAGTAAAGAATTACATATTGAAAGATGGTTGGCATGTTAGTCTCTGATGATATAGTAGATTGATGAAAAATGGCTCTAATTCTCTACCCATCCATGTGCCCATGCATTTTGCAAAGTGACTTTGTGGTTCCACTTCATCCATTGATTCTGCTGAGGCCTTGGGACTGTTTTTTGGCCAAGAAGATGTAGTGGTTCCCAGACTAAATTATGCTAAGAAACCTAAACTAGTTTGCTGGAGAAAGAGACCACGTGGAGCAGAGCAACTTGCAAAGCTACCCAGATGAACCATACTATGTCCAGATACCAGAGACTGAGCCAACAGACTAATATGATTGGTTGAGGTTCACGAATATGCACTGTTGGTCCAGACATATGAAAAACACTAAATGATTGTTGTAAGCCACCAGTTTTTATATAGATGGTATGTAGCAATAACTAACAAATGCCATCATACCTATAGGAGTTAGATGATCACAATGAAAATAGTGGTTAGTTTGTATGAAAAGAATGCTTAGAAATTATGTTAACCTAAGGAATTTGCTTACAGGTCTTTTCTGCCAGTATTCTAATCATCCCAACAAAGCCCTGTCTCATGTACTCGTATTTCTCTCTTTGTTGTAGCTCAGACTCCTCTCACATTTATCTGGACTTCCCACCTGACACTTAAGAGTCATGTTACACAGTGCATTGTTTTTAAAAGTGTATATAATAGACCTGCTAACATTATGTAGGCTCCTTAAATGCTCAGACCACTTCTCCAGCATATGATGTTACACAACTTATATGTGAGTGTTCAAGCAGATATTTTTAAATTTTTAAAAATTTGTTTCCTTCTCGTATACTGCTGGTGGGATCATAAAATAGTGTAACTTCCTTGGAAAACAATTTGGCATGTCCTTAAAAAATTAAACATATGTCAACCATATGACCAGCTATTCTACTGGTAGATATTTACCCAAGAAAAAGGAAAGTATATATCCATTAAAAGACTTGTAAATTAACATTCGATAGCAACTTCATTTGTAATGGCCAAAGGAATGGAAACAACTCAAATGCCCAACAAGAAAGCAACTGTGGATAAAAGCAACTGTGGTATATCCATATAATAGAACACCATTGAACAATAAAAGGGCATAAACTATTGATATATGCTATAACATGGCTAATTCTCAAAATAATTTCAGTAAGTGAAAGAAACCAGACAAAAAGTATATAATAAACAATTATGTTTATATAAAATTCTAAGAAATGGAAGGTGTATATAGCAACAGAAAGTAGATGGCTGACTGGGAGTGGAGAGGACAGTAAGGGCAGAGGGATTACGGTGTGGCAAAAGGAAACTTTGGGGTGATGGATATGTTCACTGTTTTGCTCATGGTGATACTTTATCCTATAACATCATGCAACATACATCAAAACCTACTAAGGGTATATTTTACATATGTGCAGTAATAGAATATGTCAATTATACCTCAAAGCTGTGAAAATCTTTGTTATAGAAGTATAAGCAAGACTTCTTTAATACAGTATTTTTAAAAAATCATGTATTAGTAAACCAAATAGTTTCTCATGTACAAAGTGTTGTTCACTTGCTCTTCTGTGCTTTGGTTTTGTTACTATAGAGGCCAGCCAAGAGCATGAGAAAGCATAACAGATGATTATTTTTTCTTTAGCTCAACTCCCTATCACTGAATTTCCCTTTCTCCTTCTGAAGTGAATAGTGGCAACCTCTAGCATATTATGTATTTTTTTAAAGTTTTTGCTCAAATTCCAGTTAGTTAACATACAGTGGATTATTAATTTCAGGTGTACAATACAGTGATTCAACACTTCCATATATCACTGTGTGCTCATCACAACAAGGGCCCTCTTTAATCCTCTCCTTAACCTGTTCCTCCGCCCATCTTCCCTCTGGTATTTCTAGCATTTTAAAAGATTAGTATTATATAAATGTTTTCCAATTAATACTGTTAAATTTACTCAGGATCGCAGATGACTTATAAATGTAGTAGGGCATTTTCCAGAACATTTGTTGGAAGGAGAGAGGAGACCTCTCTGAAAAAGACAATACTAACTTGCAGTAAGTTTAAGTAGAACACTAGAATATTCATTAAAAGCCAGGAGTTGGCTTTTAATAATTCTCTCACTTGATGGAATGGTGAGTGGAGATGGTAGACAGAATAATGTTCCTCCCCCAAAGATGTCCATAGTCCTAATCCTTAGAATGTGTGACTATGTTGCCTTATAGGCAAAAAGGACTTTGCAGGTGTTATTAAATTAAGGGTCTTGAGATGGGAAGATAATCCTTAATGTCTAAACACGTCCCAAATTAATCACAAGGATCTTTGTAAGAAGAAGGCAAAAGTGTCAGAGTCAGAGAATGAGATATGACAATGGAAGAAGGGTCAGAGAGATGCAACATTGCTGGCTTTGAAGATGGAGAAAGGAGAATGAACCAAAGAATATGCAAGGTCTCTACTGAAAAAGGCAGAGAACAGATTCTCACCTAGAGCCTCCCACACCTTGATTTTAGCCCAGTTAAATCTGTGTTGGATTTCTGACCTCTGGAACTGTAGGATGATACATTTGTGCTGTTTTAAGCCAAAAAGTTGATGGTAATTTGTTAGGGCAGCAATAGAAAACCAATACAGCAAATAAGCACACCAAATCAGAGTAAGGAGGACAATTGAGATCCCACACATCATTAAAAATAAAAGGATTCCATTAGTTTGAATTCTCCATCCTCCATCCCTTTGTCTGAGTTATTTTATATGGATTTGTTGTGTTATTTGATTGGCATCCCTCTTATCCTCCTTGCCATGATACAATTCCAGTCTCAACTTTCAACTGGAATTAGTCTGTCTCTTTTGAACTACTAATACAGATAGAAGTATCTTTTTATTTGTTTCTTGACTATGCCTCAGCTCTCCAACACAAAAAACTCTTATGAAACTACCAGGTAAGTTTGGAAATATGGTGTACTAATGTGATTAACATTAGAATAAAGATGCTAAAAATGTCATGCCTCAGACCCATCAGACAGGGACATGACTCAGCAAGAGAGGAACTAGAGCGTAAGTTCCTCGCAACCAACCAGGACAAGTTTTTGTAGAATTAGGCACTTAACACACTTCACAACTCCAAAAACATTGGTGGTTTTTAAAATGTTTGTTCCTTGAGGCAGCCTGGATGGCTCAGTGGTTTAGTGCCGTCTTCAGCCCAGGGTGTGATCCTGGAGCCCATGGATCAAGTCCCATGCCTGGCTCCCTGCATGGAACCTGTTTCTCCCTTTGCCTGCGTGTCTCTCTCTCTCTCTCTCTCTCTCTCTCTCTCTCGGTCTCTCATGAATAAATAAATAAATAAAAATAATAAATAAATAAATAAATAAAATGTTTGTTCTGGGGACACCTGGGTGGCTCAGCGGTTGAGCATCTGCCTTCGGCCCAAGGCATGATCCCAGAATCTCAGGATCGAGTCCCACATCAGGCTCCCCGCATGGAGCCTGCTTCTCCCTCTGCCTATGTCTCTGCCTCTCTGTGTGTCTCTCATGAATAAATAAAATATTTTAAATAAAAAAATATAAATAAAAAATAAAATGTTCCTGATTTCTGTATAGGTACACTTTGATCAAAATGTAAGTAATTAGGGATACCTGGCTGGCTCAGTTGGCAGATCATGCAACCCTTGATCTTAGGATTGTAAGTTAGAGCCCCACATTGAATGTAGATTGTTTAAAAATAAATATATATATATATATATATATATAAGTAATTAAATCCTTTTGGAAAGAGCCTCAAAAATACATAATTTTTGCTCAAATAATTTTTCTTTTTCTTATTTTGAGCAGGGGGGGGTTGTGGAACAAAAGGAGCAGAAGAGAGAGAGAATCTTAAGCAGGTACCATGCTAGGTGTGGAGCCTGATGTGGAAGTTCATCTCCTAACCCTGAGATCATGAGCTGAACCAAAATCAAGAGTCAGACACTAAACCGACTGCACCACCCAGGCATCCAATATTTTTTTCATTTAATAAAGTGAGTTATAGGACACTAATAAAGATTAATGACAAGATTTCTGATGACACAGTATTAAAATGTGTTATGATTCTCTAATTTTCCATGTGCTTAAAATATAATAAAATGTTATGTATAACATATAAAAGGTATTAACATTTAAAATATAGCTGATTTTCCTTAATACCATCATTTTGTTGTATCAGAACATAATCACTACATGGTTAACTCCTTCACATATCATGGATCTGCTCCCTAAGATGTGCACAGGTAGACATTTTCTATATCATGATGGGGACCTGGGCTATTTGTTTCTACAAAGAAAACGGGACACATTTAATTAAGGAATTAGGATGATATGGAATCTGAGACTACAATATTTCAAGTTGTGGGTAAAAAAGAAAAGCAACAAGTGTTCAGCTAGAAATAAGTTATTTTATTTTAAAACACATACAGATTAATAAATATTATTGGAAAACTTAATAAATAGCCTTTTATATTTACATAAGGCAATTACAACATGCTATGACTACTTCTATAAAGCAAAATATAAGCAAGTCTTAGCCATTGATAAATGTGTGTATGTATGCTAACTGGAAGCTCCCCTGATACATTTACAGGAAAAAAAACCTACACAATCAATCAACATGTTACATTTTTTAATCTAGTCATCGTTTCCTTCATGATTATATTCCATTTTACAAGAAAGTAATAGTTGTCATTTAAAAAGGCAAAAACACTCAGGAATGCTACTGAAGAACAGTACCCTTAAATGATTCCAAAGTGCAAAAACACTGACATGGGGGTAGGGGCCAAATTATTATGTTCCGACAAATAAAATAGTCTGAACTTTTCAACATGACCTTTTGGTACTAGTGGTTTAGGAGCTCCTGACATTTACCTGGTGTCAGGTAGTTCATGTCAGGGATGAACTGCTTGGAAGCAAGAAGTTCAGCATCATTCTTACAAATCTAACACAACAGGATCAATCTGGTTCACAGGTCACTGAATCTTTTGCAGCACATAAACCTAGGCAGAATGTCAGAAAATCTCATCACACCATCAGAATGTGATTTTTCAGTGCAACTTTTAAAGTCCCTGTTTAATTTCCATATTTTATAATAGAATATACAAACCCTTCCTTTTAAAACAAAAAAAGGAAAATTAAAGCTTCATGGAATCATGCAAACTTTACACCCAGCACTCCCTTTGCTTACGCAGAGCTTGAAGCTGCCTATCTATAGCACAGTCCTGAGCAGACTCAGATGGTGCAGCTGAATTTCCACTGCCTCACTCCAAAGCAATCCTGCATATAACATTCGTCTGAGGCTACCAGCACATGCTAACAGTGTGAGCGCTCTAAAACAGGTGATTTGGAGAACCATCTCACCCCTTTAGAGGTAGAGAAACTGAGGCACAGAAAGGTTATGTGACTCACCTATAGTTGCACAATTCAAGGAAAAATAGAGAAAAGAACAAATATGTCCTTCTCCCTGGCTCATGCTCTGGGCCCTAGACTATGTTTTTTTATCATGTTGGGTACGTTTGAAATAGATTTATTTACATGATCATTGTTCTACTGAGTATCAACTTTTTACTAGACAACATTTTTTTTATGTAACATAAAGTTACATTTTTAAAAATATAATTATCTTGTTGCATTTAATAGCATGTGAGAAATGTGTATGAAAATAAACAAGTAGTGAAACAGGCCAAATTCTCATTCTCATTCCTATAATTCTTAATCTTTTCAAGTATACAATGGAGGTATAAGAATCTGGCCAGATGGGAAAAATCACCTAAAAGCTAAAGGACCGATCCTTAAAATTCATCACCAGTACAATTGTGAGGTGGAAGTGAGGAATACAGAAAATTGAGGTATTTTATATGATAAACTGTTTCATGGTGTGACTGGTGTGCAACTTGATCTTTTCTCTTTCTAACTCAAGTTAAGACCTCTAACTATGAATATGAGTAAAACATGAAAAAATAACACAGACATGTCCTTGGGAAGAAGGTCGATACTAAGTTGTAAATATTACGTTTTTTGGTCCCTGAGAAGGCGGAACACCAAGATTCCATCTAATCCTGCTCAATGGGTGAACTGCTTCCTTGGTGTCAAACACAGTGAGAAGGACAACTCCTTCAGACCACTGGAATCAACCAGGCAACTGTGAACTGATCTAAACTAAAGCATTTTTCTCTCCACAGTTTCCTACTGGGTATGAGAGGCCTAAGTAAGGATCAAGTAGACATCAGAAAAGAGCAATGGACATGGCTCTGTAGACAGTCGGAGCACTTTCTCTGCTCTTCTAGATTAGGTGAGAGGTATCATCTCTCAACAAGAACTAGGCAGTTCATCAACACCTTGGTCTCCATGGACCAAATGCTTGTCCATACCTAGGAGACAATGCATCTCAGTGCTTTACAAATGTCTAGGAACTAGCTTCTAGAAGTGAGCACAGTATTTACAAAGAGAGGAGCTGTCAAGGAAGAAGGAAGAGGGGTAACTACACACATTAATAGTATTCTCTTCTATCAGACATGAAACCCAAAGAAAAAGAACAAAGACCAACCTACTACAGCTGGCATGAACTTCTGGAAATAAAATTGAATGTAACAAATTGGCTTGAAAAGGAGGAATTGAAAGAATATATCTTATTGCTGAACCAACAGCAGCAAAGTATATTTCACTAATGTTCTAATATGAAAATACCATAGTGACATCTGACTGAAGAACCATGTGTGGCAAGTAGCAGACGGCCCTTCCTCTCCAGAACCTTCTCTACAGGCATGAAGTAGTCCTCCAGAACAGCAAAATGCTCAGGGTGGTCTTAGTGCTGGGTTTGGGTTAGAATCCTTAATAGGCCTCAATGAGCAAAATAAGAAAGCAATCTTTTTAAATGTAAAGATTCAGATGAAAAACACAAAGCATTGTCCAAGTAGTAGAGCAGAGAAATGACTTAACTATTGCATTGTAGAGAAGCCTTGAAAACAAATAAACAGTAGGTATTTTTCTCTTACTTTATCAGAGATAAAATCCAAAGAATAGTATAATAATGAAAATGTTCCATATATATTTACTTTTAGAGACCAATGAGACCCGTTCCCATTCTAGGCCCTCCTCTAAAACTCTCATTTTGAGGCTTTTTTCCTTGCAATTCCAAATGAATTATGAAAACATGAATTTGTAAAACAAAAACAAAAACTATTAAATCAAGTTATATGCTCTATGTCAAACATGAAATTAGGCTATTAGACTGCTGGTCATGTCAATTATTTTGAGACCAGAGTTATACACTTAAAAATTCAATCATTAGAACTTTGTTCCACTGGAAGGAAAGCTGGACATCCTACCAAAATAATCTGCTAATCTGGGAGAATCTAACTGTTCCAGAACAAATCACCCTTAAGAGACCAGCTATTACTACTTTCAGATTTTGTTTTACTCTAAAAAATCGGAGGTGATCATCCAGAAAATATCACCTCTGAATATCCATGGTATAATTATGAATTAAAATATGATGAGGAACACTAATAAATGAATTTAAACTTAGCTTCACCTATACATTGTAACAAAATAAACAAGGTAATTTCCATAATACATATGAACTTTCTCAGTATACTTGTGTTACCACATATATTCTTTTAATATCTTAAACTGTTTATCTAGGAAATTATTTTTATGTTCAAAAGTATACTGACATTACCATGTGACATTTTTGAGAGCATAGTTCAGTAAATTAAGGCTTGCATTCCTAAAAATACCTGATAATAAAAAAAACAAACCTTCAAGAGCTGACAAAAAGAGTGAGGGACTCTTTGAGTATTTATTAACTATCAGTTAATATAAGATTAAAAAAATGTTTAAACAGTTTTGTTGCTGCTCTCAGTTCACTAATCCCTGACAACCCACATTATCATATGTGCTTTTAATTCATAAGGTGTTCTTCACTCTATGTTAAACTATCCTCATTTTATTTAGCTTTTTTTGTTTAATATTTTAGGGAACAATTTCTTTGGCCTTTAGAGATGTTCTTTTTGCCTGAAAAAACATTTTTCCCTTAGTGAGTAACTTCAATTGGTTATTGTTAAATTTGATATTCTAGTTCACCAAATCACCTCACCCAATCCCATCTTCCAACCTGACATAGTTCACTATTTAGATAAAACACTGCACATGAAGTACATGATATCTTAATGAAATAATTTGCATCACTTTATGCTTTGCTCCCATTTAATATACACAGAAAGTTACTAAAAACAGATGATCTCTTTGATCCAAATACTGGCATAATTCGTGGCTACTTTGCATTTCAGAAGCTTAATTAGAGGTTGGGTGAAGAACTCTAGGGTACTCTGCCTTTTCAAACAACAGGGAGATGGCTAAGTTAATTGCTTTTCTTTTTCCTAGAAATTCTTTTGAAAACTTAGTATATGTGTTCTAATTTGCAGAAAGTCTGAACTACACTGTGTCCTTTAACCTGTTCCTGTATTATAGGGAATTCGATATATGTACTATTGAACAGTTACTCTCTCAACTAACACCCTGTCAAGTAATTTATTTCTTCTCAATGGCCACAATACTCACTGAAAGAGAACATGGATATATTTGATACTGGGTCCGAGGTACACAGACTGAATGCAAATAAAAATACCTTATGTTACCTTAAGTCAATTGTCTTTAATTGGATAATAACTTCATGCTAAAAGGGTCAATTTGCTCTTCTGTGTCTTTCACATTGACTTTCTTCCAACAAATGACTATATTGTTATTTCTAACTGCTTTACACATTTATATTTAGGATAGTGAAATATTAAAGTATAATCAAAGAGTTATTCTAATCTAAAGGAATATACATGTATTAATCATCAAATTAAGTGAAGAGTTCAAGTGATAAAAGGCACTGAAATTGATTTGAGCTATTGAAAGTCATCCTATAAATGGAACTCTGCATCATGTCCACCTATTCTCTATTTTCAATTAAAATATCTTGGAGTAGGGGGTGGGAGAGTCAGCTCATTAGAGGATTAAAAACAATTAAATGTATATACTTCTTATATGGATGAGGTACCTGAATGTTATACATGCCTAATGCAAAATAACACCACTACAGACACATTTACTATATACTCAGACTTCAAGACAACAATTTCTCCCATTTCCAAAGTAATCTTCTAAGTAAGAGTATCTGCGCCCCTGCAAAGACTAATCAGAAAGAGCCCATCTTTATTTTGTACTAAATAATGTTAAAATATTTTAAAAGCAAAGAGTATTCATGAAAGCTTCCAGGTTAATGGCAAAGAACATGAGATTCCTCTCATCGGAGAGAGATGATGCCCAGGCAACCATTTAGCAACTTCAGACTGCAGAGGGCTGGGCCCCCACCCTGGTGCTGAGTGATGCTCCCCACTGTCCATCAGACCACCCATTAATATGCAAGCAACTTTAATACCATTGATTAGGGTCTCTTCCACTTCATATCAAATTAGGGCCAGAAACAACATCCATTTCCTATTCTTGAGCCACTCAACCCCTGTTGGGTTCTAGTCTGTTTTCATATTAGATTTGTTCATCTCCCCAAGGTTGAAATTGAACTCTTTGAACACCTGTATAAGGACAATCCCAACAGAGACGGTGGTGAACCCACAGGCCATACCCAGGAAGTCCACTAGGCCCACATTGCTCCATTCCCGAAAGAGGATGGCCGATGCTAGCAGGACAAGGGTGGTGAACACGACGTAGTAGATGGCCCCAAACACAGAGGAGTCGAAGCACTCAAGCGCCTTGTTGATGTACCTGAACTGGACGATGATGCTGCAACCAAGCACAGCCAGGAGCACCAGGCACAGGCAGAGGGCCCGCTGACTAGATGGGTTGTTGTGGAAGATATCTTGGGCCGCCAGCCCGATGCCCTTGGTAGAAGGCACAGTGAAACTCCCCAGCAAGGAGCAGATACTGATGTAGACCATGATGTTGGTGGGCCCATGGGCGGGCGCAATCCAAAAGATGAGCAGCAGCAGCATAAGGAGCACGATGCACAGATAGCCCACAAACACTGGAAAACAGATGATTTTCTTACTTTAGAGTCAGTTCAACAAGACCCAGGCAGATAATCCTCCTGTACATGTGGCCAGAGTGGGAGGGTTCTTAAAGAACATGTGAGAAAAGCTGCAGGGGAATTTATGTTGGTGATCAAGGGCAATATACAGCAGATGAAGGCCATAAGGCCCTGGGATATAGAGATGGTTTCACACAATCAAAAATCATCCCCTTCTCCTCAAAACTTCTGAATGTCTCCTTGGACTTATAAATGAAAAATATGCTTGTAATTATCAGAGCCTAGAACCCAGTTTATATATGAAACAAATTTTTGCATATATTTAATATGCACTGAATATTTCAGAACTTCATCAAGAGTTATTCTCCATTTCAGAGGATCCCATTGCTGATGGCAATACCCTAAGTATTTCAGTTAATAACACAACACACCATGAGTCTGTATTTGCAACTGCCAGGGTCTCAGCGACTCCACATGGAGTGAGGTCTGCTGGCTTTAGTATGTTTTCTATAGTCGTACTTGAGCATTCTATTTTTTATTTTTTTAAGACTTTATTCGTCTACTCATGAGAGACACAGAGAGAGGCAGAGACAGGCAGAGGGAGAAGCAGGCTCCCTGTGGGGAGCCAGATGTGAGACTCAATCCCAGGACCCTGGGATCATGCCCTGAGCCAAAGGCAGACACTCAACCACTGAGCCATCCAGGTGCCCTCTTAGCATTCTATTTTATTATAAAGTACCAACCTGCCATTTCTCCGTTTCTTTCATCTTATAGTTAGGGCATCATATTGAAAATGTGCTTTGAAATTACATGTACAAGGAGGTTATAATTTTCAATTCAATATGAGTTAGTAAAGGAGGTACTAGGAGCTGGGCCTGACAGGGCAAGGAACAACGTGGACATGCACCAGGCAGGCTGTGGGAGTCCCGTCTTCCCTACAGGTAAGAAAAAGGAACTATGGAGCCTTGTTCTAGGAGAGGATTCAGGAAGATGACCTTAAAATTTCTTCTGAGGCAGGGCACCTGGGTGGGTCAGTGGGTGAGCAACTGCCTTCAGCTCAGGTCGTGATCCTGGGGTCCTGGGATTGAGTCCCACATTGGGCTCCCCACAGAGAACCTACTTCTCCCTCTACCTTTTTTTTTTTAAGATTTTATTTATTTATTCATGAGAGACACACACACACAGAGAGAGAGAGAGAGAGAGAGAGGCAGACACAGGCAGAGGGAGAAGCAGGCTCCATGCAGGGAGCCTGACGTGGGACTCGATTCCAGGTCTCCAGGATCAGGCCCTAGGCTGAAGGTGGCGCTAAACCGCTGAGCCACCCGGGCTGCCCCTCCTTCTGCCTATGTCTCTGCCTCTCTCTCTGTGTCTCATGAATAAATAAATTTAAAAAAATTCTTCTGAGACAATTATTTGACAAAAAAATTCATTCTGGTTTTTTACATTTAGAAGAATTTTTTTTAAAACTAGAAACCTCCTTAACTTAATAAATTAAGTGGATGGGATGCCTGGGTGGCTCAGGGGTTGAGTGTCTTTCTTTGGCTCAGGCCATAATCCAGGATTGAGTCCCACATCAGGCTCCTCGCAGGGAGGAGTCAATGTGCCTCTGTCTGCCTGTGTCTCTGCCTCTCTCTTTCTGTGTCTCTCCTGAATACATAAATAAAATCTTCTGAAATAAATATATAAATAAATAGATAAATAAGTAAATAAATAGGATAGAATAATATCAATTTATATTCCAAGTTAAAACAAAGTTTTTCATGTTAAAAACAAAAATCTTTTTGCTACCATACGTTTATATCAAATTGTTATGGTAGTATTCAAATTAGACATATATTTTGTAAAAGTTAGGACCTGAATACTGACAACATCCAGATTTATCAAAAAGTAATAGGCCTTGGGACACCTGGGTGGCCCAGCGGTTGAGCATCTCCCTTCGGCCCAGAGCGTGATCCTAGGGTCCTGGGACGGAGTCCCACATCAGGCTCCTCGCAGGGAGGAGTCAATGTGCCTCTGTCTGCCTGTGTCTCTGCCTCTCTCTTTCTGTGTCTCTCATGAATAAATAAATAAAATCTTTAAAAAAGCAAAAAAACAGCAAGAGGCCTTGAAGCATCCAGGTGGCTCAGTCATTAAGAATCTGACTCTTGATTTCTGCTCAGGTCATGATCTCAGGGTTTTGAGGTCGAGTTCTGAGTCAGGCTCCACACTTAGCGGAGAATCTGCTTGAGATTCTCTTCCCTCCTCCCTCTGTGCCCCCCAATCAAAAAAAAAAAAGTAAGATATATTGTTCTGAAACTTAAATACAGTAAATCCTTCAGGACATTCATATCCAGTTTACTGATTTTTTCGTGTCTTTGTATTCTCATTTCTCATAGTTTTAGAAATATTTTCACTTTTACAGGGTGAAGTAAATGAAACAATACCAAGTGTTTAGGGACAAAATCTAATAGAAAAATACAGTCTTAGCTAATTTCATTATAAATCCTTTTTCAAATTTTTACAGATGTTTCTGTTGCAATGACAGTCACTGCCAATTGAGAGCTATAAAAGAGTGGTCAGTTTTTTTTGTGACCTAGAGATGTCTATATTTGGGATATTCATGTGGATGCAATTTTGTGCTGCCACCTTTCTAAAATTGTTTGTGAGCAACATAAGATGGTCTACTGGTAATAATTTAGAAGAATCTATATTTTAAGCCAGTATAATTTTGTAAACTGCGGTTTTTTATAGCATTTGTCGAAAAATGTATCTTAAAAATATCTAGAAAAAATAAAGAGAGATTTCTATGGGAGATCCAAAGATAAATCAAATTGAGTCTCAGCTGTCAGCTTCACATCAGAGGGAAGTACAGAGGTGTGGACACACAGTGGTCCTGAGGGGAGCATGGCCCACAGCAGACCCTAGCAGGACTGACACTAAGAGGGAGAGACAGCAGGAATGTGGAAAGGAGGTAGGGTGGGAATATGGGAGGTAGGGAGAGGTAAGAGGCGGTGGGAGGAGACATGCGGAGTGGTCATGGGAGGTAGGGCGGTGGGAAGGCCACAATAAGCTACAAGTGGGTAAGTGTGGGAGGGAGGCAAGAGGGGATGAGCCAACTGTGGCAGGGGCAGATGATGAAGGTACCCATGCACAAGGTCTCTGAGGTCCAGAAGAAAGCAGAAGGGGTCCCAATCTCCAGGGAGCAGGAATGCAAGGTCTGGAATGCAGGGACTGCCAGATCTCTTCCCACACCTCGGGCAGCATGAGTGGGGATGCTACAGCCTGCAGGGCACAACAATGGCCACTCATAGGCAAAAAAGAACAGAGGGTCTGGGAGAACAGACCATGAGTAAGCCAACTCCAGCCTAGGACTGGAAGAATCATACTGACAGCCAAGCTCTCTTGCACCTTTGCTAGAAAAGAGTTACCTGGGTTAGTCAGCTTCTCTTCCAGCTCAGCCTGAGTGGTCACACTCTCAGATTTTGGGGAGTGGATAATCAGCACAACAGAACCTGCACAGCTTAGCAGACACCCCAATTTGCCCAAGATATTGAGCTTTTCCTTCAGAAGATAAGAAGCTAAAATGGACCTTTGTTTTAAAAAAAGAGAGAGAGAGAAATCATTAAAATTTAAACCATACTATCTGATCTGTTTCTACTAATTGTACTTATTTTGGAAAAGCCCTATTTTCTTGACAGCCATATTTATTTTTAATTTAGTTTTTAAGAGCAGAAAAGATTGGGAGTTTATTGAAATTGTTACTTAAACACAAAAGATTTCCATACCAATTCCATGCAGTCAGTACATAGATAATGACTCTTAACCTATATTACTATATATTATTTTGGTAGATAGAAAATATACCAGGATAGAAAAATGTTTATTATTCATAAAGATGAAGTTTCACAATTAAATAAAAATACTGCTTCCTTATTTTTAAAAGCAGACAATCAGGGGGCCTGAGTAGCTCAGTTGGTTGAGCATCTGACTCCTCCTTTCAGCTCAGGTCATGATCTCAGGGTCATAAGATTAAGCCCCACCTCGGGCTCCCCACTCAGTGCAAGTCCGGTTGAGATTCTCTTTCCTTATGCTTCTCCCCCTGATTGCTCTCTCTCTCTCTCTCTCTCTCTCTCTCTAATAAATAAAAAAAAATAAAAGCTTTTAAAAAGTTTATACAAAAACTAAAAGCAAACAAACTATGTTAATGGGAAAGTAAGTTATAAAAACTGTTAAAATAATTACACATCATTCATGATGAAAACACAAGTCAAAATGAATTGAGAAAATGCAAAAAAGACGAAAACCCAAAAATGCAGCAGTAAATGCATTACAATTTTATAACAACCCAAACTATTTTTTGAGGAGGGGGAGAAGGAGGGCATGTGGGGAGGCGGAGAGAGAGGGAGAGAGAGAGAGAGAGAGAGAGAGAGAGGGAGAGAGAGAGAGAGAGAGAGAGAGAGAGAGAGAGAGAGAGAGAGAGAGAGGGAGGGATCCCTGGGTGGCGCAGCGGTTTGGCGCCTGCCTTTGGCCCAGGGCGCGATCCTGGAGACCCGGGATCGAATCCCACGTTGGGCTCCCGGTGCATGGAGCCTGCTTCTCCCTCTGCCTATGTCTCTGCCTCTCTCTCTCTCTCACTGTGTGCCTATCATAAATAAATAAAATCAAAAAAATTTAAAAAAAAAAAGAGAGAGAGAGAGAGAGAGAGAGAGAATATGAATCTTAAGCAGGCTCCACACCCAGCACAGAGTCCAACATAGGACTCAATCTCACAATGCTGAGAACATGATGGGAGCCAAAATCAAGAGTCAGATACTTAATTGACTGAGCCACTCAGGTGTCCCCAATACCCTAAAGTTTTAAAATGTGGTCACATTACTTATATAATGCAAAAAAAAAAGTATTCCTTTAAAAACACCTATAATCTTAAGGTTGGTTGGTAATACGTTTTTATTTCCCTGTGTAACATCAGTATACAATCTGAATTGGAAAACCTCGGCTTTTAGTAATCATAAGACTAGTAATAGTCACTTTGTTGTCTATGGCAAAGGCCCTCAGGGAACACAAATATCCATCAGGAAGGCACACTAGAATTAGATATACTGCATTATTTCCTTCTTAATGCTCATTTTACAGATAAATAGTCTCAGAAAGGATTAGCACTGAACCCAAACAACAAAACTAATAAGAGGTGAAATCATGGTGATAACATATCTATAAAGCTAAAGCTCCATCTTTTCCCTTATACCACTTTGTGTCTTTATCCCTAGACAGCCTAGTCCTCAAGGAAACCTTTGCAATGGACTTGGGGAAATAAACAAAATCATTAAAAAAACCAACAAATAATATTAGACTACACAACTGGGTGTTAAACTGAGGGGTCAGACATAGCTGCACATAGGTGGAAACCAGAGGACTGGGAGGCTCTCAGAAGTAAGCCTGGGATCATGGGCAGGCTATGGGCAGTCTATGCCAAAGTGGAAAATGGCTGCCATGCATGAAAGCAGAAAGGAAAGAATGTTGAAAAAGAAAACCATAGCTGGAGGCATCACAATTCCAGACTTCAGGCTGTACTACAAAGCTGTGATCATCAAGACAGTGTGGTACTGGCACAAAAACAGACACACAGGGGATCCCTGGGTGGCTCAGCGGTTTTGCGCCTGCCTTTGGCCCAGGGCGCGATCCTGGAGTCCCGGGATCAAGTCCCGCGTCGAGCTCCTGGCGTGGAGCCTGCTTCTCCCTCTCCTCTGCCTGTGTCTCTGCCTCTCTCTCTCTCTGTGTGTCTATCATAAATAAATAAAAATAAGTTTTAAAAAAAACAGACACACAGATCAATGGAAGAGAGAATCCAGAAATGGGCCCTCAACAGTATCCTAATTAACTATAACAATATTCTAATTAATTATTCTAGTCAATTAATATTCAACAAAGCAGGAAAGAATATCCACTGGAAATAGGAGAGTCTTCAATAAATGGTGTTGGGAAAATTGGACAGCCACGTGCAGAATGAAACTGGACTATTCTCTTACACCAGACACAAAGATAAACTTGAAATGGATAAAAGACTTATATGTAAGACAAGAATCCATCAAATTCCTAGAGGAGAACACAAGCAGCAACCTCTTGGACCTTGGCCACAGCAACTTCTTGCTAGAACGGCTTCAAAGGCAAGTGAAACAAAAGCAAAAATGAACTATTGTGACTTCAACAAGATAAAAAGCTCTGCACAGCAGAGTCGACAAAACCAAAAGACAACCTAAAGAATGGAAGAAGATATTTGCAAATGTCTTCTCAGATAAGGAGCTAGTATCTAAGATCTATAAAGAACACACCAAAAGAAGAAAATGGAGGAGGAAGAGAAGGAGGAGGAGGGGGAGGAGGAGGAGGAGGAGGAGGAGGAGGAGAAGGAGGAGGAGGAGGAGGAGGAGGAGGAGAAGGAGAAGGAGGAGAAGGAGAAGGAGGAGAAGGAGAAGGAGGAGAAGGAGAAGGAGGAGAAGGAGAAGGAGAAGAAGAAAAAAAAGAAGAAAAGAAACCCAGAAAATCCAAGTCAAGAAATGGTCAGAAGACAAGAACAGACGTTTCTCCAACAGACACATGTAAAAACGCTCAAGCGTTTTCAGAGAAATACAAATCAAAACCACAATGAGATACCACCTCACACCAGTTAGAGTGGCCAAAATTAATAGTACAGGAAACAAGTGTTGATGAGGATGCAGAGAAAGGGGAACACTCTTGCACTGCTGGTGGGAATGCAAACTGGTGCATCCAATCTGGAAAACTGTATAGAGGTTCCTCAAAAAGTTAAAAATAGAGCTACCCTAAGACCCAGCAATTGCACTACTGCGTGTTTATCCAAATGATACAGTGATTTGAAGGGGCACATGCATCCCAATGTTTATAGCAGTAATGTCCACAATAGCCAAACTGTGGCAAGAGCCCTAATGTCCATCAACAGATGAATGGATAAAGAAGATGTGATGTGGTGTGTGTGTGTGTGTGTGTGTGTGTGTGTGTGTGTGTGTAAAATGGAATATTACTCAGGCATCAAAAAGAATTAAATCTTGCCAATTACAACAATGTGGATGGAACTAGAGGGTATTATGCTAAGTGAAATAAGTCAGAGAAAGAAAAATATCAGATGGTATTACTCATATGTGGAATTTAAGAAACAGAAGAAATGAACATAGGAGAAGGGAAGGAAAAATACTATGAAATCAAAGAGGGACACAAACCATAAGAAACTCAACTACAGGAAACAAACTGAGGGATGCTGGAGGGGAGGTGGGTAGGGTGATGAGATAACTGGGTGATGGGCATTAAGGAGGGCATGTGATGTAATGAGCACTGGGTGTTATATGCAAGTGATGAAATCACCAAACTCTACCTCTGACACTAATAATGCACTATATGTTATTCAATTGATTTTAAATTTTAAAAAAGACTAGAAATAGTAAGTGTTGGCAAGGAGAAAAGGGAACCCTCTTGCACTTTAGGTGGATTGTAAATTGGTGCAACCACTATGGAAAACGGTACACGGGTTCCTCAACAAATCAAAAATAGAACTATCATATGATCCAATAATTCCACTGCTGGGTATTCACTCAAATAAAATGAAAACAGTAATTCAAAAATATATTTGTGTACTTCAATGTTTTCTGCAGAATTATTTATCACAGTCAAGATAGAGAAGGTACCTAAGTCCTTATCAACAGATGAATGCATAAAGAAGGAATGGTATGTGTATATACATACACACACACACACACACACACACACACACACACACAAATATTATTCAATCATAAGAAGAACAAAATCTTGCCACCTGTGACAACATGGATGGACCTAGAGGGCACTACACCAAGTGAAAGGAGTCAAAGAAAAATACTGTATCATGTTATTTACATGTGCAATCTAAATCACAAAATGAACAATAACAAGACACACAAACCCCCGAAGGCTCATTAATACAGAGAACAATCTGGTGAGGCAGGGCTGTGGGGAGATGGGTGAAATAGGTGAAGGGGATTAAGAGGTACAAACTTCCAGGTGTAAAATAAACCATGGAGTTGAAAAGTAGAGCATTGGAAATATGGTCAAAAGGACTGTAATAACTGTATGGTGCCAGATGGTAACTTCACTGATCGTGATGAGCACTGGGTAATTCATAGAAATGTTGAATCACTTATGTTGTACACTCGAAACTAATATAACATTGCAGGTCAAATTTAATAAAAATAAATTATTGTAGTTTTCAGTGTACAGATCACCTTCTTGATTATATTTATTCCTTAGCATTTTATTTTGTTGTTAATGCAGAGAAACACAACTGATTTCTATATCCTGAAACTTTACTGAATTTTTAAAATCTGTTTTAATAGATTTTTGGTTGAGTTTTTACAATTTTCTATATTTAAGATCATGTCATGTGCAAACAAAGACAATTTTAATTCTTATTTTCTGATTCAGATGCCTTTCCTTTCTTTTTCTTGCCTAAGTCCTCTAAGACTTCTAGTACTATGTTTAATAGGAATGGTGAGAGAGGGCACACTTGTTTTTTCCCCATCTTAGAGGAAAGTTTTCAAACATTCACTGCTGATTATCTTAGCTCTGAGCTTGTCATATAATGGCCTTTATTATATTGAGGTATGTTACCTCTATACCCAGTTTGTTAAGGCTTTTTTGTCATGAGTGCATATTGACTTTTACTAAGATTTTTTGCATCTACTGAGATGACCATTGAATTTTGATTTTTCATTACATTAATGTGGTATATGACATGTATTGGTATTCATATGGGTTTGGTTTTTTTTTTTAAGATTTTATTTATTCATTTCATGAGAGACACACAGAGAGAGAGAGAGAGTGAGGCAGAGACACAGGCAGAGGGAGAAGGCTCCATGCAGGGAGTTGGACATGGGACTCGATCCCGGTCTCCAGGATCACACCCTGGGCTGCAGGCGGCGCTAAACCGCTGAGCCACCAGGGATGCCCAGTATTCGTATGTTGAACCATACTTCCATCTCAGAGATAAATCCAATGTAATGATAATGTATGTTCTTTTTAATACACTATTAAATTTGGCATGCTAATATTTTGTAAGAATTTTTGTTGATGAATTGAGAATATATTCATCAGGGATATTGGTAATTAGTTTTCTTGTAGTGTCTTTATCTAGCTTTGGTATCAGGGAAATGCTGGCTCATAAAATGAGCTTGGGAGTCCTCTCCTCTTCAATTTTTTGGAAGTTTGAAAAGGATTAGCATTAATTGTTCTTTAAACATTTGGTAGAATTCACCCATAAAGCCAACTGGTCCTGGACTTTTCTTTATTCGGATATTTTTTATTGTTGATTCCATCTCTTTACTTATCATTTGTCGGTTCTGATTTTCTATTTCTTCATGATTCAGTCTTTGGTAGGTTTTATATTTCTAGGAATTTATCTCTTTCTTTAAGGCTGTTCAATTTGTTGCCATATAATTGTTCATAGTAGTGCTTTATGACCCTTTGTATTTCTGTTGTATCAGTTGTTATGCCTCCTCTTTCATTCCTAATTTTGAGTCTTCTCTTAATCTAAAGCCATATCCATTTTATCTTTTAAAAATGGTTGCTCCTAGTTTCTTTAATCTTTTCTATTGTTCTTCTGATCTCTATTTTTTATCTTTCTTATTTCCTACCTTTTACCTATACTGGGTTTAGTTTGTTCTTTTTCTTCATTCCTTAAGGTGTAAAGTTAGGTTGAGATCATTTTTTCTTAAATTAGGAATTTATCACTATAAAATTCTCTTTTAGAATTGCTTTTGCAGCATCTCATAGGTTTTAATATGTTGAATTTCCATTTTCATTTGTTTCAAGATTATTTTATTTCTCTTTAAATTTCTTCTTTGACCCTTGATTGTTTAGGTGTTGTTTCATCTTCACATACGTATAAATCTGCTCCTTTCCTGTTACTGATTTCAATTTCAATACCATTAAGGTCAGATACTTGTTATGATCTCAACCTTCTTAAACTTGCTAAGACTTCTTCAGAAACCTGTAATATTATCTATCCTGGGCAATGTTCTATACGCACTTGAGAAGAATGTGAACTCTGCTGTTGTTGGATAGAATGTTCTGTGTATGTATCTTAGATCCATTGGGTCTAAGTATGGTTCAAGTCTCATGTTTCCATTTTGATTTTCTGTCTGAATGATCTATCAATTACTGAGTGCGATACTGAAGTCCCCTTCTATTATTGTATTGCTGTCTTTTCTTCCAGCATATCTGTTAGTATCTGCTTAATATATTTAGGTGCTCTGATGCTGGGTACATATATACTTATGATTGTTAAATCTTGATGGATTTATCATTAGATGGTGAGTTTCTTTGTCCTTTATTACTGTATCTGCCTTAGTCTATTTTGTCTAAGTACAGCAAGTGGTGCCTAGGTGGCTCAGTTGGTTAAGCATTTGCCTTTGGCTCAGGTCATGATCTCCAGGTCCTGGGACCAAGCCCCGCACTAGGCTTCCTGCTCAGCAAGGGGTCTGCTTCTCTCTCTCTCTCTCTCTCTCTCTCTCTCTCTCTCTCTCTCTCTCTCCCCCTCCCCCAATGCCCCTCCCCACTGCTCATTCTCTCTCTCTCTCAAATAAATAAAATCTTTTTAAAAATTAGTCTAAATAGGGCAGCCCGGGTGGCTCAGCAGTTTAGCACTGCCTTCAGCCCAGGGCCTGATCCTGGAGACCCGGGATCGGGTCCCATGTCGGGCTCCTTGCATGAAGCCTGCTTCTCCCTCTGCCTGCCTCTGTCTCTCATGAATAAATAAATAAAATATATTTTTTAATTTGTCTAAATACAACTATCCCAGCTTCCTTTTGGCTTCTACTTGCTTGGAATAGCCTTTTCCATCCCTCTGCTTTGAGCCTATGTGTGTCCTTAAAGATGAATTGCGTTTATTGTAGGCAGTATATTGTAGGGTCCTGTTTTTTAATCCAGCTAGCCAGTCTATGTCTTTCGATTGGAGAAATCACACCACTTGCATTTAGAGTAATTACTGATAGGTGAGGACTTACTAATGTCATCTAATTAATTGTTTTCTGGTTGTTTTTATAGTTCCCTTGTTCCTTTCTTCAACATTTGTATCTTCCTTTGTGAACTGATGATTTCCCGTAATGAAATACTTTGATTCCCTTGTCTTTATCTTTTATGAATCTACAGCAGGCTTTCACTTTATGTTTACCATGAGGTGTACAGAAAACACTTTATACCTATAACAGTCTATTTTACAACAACAAAAATTTTATTTTAATATCATACAAAAACTCTTTTTACCATCTGCCTTTTGTTTTTGCTATCATGATTTATAGCTTTATATATTATGTATCAACAAAGTATTGTAGCTATAGTTATTTTTAATACTTTTGTCCTCTAACCTGCATACTAGAGTTAGTATTAACACACCACCATATTACAGTAGAATATTCTGAATCTGACTAAATGCTTAACTTCACCAGAGTGTTATATATATATATATATGTATTTTTAAAAGGTTTTATATATTTATTCATGAGCCACACAGAGAGAGAGAGAGGCAGAGACACAGGCAGAGGGAGAAGCAGGCTCCATGCAGGGAGCCTGACGTGGGACTCCATCCTGGGTCTCCAGAATCATACAGTGGGCTGCAGGTGGCGTTAAACTGCTGTGCCACCGGGGCTGCCCCAGAGTGTTATATATTTTCATGTTCTAAGCACCCTTTCATTTTAGGTTGAAGAATTTTCAGCATTTCTTACAAGGCAGGTCTAGTGGTGATGAATTCCTTTAACTGTTGTTCATCAGGGAAAGTCTTTATCTCTTCTTGAAATTTTTAATTCCATTATAGTTAACATACAGTGTTATATTACCTTCAAGTGTACAATATAGTGATTCAACAGTTCCATACTTCACCCAGTGCTCATCACGAGTACACTCATTAATATCCATCATCTATTTAATCCATCCCCCCCACCCACATAGCCTCTGGTAGCCATCACTTTGTTCTCAATGGGAAAACTTAGCAGCAAAAGAATGAAACTGGATAACCTTCTTATACCATATACTAAATTTCATACACAAATATGAACTAAAAACAGATTAAAGGCCTAAATGTGCAACCTGAAACCATAAAAATCCTAGAAGAGAGCATAGGCAGTAATGTTTGTAACATAAGCTGTAGTAACATTTTTTTAGATATGTCTCCTGAGACAAGGGAAACAAAAGCAAAAACAAACTTTTGGGACTACATTCAAATAAAAAGCTTCTGCACAGTTTTTATCTCTTTTTAATTCTGAAGAACTTTGCTGAGTAAAGTATTCTTGCTATATGGTTCCTTTCTTTCAACACTGAATATACCAGTGCTCCATGGTATACCATGTGCTCCTGGCCTACAAGGTCTTTTGTAAGAAATCTGCTGATAATATGGGAGTTTCCTTATGTAAGATAATTGTTTTCTCTTGTTGTTTTTTTTTTTCTTTTCTTTTTTAAAAGATTTTATTTATTTATTTATTTGAGAGAGAAGAGAGAGAGAGAGAGGGAGATAGAGGCAAGACTCCTCTACTGAGCAGGGAGCCCAATACGGGGCTTGATCCCAGGACTCTGGGATCATTACCTGAGTCAAAGACAGATACTTAACCAACCCAGGTATCCCTCTCTTCCTGTTTGTTTGGGTTGGTTCTATCTATCTATCTATCTATCTATCTATCTATCTATCTGAAAGAGAAATAGAGAAATAGTGAGAGGGCATGAGTGGGGGCAGGGAGAGGAGAAAGCAGGTGCTCCACTGAGCAGGGAAACCTGTAATGAGGCTCGATCCCAGGATCCTGAGATCATGACCTGAGCTGAAGGCAGGTACATAGCCAACTGAGCCACTCAGGCACCCCTCTTGCTATTTTTAAAATACTCTTTTCAACTGTCTATTGACAGTTTTATTATATTCTGGTGACGATTCTTTTGGATTAAAATTTTGGGGTGACCTACGAGTCTGAATGTAGAAAAATCTCTCCCCAGGTTTAGGAAGTTCTCCACCACTATTTATTTAAATATGTTTTCTAACCTCTTTCTCCCTCTTTTTCCAATAGTAGTACACTGTTTTCATGAAGGTGCCTCATTAGTCCCATAGTCTTTCTTCATTCTTTTTGCTTTTTCTCTTCTGATTAGATGATTTCAATTGATCTGTCTTCTAGCTAACTAATTCTTTCCTCTGATTGGTCAAGGGTGCTGCTCAAGTTCTCTACTGAATTCTTCAGTACATCAATTGCACTCTTCAGCTCCAAAATCTGTTTGGATCTTTTTTAGGTTGTCTGTTTCAAACTTCTCATTTTGTTGTTATTTTCCAGATGTCTTTTAATGTTTATATGTGTTCTCTTGCAGTTCTCTGAGCATCTTTAAGAGTACTATTTTGAATTCTTTGTCAGGCAATTCCTGGATCTCCATTTCTTTGGGGCTAGTAACCAGAGGTTTACTCTATTTGGAGGTGTCATATTTCTCTGATTCTGAATGATCCCTGTAGCTTTGTGTAGGTATATGTGCATTTGAAAATGCTGTCACCTCTTCCAGACTTTAGAGACTGACATTAGTAAAAGAAGACTTTTACTTATGGATGAGAGCACAGTGGAGCATGCTGTGACTTGGGGGTTAGTGTTGGAGGGTACCAAGAATGGGGGTGTGTGGCAGCACTAGGTCTGGTGGGGTATGTCTCTTCAGCTCAGGCTGCTGGGGTCATCCACATTGACAGCAGTGGTGCTACTGGTGTCCTCAGGAGTGCCTCTAGGTCCAATGAAAGGGATCAGGGCAGGCAGGGGTGATGGCCAGAGCTGGTGTGGACATGGCTGGTTGCAGGGTCCAGTTGCAGACACATACATAATGCTCAGGAGTAAGATAAGCAATAAAGACCAGGGCCAACCACAAGCTCACTGTCAGCTACAAGGGCCCTGGCTGTTGGTGTGGCTGCACACTCTTTCCTTGGGTGTATGTGCTACAGTGTAGCAGTCATAGTGGTCAGGCTGGAAGTGTACAGGTGCATAGGTGGAGAAGCTAGCTGCAGGTGAACATGGTGTTGCAGGGCAGTGACAGATGTGAAGCCCTGATAAGGCCAATAGGTTGCTGCAGAGACCCTGACTGTCAGAATAGTCTCTCGTGGCTGCAGAGAAGTACTCTCACCTGCATGTACACTGAAGTGGAAATTGGTAACAGATTTCAGGTCTACAGTATGGAAGGGCACAAATGGAGAGGCTAACCCTGAACACAGAGTCAGCTGTAGGAGTAGGCTGATGTCTACTCATACAGCTATAGAGTTCTGGGACTGGATCCTGATCTGGCAAGGGTGGGATGGGAAATGGAATGAGGAGGGAGGGATTCTGATGCTAGTATCATTAAATGTGAATACCCCTGGGGCATAAGCTGATGAAATATCCAGGTGTCCATGGTAACTGTGCTGGCCACTGACTTCTTCAGTGGCAAAATCTGCTGGGTTTGTCTACAGAGCAGATGAGTGAGCCGGAGTTGCTCTCCCTGAGTGGCTGCTACTGGTATCCCTTCTTTTCTTCCTTGTTCCTCCTAGCGACCTCTGTCTCAGCTTTTGCAGTGTGGGTGGAATGAAACCAAAGCAGGACCTTGGTGCAATGTCCTGAAAAGCTGGTTGCTCACCCTGCCCCTCCTTCCTGGCAAAGGAAACACTTTCTGGTTGAGAAGTCCCTCCCCACGCCCTGGTGCTGTGCAATGTCAGCTTGGGGGAAGCAATGATACAGACAAATAGAAGTTGTTTTCTTTCTGTTTTTTTGTAGTTATTATCGGGTTTTTGTTCCACAGTACTGCTAAAGTTTCTTAAGCAAACATAAGACCTCTCCCAGAACTATTTTTCTTCATGGATAACTGTCCAATTATTGATCTTTGAGAGGGGGACAGAGGGTGGGGTTCCCATACATAACACTTTTGGTGACATCACCTTTTTTACTGGCTTTTCACTTCCTTGAAGACATTCTTTAAAGCACAAAAGTCTTAAATTTAGATAATGCCCAATTTATTTATATTTATATATCTTTTTTGCTTGTGCTTTAGGTGTCAAATCTAGAAAAATACTGCCTAATCCAAAGTCACAAAAATTTATACCTTTTCTTCAAGGGTTTTATAGTTTTAGCTTTTGAATTTGTGTACTTGATCCTTTTTGAGTTATTTTTATATATAGTGTGAGGGAGGAGTACAACTTCATTTGCATGTGGATACCCAGCTGGATCAGCACCACTTATTGAAAAAACTACTCTTTCCTTACTGAATTGTCTTTAACCATTGGTTAAAATCTGTTGACAATAAATGTTAGGGCTAATTTCTAGAATCTCAATTTTGTTTTATTGATATATATGTCTATCCTTAACCCAGTACCACACTCTTCCGATTACTGTAGTTTTACAAAATGTTTTGAAATCAAGAAGTGTAAGTCTTCTAATTGTAAGTCCTCTTATTTATCATGAATGTTTGGGCTATTCTGGGTCTCCTGCATTCTTTTTAAAGATTTTATTTATTTATTCATGAGAGACACGGAGAGAGAGGTAGAGACACAGGCAGAGGGAGAAGCAAGGCTCCCTGCAGGGAGCCTGATGAGGACTTGATTCTGGGACCCCTGAGCTGAAGGCAGATGCTTAACCACTGAGGCACCCAGGCATCTCTCTCTTGCATTTCTGTATGAATTTTAGAAGCAGCTTATCAATTTCAAATAAGTCAGCTAAGATTCTGATAGTGCACTGAATCTGTAGATGAGTTAGTATCATCTTAACAATATTAATTCTTGTTAATATGTGAATATGGATATATGATATGTGAATTACAGTTTTCAGACTGAGTTTTGTGCTTCTTTTTAAAAATGAATTCTTAAGTATCTAGTTTGTTTTGGTAATATTTTATAACTGAATTGTTTTCTTAATTTCATTTTTGTCTTGCTCACTGCTACTGTATACAGATAGAATTGATTTTTGTATATTGATCTTACATCCAGCATCCTTACTGAACTTATTTGTTCTAATAGTTTCTTAGCAGTTCCACAGAATTTTCCATATGCAAGATCATGTCCTCTGCTAACAGAGATAGTCTGACTCCTTCCTTTCCAAATCAAGATGTCTTTTAATCCATCCTCATTCCAATTTGCTTGCCCAACTATATTGGTTGGAACCTTTGGTACAACGTGAATATAAGTGGCAAAAGCAGATGCCTTGTTCTTGATCTTATGGGGAAATCATCCAGTCCTTAACCTTAAAAATGATATTTGCTGGGGGCTTTTCAGAGGTCCTTTGCCAGATTAGGAAGCTACCCTCTATTTCTAGCATTTTTTAAAGTAGGCTCAGCCCCCAGTGTGGGACCCAATGCAGGGCTTTAACTCATGACCCTGAGATCAAGACCTGAATTGAGATGAAGAGTCAGATGCCTAACCAACTGAGCCACCCAGTTGCCCTCCTATTTCTAGCATAATGTTTTCATCATGAAGGTGTATTGAATTTTATAAAATGATTTTTTTGTGTGTCTATTGAGATATGTTTAACCTTTATTCTATTGATGAAGTATATTAACTGATTTACTTTGACCCTAAATCTACCTTGCATTCTTGAGAGAAACCCTATTTGGTCATGGTGTGTAAGTCTTTTTACATATTAATGAATTCAATTGGCTAGTATTTTGTTAAGGATTGCTCCATTCATATTAATAAGAGAATTGGTTTGTAGTTTTCCTTTCTGGTGATTTCTTTGGTTTTGTTACCAGGGTAATATTACCCCATGGTGTAAGTTGGGAGGGCTCCCATTTCTCCTATTTTTTTGGAAGAGTTTGTGAAGAATTCTATTAATTCTTTAAATGTTTCAAAGAATTCACCGGTGAAACCACCTCTCCCTGAACTTTTCTTTGTTGGAATTTTTTTCATTACGAAACCAATCTTTACTTGTAGGTCTATTCAGACTTTCTATTTTTAAAGCATTTTCAGTAGTTTGAGTTTTTCTAGGAATATGTCCATTTCATCTAACTTATCCAATTTGTTGGTATACTGTGTTCATCTTATTTGCTTATAATTCTTCTAATCTCTGGAGAGTTGATGGCAATATCCCCTTTCTGTTCTTGATTTTAGTAGTTTCAGTCTTCTCTGTCAATGTAACTGAAAGGTTATCAATTTTGTTGGGTCTTTTCAAAGGACAATATTTGGGTCTGCTTTTTGCTATTGTATTTCTAGTTTCTATGTCATTTATCTCTTCTAATCTTTATTATTTCCTTCCTTCTATTTCCATTGGGTTTAGTTGGGTCTCTTTTCCCAGTGTCTTAAGATGGAAAGTTAGATTGTTGATTTGAGATCTTTCCTTTTTTTTTTTTTTAATGTAGGCATTTACAGATATAAATTTCCCTCTGCATATTGCTTTAGCTGAGTCATGCGAGCTTTGGTGTGTTTTCGCCTCATTTTTATTCATCTCAAAGTATTTTCTAATTTCCTGTGTAAGTTCTTTTTTGACCCATTGGTCTTTTAGCAGCAATTTAATTTCCACATATTTGTAAATTAAAAAAAAATTCACTGGTTTTGCTTTCTGATTTCATTCTATTATAGTCAGAAAGTACTTTGCATGGCTTCAATCCTTTCACATTTATTGGTGATTCTTTTTTATGGCCTAGCATATGGTCTATCCAGGAAAATATTCCTTATACACTTGGAATATGAATTCTACTGTTGTTGGCTGGAGTGTTCTCCAGATGTCTATTTTGTCTAGTTGACTTACAGTGTCATTCAAGTCTTCTATTTCCTTCTTGATCTTTTGCCTAGTTTTTCTATCCATTATTGAAAGTTGGGTTTTGCAAGTTGTAACTATTATCATTGAATTGTCTGTTATTCGTTATTCTATCAGGTATATTTCATATATTTTGAAGGTCTGTTTTTAGGTGCATATTTGTTTATAATTGTTACATCTTCCTAATGGATTGACTCTTTTGTCATTACAAGATGTCTCTATCAGTAATATTTTTTTGTTTTATAATCTATTTTGTCTGATATATAGCCTCTCCAACTTTCTTACGGTATTGTTTGCATAATATATTTTCTTTCCTTCCTTTTACTTTCAATTTATATCTTTGAATCTAAAATGTCTTGTGTAGACAGCATATAGCTGGATCTTTATCCTGCCTGACAATCTCTGCCTTTTAAAAAAAAATGATTTTATTTATTTATTTCAGAGAGACAGAGAGAGAGAGAGAGAAGCAGAGGGAGAGGGAGAGAGAGCACCCCAAGCAGATTCTGCACCAAGTGCAGAGCCTGATGGCACGCTCGATCCCACCACTCTGAGATCATAACCTGAGCCAAAATCAAGAGTCAGACTTCTTTTCTACACATCTCATGTTTTTCTGTTCCCAATTCTTCACTTACTGTCTTCTCTTACATTAAGTAAATCTTTTTAGTGAAACATTTTAGTTCCTTATTTTTTTCACCATACTTTTTTGAGTAACTTCTAATGGTTTCTCTAGAGTTTATCAGAATACATTTTAAATTGATACTAAATTAACCCTAGTGAGATATAATGCTATTCCTCTATAGTTCAATTTCTACTTCCTTCCTTTTGCACTATTTTTTGTGATATTTGGGTCTTTTACAAACCAAATAATACTTTATTATAATTATTACTTTATAAAATTTTATATATGTTTTTTAAAGGTGAGAAAAGAAAGAAGAACACGTACGTATTTATAGTTTGTTATATTTACCAGGTATCCTAACATTCTTATTACTTTTGAAATATTTATTAAATATACAGGTATTTATTACATCTGGTTGCTTATGTGCATTTTATTGAAAATGAGGGTTAATATTAGTGGAATAAATGTAGTTTCTTTTTTTAAAAGATTTCTAAAAATTTATTTATAAGAGACACAGAGAAAGAGGTAGAGACACAGGCAGAGAGAGAAACAGGCTCCATGCAGGGAGCCTTTTGTGGGACTCGATCCTGGGACTCCAGGATTATGCCCTGGGCTGAAGGGAGGTGCTCAACCGCTGAATCACCCAGGCATCCCAATAAATGTATTTCTTTATGAAAAAAATTGTCAGGTTTTCCCTTTGTCATTTTATTTACTGGGATTTTCATACTATTCTCATCAATTTAAGAAATTCTTTATGTCATAGCTTTAATTACTGTAATATTTATTTAAATCTTTTTTCATTTTGTTTTTAATGTAGAATGTTAAACTTTTCATTATTACATCAAACTTTAGAAATTTCTTATCCTTTTAAGATCTGAAAGACATTTTTTCAAGTTGTAAAAATAGAAATATTTTTCTTATACATAGGCCATAAGCCAAGCTAACCTTTTTTTCCTGTTCTTTTACAGATTCAACCTCCATAATACATATTCTAGGTTACACTAGAGATGCAGGTTTATTTAGTGAAAATAAGAGACAGAGAATGTCTATAGTTATGTGCAACAGATAATTGGGCACATTAACTGACTGAGTTTACCACAGCTTTACAAAGAACACTCAACTCTGCATTATGAACAGGACAATATACTTCAATATATCACTTCAGTCATGCACTGGAACACTGGAATAGTATCAACAAACCATTGGTTGTATTTGCCTCTCCACATTTGATGGACATTCTATATATAATATTTAATTTACTTAGATTAGATCATATTTTGATGGTGCTATGATTTAAACTGATGTTCCTACAAAATTGTTTACCAGTTTTCCCAACACTATTTACCTAAATAAAAAAATTTCTCTTTTAGAATAGAGACATGAAAATTAAATGCAGTCATTTAATCCCAATACTAGACTGGATCTTGTACTAGAAGAAAAAAATGATGGTACAAAGGAAAAAAAAATGGCATAAAAATAATGGCATAGGGGATCCCTGGGTGGCTCAGCGGTTTGACACCTGCCTTTGGCCCAGGGTGCGATCCTGGAGTCCTGGGATCGAGTCCCGCGTCAGGCTCCCAGCGTGGAGCCTGCTTCTCCCTCTGCCTGTGTCTCTGCGTCTCTCTCTCTCTCTCTCTCTCTCTCTCTATGTCTATCATGAATAAATAAATAAAATCTTTAAAAAAGAAATAATGACATAAATGGCAAAAAATAAAGGAATAAAGGATAATGACATAAAATAAGGATATAATGGGTCATTTAACAAAATTGGAATACAGAAGACAGATTAGATACATGTAATACAACATTAAATTTATTGACATTGATCATTGTACTGTGGTTATTAAAAGAATATCTATAGTGTTAGGAAACACAAATTGATGTATTTAAGGGTGAAGAATCATGATAGATGTAGTCTCAAAGGATAAACAAACATACAAAAAACAAAGCAAACACCACATTTATGGTTCTCAACTGGGGGTGATTTGCACACCCCCAAGGACATTTGCAATGTCTGGACACATTTTGGGTCGGTACTACTGACATCTGATCGGTGGAGTCCAAAGATGCTAAGCACCCCACAATGGACAAATCAGTCCTCACAACAAAGAATGACTATTCTCAAAGGTCAACCGTGTTGAAGTTGAGAAATCTTTTTTTTTTTTAAGATTTTATTTATTTATTAGAGACACACAGAGAGAGAGAGAGGGAGAGACAGGCAGAGGGAGAAGCAGGCTCCATGTAGGGAACCTGACATGGGACTCGATCCCGGATCTCCAGGATCACACCCTGGGCTGAAGGCGGCGCTAAACCGCTAAGCCACCAGGGCTGCCCCAAAGTTGAGAAATCTTGATACAGAGAAAGCAAATGATGGAGGAAGTGGGATAAAAATCAACAGTAGGTGTGCATTGGTGAGGAGTATATGGATGTTGTTTTGATCATTCTTTTAGGTTTTTATTTAAATTCCAGTTAATTAATATATTAGTTTCAGGTGTACAGTATAGTGTTTCAATACTTACATACTACATTTCGTGCTCATTACAACAAATGTACTCCTTAATCCCCATCACCCATTTAACTCATCACCTGTTTTGATTATTCTTAATCTTGTAACTTTTCTGTAATTTGGAAATTATTTTCCAATAAAAAGTGTTCTTAACTTCTTTTCAAAATACTATATTGTGATGATTACTTTATCATACACTGAATCATTAGAGAAAAGTAGACCTATCTGGGGACTCCCTAGTCTATTTCTAGTCTATTCTATCTTCTATATTTCTAGTCTGTCTCCTGAAGACTTTGAGCAGTGAACATTTCTGGTGAGGTGACTTAATTGTCAAAGTCCACGAGAATAGTTCTTTGGAACTTAACTAGGCAAGATATTTTAATATATGCATATTAAACGTTCAATGTGCAAAGACCCCAGCGTCAGATGATTTATTTACCTGATGTTTTTTCAGAAGAACAAATCAAAGAGTGAGGCTGGGCTCTGGGAAGCTAAGGCAGTGATTCCCTGAAGTGGAATTGCATCACTCATGCAATCCAAGTTCTTCAGGCCATCCAAACACAAAGCAACATTATGCTACATGTGATATTAGTCTGCTGTTTAGATAAGGACGACATTCTACATATTTTCAACGTGGAGAAAACATATTTGTGCTTTTTAGGCTACAGACTCTTAAAGCCTAATTGACTTTAAAGTACAATTTAAATTTATCTATCATAGACCCACCACTTCTCTGAAAGGATTTGGGAGTCTGTCTAGAATACAGGAGAATGCCAATATATAAATGAGTTAGAAACTTGGATTTTATTTCTTTTATTATATCTGTTTCTTAATAATTTCTTCAAAGGTAAAACAGAATATAAATAAGCTCATAGAAGGATATATGTTGAGCTATTCAATTAATAGCTCATAAAATCATTTTTGTAGGTAACTCAAATGTAATACAAAGACTCCACTTGTAATACATAATGGCTGGCAGCCTTCACGTCCCCAATCCTACCTTCCTCCCTTAGCCCCACATCTGGGCAACGTGATAAGAAAACCTGCTCATAGTCTCAGACCCTAGTGTCCTCAGTCCATTAGTATTGGCAAAAATTTAACTGAGTGTGGAAACCTTCACCCCATTCACTTTCTAACTGCAATAAAAACCCAAAGCCCCTCCATCCTCATTTCCCCCTGGACGTTTAGACCACAGAAGCCCTTCTCCTGGACATGGGGATTCATCTGCTGTTAACTGTTACGAGTTATAAATTCTATTTTATACCCATTGGTGCCACCTCCACAATTTCCCAGAGTGGAGTGAGAGATTTGTTCAGTGTTTGGTAGGGGATGCTAGGCATACAAATAAAACACCAACTGACTAGTTTTGCTTAGTGATTTCTCAGAATCACTTGCTAAGGCACCAGGAACACCCTAGTTTCTAGAAGTCTTTCAGGATAAAGACAGGAGAACAACAGAATCACATTCACTCATGTCCATGCATAAGTTAGGGTCTGAAATATACTAAAACAAAGTTCTAAGAGAAGGGTAATAATTCACAAAAATCATTTCGAAGGGATAAAATTAAACCACAGAGTAGAATACTGAAGACCTAGCTTCAGTTACAATTTTGCTTTTATTATTTGAACAAAAATACTTAAAATGAAAAGTTTTTTAAAATCTAAACTGCACATTAAAAATCAAAACACAGAATCCCAGTTCTCACCCAAATGGCACTCCAAGGGCACCCAGTGGAGTCACCAGGACTGTGGGGACCGCTGTGTAAGCCAGGAAGTTTCCAATCTGGCCAACAGCCACTGTCAAGAGAATCACAGGATATCACTTGCAATTACAGCTCACTTTTAGCAATCATCACAGAGTTTAATTTGGCAAGGCTCTGCTCTGAAAGGGCTCTTCTTTTCATTTCTTGTAAGGATGCAAATGTGGGGCAATGTTTGCATAATTAAGGGTCCTGAAAGCAGAGGAAAGTAGGCCCTACAGCATCACGGATCCAATCATTCAGAAGTAGTTTCAGCCCTCTGTGGAAATTCCAAAACTAAATGGCAGTGATTGACAGTGGATGCAACAAAGTATATTTCCACTCTTTCCGTAACACATTCTTGTCTTAAGACTAATCATGTAGAATCTCCTGTGTCCTTTCAATGGCCTGGAATCTACTCCAGTATAGAGTACTAGGCCACAGTGACATGCTGCTGGCACACCAAGTGGAAAAACTGCTGCCCGCACAGGACTGCACTGGGACTGTATCAAGACAGAGCTTTAAGATGAGCTCCTCAATAAAAGGAAACATCATCTGCTAGACAACACCTTGCCTAAAAGACAATGTGTGACAAATAAACCTCATGATATTTATGAATTTTCTAACACAATTTTTCTTTATATATGTAGGGCTCTGAACTCCAATCTTATTATTTTTATATGATAGCACATAAACCTCTGTGTGTGACCTCTTTTATATGCTATTACATGATCCTGTACTTAAGGCTAAGTGAAGAAACTCTCCTTTGTAAAACCAATTATGTTCAACAAAATATGAAATTTCACCAAATATCAACAGCCTGACTACAGGTGAGTAAGCAGAAGCTGTTTTAATTTCTTTGGGCCCAGGACAGTCAGACCTGGACTAAATTCAGAACTAATTGCAGGCAGCAGGAACTCTACCTCCTCCCTCCCTCCAATGCCTCCTACATTGGTCTTCAGCCCAAAGATTGGAGCTGTACTCATTCCACCCCCTCCAGTCCAACCAGAGGAATGACTGATCTTAAGAAAGAAAACACACTTTTCACCACACTAGGTACTTACTTGCAATTGTGCCTGCCCACCACACAATGTCTGTTAAATAGGAGGTACCTATGAAAGAGATAAAAATGTGAGAAAAGTATAAAGCAAGGGGTTTACAAACTACATACTTAAAAAGGAGTTTTTAGGGACCCCTGGGTGGCTCAGTGGTTGAGCGTCTGCCTTCTGCCCAGGGCATGATCCTGGAGTCCCTGGATCAGATCGAGTCCCACATCAGGCTCCCTGTAGGAAGCCTGCTTCTCTCTCCGCTTATGTCTCTCTGTGTCTCTGTGAATAAATAAATAAAATCTTTTCAAAAAAGCAGTTTTTACATGAAAATAAAACTAAAAACAATGAATGCCATACTGCTTATTTACTCTTTAAGTTATTCTATAAATAGCAGCACGAGTAACCACTAAAAGTGGCAAATTCAGATTTTTTTTTTTTGCAATGAACACAACCTGACCCAAACAAGTAAAACCTTTATAAAAAATTATTTTTTGGCTCATGATGCCACCCAGAGACACACATATTCTTTGGCATGTAGTTTATGTTGAAGTCCAGTTCTCTCATGCACATTTACTGCAACCCATTTATACGATAATTTTATGAGCATAGGGTTCAATGATTTGATGCTTAAATAGGTTACTCAATTTTCATAATTTAGAATTTATAGGGGCAGCCCCCGGGTGGCCCAGCGGTTTAGTGCTGCCTTCGGCCCAGGGCGTGATCCTGGAGACCCGGGATGGAGTCCCACGTCAGGCTCCCTGCATGGAGCCTGCTTCTCCCTCTCTCCTGTGTCTCTCCCTCTCTCTGTCGCTCATGAATAAATAAATAAAACCTTTTTTAAAAACTTAGAATTTATGATTTAGCTCTTTTTCAACCATTTGGGCAGCAGACCTTTTCACTCACTCAGTCATTTGACATTTTACACAGTCTCTTGTATTGTTAGGTTACCCTAATATATCCCCATGCAGTCAGGCAGAAACATGAACAGGTGCCCAGGCCTTCCCATCACATGGGTCCCTCTTCCTGCCTGTATGACAGGAACCTGCAGCAAGATGGTCTCCTGAACTCTGAGACACATAGTTACACAATTTCAGATATGTCAAAATGCTCATCTGACAGGTTTCTTCAGTTCAAACTAAAGTACCTAATTCTAATAGTGAAAGGGATCCTAAGAGAAGGGGGGGGGGTACTGAGTGGGGAAAAATTAGAGAGGAAGACAAATCATGAGACACTCCTAACTCTGGGAAACGAACATTAAGGAGGGCTTTTGTTTCCCTTGCCTTTGGAGACCTGTCTAGCAAGAAGTTACTGTGGCTGAGGTCACAGAAGTTGCTGCCTGTGTTCTCCTCTAGGATTCTGGTGGATTTCTATCTCACATTTAGGTCTTTCACCCATTTTGAGTTTGTGTGTGTGGTGTAGAAGAATGGGCCAGTTTCATTTTTCTGCTCATGGCTGTCCAATTTTCCCAACACCATTTGTTGAAGAAACTGTCCTTTTTCCAGTGGATATTCTTTCCTGTTTTGTCAAAGATTAGATGACCATTGCATTGAGGGTCCTTTACTGGGTTCTCTCTTCTGTTCCATTGATCAATGTGTCTGTTTTTGCGCCAGTACCACACTGTCTTTATGATCACAGCTTTGTAATACGGCTTAAAGTTCAGATTGTGATGCCTCCATCCAGTTTTGGTTTGCATTTTCAACATTCCTTTGGCTAGTTGGGGTTTTTTTTCTCATTTCACACAAATTTTAGGATTGTTTGCTCTAGCTCTGTGAAAAATGCTGATGGTATTTTAACAGGGAATGCTTTGCATGTGTGGATTGCTTTTAGATACCACAGACATTTTGATAATATTTGTTCTTCCAATCCATGAGTATGGAATGTTTTTTCCATTTTTTGTGTCTTCCTCAATTTCTTTCACAAGCATTCTATAGTTTCCAAAGGACAGATCCTTTACCTCTTTGGTTAGGTTCATTCCTAGGTATCTCTTTGGTTTTGGTGCAATTCCAAATGGGATTGATTCCTTAATTTCTCTTTGTCATGCTTCTTTGTTAGTGTACAGAAATGCAAGTAATTTCTGTGTACTGATTTTATATCCTGCCACCTTGTTGAATTCCTGAATCAGTTCTAGCAATTTCTGGGTGGAGTCCTTTGGGTTTTCTACACAGAATATCATATCGTCTATGAAGAGTGAAAGTTTGAGTTCTTTGCTGATTTGGATGCTTTTTATTTCCTTCTGTTGTCTGATTGCTGAGGTAGGACTTCCAGTGCTGTAGTTAGCAGCAGTGGTGCGAGCAGACATCTGTGTTGTGTACTTGATCTTATGGGAAAAGCTCTGTTTTTCCCCATTGAGGATGATATTCACTGTGGGTCTTTTGTAATGGTTTTTATGATATTGAGGTATGCTCCCACTATCCTTACATAGCATATGGTTTTTATCAATAAGAATACTGTATTTTGTCAAATGCTTTTTCTGCATCTTTGACAGAATCATATGATTCTTATCCTTTTATTAATATGAAGTATCACACTGAATGATTTGCAGATGCTGAGCCACCACTGCAGCCCAGAAATAATTTCCACACAATCGTGGTGAATAATCCCTTTAATATACTATTGTATCGTATTAGCTAGTATCTTGGTGAGAATTTTTGCATCCATGTTCATCAAGGATATTGGTCTACAATTCTCCTTTTTAATGGGGCCTTTGTCTGGTTTGGGAATCAAAGTAATGCTGACCTCATAGAATGAGTTTCAAGTTTTCCCTCTATTTCTATTTTCTGGAATAGTTTCAGAAAATAGATTTTATGTCTTTAAATGTTTGGTAAAATTCCACTGGGAGGCCATCTGGCCCTCAACTCCTGTTTGTTGGGAGGTTTTTGATTACTGCTTTAATTTCTTTACTGATTATGAGTCTGTTTAGGTTTTCTATTTCTTCCTGTTTCAGTTTTGGTAATTCGTATATATCTAGGAATGCATTCATTTCTTCCAGATTGCCTAATTTGTTAGCATATAACTGCTCATAATATTCTCTTATAATCGCATTTCTTTGGTGTTGGCTGTGATCTCTCCTCTTTCATTCATGATTTTATTTATTTGGGTCCTTTCTCTTTTCTTTTCGATAAGTCTGGCTAGGGGTTTATCAATATTATTAAATCTTCCAAATAATCAGCTTTGTTGATGTGTTCTACTGTTTTACCAATTTTTATATCACTGATTTCTGCTCTAATTTTTTAAAATTTATTTATTTGAGAGAGAGATTGCACAAGCAGGGGGAGCAGCAGGCAGAGGGAGAGGGAGAAGCAGGCTCCCTGCTGAGCAGGAAGCCTGACTTGGGGCTTGATCCCCGGACTCTAGGATCATGACATGAGACAAAGGCAGACACTTAACTGATTGAGCCACCTAGGCAACCCCATGATTTCTGCTCTAATCTTTATTATTTCCCTTCTCCTGCTAGATTTAGGTTTTATTTGCTTTTTTTTTCCAGCTCCTTTAGATAGGTTAGGTTACATATTTGAGACTTCTTGTTACTTGAGGAAAGCCTGTATTGCTATACACTTCCCTCTTAGGACCGCTTTTGCTGCACCCCAAAGCTTTTGAACTGTTGTGTTTTCATTTTCATTTGTTTCCATGTATTTTTTAAGTTCTTCTTTAATTTCCTGCTTGGCCCATTCATTCCTTGGTAGATGTTCTTTAACCTCCAAGTATTTGGGACCCTTTCAAATTTCTTCTTGTGGTTGACTTCAAGTTTCATAGTATTGTGGTCTGAAAATATGCATGATATGTTCTCAATCTTTTTGTACCAGTTGAGACCTGATTTGTGACCTAGTATGTGATCTATTCTGGGGAATGTTCCATGTGTGCTCAAGAAGAATGTGTATTCTGCTGCTTTAGGATGAAATGCTCTGAATATATCTGTGAAGTCCATGAGGTCCAGTGTGTCATTCAAAGCCCTTGTTTCCCTGTTGATCTGCTTAGATGATATGTCCATTGCTGTGAGTGGGGCATTAAAATTCCCTACCATTGCTATATTATCATCAATGAGTTTAAGTTTGTTATTACTTGATTTGTGTATTTGGCTACTTCCAAGTTAGGGACATAAATATTTACAGTTGTGAGGTCTTCTAATGGATAGACCTCTTTAGTATGATATAGTGTCCGTCTTCATCTCTTGTTATAGTCTTTGTTTTACTTATTTATTTTTAAGGATTTTATTTATTTATTCATGAGAGACACAGACAGAGATGCAGAGACATAGGCAGAGGGAGAAGCAGGCTCCCTGCAGGGAGCCCAATACAGGACTCGATCCAGGACCCCGCGATCATGTCCTAAGCCAAAGGCAGGTACTCAACCACTGAGCAACCCAGGCATACTATCCACCCCCTCACTTTTAATCTGTAGGTGTCTTTGGGTCTAAAATGAGTCTCTTGTAGACAGCATATCAACAGGTCTTGTTTTTTTATCCATTTTGATACCCTATGTCTCCCAATTGGAGCATTTGGGCCATTTACATTCAGAACAGTTATTGAAAGATATTAATTTAGTGCCATTATATTAGCTGTAAAGTCATTGTTTCTGTAGATTGTTCCTTTCTGGTCTATGTTACTTTGGGGCTCTCATTTCATTCAAATGATCCCCTTTAATATTTCTTGTAGAGCTAGCTTAATGCTCACAAATTCCTTTAGTTTCTGTTTGTTCTGGAAACTCTTTAGCTCTCTACTTTGAATGACAACCTTCCTGAAAGAAATATTTTTAGCTGCATATTTCTCTCATTTAGCATCCTGAATATATCATGCCAGTCCTTCTGGCCTGGACAGATCTGCTACCAACTTTATGTGTCTATCCTTGTAGGGGGGACCTCTTGTCCCAGGCTGCTTTCAGGATTTTATCTTTCTCTTTGAAATTTGTAAGTTTCACTATTATATGTTGAGATGTTGACCTATTTTTATTAATTTTGGGGGGTTCTCTGTGCCTCCTGGACTTCAATGCCTGTTTCCTTTCCCAGATTAGGAAAGTTTTCAGCTATATTTGTTCAAATCAATTTTCTGCCCCTTTTTCCCACTTTTCATCTTCTGAGATGTCTAGAATATAGATATTATTTCACATTATGGAATCGCGGAGTTCCCTAAGTCTACCTTCATGATATCATAGTTTTGTTTCCCACTTCTTTTCAAATTTCTTATTTTCCATTATCCTGTGTTCTGTATCACTGATTCACTCTTCTGTTCCGTTACCCTCATTTTTATGGTCTTCACTTGGGGCCTCTATGCAATAGCATTTTTAATTTTGGTCTGACTAGATTTTAGTTCTCTTATCTCTACAGTAAGGGATTCTCCAGTATCCTCTATGCTTTTTTATGCCCAGTTAGTATCTTTATAGTCACCGTTTTAAATTCTAATTCAGACATCTTATTAATATCTATTATTGGTTAAATCCCTGACAGTGAGTACTGCCTTCTGTTCCTTCTTTTGGGATGAGCTCTGTCTCTTCATTTTCCAGAAAAGAAAGGAAGAAAATGAACAAAAACAACAACAACAACAAAAATACCCTAGATTCTGGGTGTGTTTTGGTCTGCTTGTTAAAAGAAACTAGATCCCAAAATAAGAAAGAGAAAAACATATATGTGTGTGTATATATATCACATATACACACACATATATGAAAATACAATGAAAGAAAACAAATTAAAGAATATGTACAGTATACATAAAAAGTAAAAAGGAATAAAAAATTGAGAAAATAAATGAAAAAATACTAAAACACTAAAGAATAAAAATACAAAGAATGCTATATACTGTTTTCCCCGAGAGCTGAAGGTCTTCAGTGCTCTAAGATCAGTAAATTTGGTAAGAGCAAACTGTCTGTGCTGATCTTCTGGGGGAGGGGTCTGTGGCACTGTTTCTCTGGTGGATTTACCCTGTGATGAAAATGTTTTTCCTGGGCACAGGGAGGCAGAGCTTGCTGTAAGTGGCTGCACACTCCACTAGGTGGTGCAATTTTGCTCCCAGAAGGCTTTCAGCACTGATGAGGGGGATGAAAATGGCTGTGCCCTCTAGTCCTGGAGCTGAAAATTCACCCCCAAAACACAGTCTTCAGTGAGCCCTCAAAGAAAAGCAATCAATCACTCTGTCTCCCCAGTTGCCATCAGAACTCTGTACTCACCCATCTTTGTGATCGAGCGTTTTTGTTTTTTTTTCTTTTATATCCTTGAATAGTTATTTATAGAGATGAATCTTCTAGCTCCCAACTTGATTATTAGAGAAATACAGAATTCTAGGATTTGCATCAAAGTATTCCAGCTCCATTTCCCACCCAACCCCCATCACAAAGGAAAAGTTTGGAGTGGGTCATATAAGACTGTCAAAATGCTGACATATTTTGGGGCACCTGAGCAACTTAGTGGTTGAGCATCTGCCTTCAGCTCAGGTTGTGATCCTGGGGTCCTGGGATCAAGTTCCCCATCTTGCTCCCTGCAGGAAGCCTGCTTCTCCTTCTTCCTATGTCTCTGCCTCTCTGTGTCTCTCATAAATAAATAAATAAAATTAAAAAAAATGATGACATATTTTGAAGTGATCTTAAGGGTAAACAAAGATTCGCCTTATTTTCCTTGATGGAGCGTTTTTATCTCAGGTATGCTACTGAGTTTCAAAACTTGAAATTTTAGGGACTCCCATAGCGTGGCCCTGCCCTGTTCCTCTTGGGGCAGTAGGGGGGGTGCAGGGAGGTGCTCACCACACTTCTGCCTTTTGTTGGACTCCTCCCAGAAAACAGTCACAGGACGACACCACAGTTTGCAGTTTATGCCAACACAGAGCATAGAGCTGACACATAGACTTACTGTTCTTTTTTCTTTTTTTAATATTTTATTAATTTATCCATGAGAGACACAGAGAGAGAGAGAAGCAGAGACACAGGCAGAGAGAGAAGCAAGCTCCATGCAGGGAGCCCGATGCGGGACTCGATCGCGGGACTCCAGGATCATGCCCTCAGCTGAAAGCAGATGCTCAACCGCTGAACCACCCAAGTGACTTACACTGTTCTCAGGTGGCTTCCAAGCTCCTAGGTCTGGGAATTCTTCGCACTCAGGCACTACTAGTTCTTCCTGTGACCTAGGGCATCCTGAGACCACATTGTCACACCTGGGATTCCACAGCACTCACCTCCTGAGCACTTCTAAGCCAGGTACATGCCCCACTGTAGCAGACTTCTAAAAGTACTGATTTTGCACTCTGCTGTTTAAAATACTCGTAGTAGCCTCCTTAAGCAGGTTCCCTCCCCCACCACCATATCCTCAGCTATATCACACTGGATTCAAGTCTCCACACCTCCTATCTTCCAAACGTTGGTTACTTTTCTACTAGTAGATTTGCAGCATTTGTTTTCTCAGATCTCTAATTGGTTTATTGGATGTTCAGAAAGATTTGATAACTATCAAATTGTATCCAAGGGAGGAGATACCCTTAGGGTCCCCCTACTCCTCCAACATCTTAACTTCTCTCTCTGTTGTGTTTCTGTACACCAATAATGAACTACCAGAAAGAGAAATTAAGGAAATAATCCCACTTACAATAGCATCATAAAGAATAAAATATCTAAGAATAAATCTATCAGACATTGATGAAAGAAATTAAAGATGACACATACAAATGAAAAGATATACCCTGTTCATGGATTAAAAGAATTAATATTGTTAAAATGTACATACTCAAAGCAAACTATAGATTCAAAAATCTTTATCAAAAATATCAGTGGCATTTTTCACAGATATAGTACAAAGAATATTAAAATTTGTATGGAACCACAAAAGACCCCAAATAGCCAAAGTATTCTTGAGAAAGAACAAAACTGGAAATGTCATGCTTTTTTATTTTAAACTATACTACAAAGCTATAGTAATCAAAACAGTATAGTACTGATGTGCAGGCACACTGACACACACACAAATTTAAAAAATAGAATAGAGAGCAAGTTATACTGATGTTTACATGGTCAATCTACAACAAAGGAGACAAGAGTATACAATAAGGAAAAAAGTCTCTTCAATAAATGGTGTTAGAGAACTGGTCAGCTACATGCAAAACAATGTAACTAGACTACTTTCTTACACCATTTACAAAAGTTAACTCAAAATGGGTTAAAAAAAAAAAAAAAATGGGTTAAAGGCCTACTGTAAGACCTGAAACCATAAAACTCCTAAAAGAAAACATATGCAGTAATTTTTTGGACATCAGATTCCACAACATTTTTCTGGATATATCTCTTCAGGTAAGGGAAACAAAGGCAAAAACAAACTATTGAGACTATGATATCAAACTAAAAATCCTTTGCACAGCAAAGGAAGTAGTCAACAATACAAAAAGGCAACATGATGAATGGGGAAAGAAATTTGCAAGTGACATACCTGATAAGGGATTATTACTATCTAAAATATATAAAGGGATCCCTGAGTGGCTCAGTGGTTTAGCGCCTGCCTTCAGCCTAGGGCTTGATCCTGCAGTCCCAGAATCGAATACCACATCAGGCTCCCTGCATGGAGCCTGCTTCTCCCTCTGCCTGTGTGCCTGTGTCTCTGCCTCTCTCGCTCTCTCTGTGTGTCTCTCATGAACAAATAAATAAAATCTAAATATATATATATATATATATACATATATATACAAAGAACTCATACAACCCAACACCAAAACAACCCCAAATAATCTGATTTTAAAATGCACAGAGGATATGGATATTTCTCTAAAGGCGACATACAGCTGGCCAACAGACACATGAAAAGATGTTCAATATCACTAATCATCAGGGAAATGCAAATCTAAACCACAGTGAGGTATCATCTCACATTTGCTATAATAGCTATAGTCAAAAAGAGCAGAAATAACAAGTGTCAGTAAAGATATAGATAAAGGGAATCCTCATGCACTGTTGGTGAGAATGTAAATTGATGCAACCACTAGGAAAAATTTTACGATGTTTCCTCAAAAAGTTAAAAACAGATCTACCATATGACTCAATAACTCCACTGCTATGTATTTACGTAAAGAAAACAAAGATATTCATTTCAAAAGCTATATACACTCATGTTTACTGCAGCATTATTTCCCATATGGAATTTCCATATTATGGAAACACCTAAAGTCCCCATTGACAGATGAATGGATGAAGAAGGGGGTGGGGGGTAGATACAGACATAGATACACACACACACAGTGGAATCTTACTCAGTCATAAGAATGAAATCTTGTCATTTGTGACAACATGGATGGACCAGAGGGTATTATGCCAAATAAGGTAAGTTGGACAAAGAAAGACAAATACAGTGTGATCTCACTTACATGGAATCTAAAAAACAGAATAAAAGAAAACAAAATAGAGCAGACTTACAAAAAGAAAGAACAAACTGTTGCCAGAAGGGAGAAGTATGGAGGGATGGGCAAAACAGGTGAAGAGGATTGAGAAGTACAAACTTCTGGTTATAAAATAAAGGAATATAAAGAATAACAGGGAATATAATCATTTATACTTTAATAACTTTGTGTGGTGACACACGGTAACTAGACTTCTCATGATGATCATTTTGTCATGTAATCACTATGTTGAAACTAATATAATGTTGAATACCATTTTCAATAAAATAGTTCAATAAAAATATATACAGTACAAAATTACTAAAGGAATTAACTTACAATAGAAATTTTCACTTTATGCAAATAAAATGATAAATGAGTATATAAACAGAAAATACATGAGACAAATACAACAAAGTGGCATATATAAATCCAACTGTAATAATTAAAATATTAAACAGAAGTTGGTATAATGTCATTCAAGTCTTCTAATCCTGGGTGATCTTCTGCTTAGCTTTTCTACAAAAATCTTTTAAATTTTTGAACCTAGGATACTGAAGTCTCCAACTACTATTGTTTTTCTATTTTTATTTTTTTAATTTTTTAAAAGATTTTGTTTATTCATGAGACACACATAGAGAGAGAGAGACAGAGACATAGGCAGAGGGAGAAGTAGATTCCCTGAGGGGAGGCCAATGCAGGACTTGATCCCCTGACCTGGGATCATGCCCTGAGCCAAAGGCAGACACCCAACCGCTGAGCCACCCAGGTGTCCCTATTTCTTTCTTTATTATGTTAGTTTTGCTTAATGTATTTTGAGACTTTGTTGTTAGGTACATATTGATTTATAATTGTTACGTCATCCTGATAGATGGAACATTTCACTGTTATAACATGTTTTTTGTTTTTAATATATTTTTGTCTTAAAAATCTACGATTTTCATATTAGTATAATCACTTCAGTTCTCTTTTGTGTATAAGTAAATATTCTTATCCATTAATTTAAATAATTGTAAATGTATGTCATTCTACAACATTTTGAAGCTCATTTTTATGGCAGATGCACATAATAATCCACTCAACGTTTTAAAATTTATCTATGATGTAGAAAAATTTTAGAGACTTTAAAATCAAGGAATCACAATCTTTCGTAGGGAGAAACACAGAATGCTGGGGGCAGGGAACACCAACTTTTTTTATTCTAACGAATATAGTTTGGTCATCAGTGCTTATGGAGTCAGGGATAGCCATCATACCAGTTGCTGGAATGTGAGTGACCCTCATGAAGTGAAAACTGGTCCAAGGATGCCAGTGGCCAATGCAATGAAAACCCATGGGCTCTCCTCTTTCACTGCTACGTTTCCCAGCACCATTGACGACCATGTAGCACATGCATTTGGAAGTTTGAAAAAAAAATATGTTACTAAAATGGGGAGAAAGCTGGTACCAAAGGATGGCGAAATGACAAAATTTTGGTCACCCTTTTGTCAAAGGAGCTCCAAATCTCTCAGTCCCTCTCATTCATATGCTCTAGGAGGAGCCTGTATTTGATGAAATCCAAAAGCTGTTTAGAGCACACTCACGTTTAAAGCCAATATTAAGCAAAAATCTTTCTGCTTCCATGGACACTTAATAAATCATATTTTCTATCTGGATACCCATCCTGCTACAAATCAAGGTGAAGCTCCTCCAGATGGTCTCCAAAGGCCTCAAACCAGGAGCATCCCTTGTGCTCTGCCCTGAAGGAGGTCCATGGCTCTGCTTACCCATCCACCTGTGCACAGCTTCTTCATTGAGCTGGCTGCCACAGGTTCCTTCCTCCTTCTGTAGCCATGAGTTCCTCAGTGTTTGCATTCCATAACAGCCCTCAATCTCTATCATAAATAGATATTTTTCTCTATGTTCTAAACCCAGTTGGTTTCTTCAGGTTTCATCTTCAAACATCACTGTATCTAAAGATCCTAAAGTCACTCACCTGATAACCTCAGGAGGCACTCATTCAAACCTCTACCCACACTCCGTTTCCCAGCTGATAGCCACGATACTTCAAGCCCTCTGGGCTCAGCAAGAACAGAGTGCCACAAAATTATAGAATAGAATATGGAGGATTTTCTGTTTGTTTGCCTAAACTCATCTGTCCTCTCCTCCACTCCCAGGTGGAGATACCAAGAGCTAAATTGCAGGGGGTTTGTCTCACACTGGAAAACTTGGGTGCTAACTGGGGGTTGAATGCCTGTTTATAACAGTTGGACTATAAAACAAAGAAATGTTGTACAAATACAAAAGAGACTTGCCAGGATGAGAACATCAGTTGGCAGGGACACTGTCCAACTATGGACTTGTGGCTTTTAAAACATTTCATTTTTAGTTATATAAGTGCATCACAAACATCCTTAAAATATGACTTTCTAGCACAAAAACACAGATAGCCATCTAGTTTATTTACTTTCTGAATTATATCACAGAAAAATTGCTTCCATTTATGTGTGCTCCTATAGTAACAATAGAAGTTGCTGCAAACAGCAAAGCTAGAGTCCATCACTATGTCCTTTACTAATTAAGTAATGCCTTGACTTTAAAACTGTGTAAAAAGAGGCCACAGTTTTCATAGGGTTATTTAAAAAGGACTAGGAATAAAGAAATTTTCTTTCCAAACACCAACATAGCTAGATGAGGGTATTAAGTAGAATCAATTTGAGCACTAGTATTCATTGACTTATATGTGGATTTAATACTTTAAATCATTTTGTATATCAATTATTAAATATGTAGACTTATTTTCCTAAAGAAATAGTTTGGCAGTCTTGAAAAAGAGGAACAAAGCTGTAGGACTTCCACAATCTCACTTTAAGATTTATTATAAAACTACATAATCAAGACAGTATGGTACTGGCATAAGCATAGACATATACAATGTAACAGAACAAAGTTAAAAAATATATCCACACGTGTACAGTCAAAGCACGGACCAGAACAGCAGTATAATTCAATGGAGAAATCTCTTTAATAAATGGTGCTACATCAACTGGATAATGATAGGGAAAATACTGAACCTTGATTCATGCCTCAGCTATATGAAAAAGTTAACTCAAAATAGTTTACAGGCCTGTAGGTAAAACTAAAGCTATAAACTACTAGAGGAAAACACAGAAGGATGCCACCATAACCTGAGTAGAAACAAAGATTTCATAGGCAGAAATCAAATCAAAAAGCACAAATGACATAAAAGAAACAAAATAAAATTATGCAGGTTGGAAGATGGTGGTATGACCCTAGCTTCCCCTCATCCCACAACTACAACTAGATAACTATCACATCATTCTAAATACCTCCAGAAATCTACCTGAAGACTAGCAGAACAAACTCCACAACTAAACGTAGAGAAGATGCCACATCACAGATGGTAGGAAGTGCAGAGATATGTTTTGAGAGAGAGACTGTGGCCATTGTGTTATGGAGGGAGCTGCAGTCGCAGAGAAGGCTGAGAGACGGGCTAGCATATTGGGGATCCTGCAGGGAAAACAAATCCCCACAGCAATTGGTTTGGAAAGAGAGAGAGGCCAATGTTATTGAGTTCCAGCAATCAGCCCAGCTTAAAACCTGGAGTTTTAAAAGCCAGCATCCTTGGCTGAGATAGAGACTGGAGGGCATCCTGCTGGTCTTAGAGAGAAGGCAGGCAACAACCCATAGACATACAATGTGGAAACAAGCAATCCGAAAAGCACCTAGGACACACAGTGGGGAAGGTTACTTACTCCTTTCAGAACTCATCCTAGAAAGACAGTGTTCACAAAGGGAACCCTCCAAGAATAAAGGAACTGCTGGTGCTACTTCCCTCCCCTGCCTCTTATAAGCACAGGGCCACCTGCAGGAACCAGCACAGTGCTAAAACTAACTTGCTGGCACCAAGCCCCCCCCCCCCCGCCCCACTGCAGTGGAACCACTCCTCTCAGTCACCCTTACCTCAGTCCCAGTGCGGCAGGCCACCCTCAGAAGACCAGCCCAAAACCCTACTCACACTATGCCTCCTCTATCTGAGAGGTTTTGCAGAGCCTCAGTTTAGGTAGTGGTGGTGACAGATCTCATTTCATAAACAGACTAGAACACACCTGGTGAAAATGTCCACATTCAGGCCAGGGACTCAACACTGCCCACAGCCTCTGCAGATGACTGGCCTGAATGATAAAACAGCTAGGGCATAAAGCAGAACATATGCAGCACACACTAGAGATACTCCTGGAAGTGCCAGACATTGGGCAACAGAGGACATCACACTGTAGGGTACTATATGTTGTGGTCTTCACAAGGCCATTAGGTGCACAGAGACTCAGACAAAATGAAAGGACAGAGAAATTTATCCCAAGGGAAAGAACAGGACAAGTCATGGCCAGAGATTTAAGCAAAACAGATATAAGGGACTAGCCTGATAGAGAATTTAAAATAATGATCATAAGGATACTCACTGGACTTGAGCAAAGAGTGAAAGACATGAGTAAGACCCTTAACACAAAAATAAGTAATGACATAGAAGAATGTGAAATAAGTCAGTTAGAGAAAGACAAATACCATATGATCTCATGCATATGTGGAATTTAAGAAATAAACAGATGAACATATGGGAAGGGGGAAAAGAAAAAAAGAAGAGAGAAAAAGAAGCCATAAATGACCCTTAATGACAGAGACCAAACTGAGAACTGATGGAGGGAGGGAGGGGGACGATCAGCTAAATGGGTGATGGGTATTAAAGAGGGCACTTGTTGTGATGAGCAATGGGTATTTATGTAAGTGATGAATCACTGAATTCTACTCCAGAACTCAATATTGCACTATATGTTAACAAAACTTGAATTAAAAAATAAATTTTAAAAAAGGCAACATAGCAGAGATAAAGGGATCAATAAACAAAACAAGAAACAAGCTTAACAGAATGAACAGCATGCTAGAAGGAGCAGAGGAATGAATTAGTGACCTAGAAGACAGAATAATGGAAAGTAATCAAGCTGGAAAAAAAAAAAAGAATTATGCAAAATAAGAATAGACTTAGGGAACTCAGTGACTCCATCTAACATAAGAACATTTGTATTACATCAGTCCTAAAAGAAAAGGAAAAAAAGGGAGCAGAAATAGAATTGAAGAAATAATAGCTGAAAACTACCTACTCTGGGAAGGAAACAGATATCCAGATCCAAGAGGCAGAGAAACCCTTACAAAATCAACAAAAGCAGATCCATATCAAGACACCTTATACTTATATTGGCAAAATATAGTGAAAAAGAAAAAAGTTTTAAGTGTAAAACAAAAGACAGTAACTTACATGGGAAACCCATAAAGCTGGCAGGAGATTTTTCAGCAGAAACTTTGCAAGCTGGAAGGGAGTGGCAAAACGTATTCAAAGTAATGAATAAGGAAAAATCTGCAATCAAGAATATTCTATCTAGCAAGGCTATCATTCACAATGGAGAGCTAAAGAGTTTCCCATATAAACAAAAACTAAGAGTTTGTGATCATTAAACCTGTCCTGGAAGAAGTATTAAAGAAGACTTTTTAGGTTGAAAGGAGAAATAAAAAGTGACGGTGTAAAAGTAGAACACCCTAAAGCAGTTAAAATGAATGTTTTGTAAAAACTCAAGGAACTCACAAAAAAAGACATAAAATATAATAACATATAGCTTAACATGGAGAGAAGAGTAAAGAATGGGTTCAAATTTAAACAACTATCAATTTAATAAACATTGCTCTAAGCGCAAGAGATTATATACAAACCTAAAGGTAACCATATATCAAAAGCCGTTACTAAACATGCAAAAAATAAAGAGAAAGAAAGTATATCATTAAAGAAAAATCAGCAAACCTTGAAATAGAAAAAAGGGATCAGAGAAAATCTTCAGAAACAACCCCAAAACAAATAAAATAACAATAAATACATATATATCAATAATTACCTTGAATGTAAATGAATTAAATGCTTCTATCAAAAGACACAGGGTAAAAAAAAAAAAGACACAGGGTGATAAAATGGATTTTAAAAAACCAAAATCCATCTATATGGGAGAGAGACTCATTTCAGATCTAAAGACACCTTCAGATTGAAAGTAAGGGGATGGATATCAAAAGAAAGTGTGCAAAGAATGCTTATATTGGACAAAATAGACTTTAAAACAAATAGACGAAATAGACTTTAAGACAAAAGCTGTAACAAGAGACAAAGAAGGCGACTATATAACGATAAAGAATATAATCCAACAAGAATATACAATTGTAAATATTTAAGCACCTCGCATGTCAGCACTGAAATACATAAAAGTTAATAATAAACATAAAAGAACTAACGGATAATAATACATTCACATCAATAGACAGATCATCTAAACAGAAAATTATGGAAAAAGTTATCTGAATACTGGAAGGATTGGTTTTAACAGATAAAACCATCATGAAAAAAATATATATATATATACACACAGTAGGATACACATTCTTTTCAAGTGCACACGTGAAACATTCTCCAGAATAGATCACAAAGATACTCAATATTGGGGCACCTGGGTGGTACAGTTGGTTAAGCAACCCAACTCTTGTTTTCAGCTCAGGTCATCATCTCAGAGTTGTGGGATTAAGCCCCCCATCAGGCTCCATGGTCAGCATGGAATGTGCTTGAGATTCTCTGTCCCTCTCCCCTCCTGCTTGTGCACTCTCTCTCCAAAATAAATAAGTTTTTTTAAAAATGATATTTGAGGGGATCCCTGAGTGGCGCAGCAGTTTGGCGCCTGCCTTTGGCCCAGGGCGTGATCCTGGAGACCCGGGATTGAATCCCACGTCGGGCTCCTGGTGCATGGAGCCTGCTTCTCCCTCTGCCTATGTCTCTGCCTCTCTCTCTCTCTCTCTCTCTCTCTCTCTGTGTGTGTGTGTGACTATCATAAATAAATAAAATTTTTAAAAAATTTTGATATCATACAGTGTCACGGAAATGCAAATGAAAGTCATGAGATACCACTATACGCTCACCAGAAAGGCTAAAATTAAACAGGTGACAATACAAAATGTTGAAAAGAATGCAGAACATCAAAAACCCTCATATACTGCTAATGAGAATGTAAAATGGTACAATTATAGTGGGAAAATGTTCAGTAGTTTCTTAAAATTTAATTATATACCTACTTCATTAACCAACACTATTACTCCAAGGTATTTACTGGAAAGAAATGAAAACATTATGTTTTTAAAAGACTTAAAAATTTGGAAACAACCAAAATGTTCATCACCAAAGAATGAATAAGCAAAGTATGGTATTCAAACAATGGAACACTATCCAGCAACATAAGAAATGTACTTTTGATACACACATCGTGATGAATCTTCAAACCATGATGAGCCAAAAAATAAGTTAGACATAAGAAAATACATACTGTATTAATCCACTTATATGAAGTTCAAGAATTGGCAAAATTAATTCACTCTATGCAAATAGGTATCAGAAGAATGGGTATTCTGGTTTGAGGAAGACAAAATGAAAAAGGACATAGGGAACTTTTTAGAGTTATGGCAATAATCAATTATTTTACTGGGGTGTCAGTTACACAGGTATATTTATTTCTCAAAACTCATTAAACTGTACCCTTAAGATTTGTGCAGTTTACATAATTATACTCCAGTGTTTTTTAAAAGAAGTAGTTCATAAACAATACATAAAAATTTCCAGGTTAGCCCACACACTGTTGACCATAATACATTAACTGCTGTGATAAAGTTTCACTGTTTCTTCAGAAAATGAAATTCTGTGCTTCAAAGGGAAAATGAATGTGGTATATATTAACACATTCTCCTTTCTCATCCTACTCCCTCCAGGAAGCTCAGTCAATAGTTGTATTCTATTTCCTTACTCTGCTTACCTATTAAGTATTTATTAGAACCACTATGTACACAGTCCTTAGTGAATACAAAGACTTTAAAAGACTTCCAAGGCATGGTTTCTGCCCTTAAAGAGCATCTACTTTCTCCCTGATACAACTGCAAGGCTTTCTCTCCCAGAGATGGAGGCTGCCCCTGATGCACCCTGAGGGCAGAGAAGCCAATGTGGTTGATTCCTGCTTTCATGACAGGTAGATGTCAGATATTTATACCTGTACCAGTGTGATCTTTTGATGTGAACAGAACAATCTACGATAATGAGCTCTCAGTCATGATGACTAGAATGAAACTGCAAGAGATAAGTCAAAACTGTGGAAAATGAATTTGGGGTATACATGTTTATATTTCCACTACATTTAAATATGAGCATGCTTCCCAGGCATTGCTGGTGGGATTGAAAATAGATATGATATTTCTGGAAGTCAATTTGGCTATATATGCATACACACAGTTTATAAGAACATCGCTTTTAAACTTCTACTGCAAGGGAGATACTCAAAGGAAAGAACCCACAAAGATTTACATGCAAGGATAGTCAATGTAACGTATTACATTAACAAAGAAACTAGACACACCCATGTCCTACAAAAGGAGAATGGTAACAGCCACTGAATATATTTTCAAAGACTATCTAATAACATGGGATGAGCTCATGACAGATGGAACATAACCACAAGATATAAACTGACACACACACAGCACAGACACATGTATGTTCTGCTCCATTTTAGAAAGTACATAAAGAGATGTACTACCTAAAAGCAGTATTGGGCCAGAACTGGATCCTGATTCTAAAAGATAAAGTGAGGGAAAATTTGAAATAATCACAGAATATTACACACTGACCATGAGAATATTAAAGATTAACTGTTAATCTTTAGGTATAATATATTATGGCTTTGTCGAACCAAGGGATATTTGCTGAAATATCTAGAGGAGACAGTATGCTGCCTGAAGTTTGGGTCAAAATTCCCAGTGGGCTGAGGGTGAGGAATGACCCTGGGGGACAGATGAAGTAAGATGATTGTTGAAGCCAAGTACAATGAGGGCCCATTACACTGTTTTTTCTATGTATGCGTTTGACACTTTCCATAATAAAAAGCATTTTTTAAGATTTTAAGGATATATATATTTTTTTGAATATCTGTTGGGTGGTGGTCATTACTCTATACCCTAGATATGTGTTAGATATATTTTGTATGTAGAATTTTTCATTAAAATTCTACTTTGAAAGATAACTATTTAATGTGACTAGAAAGAAATACACCCTAACTATAAAAAGTTATCTCAAGTTGAAGAGATGATACTTTTAATTTTCCTATTCATAGTTTTATGTACTTCCCAGATTTTATTTTATTTTATTTTATTTTATTTTATTTTATTTATTTATTTATTTTTACTTCCCAGATTTTAAACAATTACCAACAACTCTAGTCAGGAAGAAGGTGCTTTTTAAAAATATGATTATGTCTGGGAATTTATGATATATTCTGCTGAATCACCCCAAAGAGTTCTGACTGGACATGAACAGCCAGGCAAACCCTCTGCCTAACTGCCGCTCCTGGGTCGAGGGCACTGCCTCTCAGGCTGTTCCAGGCAATATCTAAATGAGGTCAGTTTACAGTCACAAGTTCCTGGGCCAGAATTATTAGGGAGTGTGGACTGAGGGAGTGTGGGATTGTGCATATTACTTTTTGGAAAGTGGTATTTAAGTTTGTATTCAAAGTCCAGTTAGTTACTGTACAGTGTAATATTTGTTTCAGGTGTACAATATAGTGATTCAACGCCTCCATACATCACCTGGTGCTCATCACAAGCAAACTGCTTAATCCCCATCACCTAGGAAGGGGAAAAAAAAATGAGTGGGAAATATCAGAAAGGGAGACGGAACATGAGAGACTCCTAACTCTGGGAAACGAACTAGGGGTGGTGGATGGGGAGGTGGGCAGGGGCTAGGCGTGACTGGGTGATGGGCACTGAGGGGGCACTTGATGGGATGAGCACTGGGTGTTATTCTATATGTTGGCAAATTGAACACCAATAAAAAATAAATTTAAAAAATCCCCATCACCTATTTAATGTGAAAAGTGGTCTTTTCTAGTCCCTCACAGTTGAAATGATTTTTTTTAAAAAGATGATTGCGGGGATCCCTGGGTGGCTCAGTGGTTTGGCACCTGCCTTTGGCCCAGGGTGCGATCCTGGAGTCCCGGGATCGAGTCCCACATCGGGCTCCCGGCATGGAGCCTGCTTCTCCCTCCTCCTGTGTCTCTGCCTCTGTCTCTCTCTCTCTCTCTCTCTCTGTCTACCATAAATAAATAAATCTTTAAAATAAAATAAAATAGAAGATGATTGCTTACTCATTAAGGACTTAATTAAAAGAATGAAAATATAAATACCGTTATATTTTATACTATACCTATAAATATTTTTGAGGAAGAAATACTGTGTCCAACAGGTCCAATAAGACCAAGGGGTATTTTGCTTATATCATATGAAAATAAGAATAAATTATTTTTAAATATTTTATTTATTTATTTTGAGAGAGAGAGTACACAAGCAGAGGAAGGGGCAGAAGGAGAGGGAAAGAGAATCCCAAGCAGACTCTGTGCTGAGAGCCCACCCAGGGCTCAATCCCACAATCCTGAGATCATAAGTGTGTGCCTGGAGATGGAAGAAGAGGCAAGGAGAAAGCACACATGCCTCTCATAGCCATGGAACACACACCCTGCAGAAACAATGCACAGAAGGCTTATGACAGCAAGCAGAATGCCTGAATACCAGTTTCCACTCTCACTCACCTTCTAAGTGTCTTAAGAGTGTGACTACACCTCTAGGCTGTACTCCTCAGCAAGGAGACTATGAAATCTGAAAAGGATTTTTCTATTATGTAAAATATATATAAAACTTACCATTTTAAACCTTGTTAAGTGTGTGATTCTATGACATTAAGTCACACTGTCGTGCGACCATTATTACCACAAATGATCTCCAGAACTTTTTCATCTTTCCAACCGGAAACACTGCACCCATTAAACACTAACTCTCCATTCTCTGCTTCCTGCAGTCCCTGCTACCTCCACCTTACTTCCTGTCTATGAATTTGACTAGATACCTGAGTAAAATCATAAAGTGTTTGTCCTTTTCTGACTGGTATATTTCACTTAGCATATTGTTCTCAAGGTTAATCTATATTGTAGTACACATCAGAATTACAATCCTTTTTAAGGCTAAATAACATTCCCTTGAATGTATATACCACAATTTATTTATCCATTCATCTATCAATGGATATTTGAGTTGTTTCCATGTTTTGTCACACTACATCCTTTTGTTCCTGCTATAACCACGGATGTACAAATATTTGTTCAAGATCCTGCTTTCACTTCTTTTAGGTCTATACCAGAAGTGGAATTGCTAGATCATATAGTAATTCCAATTCCATGTTTAATTTTTTGAGGACTTGCCATGCTGTTTTTTCTTTTCTTTTTCTTTAAGATTTTGTTTATTCATTCATGAGAGACAGAGAGAAAGAGGCAGAGACATAGGCAGAGGTAGAAGCAGGCTCCCTGCAAGGAGCCCAGTGTGGGACTGGATCATGCCCTGAGCAGACGCTCAACCATTAAGCCACCCAGGCGTCCCACCATATTGTTTTTTTATTTATAGCAATTGCACCATTTTACATTCCATGAACAGTGCACAAGACTTCCAATTTCTCCACATCCTCACCAGTACTTGTGATTTTATGTTTTTGTTTTGTTTTTACAATAGCCATCCTAATGGGTATGAAGTGATATCTCCTGGCTTCGATGAAAGGGATTTTAAAAAGATCAGCTGGTTCATCCTAGTCTAGGGCATTCTACATACAGCAACTCACTAGGCAATTCTCCAAAGCCTCCAGCAAATTCAAGCACATGACTTTCCTGAAACTGTTTCCACAAAGCCTGGTCCAGGGCAGGATACCACCTTCATGCTATCATACTCCCTGGCCATCCTCACCTATATGCACAGGAATTCTAAAAGCTGTAACTGGCTTTCCACAAATGTTTTCACACCCAATGGTTACCTTGTTTCTCTCACTTAAGCCCTGCTTTACCTGGATTCTAACACTATAAATGTAAAAATGATCTGTGGTCCCTCATGTCCTCTTCCCATGCAGAGTCCTTCAAAGGTTCCCCAAGAGTCAGGCAGTCCACTATGAGCTTGTGTTGTGCTCCTGGACTATCTGGGTACTCCATTCATTGGGAAAGTCCTTTCAAGGTGTGTGAAAGCCTATAACAGAGGAAGCCTTGCCCCAAAACCCACAGGAGAAGGGCTGAGACCAGAGCTTACCTCTCCTGAAGGTAAAACTCCAAAGAAATGCTCTCATGTGGCAATTCATTTAAAATTGAAACTTTCAGTGAGAGTTTTTTTATAATGTAGGAAACTGACTGTCTTTTTTATGCAAGAACTTGACTTCCTACTTCTTAGCTATTTTCTCTTTCCTCCTAAATCCTCCATTTCAGGCGTTTCATAATGGACAGTTCTGCTGCTTGTTATCAGAGGTGGGAAAAAATTTTAGGGAGAGTAGATTCTAAAACTGCACATCTTCAATAACTACAATAGTTAGTGTCTGGCACATAATAAGAGCTTCATGAAAATCTACTGAACAAATCAAAACTAAATTTATCAAAACAAATGGATACGTTTCTTCCATCAGGATGAACAACTCAGCTAAACTGAATCTGTCGCAAGTGGATAAGTGGGAAAGTATGGAATTAGCAAATATTACACTTTCACTTTTATTAATTTAAAGGGATGTTATGTAGTTATAAATAACTGTATCAATCACGGCCAGATTTTTTTCTAGTTATTTTATTTTCTTATTCATTAATTCCCTCAAATACATAAGCTGAGCTAAAATAACTTTGGTTTTACTCAATAATTGTTTTTTTTTATTAACTAAAGTCTATATTAAGGTTTCGTTAGATTTTCCCCAATATCATCATGTGTCCTTGGACTTCTCCTGTCTGTGACAATCTCTCAGACTTGACAACCTTAGCAAAGGACTGGTCAGATATTTTGCAGGCTGTTCCTCTATTCATGTTTGTATGATGTTTTTCTCATGGGGAGACTGGGGTTGTAGGTTTTTGGAAGGACCATCACAGAGGTGGAGTTCCCTTCTCACACATCTTACCAATGGGCACATGTGTTGTTTATTTTTGAGTCACAGGGCAGCCCTGGTGGCTCAGCGGTTTAGCGCCGCCTTCAGTCCAGGGTGTGATCCAGAGATCCGGGATCATGTCCCAAGTCAGGTGCCCTGCATGAAGCCTGCTTCTCCCCTCTGCCTGTGTTTCTGCCTCTCTCTCCCTCTCTCTCTCTCTCTCTCTGTGTGTCTATGAATAAATAAATTTAAAAATCTTTAATAAAAAAATATGTTTGAGTCACAGCAAACACTTCAGACACTCCTGAAGCCCATCAAACTGGCTCCCTGAAAACTCTGCCACTGCGAGTTGTGTCTTCATATCTGTATCCTAAGGAAATTGCATTTGCTTTGATTTAGATTTTATGTAAATTTCAGTGTTTTCACTCCAAACTTGAGTTCTTTAAATGAATATCCACGATTTTATATTTTCATTTGAGATTACAGGTCCCTTTTATGTCTTTACTGGAGGGGCTCCTGGCTGGACCATCTAGGACACTCTGAGAAAGTTTCACCTGTGTTCCAGAATCAGAACTATTAAATAAGTTTACTTATTCTCAACCCCACGGCTTGGTGGTCTCATTTCCCCCAAAGAACTCTTAATACCGCTCTTATTAAAATACAGCTAACAACCACAAGATTCTGTCTCTCTGGGAGCAGCATTTCTTTTCCGTTTCAAAGCATGCTATATCTCGCATTCAGTAAACTGTCTCAGGCCTCTCTTAGCACAGAGGAATGTCAGCAGAGAACTGCGCTCCATCTCTCACTTTCCCACTCCTAAGCAGTGGGGTTTGGTAGTGAATCCACCGGGGGAATACTCAGTTGGCCCATTTTTTGCTTATTTGAGAAATCTGCTTTGCGCTTTCTTCACACTGAAGATCACTTGTGGTCAGACGGCTCGAGCCTCAACCAGAGAGGCTTAACCAAGGACCCCAGGAACAGAAGCTCGAGAAAAGCAAAGCCCCGCTGCCTAACCCTGAGGCTGCGCGCCTCCGCGGCCCACCTGCCCCGCCGCGGCCTGTCCTCCCGCAGTCTGGCGGGAGAGGGGCGCAAACCGGCGGGGCTCTGCCTCCCGAGTGCGCGGCGGCCGGGGCCACAGCCCGCGCGGAAGGCCCGTGGCTCGCTGCAGGCAGGCGCCGCGCCTCCACTCCTCGGGGCTCCTCTGAAAGAAGAGGCTCCCCGAGCAGCGGTGAGTGCGGGCCACAGCGGCGCTTGGGCTCCAAGCGGAGGGCGGCTGGTAGGCGGCGCGGCCGCAGAGGGAGCGGAGGGTCTGGGCAGGAAGGAGGAGTCAGCGGAGCAACACTACCGGCCCGGCCCGGGGCGCCGCAGCCGATGCCGAGTCCCAGCGGCCAGGGCCCGGGCCGCCTCCGGGAATGCGGGAGCGCAGGGCGCGGCCGCGGGGGGACGCTCGGGACCCGCCCGGGACCCGCCCGGGACCCGCCCGGGCCGCCGCCGCGCTGCAGGTGGGCGTGCAGCCTCCCGCCGGGCGCCAGGCGCTCCGCCTACCGCCGGCCCGGCCCCGAGGGAGGACCCAGGCACCCCCCGACCAGCAGCCGCGCCCCTTGCCTGCGCCCGGCGGCGGCTCCCTGCACCCCCACCTCCACCCGAGCACAGCCCGCGCGGCCCGCCCTACCTCGCCGCTTGGCGCGCACGATGCCCTTTTTTTGAAGCACGAACGTGGACCCATTCACCAAACTCGACACGACGGCCACGCCCAGGCCGAGCGACACGGCAGCGGGGCTCGGGCTGCGGGCCCCCTCCCCGGCCGCCGCCGCCGCCGCCGCCGCTGCAGTCCCCATTCCGCCCGCGCCCGCGCCCGCCCTCCGCGCCTGCGCCTGCGCGCCGCGCCGGGACCCGAGGTGGGGGTGGGGGACGGCCTCGGGGATCCGGGGCCGGCGCCCGGGGAGGGTGGGGTGAGCGTTCGGAGCGTCCTGGGGCGGGCGCGGGGGGGGGCACGGCGGCCCCGGCGCGGGGGGTGCCCTCGGCGAGCGGGGAGACCGGAGGAGCGACCGTGAGGAAGGGGCTGAGGGAGGGAGTCGTAAGAGGGGGCGGTGCTGGGAAAAGGGAGTGGGCGCTCGAGGTAGGCTGGAGGTGAATGAAAATACAGGAACCCCACTTAAGTTTTATCTCAGATAAATCATTTTTCAGCAAGTGTTCCATGCACCGCTTGGGACCAGGAGGGGCCGGCAGGACGCAGGCAGGACCAGGAGGGATCAGCATCCCCGCCAGGGCCTGAACCCTGGACCACCGGCTGAAGACCCTCGGCCGGGACGGCGGGCTGGCGTGAAGCCAAGCGGTCGCCACAGTGCAGCAGTCCAGCTTGCAACCGTAACACCTAATTTCCTAATTTATTTTCAATAAAATATATCAAGATAAAGGGAAGCGTGGAAAACAGTACTAGTTATTTATTTAAAAATTCCACAGTCTCTAGCCTGATTATTATTTAGATATTTTCCCTCAGTATATATACTTTTACATAATATCAAATTATAATATACAAAATATCCTTTTTTACTTAATGTCATAATCAGTTTCCATGTTGCTACATAATTTTTATTTTATTTTTTTAGAGATTTATGTATTTATTTATGATAGAGAGATAAAGAGAGAGAGAGAGAGAGAGGCAGAGACACAGGCAGAGGGAGAAGCAGGCTCCATGCCGGGAGCCCGACGTGGGACTCGATCCCGGGTCTCCAGGATCGCGCCCTGGGCCAAAGGCAGGCGCTAAACCGCTGAGCCACCCAGGGATCCCCATAATTATTATTTTAATGGCAGTATAATTTCCCATAAAGCTAATTACTGTAATTTGTCCGGCCATTTAGCAATTGTTGGTTGGTTGGTTGTTTTGGCTACCAGTTTTTTTTTTTTTCTATTGTAAATGATGCTGTAATAAACATCTTTATAAATTTTGAAAACACTCAGTTAAAGAGTATAAATCTACATCTACAGCATTATTAGTTTGTGGAGCAAACTCAAATAGTATATGAAATCATATACTATTCCCTATGAAACTTTTATGCTGAATGAATCTAGCCCATTGTTTATTCTTTTTTGTTGTAACATACAATTGACCTTTGAACAATATGGGTTTGAACAGCTTGGGTCCACTTATACTCAGATTTTTTTGTTACAATATAGTACTGTAAATGTATTTTTCTTCCTTGTGATTTTCTTGATGTTTTCTGTAACTTACTTTATTGTCAGACTATAATATATAGCACATATAATATATAAGATATGTGTTAGTCTACTGTTTATGTTATTGGTAAGACTTCCAGTTAACAGTAGGTTATTAGTGGTAAAGTTTTTAAGGAATCAAAAGGTATGCAGGGGTGGGAGGGAATCCCTGTGTGGCTCAGCGGTTTGGTGCCTGCCTTTGGCCTGGAGCCTGATCTTGGAGTCCCGGAATGCACTCCCACGTCGGGTTCCCTGTGTGGAGCCTGCTTCTCCCTCTGCTTGTGTCTCTGCCTCTCTCTGTCTCTCATGAATAAATAAATAAAATCTTTATTTTTTTAATTTTATTTATGATAGTCACACAGAGAGAGAGAGAGAGGCAGAGACACAGGCAGAGGGAGAAGCAGGCTCCATGCACCAGGAGCCCGACGTGGGATTTGATCCCCGGTCTCCAGGATCGCACCCTGGGCCAAAAGCAGGCGCCAAACCGCTGCGCCACCCAGGGATCCCTAAATAAAATCTTTAAAAAAAAAAAAAAGGTATACACGGATTTTCCTGTGTGTGTGTGTGGAGGGGTGGTCGGTGCCCTTAAACCCCACATTGTTCAAGGGTCCGTTGTATATAACATAAAACTTGCCATTTTAGACATTTTTAAATGTACAGTTCACTGGCATTAATTATATTGACGAGGTTGTACAACCCTCACCACTATTTCTAAAACTTTTCCATCATCTGAAACAAACTCTGTAGCTATTAAGCAGCCATCCCCACTTCTTACCCCTACTCCTTGGTAACTACGAAACTACTTGCAGTATTGAATATTCCCACTCTGGATATTCCATCCAAATGGAATTATACAATATTTCACCTTCCATGACTGGCTTATGACTTAGCTTGGTTTTCATTTGGTTCTAAGTTTCATTCATGCTGTAGCATGTGTCAGAACTTTATTCGTTTTTATAGTTGAGTATTATTCCACTGTATATACATACAACATTTTGTTTATCTGTTATTTGTTGATCGACACTTGAGTTGTTTCCACCTTTGGCTTTTGTGAATGATGTTGCAAAGATGGGCATGAAAGTAGCTGTTTGAGTAACTGACTTAAAATGTTTTAGGTATAGTGTACTTAAGAGTGGAATCGCTGAGTCATATGCTAATTCTATATTTAGTTTTTTGAGGAACTCCTAAACTTTTCCATAGTCTCTGCACCATTTTACATCCCCACCAGCAATATACAAAGGTTCCAATTTCTCCACATTCTCACCAGTACTTGTCATTTTCCATTTGTCTTTTTTAAAAAATAGCTTCCTAATAGGTGTGAAGTGGTTGCTTATTCTTTTTAAATATACCTGTGAACATAAGTGAGGTTTCCTGATATAAGCAATAACTTCTATCATAAATCTCAGCAGAAGCAAGCAAATGAAAGCAGCAGCAACAACATTGCCAGCATAATAATAATTTACCTTTCTAATAATGCCGTATTATTTAATATACATATATTTTAAATAATGCCTTTAGAGCTTTTGGCAAAAAGAGTCATGCTCATTTAAAAATAAATAAATAGGGATCCCTGGGTGGCTCAGCGGTTTGGCGCCTGCCTTTGGCCTCGGGCGCGATCCTGGAGACCCGGGATCGAATCCCACGTCGGGTTCCCGGTGCATGGAGCCTGCTTCTCCCTCTGCCTGTGTCTCTGCCTCTCTCTCTCTCTCTCTCTCTCTGTGACTATCATAAAGAAATAAAAATTTAAAAAATAAATAAAAAATAAATACATAAATAAATAAATCAAAACTCAGTGAATTCAGTAAATGCCAGAGAATATAAAAACCTCACCCCAGGGCAGCCCGGGTGGCTCAGCCATTTAGCACTGCCTTCAGCCCAGGGTGTGATCCTGGAGACCTGGGATTGAGTCCCACATCAGGTTCCCTGCATGAAGCCTGCTTCTCCCTCTGCCTGTGTGTGTGTGTGTGTATGTGTGTGTGTGTGTGTGTGTGTGTGTGTGTTTCTCATGAATAAATAAATAAAATTTAAAAAAACCTCACCCCAAATTCAATCACCTAAAATAACTATTATTACCATTAAGAACTCCACTCCATGGGACGCCTGGGTAGCTCAGTGGTTGAGCATCTGCCTTTGGCTCAAGGCATGATCCTGGGGTGCAGGATCAAGTCCTGCATCAGGCTCCTTGTGGGAAGCCTGCTTCTCCCTCTGCCTGTGTCTGCCTCTCTCTGTGTGTGTCTCCCATGAATAAATAAATAAAATCTTCAAAAAAAAAAAAAAAAAAAGGAACTCCACTCCAAACATTTTTCCAGATGAGTATTTGGGTAAAATGATAGACATTTATCAAATGGGAAGGCACATGTAGTATTTTAATTCAAAAGCAAAAAATGTATATTACTTGGATTTAATTAACATTTTATAAACTGGAATAAAAATGGAGTGTCCACTGAAGTTGAGATAAATACTATTCTACCACAAGAGACTAGTTCCTAAAAGACGCCTCTAAAATTGTCAGTGAAAAACATTAGGCAGTGAAACACATTAGGCAGTTACTAGGTTTCTCTTAGCTTTTGAGACAGTATCACATGACTCCTTGCGATGACCAATGAGGAAATCAGCTCAGTTACCATCCCCTTGCAATTTTTTTTTTTTTACTTTGTCAAGGCATAAAACATTTAGAGGCTACCTTGTACTCGTAATTCTTTATTTGTATAATCTTAAAGATTTTATTTATTTATTTGAGAGCGTGAACGAGTGAGAGAGAGAGAGAGAAAGAGAGAGACCACGAGCAGGGAGAGAGTGAGAGTGAGAAGCAGACTCTCCACTGAGCAGGAAGCCCCATGCAGGGCTTGATCCCAGGGCCCTGGGATCATGACCTGAGTCGAAGGCAGACATTTAACCAAAAGAGCCACCCAGGCACCCCTATGTTTATATAATCTTAAATATATATTTAACTGGGTTCATTATTCAAATCATCCTTTAGCCAATTTTTTCCTATCTTTCAATTCACAAGAAATTTTTCCAATGAACATATATTAAAAATAAGCAACCATAGGTGTTAGAATCTTTGAGTTCTTTAGTTAAGGAATGTTTACTTGAACCACAAAATGAACAAATTTAATATTTTCAAGACTGTACTTTCTTTCCCAAAAACATTGCGGACATTGTCTCACCTTCTGGCATTAAATGTTAAGAGTCTGAGGTCACATTTAACACAAATGGGGTATGAATAATGTTAAAGAATGATTGTTAATTTTGTAGGGTGTGCTAATGAAATTGTCATTATATTAGTATCTTTATTACAGACAACCACTGAAGTATTTACAAGTGAAATGATTATGTTGGGGATTTGCTTTTTAAATTTTCATAAGGAAATAAAAGGAGTGCGTAAGCATATGTGTAAATGGATTGATCAAGCACGTGACACCTGTTACTACCTCCAGGCAAGAAAGAGTCCTACTGCATGTTGGATAGCAAAATAGGGTATGGATACCTGCCACCCAGAAGAGTAGTCACAAGATGTCTACTCCCTCCATGCTTTATAAATGCTAGGGTCACCAAGAGAGACACATTTCACTAGATAGAATGACACTTTACTCTCACACAAATCAGTTTCAACGTTTTAGTCTATCATGGTCAACAGGTCCCAGCCTGTGGCCAATGCAGGGCAATGATCTACATTCACCCCTCTTTTGATTCAAGCTAAGGACCGCATTTCATCCCTGCTGGGAATGGATATAGTAGTGGGGTTGGCCACATGACCTGCGACACACATGCTCAAGCAGAACAAAGGAATACACAGAATCTGAAACAGGGAAAGAATGCTCCACAAGGTGATAGCAGCACAGGCTGCCAAGGCTCTTTAGGGCTTGAAAAAGAAGTATTCTAGGCCTCTACCCATTCCCATGCAGCCAAGCAGGGGTCAGAAGACTGCACGCATGTGATTGCCTCTCCCATCAAGATTAAAAGAGTAAAAATAGTAGCAGGAAGTTGCTAACTAATTAAGTTGGGCAACAAGTACAAAGTATATGAGGATTTCATGCTATTCTCTCTTCATGTGTTTGAAAACATTCTTTCTTTAAGTGCCCTCCATGCCTAGCATGGAGGCCAATATGGGACCTGAACTCACAATCCTGTGATCAAGACCTGAGCTTAGATCAAAAATTGGATGTTCAACTGACTGAGCCACCCAGGCCCCCAGCAAACATTCCAGTAGAAGTATTTGTGGTGGGTTTTTTTTTTTCTCTGAAGTCAGTCTGATTTTCAAAAAAATATTTTTTATTTCTATGTTTGAGAAGAGTTTAAATACGAATAAGGAATCAGGAAAGATTTAATAATGTTTTTTCTCACCGGCCCAGCGCCTGCTTCCCCGCCCCTCTCCTGCCTCGGAGCTGGGGAGCAGGCAGCGCTGGCGGCGGCGGCAAGGGGCGGTGCACAGAGGGCGCAGCACGGGGGCCCGCGAGCCTGGGCGCTGCTTTGCCTCTCCCCGGAGGCGGCGCCGCGTGGAGCGTCGGGGGAGCCCCGTTCTCCCGACAAGGAACTGGTGCTAGTATGTGGTGACCCGTACCATCTCATGCCACGTGCATGCCACGTACCTATCTTCAACGAGTGCTGCGGCACTGCGCCTGGCCCGTGAGCTGCCCGGGGAGCAGCTACAGCCGTGCGTGGTGAGACCCTCCTACAAAGTGATGTACGAGACAGTGACGGCGCGTGAGTGGAGGCGCGGCCCTGGGCACTCCGGGGTGAACTGTGAGGAAGGCTCCTCTGGCTTCGTGGACCCCGGGTGGTCAGGCCATGCGACCGATGGCATTTCAGCCCACAGCCTTTTCAGGTTGCCTCAACTGCAGCAAAGTGTCAGCTGACCAAGCGACTGAAGGTACTGGAGGGCAAGGTGGCAGCGCTCATTGTCACTGAGCAGTTAGTGCTCCCAACCCCTGCTGCCGACCCACTCTGGGGCTCCCCAGCAGCTCAGGGCAGCCCTGGGGATGGAGGCCTCCGAGGGCTACCCAGAGTCAGAACAGGAGGGCCCCACTGCTCCCTTGAGATGATGGAGTTGGTGGCCAGGGGCTTCCTGGGCCCACTGGCCCTAAGGGAGAAACTGGTAGCCGAGGCCCAACAGAGATGAGAGGCCACCAGGTCCTCAAGGTCCCCCAGGAAGCCCTGGCCAGGCTGGAGCTGTGGGCACCCTGGAGAGAGGGGACCTCCAGGCACACCAGGGCCTCCTGGCCCCCCTGGACACCTAGCCCCTGTTGGGCCACCTCACATCCGGAACACCCAGTATGGGGACCCATTATTGTCCAACACCTTCACTGAGACCAGCAGCCACTGGCCCCAGGGACCAGCTGGACTCCCAGGACCTCCAGGGCCCATGGGTCCCCCTGGACTTCCTGGTCCCATGGGCATCCATGGGAGTCCTGGACACGTGGGACCCCCAGGCCCCACTGGACCCAAAGGAATCTCTGGCCACCCAGCAGAGAAGGGAGAGAGAGGACTGCATGGGGAGCCTGGCCCCCAAGGCTCCATGGGCAGCTGAGAAAACCTGACCCCAAAGGAGACCCTGGGGAGAAGAGCCAGTGGGGGGAGGGGTTGCACCAACCACAGGAGGCTTTGAAGATTTTAGCTGAGACGGCTTTAATCTTGGAAACAATGATTGGGCTCTATGAACCAGAGGGGCCAGGGACAGGCCCTGCTGGCACGGGCACTCCCAGTCTCCTGTGGGGCAAGAGGGGAGGAAATGCGGCCAACTACGCAATCGTGGCTCCCAGGAGCCGCAAAAAGAGAGGCTGAGGGTGGGTCGGCCCTAGGGGCAGACCAGGCCAGTCTTCCCTTCCCAGCCTGAACTTTGCCAACTGCCTCCAGGGAACGCCCATCCATATTTATTAATGTCCTCAGGGTCCCTTCTGTCACCTAGGCCTTTGGGATGGGCAAGTCTTGGTCCTGACTCCCCATGTAAGCCAAATAGGAAACTGAGAAAGGACAGTGGCCTGAGAGGGAGGGGCAGCCCAGGCAAGAGGTGAGGCCTTGCTCAGAGCCCTGTGCCTCCACCTCCCTCTGTGAAATAGGATGATGCAGGTCTGCAAAGAAGGGGTGGTGGGTTCAAGTCTTATCAGCTGCCCAAGCCTCGGGGCCTGTAGGCACTGAAGGGAGCCAGGAGTTGGGGCTCTCCTGGGCCCTTGGCACCTGCAGGGCTGATGGGGAAGGGCTCACCTCCCCTTCCTTCCCAGCTAAACCTTGGGGAGCCCAACATACCCCTCCTCTCCTTGATTTCTGGTGCTGGGTCCCCACCCTGAGCTCAATAGTCAGGACGCTGGGGATTCCTTGCATAGGTCCTGCCCCCGAAGCCCCACCCCCTCCCATGTCCCATGTAGGGGTGGGGGCATGGAGAGGGAGGGGCTCCCTGGAAGTAGACATCTCCAGCCAATAAAGGCCCCCAGTCTGTTGTCTCCTTGAAAAAAAAATGTTTTTTCTCTTTTATTATAAAATATTTCTAATGTATATAAAGGACAGAGAATAACATTTTTATTTTTATTTTTTATTTATTTTTTTTTTAATTTTTATTTATTTATGATAGGAACACAGTGAGAGAGAGAGGCAGAGACACAGGCAGAGAGAGAAGCAGGCTCCATGCACCGGGAGCCCGACGTGGGATTCGATCCCGGATCTCCAGGATCGCGCCCTGGGCCAAAGGCAGGCGCCAAACCGCTGCGCCACCCAGGGATCCCAGAATAACATTTTTAATAAGCCATGTACTTATCCCTTCAAATCTATCAAATCTTAATGTTTTAATGTATTTGCTTCCAATTTTTGAATGAAATATACAATAGTAGAGGCTCTCTTTTATTCCATCTCTCTTTCTTCTACCTGGCATCTGCAGAATTAGTTATTATCCTCAAAGCTCAATAACTCAATTAGAATATATCACACTGAACAATCTATCATTTCTACTAGTACATAGTATATCCTTTCTTTGTAGATTTTTTTCCTTCTTTCAGCAATTTTCTTTTTTAAAAAAAATGTATATATTTATTTGAGAGAGAAAACGAGAAAGAGAGCATGAGCAGGAGAGGGGGCTGATGGGGAGGGAGAAGCAGACACCCTGCTGACCAGGGAACCCAAGGCAGGACTTGATCCTGGGATCTCGAGATCATGACCTGAGCCAAAGGCAGACACTTAGCTGACTGAGCCACCCAGGTGACCCCAGCAATTTTCTACCACTGTGTTTTTAAATATCCCCAAGCTAACCCTCCCCTGCATATGTTCCATCAGGTGAGTTCTCTATTTTAAGGAAAGCAATTATCCTTATGTTGGATAGTCTTTTATGTTATGTTTGTTCTTTTCTTAATTATCTCAATATTTATCCTCTATGTCTATATATTGGTGAAATTCTATGTGTTTCATTAGCTCTGAAATTTTATTTTTCATCAAATCTGTTGTTTGCTATCCAGTCTTTGAGCTCTTCTTTCAATGATTTTTTTGTTCTTATTGAGCATTTGTGTCGGGGGTTTCTAAGACCACCCAGGAATTAGATGATTCACTTAGGAAGACTCACAGGACTGAGCATATAGTCATACTCATGACTATGATTAATTACAATGAAAGGATGCAAAACAAAATTAGCAAAGGGAAAAAGTCCATGGGAAGAGATCCAGAGGAAACAAGGAGCTTCCAAGAGTCATCTTCAAAAGAAGTCACATGCATGTGCTAAATTCCTTCAACAAGCTATGATAATATGCCTGAAATATTGTCTGCCAGGGAAACTTGCCTGAGCCTAGGAGTCCAGGATTTTATCAGTTATCAGTCACATTAAAATTCAAGATTCGGGGCAGCCCCGGTGGCGCAGTGGTTTAGCGCCGCCTCCAGCCCAGGGTGTGATCCTGGAGACCTGGGATCAAGTCCCATGTCAGGCTCCCTGCATGGAGCCTGCTTCTTCCTCTGCCTCTCTCTCTCTCTCTCTCTCTCTCTCTGTCTCTCTCTCTCTCTGTGTGTGTCTCTCATGAATAAGTAAATAAAATCTTTAAAAAAATTAAAATAAAATTCAAGACTAATGGAAAGCACATGTTCAGCATAAACAATATTGTTTGTACAAATAGGTTAGGCACAGTGAGCCACTCTAATCAGTTAGGGAAATAAATAATAATGGAGTAGTAAGTGAACTCTTTAAATCTACATTTCCAGATGCCACCCCAAGGCAAACTTTGCAAACAAGCCTAAGTACAATGGTCCCACAGCTGCTATGCTCTTTTCAGAACAGCATCCTAGAATAAAATTCTTTTTTTTTCTAGAGTAAAATTCTTATTGCGGAGTTTACTCTTATTCCTTGGGTAATATTTCTTCCAGAATGGTTTCTTCATCTATTTATTTATGTTTATCTACACATCTGTGTGTCTTTATCTTTTTCCAGTTGTAAGTTTGTAATAATAGCTTCTCTGATTCAGAAATCAACTAAAGTCAAGGAAGCATGCCCAAAAAAGTTTTTGAGTAGTTAAACTAGATACTAGATACCACAAAGCCAAGAGATTGATTCTATTAATTTTATTTTTTTAAAGGTTTTATTTATTTATTCATGAGAGACAGAGAGAGAGAGAGAGAGAGAGAGAGAGAGAGAGAGAGGCAGAGTACACAGGCAGAAGAAGCAGGCTCCATGCAGGCAGCCTGATGCCCTGGGCTGAAGGTGGCACTAAACCGCTGAGCCACCAGGGCTGTCTGATTCTATTAATTTTAAAAGCAGGAGAAACTCTTAAGTCTCACCCAAAAAGGCTATTTAATCTAATTTACACACAAAATTCATAAGCTTTAAATTTTATTAGAACTTCCCAAACAATTATCCGGTGGAAAAAAATGTTGATAGGCTATGGACAACTGGGTAACCATGTAGCAAAAATTAAATTGGATCCATTCTTCAAACTTATAGAAAGATAAGATCCAATAAGATGGATTCAATGTTAAAAAGAGCCTCATTTGTTTGGTTTTCAGATTCTGCATATAGGTGAAATCACTTTGCATTTGTCTTTTTCTGTCTGACTTTTTTCACTTAGCATAATACCATCCATGTTGTCACAAATAGCAAGATCCCATCCTTTTTTATGACTAATGTTTCATTATGTATATATAAAATAGAATCTCTAAATCTATATTCCCACATAAATATATATATGTATGCATATGTATATATATATATTCCATCCCACATCTTTATTCATTTATCTATATTTTCAAGACCCCTCCCGGCGCGCTGCAGCCCTTTAGGGAGCTCGGCCAGCAGTGTGTGGCGCGCTCTCCCCCGGGGGGCACTTCCTCTGTTAGTGACCCCGGGAACCTGGGGGCTCCACTGCCCCTCTTGGGACCCTGCCGGAGGTCCCTGCGAGCGCCGTTCCATCGGGGAAGATCGGTGAAGCTCCTGCCTCTCCGGGCCTGGGCTTTCCTGTCCTGGGGGCTCTCGCCGCGCCGCCTTAGCCCGGGTCCTCGTGAGGGCCCCTCACCCGCTGGATGCTTTTTTATTTGTTTTTTTTCTGTCTTCCTACCTTGATAGAAGCGCGAACTCTTCTCACTGTAGCATTCCAGCTGTTCTCTTTTAAACCTCAGGCCGAATTGTAGGTTTTCAGGATGATTTGAAAGTTATCTAGATAAGTTGGTGGGGACAGGTGACTTGGGGATCCTAATCTTCTGCCATCTTGCCTGCCCCAACGTTGAGCATTTTTTTCCTGTCTGTTGGCCTTCTGTATGTCTTCTTTCAAAACAAACAAACAAAAGGCAAAAACAGATCCATAAGTGCGGAGAACAAACTGATGATTGCCAGAAGGGAAAGAGTGGGGAGAAGGGCAAAATAGGTGAAGGGGAGTGAGAGATACAGGCTTCCAGTTATGGAATGAATAAGTCATGGAGATAAAAGGCATAGCCTAGAGAATATAGTCAATGGTATTGTAACGTTGCATGATAGATGGTACCTACACTTGTGGTGAGCATAACAACATATAGACATGTCAAATCACTATATTGTACATCTGAAACTAATGAAATATTGTGTATCAACTATACCTAAATTTTATTTATTTTTATTTTTTAAAGACTTATTTATTTATCCATGAGAGACACAGAGTGAGAGAGAGAGGCAGACACAGGCAGAGGGAGAAGCAGACTCCATGCAGGGAGCCTGACGCAGGACTCGTTCCTGGATCCTGGGATCAGGACCTGAGGTGAAGGCAGGCACCCAACGCTGAGCCACCCAGGCATCCCTATACTTAAATTTCTTAAAATAAAAATTAATAAATAAATTTAGAGAAGGAGACTCAGTCAACATCATGATTGCAGCCCTTTACTATTCTAAGCAGAGGATCCAGCTAACCCATACTCTGTCTATCTCAGAAACTGTGAGATAATAGATACTTTTTTTAAGACTTTAAGTTTGTGATAATTTGTTAGTAACCATAGATAACTAATGCAGCCACCTAGTTTCTTTGTGGCATAATTTAATTGGTTCCTTAATTCTCCATATTTTCTATAAATTGAATTTATTTCTAGATTTGATTGGATTACATTTCTACCTTTTAATATTAAAGATATGACATATATGGTGTTAGTGATTTCTATTGCATCAAATCTGGAGGCACTCAATGCCTGATAAGGTCAGTTGGTTCAGGTAGTGAGAACCTGACCCCTCCATGTAAACTACCCTATCATCCTTCCAGCTACTGGTTTCATCCATGGATGATCTTTAATTAAACAAATTAGTTTAATATGGTAAAATGATGATTTTAAAAAGTCAATCAGGTTTCTTCACTTACTAACTGGAATCATTCTTAAATGTACAGCTTCTATCTATATCTATATAATATTTTATATATTTCTATTTCTATCATCCCTCCTACCCAAATGAAAATATAGAGGATTTCCAGGACCCCAGAAGTTCCTTCCTGAAAACTACCAAACTTATTCTATGAAGCAAGCATTACCTTGATCCCCAAACCAAAGACCTCACTGTTTTAATTGAAGAATTACAGACCAGTATCCTTGATGAAAATGGATGCCAAAATTCTCACCAAGATATTAGGCAGTAAGATTCAACAGTACATTTAAAGGATTATTCACAAGCACAAAGTGAGATTTATTCCTGGGCTGTAAGGGTGGTTCAACATCTGCAAATCAATCAATGTAATACACTACATGAATAAAAGAAAGGACCCTCTCAATAGATGAGAAAAAACACTTGACAAAGTACAGCATCCTTTCTTGATTATAACTCTCCACAGTGTAGGGATAGAGGAAACATACTTCAAAATCATAAAGCCATGTATGAAAAGCCCACAATGAATATAATTCTCTAAGGTCAGGAACATGACAGGGATGTCCACTCTCATCACTGTTGTTCAACATAGTACTAGAAATTCTAGCCTTAGCAATCAGACAACAAAAAGAAATAAAAGGCATTCAAGTTGGCAAAGAAGTCAAACTCTCACTTTTCACATCGATGGGATACTTTATGTGGAAATCCCAAAAGACTCTAACCAAAAATTGCTAGAATTCATACAGCAATTCAGCAAAGTGACAGGATATAAAATCAATACACAGAAATCAATTGCATTTCTATACACTAACAATAACACAGAAGAAAGAGAGATTAAGGAATCAATCACATTTGCAATCACACTAAAAACTATAAGATACCTAGGAATAAACCTTAACCAAAAGATTAAAGGACCTATATTCTAAAAATTATAAAACACTTATGAAAGAAATAGAGGAAGACACAAAGAAATGGAAAAATCCATTCCATGCTTGTGGATTGGAAGAACAAATGTTAAAATGTCTATGCCACCCAGAGCAATCTATACATTCAATGCAACCCTATCAAAATAGCATCAGCATTTTTCACAGAGCTGGAACAAATAATCCTAAAATTTGTATAGAACCAGAGAAAACCCTGAATAGCCAAAGGGAAATTGGAAAAAAACAAAAACAAAAACAAAAACAAAGCATCACAATCTGGACTCCAAGCTCTATTACAAAGTTGTAATCAATCAAGACTGGTATGGTACTGGCACAAAAACAGACATATAGGTCAATGGGATAGCATAGAGAACTCAGAAATGGACTCTCATTTCTATGATCAACTCAACTTCAAAAAAGCAGGAAATAATATCCAATGAAAAAGACAGTGTCTCCAATAAATGATGTTGGGAAAATTGGACAGCCACTGGACCACTGTTTCACTACCCACAAAAATAAACTCAAAATGGATGAGAGACCTAAATGTGAGACAGGAATCCCTCAAAATTTTAGAGGAGAATATAAGCAGTAACCTCTTTGACCTCAGCTACAGCAACTTCTTGCTAGACACGGCTCCAAAAGCAAGGGAAACAAAAGCAAAAATGAACTATTGGGATGTCATCAGGATAAAACACTTTTGCACAACAAAGGAAACAGTCAACAAAACTAAAAGGCAGCCTTCAGAATGGGAGAAGATATTTGCAAATGTTTTATCAGATAAAGACTAGTATCCAAAATGTATAAAGAACTTATCAACCTCAACCCCCAAAGCAGAAAATCCAGTGAAGAAATGGGTAGATGACATGAACAGACATTTCTCTAGAGAAGATGTACAAATGACCAATAGGTACATGACAAAATGCTCAACATGACTAGGCATCAGGGAAATACAGATCAAAACCACAATGAGATCCTACTTCACACTAGTCAGAATGACTAAAATTAACAACTCAGGAAATAATAAATGTTGGTGAGGATGCAGAGAAAGGGGAACCCTCTTACACTGTTAGTGCGAATGCAAACTGATAACAGCCACTCTGAAAAACAGTATGGAGGTTCCTAAAAAAGTTAAAAATAGAGCTATGACCCAGCAATTGCACCACTAGGTATTTACCCAAAGAATACAAATATAGTGATCCAGAGGGGGCACCTGCACCCCAATGTTTATAGCCGCAGTGTCCACAATAGCTGAACTATGGCAAGAGCCCAAATGTCCATCAACAGATGAATGGATAAAGAAGATGTGGTATATACATATACAACAGAATACTACTCAGCCATCAAAAAATTGAAATCTTGCCATTTACAATTATGTGGATGGAACATACTAGAGAGTAGTGTGGTGAGCAACATAAGTCAATCAGAGAAAGACAGTTATCATGATTTCACTCATGTGGAATTTAAGAAATAAAACAGCATCATTGGGGAAGGGAGGGAAAATAAAACAAGACAAAATCAGAAAAGGAGACAGATCATAAGAAACTCTTAATCATAGTAAACAAATTGAAGGGTACTGGAGGGGAGGTAGGTGGGGGGATGGGGCAATTGGGTGATGGGCATTAAGGAGGGTATGTGATGTAATGATCCCTGGGTGTTATATGCAACTGATGAAACACTGAACTCTATCTCTGAAAATAATGGTAAAGTATATGTTAATTACTTGAATTTAAATAAAATAAAATAAAAATTTCCTTTCTGATCTATAACCCTCCCTGGAGAATATCACTATTCTGATTTATTGAAGTTTGGCATTCTTGAAATTCATATAAGTGAAATACAGTGCATTTTCTCTTATAGTTGGTTTCTTTCCCTCAACCTAATAGATGAGATTCATCCTTGTTGTTGAATGTTTCGCTACTTCATTCCTTTGTGTGGGGAGGGGGCGGGGGGTGTAGTACTCCATTAGGTGAATATAACACAATATAACTCCATTAGGTGAATATAACACAAACACAACTTCCTCTTGTTAATGAACATTTAAGTTGTATCCATCTGGAGACTATTATGAATAAAAAGGGCTGTGCACATCCTTATACAAGTTTTTCTGTGAACACATGCATTCACTCCTCTTGTGTATACACCTAGGAGTGGAATTTCAAAAGGTAGGCATATGTTTAGCCTTAATGAAAAACATGTTTTCCAATGTGGTTATACCACTCTATACTCCCACCAGCATTGTTTGACAGTTCTGGTACAACCACACCTTTCTGATACTTACATTTAATCTCTTAACTTTTAGCAGAGATAAAATAATGGAAATATCCAGAATAATATGCATGCTCCTGAGGAACACTCAGGAGAGCATTGATTTTGTTCATGTAATTCTGGTACTGGAAGCCATGACGTGGCCAGAATGAAGCAAGAAGCCTGGCAGACCCCTCCCAATAAAGTGCATGTCCCTTTGGTGAGCTATGCATCCCATACCCTCAAGTCCCAGGAGGATGAGTAGGGATTGAGAAGTTTCCTTCTGGACATGCTGTTTCTTCTGGGCTTTTTCACCCCTGGGCCTCTGAGCCAGAGAGAGAGAACTCTGACACCCAGTGGCCAGAAGTAGTGTCTCCTGCCTCACCCTCTATGAGGCGCCAGTCCTTTGGCTCCTCTTTCAGGAATTCTGAAATCCATAGGTCCTTGATATGATCATTTATTAAACATGACTTAATGCAAAGTCTCCCAGCTCTGTAGGATGGGTCTCAGTGAGGGGAGCCAGCACCTAGAAGGTGTCCTTTCTTGAAGGACTTTGAAGTCTTTGGGCCTCCAGGTCTTGTGACTTGGGTGATGTACCCCAGAAAAAGCCTTCTGGGCATGTGGTGGAGCCAAGTGGCTGAGAGGCAGTGTTTGTCCCCGTCCTAAAAAACACTCATGCAAGTTTGAGAGGAGGGCTTGGGGCTGTGCAACTGAAGTTAGAAGCATTTTCAAATGGAGCTAGCTATGAGCAAGGCTGAATGGAAAAGAGCGAGGTCCAGTATCTCTGACCTTGAAAGAAACAAAGCCTTTCCAGGTGTAGGTCTAGGTGAGTCTTGGGCATCTACTCTATAATTTCTAACAATACCCAGAATACTGGCCCCCAAACCAACTAGTGAATTTCTAGAAAAAAAAGGGGGCCTTGGGAAGATCTGTTCTAAATCAACACATGCATTATGTATTTTATACAAACTGTGGGCTTCATAGTGTCTAGCAGCAGTCTGTTCAGAGGTCATGGCAAGTGGATTAGATTTTTATTTTTTTTAAGTTTTTTTTAAAATTTATTTATGAGAGACAAAGAGAGAGAGAGACGCAGAGACACAGATAGAGAGAGAAGCAGGCTCCATGCAGGGAGTCTGACGTGGGACTCGATCGGGGTTCTCCAGGATCACACCCTGGGCTGAAGGCGGTGCTAAGCCACTGAGCAACCCAGGCTGCCTGAGATTTTAAGTGCAATGGGAGTCATGGGGTATGGGCTTTAAGGCTTTAGGAACAGAAAGTTGAATATATTTTAGGGTGATATGGGAAAATTGAAAATGAGGTTTTGAGTTAGATTCATTAAAATTTGGGGGGGGGGATCTCTCACATCCATAACTTTTAGCATTTCTGCAGAGGTGAGTAAAAGAAAGAAGAAAGAATTCTTGGTGCCAAATGATTGTGCATAGCTATCAGTTCTTTTTGTTTTTATATTTTGTTTATTATAAAATATGACACATTTGGAAAAGTACATAAAATAAATGCATAGTGCAACAAAGTATTCTAAAGTGAATTCCCAAGTAACCACTAACCAGGCCAAGAGGAAGATCTGCATGGTTGTTAGCTGCCCAGCAGAACCTGACTGTTCCTGCTTCACAGCTTCCTCCTCCCATTCTAGAGGGAAATATTCTCTTGGTTTTCTTCCAGAGCTTTATATCCTAAGGGTATTTCAAGGGTTGGAAAACTATGGCCTGCAAGCCAAATCTGGCACCCAGTCTCTAAACAAAGTTTTGATGGAATATAATCACACTCATTTCTTTGTACTTTTGTACTGTTTCTTTGTACTGTTTATAACTACTTTTAGGCTACAAGAGCAGAGTTGAGTAGTTGCTGCCCGGATGGCCCAGATGGCCAGTTAAGCCTGAAACATTTTCTTTCTTTTTTTTTTTAAGCCTGAAATATTTTCTATCTGACTCTTCAGAAAAAACTGGGGGCTCCCGGGTGTAGTTTATGATTTGCCAAACTTGCAGTTTGCTGCCCCCTGGTGTAGTGATTGCTCTAATGCTATCCTCCAATTGGTAGGAGGATTGGCTGCTGGAAATTCACTGCTGTCCACTTCTCTGGCTGTTCCGTGGGAGAAAACCCACCAGAGAGTCACCTGATATGCTTATAAATGTAATTGTCTTTTAATTTCATTTTTAAATTGTTTATAGCTAGTGTATAGAAATGCAACTGATTATTAAATATCTCTCTTGTATCTTGCAATCTTGCTGACTTTATTTCTTACTTCTTACCTCTAGTAAATTTTTAGTAGACTTCTAAGGTTTCCTACATAACACTCATGTCATCTGCAAAAGAAATTTTTTCAAAAAGATTTTATTTATTCGACAGAGAGAGAGAACAAGAGACAGCACACAAGCAGGCAGGGGGCAGGCAGAGGAACTCGGAGAAGCAGGCTCCCAGCAGAGCAGGACCTGAGAGCTGAAGGAAGATGTTCAACCGACTGTTACCCAAGCACCTCATTTGCAAAAAGTTTTGGTTCTTTTTCCTTCAAGGTGCCTTTCATTATTTTTCATGCCTAATTACACTACCTAGAGTCTCTGAATTTGTCTTCTGAATTTCAGTCTTCTGAATGCTGAATTTGTTGAATAGCTGTAGCAAGAGCAGAGATCCTTATCTTATTCTTGAAAGCTTTCAGTATTTCAATGTTAACTATGATGTCAATTTTTTAAAAGATTTTATTTATTTATCCATGAGACACACACACACACACAGGGAGAGAGAGAGAGAGTGAGAGAGAGAGAGAGAGAGAGAGAGGCAGAGACATAGACACAGGCAGAGGGAGAAGCAGGCTCCATGCAGGGAGCCCGATGTGGGACTCGATTCCGGGTCTCCAAGATCCGGCCCTGGGCTGAAGGTGGCGCTAAACCGCTGGGCCACCCGGGCTGCCCTGATGTCAAATTTTTTGTAGAGCCCCCTGTCAGATTGAAGAAGTTCCCTTAAACTTCTAACTTGTTGAGTGATTTTTAAAAAATCACGAATGGATGTTAGATTTTGTTAGATTCTTTTTCTGAGTATGTTGAGATGATTATGTGTTTCCTTCTTTTCCTATTAATATGATGTTTTACATGGATTGATCATCCTGTGTTGAAACAACTTACATAGTATAAATCCCACTTGGTCACAATATATAGTCTTTATATATATAGTTGGGTTTGGCTTTTCAGTATTTTGTTGATAATTTTCGCATCTACATTTATAAGGGATGTTGGTTTGTAGTTTTTTTATATCTGATATCTTTGTCTGGTTTTGGTATTGGGGTAATATTGAACTCCCAGAATGAGTGGGGAAATGTTCCGTCTTCTATTTTTTGAAAGAATTTGTGAAGAGTTGGTGTTAAATTTTCAAATATTTGGTAGAATTCACCAATGAAGCCATCTGGTTCTGAGCTTATCTCTGTGGGAAGTTTTTTTGAATGTTAATCAGTCTCTTTATTTTTTATAGATCTATTCAAATTTTCTATTTCTTCTCAAATCAGTTTTGGTGTTTTTGTCTTTCTAGGAATTTCTCCATTCCATCTAGGTCATCTAATTTGTTGATAGGTAATTGTTCATAGTATTCCCTTTTATTTCTGCAAAGTTGGCAAATAACATCCCCAGATCTATTTCTAATTTTAGTAAGTTGAGTCATCTCTGTTTTTTTGTTGGTCTGACAAAAGGCTTGCCAATTTCTTTGATTCTTTCTAAGACCAAACTTTTGGTTTTGTGATTTTTTTTCTATTGAATATCTATTCTTTCTCTCTCTCTCTTTTTTTTTTAAAGATTTTATATATTTCATGAGAAATATAAAACAGAGGGAGAGGCAGGCTCCGTGCAGTCCCGATGCGGGACTTGATCCCAGGACCCCGGGATCACAACCTGAGCCAAAGGCTCAACCACTGAGCCACCTAGGTGCCCATGATTTTGTATTCTATAACTTATTCCCACTGTAATCTTTATTATTAATTCCTTCTGCTTGATTTGGGTCTATTTTGGTCTTTAGTTTGCTCTTCCTCTGGTTTTTAAGATGGAAGCTTAGATTATTTATTTAAGGTCTTTCTTCTCTTTTAAATGTAGGCATGCACAGCTATAAATTTCCCTGTAAGCATTCCTTTTTCTGAATGCCATAGATTTTGATATTTTGTGTTTTCATTTTCATTCATCTCAAAAGTATTTTCTAATTTCCCTTCTGATTTCTTCTTTGACCATTTATTAAGAGTAGATCTTAAAATTTCCACATATATTTACTTAACCAAATTTCCTTCTATTAATTTATAATTTCAATAGAATTGAAATTACTTTGTTAAATTTCAATCCTTTTCACTTTATTGGTGCTTGTTTAATGACGTAACATATGGTCTATCCAGGGGAATGTGCCATGTGCACCAAGGAGGAATATGCGTTCTGCTCTTGTTGTTGAGTGGTATGTTCCTTCTTTTTTTTTTTTTTTTAAGATTTTATTTACTTATTCATGAGAGACACACACACAGACACACACACACACACACAGACACACACACACAGAGGCAGAGACACAGGCAGAGGAAAAAAGCAGGCTCCACACAGGGAGCTCGATGCAGGACCCGATCCCAGAACTCTGGAGTCACACCCCAAGATGAAGGCAGACTCCCAACTGCTGAGCCACCCAGGTGTCCTGGGTGGAATGTTCAGTAGATGTCTGCTAAGTTATCTATTATTTAAATAAATAAATAAATAAATAAATAAATAAATAAATAAATAAAATCTTAAAAAAAAAAAACCTAAGTGTGTCTTTTACAGATAATATGTTGCTGGTTTATGTAGGCTTCCAACCCCCCTTTTAAAATCCATTCAGCCAGCATCTGCCTTTATTTTTTCTTTAATTTTTTAAAGATTTTATTTATTTACGAATGAGAGACACAGAGAGATAGGAAGAGACATAGGCAGAGGGAGAAGCAGGCTGCATGCAGGTAGCCTGATGTGGGACTCGACCCTGGTACTCCAGGATCACGCCCTGAGCCAAAGGCAGATGCTCAACCACTGAGCCATCCAGGTGTCCCTAGCATCTACCTTAAGATTGAAGAATTTAATCTGTTTATATTTAATGTTATTACTGATAAAGTAGGAGTTAAGTCTTTGATTTTGCTATTTTGACATGTCTTATGTCTTTTTGTAATTCTATTTCTCAGTTATTGCCATTTTGTGGTAAATAAATATTTTCTAGTGTGTTGTTACAGTTTCCTTGTTATTCTTTTGCCATATAATTTTCAGATTTTTTTTTTTATTTGATACCTTGGAAGTCACAGTTAGCTTCTTTTAGTTCCCTAGGCTTCAGTAAGGGCAATTACTCCCGTGACATAAAGGCCTTGTTTCTTCTGTTTTTTTTTGTTTGTTTGTTTGTTTTTGTTGTTGTTGTTTTTTGAATGCCAAGTTATAGCTTCTGAATATGAGAAAGTATTCCTAGGGTCCAAATCTTATATCCTTTTCTTGTTATTTCTTTGATGTCTGGGATCTGACTATTGGCAACTCTTCACTGGACAACAAGGCCTTATCTACTTTTTTGGTAGATTCAATGTTTCTAGGTTCTAATGAAAAGCAATTTGTCACAACACCTGGGCTTGTTGCCTTTGCTTCTTGGATACAAGGTCTGTCAGTTTTGTGGGCATTTTTCTTCCAATTTTTTATTTAAATTCTAAGATAGTTAGCAAATAGTATAATACTAGTTTCAGGAACAGAATTTAGTGATTCATCACTTACATGTAATGTTCAGTGCTCATCTAACAAGTGCCCTCCTTTTTTTTTTATGATAGTCACAAAGAGAGAGAGAGAGAGAGAGAGAGAGAGAGAGAGAGGCAGAGACACAGGCAGAGGGAGAAGCAGGCTCCATGCACCGGGAGCCTGACGTGGGATTCGATCCCGTGTCTCCAGGATCGCGCTCTGGGCCAAAGGCAGGCGCTAAACCGCTGCGCCACCCAGGGATCCCATAAGTGCCCTCCTTGATAATCACCACCCACTTAGCCCATTCCCTTCCAACCTCCCTCCATTAATTCTCAGTTTGTTCTCTATCATTAAGAATCTCTTATGGTGGGGATCCCTGGGTGGCTCAGTGGTTTGGCTCTTGCCTTCACTCCAGGGCCTGATCCTGGAGTCCCGGGATCCAGTCCCACATCAGGCTTCCTGCATGGAGCCTGCTTCTCCTGTCTGTGTCTCTGCCTCTCTCTCTCTCTGTGTCTCTCATGAATAAATAAGTAAAATAAAAAGAATCTCTTATGGTTTGCTTCCCCCCCTTTTCTTTTCCATACATATGTTCATCTGTTTTGTTTCCTAAATTCTGCATATGAGTGAAATCATATGGTATTTATCTTTCTCTGATTGACTTATTTCACTTAGCATAATATACTCTAGGTGCATCCATGTTGTTGTAAATGGCAAGATTTCATTCTCTTTGACGGCTAATATTCCATTGTGTATATATACCACGTCTTCTTTATCCATTCATCAGTTGATGGACATCTGGGCTCTTTGCATAATTTGACTATTGTTGATAATGTTGCTATAAACATTGGGGTACATGTACCCCTTCATAAGTTCTGTAAGTTTTGAATATGAGCAACAATGTCTTAGTCTGTTTGGGCCACTGTAACAAAAAAAAATCCTCTGCTTGTGTAAACTTATAGACATCATAAATTTGTTCCTCATCACTCTAGAGGTTAGAAGTTGAAGACCAAGGTACTGGCAGATTTAATGTCTGGTGAGAGACCACTTCCTCACAGTTGGCTGTCTTTTCACTGTGCCCTCACATAGTGGAAGAGGCAAGGGAGCTCTGTTGGGTCTTTTTTATTAGAGTACTAATTCCATTTATGAAGGCTCCCACCTCATGACTAAGCATCTCCCAAATGCTCCATCTCCTAATACCACCATATTGGGTAATGGGAATACTTGGCTCTACTCAGAACCAATAACTTGGGATGCAGAACACAGAGAAAACAAGGCCTTTATGTTCTGGAAGTAATTGCTCTTACTTAACGCCTAGAGATTGAATTACTTTCAACATATGAATTTGGGAGAGACATCAGTATTTAATCTATAGCAAACATGGAGGGTTTCTTTTATTCTTTTTACTCTTCTGTGTCTAGGATCAATTTTGGACAAGTATTAAGGCAAGAAAGCTTTATCTCCTCTTTGTGTTAGATCCAGAATGCGTAGATTCTGAGGATGGGCAACTATCCAGGATATCAAGACATTAAATCCTCTGTTTGGTAGAAATCTAATATATATGTTGTGAGAATGGGCAAGTACTTCTAGTTGCTCTGGACTTTTCCTCACTGCTTTCTTACTCAAAGGTCCCTAGAACATAAACAAGTGGAGCCACTCCTGGGAACAACAGGCCTTTCCCTTTTTACTTCTTTACATCTCAGATCTCTAGGTTCCAAGTATGGACAACAACTTTCACTACAGTTAGGTCTTGTTCCCTGTTTATTGGCTTATACACCTCTAATTTCTGAGTATGTATACCTCTTTCAAGAGTTCCAAAGCCATGTCTCCACAGTTTGTTAGATCCCAAATTGGTAAGATTCAATTATGGGTACTAACACCTGAGGGCACTAAGACCTCATTTCCTATAACTGTTAGACACAAGAGAGACTAGTTATGGGACCAAGGTCTTGTCCCTTCTCTTTGTTATACAACAGTTCTTTCTGTTGCAAGTATAACTAACTCCTTGTCTCCTCTGCTTATTGGATCCCAAGTCTTGGTTCTGAGTATGGGAAATGGCTTCCAGGTCAGCAAGGCACTGCTTGTTGGATTAAATACCTCTAGTTTTCTAATAAGTATACCTACTTCCAGGGCTTTAAAGCTTGTTTCTGCTGCTTGTTAGGTCCCAGATGTGTAGTGTAAGTGCCTGACAATTATTATTTTTTTTGTAAGTGCCGGACATTAAGCTCTTAACTGCTAAGGCATCCATTTCAAAGATATACATCTTATATAAATATATTGCCAGCTATGTGACACAGTACCAGCTATAAAACTAGATAAAGAGCCAGGCTGTCCTACTCATGATGTTTCCCTTTTAAGAAGCTCATAGTGACCTAGAAAACTGACTGAGGGACCGTGCTTTTCCTCCCCCATGTTTTAATTCCTGCTCTTATGTTGTAAATTTACCAATAGTGAACTTGTGAAACCCTAGGCACCCCACCCTCAATCCAATAAAGTTAGTACCCCAGGTTGGCTCATACTTTATCTCTCTCTCTTTATCTGTGACCTCACTATGAAGCCCTGAGCATGCAGTGTACACTCCAGGACCTGTGAGTAATAAACCTTGTTTTTATAAAGTTCCCTGATTCTTGTTGCCGAAGAGTGTTTTCCAATCATTTTAAAAACCACAAGCATCTGTCCAGCCACAATATTGGCTGCAGTTGGAGAAATGTCTGTGGGGGCTGCCACAAGTAATATGGGCCCAGGTGAGTCGCCCAAGAATTCCTTAGCTGAGACCAGCATAAAACAAAATGTCTAGGATTCAACTATGAGAACATACTTCCTAGGCACCCAGAACTTTTCCTATATATTTGTGGATCCAACGTCTGTAGGTTCGAAGTATAGACAGCTACTCACAGGGTACCCAGGGCTGACTTCCTCTCTTATAGGTACCAAAGTCTAGGTTCACAGTAGAGGTACAAATCCCAGCATGCAAAGACCTGATTTCCTCTGCTTGTTGGATCTTAGGCCTCTGGGTTAAAAATACTGGCCATAATTTGAGACTAAGGCCTTGTGTGTATTTGTATAGCAGGACTTTAGATTCTTTTTTTTTTCCCTCTCTCTCTCTCATTAAACTTTTGTTTTAATGGGTCTCAAAATTCTGTGACAGATTTTTGGTAAAGTTTCTATTAAAAAGTACTGATTTTATTTTATTTTTTTTATTTTTTTTTTTTTAAAAGTACTGATTTTAAAAACTAATAACTTAAAACTGCCACACACACACACACACACACACACACAACAAATGGTCCACAAAACATTCTCCTTTCCTTCTGAAGGTTTTATGATGCATTATTATCATTAACCAGTCTTTTACTATTAAACTTAAATGGCCAATTGACACAAACAGTTCTGAGACCAGACTGGGGTGGCAGGTATTGGGGATAATATTCATTTAGCCTTCTGAGCTTTCTGGGCAGACTTGGTGACTTTGCCAGCTCCAGCTGCCTTCTTGTCCACTGCTTTGATGACACCCACAGCAACTGTCTGTTTCATGTCACGAACAGCAAAATGGCCCAGAAGAGGATAGTCAGAGAAGCTCTCAACATACATAGGTTTGCCAGGAACCATATCAACAATGGCAGCATCCTCAGATTTCAAGAACTTGGGACCACCTTCCAGCTTTTTTCCAGAATGACCATCTATCTTCTTCAGCTCAGCAAACTTGCAAGCAATGTAAGCTGTGTGACAATCCAGCACAGGTGCATATCCAGCACTGATTTGGCCTGGATGGTTCAGGATAATCACCTGAGCCATGAAGCCAGCTGCTTCCATTGGTGGGTGGGTCATTTTTGCTGTCACCAGCCACATTGCCATGACGAACATCTTTGATAGATATGTTCTTGACATTGAAGCCCGCGTTGTCCTCAGGAAGAGCCTCACTCAAAGCTTCATGATGAATTTCAACAGACTTTTACTTCATTTGTAACATTGGAGCAAAGGTGATCACCATGCCAGGCTTAAGAACACCAGTCTCCACTCTACCCACTGGGACAGTACCAATACCAGGTAGATGCAAGGGCTTTTTGTAGATGTCCCGGAGAGGCAGATGCAAGGGCTTGTCAGCTGGACAAGTTGGTGGCAAAATGCAATCCAGAGCTTCAAGCAGTGTGGTTCCACTGGCATTCCCATCTTTACGGGTGACTTTCCATCCCTTGAACCAAGGCATGTTAGCACTTGGCTCCAGCATGTTGTCACCATTCCAACCAGAAATTGGCACAAATGCTACTGTGTTGGGGTTGTAGCCAATTTTCTTAATGTAGGTGCTGACTTCCTTGACGATTTCCTCGTATCTCTTCTGGCTATAGCGTGGTTCAGTGGAATCCATTTTGTTAACACCAACAATTAGTTGTTTCACGCCCATAAGCCAGAAGGGCATGCTCATGGGTCTGCTCATTCTTGGAGATACCTGCTTCAAACTCACCAACACCAGCAGCAACAATCAGGACAGCACAGTCAACCTGAGATGTGCCTGTAATCATGTTTTTGATAAAGTCTCTGTGTCCTGGGGCATCAATGATGGTCACAAAATACTTGCTGGTCTCGAATTTCCACAGGGAGATATCAATGGTGATACCACGTTCACATTCAGCTATCAGTTTATCCAAGACCCAGGCATACTTGAAGGATCCTTTTCCCATCTCAGCAGCCTCCTTCTCAATTTTTCGATAGTTCTTTTGTCAATCCCACCACATTTGTAGATCAGAAGGCCAGTAGTGGTAGACTTGCCCGAATCTATGTGTCCAATGATGACGATGTTGATGTGAGTCTTTTCCTTTCCCATTTTGGTTTAGGTTTAGTGGTGGTTTTCACAACACCTGTGTTCTGGCAGCAAACCCATTGCGAAAAGAGGAGGGCTTTAGACTCCTACTGTGGGTTACTACTTTTAGCTTAACAAGGCCTATTCTATTCTGCTCGTTGGATCTCTGGTGTCTAGAAACCAATTTTGAGCAACAAGGCCTGTGTCCTTCGTGTTTCATCCCAGGTCTCTATTCAAGTTTGGGAAAATACTCCTGGGGCACCAAGACCTGGTCAAATCTTTGTTAAAAATGAGCTTCTAGCTTCTGAATATGAGCCACTAATCACCAAACATTAAAACTTAACAAATATATGCTTGTTGGGTGCAAAGTCTCCAGAATTAGAAAAAGAGAAACCATGTCTAAGGCATGAAAGTGTGTTTTCTTCTCCTAATTGGATCCCAGGTCTCTAGGTTCTGGATATGGGCAATTACTTTGAGGACACTATACTTTTCCTCCTCAGTTTATGGGATTCCAGGTAACCATGTCCTGAACATGGGCAACTACACTCAGTGCATCAAGACCTCACTTCCTTTGCTTGATGGATTCTGAATATTTATGTGCCAAGACCACATCTCCTCTGCTTGTTGGAATCCTGGTATCTAAGTTCAGATTATGAAGACTATTTCTATAGCACCATAAAGTTGCATCCTTTGCTCTTTGTTTTCCAGGTCTCTAAGTTTTGAGTGCATATATTTCCAAGGCATAGAAGCTCGTCTCCGTACTTTATGGTTCCAGTTTTTAGGAAGCAGCAGAACTCAAGGCACAACATTTTTGTGTCCCCCACTTATTGGACTCCAGGTCTCTGGATTGCAAAAATTATTATATGCTCTTAGGGCACTAGATATATTTTCCTCTGCTTGTCAGATATCATATCTTTAAGTTCTGATTATGAGCAAATAATCTCTAGGTACAGAGGCATAAGTTCCTCTGGTTGTTGGACTCTAACAACAGATCTCTAAGTTCTACTTCCTAAGTGTAAGAACCTATTCCTAGGGCATCAAAGCCTCTTCCCCTTGATGGATCTCATTTCTATGATTTAGAAAACTCTTTCAAGGATATAAAGCTATCTCCTTTGTTTGTCACACTGTGGATTTCTCAGGTAAGTATGGACAACTACTCACATGTGTCCTCTCCTTGCTGGATTCCAGGTCCGTATGTTTTCAATAGTGGCAACTTCTCCCCAGGCAAGGAAGTCTGATAGATTCTGCTTTGTGGATCTCAGGTCTTTAGAATCTGAGAGGTGGCAAGTACACCTAGGACACAAAGTTTTCTTCTCTGCTTGTTGGATCTCAGGTTCTGATTATGGGAAAATACCCCAGCACTAATGCATAGACCCCTCTACCTTTTGGACTCCTAGTATTTATTCTGGGGGTTGACCACTACTTTGTAGGGCTCTGAGTCTTTGTCTCCACTGCTTGTTTGACTTTATGAGCTGAGGTTCCAAGTATGTGCACCTATTTTCAGGGCACTGAGACCTTTTCTCCTCTGGTTATTGGATCAAAGTCTTTCTAAGGCCTTGCTTCTCTGCTTATTGAAAACCAGTTCCCAGGTTCTGTCTAATACCCCCACACACAAAGGTTATGTTTCCTCCCTTGGTTGGATCTCATGTCCTTGTTCCAACTACGGACAACTATTACCAGGGCATTATAGCTATCTCTACTGCTTGTTTGAATCAAGTTATTTAGGTTCAGGTGAAAAGGATCCTATATGTCTAGGTTCCAAATAGGGTTACCTACCACTCAGGTGTCAAGGTCCTGTCTCTTCTGCTTGTTGCATCCCTGGCCTCTTAATTCTAAGAATGAGCCTCTACTCCATGGGCAACAAGACCACATTTCCTGTCCTTGGTAGATCTCAGGCATCTATAACTTCTCCAAAGTACACAGCCTTGTCTTCTCTGCTTGTTGGTCCTAGACTTAGGCTCCCAGCATAAGCAATTATTCTCTGTGCTCTAAGTCTTATCTCTCAAATTTGGGTTCCCAGGTATCTAGATTTCAAATATGGGCAATGACTTTTATGTCACAAACACTTTTTCACTCTATCATTGCTTTAGCTCTCATTTCTATTTGCATTTGATCCTAGAAATATTCTTGAGATCTTTTAACTTGGCTATATTTCCATATGTCTAGATGTTTATAGTGGTAGTGTTTTCTTTTCCTCAAAAAATCTATTCTGTCATATTTCCACTAATCAAATTTTTCTAGGTAACTAACATAAATGTTTACACTCCATTTTTTGTTCTGAAGTTTTATTTATTTTTAGGATTATAATTTTATTTTTGTATGTTTAGAGAATTAAAAAACACAGACAAGCATAACTAAGGGAATAATAATATCATTTCCCACTGCCCAAAGTTTATCAGTATTAATTCCTTAGAACATACATTTCCAGATCTTTTTCTATGCATGCACATATACATACATATACTCTTTTGCTAAAACATCTCCTCCTATAATTCTGTTTTGCAACTTGTGTTTTCCCCATCAGTGATAGCCACCTATTCAGTATCTATATATATTCACATAATTTAAAATCCAGATTTTATTCAGATTTTTCTCATTGTCTTCCAAGCAGCCTTGAAAAATTGTCAAAAGTATCCAAGCCAGGAATCTGCATTTATATTTGGTCTCTTAAATTGCTTACCTCTTAATTCTCTTTTTATCTGAGACTCTTTCTTCACACCATTGACTTGTAAATGAGACTAGGTCAGATTCTTTTCTTTTGATGACTTTAGCATGTTCTTCTGTTCCTTGTTTCTAATAACTCAAAGGTTATAAGGACCTAAGGATTTAGCTTAATGAAAGCACTTTTTAAAAAACTAAAATGTGTCATGGTGATATTGTGCACTTAATATTGTATCAGAAGACTCAAAATATCTGGTTAACTCTTCTAAGTTGTGCTAAGAGTGGCCACTGAAATTAGGATGATGTCAGTCAGGACAATTAAGGCTTTCCCCTTGTGGCAAGAAAACCATCTGGATGGTGTTGCTGTAGTTCCTAGTTCCTCATCAACCATTTACCTAATGGTTTAGCAGGAGTTGCCTGAATCAATGTTATTAGAATTTACCAAACAATGATTCCTTAAACATATCATTATTTCTACATTTATTATGAGGCTTGTTCTGGAAAGCATATCATCAGAATAGGTAGAAATATGCTGCAGTAACAAAAAACTCTTGAGGGGGATCCCTGGGTGGCTCAGCAGTCTAGCGCCTGCCTTTGGTCCAGGGCGTGGTCCTGGCATCCCGGGATCGAGTCCCACATCCGGCTCCCTGCATGGAGTCTGCTTTTCCCTCTGCCTGTGTCTCTCCCTCTCTCTCTCTCCGTCTCTCATGAATAAATAAATAAAATCTTAAAAAAACCCAAATAACTCTTGCATATTAATGACTAAAATAAGGTTTAGTTCTTGGTCATGCTATATGTCAAATATAGGTTGGTGGTAAGACCTCTGCTCTTACAAACACTGAGGCACTCAGGTTGATGGAGGCTCAAATTCAACACCTGCTCCCATGATTGTCATAAAGAAGAGAATGTTAGAAGGTTTCACAGTAGCAACTTACTGCTTTGGTCTGGAAATGATACATATCACTTCTATCCACAACCACTGATACCACCTTACTTCAAGAGGAAATAACAATCTTCCCATGTGTCTGGAAGGAAGAGGAACTATTGTTGGCACTATTACTGGTTATTGAACAAATTACTTTTTGCCTGCCACCTACCATACATTTTCCCCAACTGG